>NC_080833.1:76388506-77045506 GCF_030435755.1 Ochotona princeps | reverse complement strand
GCACCAGGGGCACCAACTGGGGAGCCGGTAGGCAGCCCTCCAGGGGACCCCATGCCCCTCTAGGTCGCAAGGAGCTATGCCGGGCCAGGGGTCCGCTGCACTTTCCCAAGAAGGGGTGAGCGGAGCCTAGGCGCAGACTACTTCTCCACTCCCACCCCGCCATGCCTCCAGCTGTCCTGGGCCTTTCCGCGCTTCCCCACCACCTGCCAGGCCTCGGTTGCTAGCCATCTTTTGCCTGGGGCTTGGCTCGTGGGCCCCAGGGAGTCAGAGTTCAGGGGTCCGGCTCTTCTGAGTGGCCCTGGCGGCAGAGGAGCAGGTCCCAGAACCTCACTTAGGGAGACCTTGGGCTGGGGAGGGTGTGTGTGTAGAGGGAAGTGTATTTATCCGATTCACGTTCCTCTTAACGGAGCCCTTTCCTAATGATATTTACTTAACGGTATTTGACAGCAGTTACGAAAATGTCCCCGGAAAACAGGCGGAATGCTTTTTGCGCCTACCCCTGCCTGTCAGATCCTAAGCCAATCGCAGTAATAACCGCTGGATCATTTTAAATGTGGCTAAACCGACGTTGGACAAAATCAATCTGCCATATGCTGGCTCCGAAGGAAATCATTGCACCGTTTGACGAATGGCTTGCGCTGCCTCCAGCAATCCATAACTCGCTTCCTTCCTCCGCTTCCCTCTCTGTCCCCCCCACTCCCACCCCTGTGCGCTCCTCCAATCCTCGTCGCCGCCGCTTCTCCAGCCCTTTCTTTCCGGCTGCAGGTAATCCGAAATGGCACTGACCCTTCTCATTTCCCGAATTCCTTTCGGAAGCATGAACTGGGAATCCTTAAAAAAGGGGGGGATAAAAACAAACAAAAACCCCACACACATCATAAAATTCGCCGTAATTATTTTGCAATGAGGTCAGCACCGATCAATCCCGCACGCGGCCCAGTGCTGGAATGCTCGGCGCAGCCCGGGACGCGGGCAGGGCCCGCCTGACTGACAGTTTCGGTAATTAAGTGATTGTATAGACCTCTCCGACTGTTCTAACAACCTTGTCAGGGCCTGTCTGTGCGCAGAACAAGCTGAAATCAATGTGCTTGCTGCTCTCCAAGCAGTTCTGATCGTGTTCTCAGGCTGATCCGGGAGAGGGAGTCTGACAAAAGCAAAACAGCGGCTCTAAATGCTCGGATTACAGGGCTGGGGGCCTAGGAAGTTTACTTTGCGGGAAGGACCGGCGTGAGGCGGGGACGCAGGGCAGGGCGGCCGGCCGCTGGCGGCGACGCCGGGATCCCTGCGCCCGCGGGGAAGGCTGGTCACACTTGGCCCTTCCGGCCGTGAAGGACGGGGCCTTCGGGGACAGAGTCAAGAGGCTCCTTGCCTGGCCGCGGACGGAAGAGACCTCGCACGCCGCAGCCAGCATTCGGAGGGTCCAGTCGTTTTTACTCGGATTAGAAACACAGGCTTGGAGGCTCAGTGTAAATGTCACGCAGCAGCTTTTAATAAAGGAATGTTCAGACTGTTCGACTGCGCAGTGCAGTGTGAATTCTGCGCCCCCTCCCCGCCCCATCCGGCGGCCCCCCCCCCGCCGCGTCGCACCTGGCACGCTTTACAAACCGGTTTACGCCTTTGCGGGCACCTCGCGGTGGCCGCACCGGAGCGGAGGGGGGACCAACTCGGGTTGCCCGGCCCGACGCTCGCCCAGGGCCTGGCGGGAGCCCCGAGCAGGGAAAAGGTCCCGGCGGGGCAAGCTGTGCTGGAGCTTCTTTTAGACGCCTACCCTGGACTCGTTGATGGAAATTCCCATGGGCCAAGGAGTCCTAACAGGGCCCAGATGGGGAGCAAGGCTTCCGGGTTCTCGTCCAAGAGGTTCCAGGTTAGAGCAGTTGGGCGCTTTTCACTGTGGTCTTTCCAAACCAATCAAAGGCGCGTGTACACACACACACACACACACACACACACACACACGAAGGCAGGGGGCAGAATCAACTGGACAGTTCAAAGAGCAGGGTTGCGGGAGGGGGCTGCAGGGTGCTGGGCACGCATTAGAGTGCGCAGCGGAGGGTCCCATCCACAGCGCGGAGACCAGCGCAGGTGGCACCCAGCATGCATCCGGCGAAGCCAGCGAGTTTGCGTGTGGGACGGGATGGCAAGTAGGGAGGGGGCGTCATGTCCGCGACTTATCGGTCAGCCCTCTTCTGCCAGCTAGCAGCCACCCCAGTCATCCTCAGAGAGAGAGATGGAAAAAAATGTGTGTGGGCATATTACGCACCATTAGGGAGACACTACGGTTTTAATGTGGCCTAATTAGTGCCGCTAACCGAGCAAATATTATTATATTGAATCATGATAGGAGGAAAATATTAATGCTTTTGAACTTGACACGTGGGAGTCGTTCCTTCAGTTCTCCTGGGACCCCCTAACAGGCTCACACAGCCTGCTAGGGGCAGCCCACGGACCGGCTCAGATCATCCGTGTTATAGAAGGCATTACAGCCTTTCCCTGGGCCAAGGCACGCATCGGCCATCACGCAAAGGAACCTCTTTCAACAACCTTTTCTTTTTCTCCGTAGACAAGCAAATCAGGCCGGAGAAGTCCACTGGAGTCTCTCTCGCTCTGGTGCCCTGCATCCCCGGGGCGTGGCGGTTGGCGCACCCATCCCGGGTGTGTGGTATCTTCACGAAGGGAGGGGTGGAGCAGCTGGAGTAGCTGGAGAAGGATGCACTGAATTAGCATTTAAATTCACAGCCCCTTCTTATTGCCAAGTTTCTCCCTCGGGAATTGGGCGAAAAGCGCGCATGTAACAATTAGGAACTGCGGGAGTTTCCTCAAAAATACTCTTCGCAAAAAAATAATAATTTTGTTAGCGAGTTTGAGGGCCCCGGCGGAGAGAAGCGGGACCGTATTGGCAGGAAAGCCCCCAGTGGGTGCCGGGCAGTGAATCCTCTCCCTCCTACACCGCACTCATCTCCACGGGCCCCTGGACACCAGGCCTCGGGGTTGCGCTGCTCTGCGCGTGGTGTCTGCTGGCAGGTGAGCCCGTTCCTGGCGGCTGAGCCTCGGTGGAGCTGTCCAGTATGGCTCTGGGTAGGTCCGGGGAAATGGGGGTACACGCTCCTGGCCCGAGAGCGCCCCCTCTCGGGGTGCATCGCCCCCTTCCCCAACACCGCGGATCGCATTCCCGCGCGCTAGGAGCTCGGTCCCTCAGGCAAAAGTCCACATTAAGCAGCTGCTGCAAGACGTGTCCTGCCACGCAGCCCCTCGCTCCCCGGCGAGGGTGTGGGGGTGCAGAGCATGTGGACTTAGCAACCGCTTTCTGCACACTCGCCCGTTCCTGCGGGTCTCGGGACTGGGCTAATCGTAAACCCCAAAGCGGGAGGATCCCGCCGAGCCGGGGGACGCGGCGAGGGCGGGCGGGGACCGCCTCCAACCCCGCCTGCCTTGGAGAGACAGGAGACGGGGCGGGGAGCTTTCAATTTGTTCCAGTGATGGCTCTAACTTAATAAGGCGATTGATTAGCGCTCAAAGTGCCGTTTTAATTAGCCGCTTGTTAATTAACATCGCAAATGAATTTCCCCTTCTCTGATTGGCATCTTTGCCCGGCGCTCCGAGGCTTTCCCTGCGTTTCCGCCTCGGCCCCTCCACTCGCTGCTAACCTCAGCGGAGGATGAATGGATGGCGCATCCTTCAGGGGGCCTTCCGGGCAGCGTGGCGTGGCTGTGTCGCTCAGGACTCTTTCCTGTCTCCAGAAGCTGGCCTCCGGTGGACAACGGCCCCTTAGCTGGAGGGAAGTGAGAATCCACCCTAGGTTTATCCTCATCCACCTGGTCGCCTCCTCTGGCTTTGTCTCTGAAAGCGAGGAGACGCCTGTTTCCGGCCCTGCTGAAGTCAAAGCTGAACCGGTTTAGAAAGTCTGAAAGGAAGAAGGGGCAGCAAGATTGGGGGTGGGGGAGATGTTGGGGTGCAGTCTAATCCACTTGGCTGTGCTCAAGGCGGTGAATTCTGCTGCCTGGGTATTGAGTAGCTTCCTTCTCCCCCCCACGGTATTCTGAGAGTATTTTGTCTCCTCCATTGGCTCCTAGCAGAGAGCCCCAACATCAACAGAGGCCGCAGATTGCAGCCCAGCCCTGCCCTCTGGAGATGCAAGGTTCTGACACATGGTGGCCACATCTGCCCCCTTTTCACCCCTGGCCAGCACGGAAGTCCTTCTAGATTCCACTACTTCGGACGGATCCCCTTTCTTTCACAACTGGGCACTCCTCATTTCCTCCAGGAAGCATTTTGGGTTTCCTAAACTCTGCGGAGGTAGGACGCCCCGCCCTTTGCCCAACTCCACTGCAGCACGTTCAGATTTGAGAACATTTCAGAAGGTACAGTTCCTTTTCATTCTCTGAAGCAGCTCAGTGCCCCCTGCTCAGGCCCCTAGGCTGGAACACACAGGCAATAATGTTTATTGCCATAGGTAAGGGGGGAAGGAAAAAAACGAGAATAGCAACAACTATGACCCTTGGTGTTGCCCAGAACTGGAAACAGTTGCGACCTTCATGTTGTCAAACTTCTACTTCACATGCTTGTCAAGAGCATCTTTATTTGGTCCTCACCACCACCCCAGTCTCCTCTTTAATAAGGAAACAACTTGGTCATCAACAAAGTTAAAGGTCTTGATCAAGAACACAAAAAAATCACGACTAACAGCGCCTCCTTCAGACTCCCTCCAACTCTATTTACCTTCCAGGCGGGTACACTGCCCCCTGCACTATACATGTCTAACTCCCCAGTGCACCAGGCCCCTTCCAAGCTGTGCCTCTTTAAGGTTTTGGCCAAGCTAGAGCTCTTGCAACAATTTCTCTCTCTTGGAAGAATTAGTAATTTTACAGATGATCATTTAAACTCCTAGCTGCTAACATAGCTTTCGGTTACCTTGTTCTCCCATTCACTTCTCCCTCTGTTCCCAATTTCCAGCCTCCAGCTTTCAGTCCATTTCAGTGTTTTCATGTCTTTTTCTTTATTATTTTTCTGAACAAATATGCACCAAGCCTTTGGGCAATGGAAATATATTGATGAATGGGGGGGGGGGGTTCTGATGTTTCTGCAGCTTTGAAATGGCGAGAGGTCAGGAGGCAGTCAGCCTGCGGAGAGTTTGTTTGTGTATCTTGCATCTTTTCTGGAAACAATAGCCTGCTCCGGCGGCTCGGTGCTCTTGGCGCCGCCCAGTGGAAGGAGGCGGCTTTGCACCTTATTCTCATCAGCTGCCGTAGTCGCCCGTGGACCCGCAGAAGTGTGCAAATTAAATGGAAGACGGGCAGTAACACCAGCTCCGAGATCATCATAGCCTTCCGGGTACATTTCTACAACGTTAAGTCTCAGTTTTTAAAAATCTGATGTTCTACTTTAAACAGTCTCAACTACCAGTGAAAGTGGCCACCGAGGCTGCATCAAGGAATCGAACTGGTGACAATAAGCTAGTGTTCTAATCGTTCTCTGAACTGGAAAAACAGCATCTTTAGGGAGAAGGCACGGCGTGTCCATCAGAGCTGGGAGGAAAAGTTTGTTCTCAGTTTAACAAGCAATTGCTAAGGGACAGAAATTCAAACATCCTTCGAAAATTAGTTTTTCCTTCTCTTTCTTTTTCTGTTTCTCTCCTTACTTCTTTACTTCCTTCCCTCCCCCTTCCCTTCCCTTTCTTAGTAAAAAATTGCCCTAGTGAGATAGATCATTTTCCAGCTGACGTCAGTTGAGGCACTCTATTAAAAAATGAAATAGTGATTAATCAACCCCTGACATTTGCATTTTAAAAATGAGCAACAAATTGTGCTTTGCTGCTAAGAAACGCGTGCCTTTTCGCATTTGTATGCATCCGTTTAGGGGAAATCATCATGGCAAAAGAGTAGTGTGTCTGGAGAGAAAAGAAAGGAGAACGTTAAACCAAACCCTGCTTCTGAGGAACTCAGGTGGCATGAACTTGCTGATCTGGGTGGGCCCTTTGAGATTCTCCAGGGCACAGCTTGCATCTCTGAGGAATGGCACTGCAGCCTTCCAGCAGGTACGGTCACTTATACCCCCTCACCACCCGCTGTCCTGGGAAGCCCATCTCCTCACACCCATCCAAAGCTGTCTTCCCTGACACCAACCTTTCCTTGAGAAAGCGGTCTTCCGCATTCCACATTCCCGAAGTGGGTCTCTAGCTTTAGTTTGTCCAAAACAGGCACTCTCCTCCCCACCAACGCTTCAGCCTTCCTCTCCCCTTTTATTTTCAGATTTCACCCCCACCTCCTAAGGGTCAGATTCACCTCGCCTTCCCTGCCAAAAGAGTGAATTATTTCCATTAAAAAACAAACAAAAACAAATAAAAAGCGCGCGCACACACACACACAACCTGCTGAATCGCCCAACACAAGCTGTGCGATCAGCTCTTTGAGGTGTCGGGACAAAACAAAACCAAGCTTAAATAAATTATTTATCAAGGCCGAGAAATACTTGATTTGTACGGTGCAGTCTGTTCTGGATTTTATTTGATGACACCCTCCCCCGCCGCCCACCTCCCACACTGAAGGAGGTGGGAGGGAAACACGCGTTGGAGTCAGGGCTGGGAGAGAGCGCACCTCATTTGGGAAGTTGGTGGGTGATGTCAGAACAGGAAGACTCCTAATCGATACCTAAAGAGGCAAGGGCGTGCATCCGTGGGCCGACTCTGGCAACCCCAGCCCATTTCCTGCCCTCTCCACCCAGGCCAACTACACGAAAGGCACCGGCTGCCGAGGCCGCCAAGGCGTGCAGTGCCGGGCCTCGCGGCCTAGGATATGATGCCGATGTGTGACTGACACCTACCCACCCCAGCCAACGGTCCCGTAACCTTCTGCCCAGAGGTGGAGCCCGGGCATCGCGAGCTCCCGTGAGGCTCCATCCACCCGGCCAAAAGCAGTTCCCACACCAGGGGCGGCGGATCCCATCCCGCCGTAGCCGTGGTCCAGGCCCGCTCAGATACCCTGGTCCACTGTGGCCCAATCCCAGGAGGAGAGGACCAGCTGCGTGCTCCCGAGGCGGGCTCCAGGCACCGCCGAGGGCTCACTAGGGAGCACCTCCCGCGGCTCCGCTTCGGTTCAGCAACCCGGGCTTCGCTAACTGCCCTCGCCTTCTGCGCAAAGCCAGAACTGGCCCACCGCGCGTTCTCTCGCCGCGGTCCCTCGTCGCCCCGCTGGTCTCCTCCGAGACAGCCCAGCGGGGGGAAAAAAAAAAAAGAAACAAAAGAAAAAACAAAAACTGATTAAGAAACGGCTCAACACACCCGCCAAGCGGCGTGGGCCCTTTCTGGGCGAAACACCTCTGACACCCGAGGAAAACGCAGGGAGGATGAAGTGTCCTGCCCGACTTTTCTGAACCCGGGGAGCACACACCTGCAGTTTCCACTTGCCCCAGGCGGTTCTTGGCCTCCCTGATACCCCGTCCGCGCCCTAGTTATAAAAACCCGGGCTGTTTCACCAGAAAACGATGGCTGCGGAACCCCAGATTTCAGCGGAGCTCTAGGAGGCGTTATAGGCCATTTTCTTAAGAAAAAAAAAAAATTCTGCATGTAGTCGCTGCAGCGATGCCAGCCACGCAGAATCATTGGGTTCTTAAAATGGTAATTTGGAGTAAAATGTAACTCAAAAGAACTTTGAATCATTCATTAGCACCTTATAATTACTCTGCTAATTAGGTTGACACGGCACTTAATCAGGAGTAATACGCCGTCTTGTCACTGGCACTTTGCATTACTCTGACATTCAACAAGAGACAGGTTGGAGACGTCCTAGGGAAAATAATGCAAGTTGATACCCTCCGCCGAGGCGTCACAGTCACGCTCCGGGTCCCCAGCGGATCCGCGGTGACTGCTTCCCTTCCACACGCGCGGCCGGCCGAAGGGGGCGGGGAAGGCGCCGAGCCGGCTGTGCGCGGCGCTGCGGGGGCGCAGGACGCCGACCCGCAACCCCAGTTCGGGGCCCGCGCCCGCCAGACGCCGCTGGAGAACGCCTCGGGCACTAGTTCTCGCCGTTCGGGAGGCAGTGTAGGACGAAGCCTTTCTTCCAGCACGGGCTCTGTCGGGAGCCGACGCTGAGTGCCGTGTTTGGACCCCGCGGACCCTGCTTTATTCCCCCCCGCAGGGATCCAGCGTCCGCTCGGACGGGCGGAGCAGGAGCGAGCGCACCGGCTTCTTGGGGATGGGGGAGAAACCTAAGTTTCAAGTTCGCTCGGCCACCCCTCCAGAACTCCGGCTCCGAAAGCACACTCTTTTCCGGGGTGCCGTCGGGGAGGCTCCCACCTGTGCCCTAGGCGTCCTCGGACTCGTGGAGCGCGCGAGGAGCCCCGATGGAGCCGAAAGGTGAGTCGGCCGGACCCTCTGCCCTCCCGCCTTGGGATTCCTGGACACGTGGTTGGTGGTACTCTCCTCTCCCCTTTCCGCAGCCTCCTCTCACTCTCCAGCTGCCTCTGCCCTCGTCCCTCGCCCGTGCGGTGGGGACCCCGGGACCCGGGACCAGGCGCGCGGCTCGGCCCTGCAGGCGCTGCGCTGTGCGGGTGCTCAAAAGAGCAGCGGGGTCCGCGCCGGGCTCTCTGACGGGCTCGCGAGCCGCGCGCCCATTGGCTCCCGGCACGCCGGCGTCGCTGCCTCGCGCGGGCGCGGCCAATGGGGGCGCGGGGCCCGGCGCGCGGCCTCGGCGACGGGGGTGCGGGGCGCGGCGGCAGTGGCCGTGACGTCACGGGAGGGGGTCGGCGCCGCCCGCGAGCCACCGGATTACAAGCGGACGCGCCCGGCAGCGGCCGGAGTCGCCCGGCACCGCGCGTCTGCCGCGTCCTCCGCCCGCCAGCGCCTGTTCCTTCTCGTCTTCCTCCTCCTCCTCCTCCTCCTCCTCCTCGGGTTGCCGCGGACACTGCGGCTCTGGGTCTGCTCCACAACTTTCCAAGAAAGTTCAGAAACTCGGCTCCGGAGCAGCGGAGGGGCTTGTGGCTGGCGCCTCGGGAGCCGCCGGGGAGCTCCGGGGGGAGCGCGACCTTTAGGGCTTCACCGTCGCAGCACCTGCCACATCCGCCGCCGCCGTTGCCGCCCGGTGCCAGGCTGTGGGCAGACCCAGGCGGCGGCGGCGGTGGCATCGGGGTCGCCTCCTCCCGCCGCCTGCATCTTCGCCTGAGTGGCCTGCTCCGACTCACCCACGTGCGCGCTGGATCCCAGAGCGCACGCACGGTCCTTGCGTTCTCAAAAAAAAAAAATTTTTTTTGTTAAAAGCTTTCTTCCGGTCTGTCTTCATCCCTACTTTTTCATACGGGAAAAAGAAAAGTGTCGAAAGTGTCCATCGATTGCACGTCATTGTCCTTCCTTTCCCTCCTTGTGTGTAGCTCCCTTCCCCCCTTTTTTTCTTAAGCGGTGGCAACATTGTTTAGTGTTGATTCTCTTTTACAATTGCCAGTTTCCTTTGCTTGGTGGCGGCGGCTGCTGAACGGTGGAGTGGCGTGGACCTCATGTAGAAATGACAACAATGGAAGGGGCCAGCGGGTCGAGTTTTGGAATAGACACGATTTTGTCCAGTGCCAGCTCGGGCAGCCCCGGCATGATGAATGGAGATTTCCGCTCGCTTGGTGAGGCCAGGACCACGGATTTTAGGAATCAGGCCACCCCGTCCCCCTGTTCGGAGATCGATACTGTAGGAACAGCTCCTTCTTCTCCTATCTCGGTCACCATGGAGCCCCCGGAGCCGCACCTGGTGGCAGATGGACCCAAGCATCACCACCTCCTCCACCACAGCCAACAGCCTGCTGCGGCTCCGACGCAAAGTTTGCAACCTTCGCCCCAGCAGCAGCCGCCGCCGCCACAGCAGCCGCCGCCGCCGCCTGCCCAGCAGCTGGGCTCGGCCGCCTCCGCCCCCAGGACTTCCACGTCTTCTTTTTTAATTAAGGACATCTTGGGCGACAGCAAACCTCTGGCGGCCTGCGCACCCTACAGCACCAGCGTCTCATCTCCCCATCACACCCCGAAGCAGGAGAGCAACGCCGTACACGAGAACTTCAGGCCAAAGCTGGAGCAGGAGGACAGCAAGAGCAAACTGGACAAGCGGGAGGACTCCCAGGGCGACATCAAATGCCACGGTGAGTCAGGCGGCTCTCGCTGCCATCCCGCTCTTTCTCCTTCCCTTTCTCCCTCCAGCAAAGTCTCAGATAGGGAACCACTCCCCGGCGACTGGGCCACAGCCTGCCAGCTGCAGGGAGATCTGGGTGATGTGGAGGTGACGGAAGTTCAGTTCATTGTTACCTTGCCACCCCTCAGTCTTTGGCGCCCTGGCAGCTCCTTTCTTTGTTTTACTAAATTTTAAGCTGTTTAGGGTGGCGGACAGTGGAGGAGGCGAACTGATGAGGAATGCTTGTCATTTATAAAAGGCTGAGTTGAGATTTTTCTTGCTGCCTTGAGACTTGGAGAAAGGCAGTGCTGAGGGGGGAGACTGGAAACTGCCCGGTTAGCGTGGTGCCTGCAGCCTGATCACAACCTGCTGTTTATTCTTTAATGCAAATGATTTCATACCCTCACCCGTCCCATCTTTCACACAGCATCTCAGGAATTACTGGGCTAGAAGAAGAAAAAATTCTGAGTTCATTAACAGAACAAGTTTAAAAAAATAGTGAATAATATGGGGAAATTAGTGATAATTTGTAATCAGTTTTAAAAAAAGTCTTTCTTACTCTGGGGCCTGGCATGAGTATGTAAATCTTAGTAATGGTTTTGGCCCTTTGTAAGCAATAGGGAGGCAGCAATTATAAAAATAAAAATTTTCACAATTAAAATTTTTCTTCCTAAAATCAGCAGGTGACATTTGAAATTCCCTTTCAGCTCCCTTGTTGTCTGTTTTCTCACCAGACAATTTCATCAGTAAATGTTCCTGTTCTTTGCATGACAAAAGCATTCTCACATGCCGGGGAGTTCTTCTCCCTTGACCAGACAGTTGTTTGATTATTATCCTTAATCTTTGCTTCTCTGGTAAAATGTGCTGGCTGGAAGGTAGAACGCCGGCTCCTCATTTTACTATTGTAGCATTAGCATAATAGTGTCCAAAACAGATGTACAGTCTGGGCTGGCTATTTTTTTGTGCACCAACCTCCCCAGTGGGTCAATTAGAGAGATTATTGTTCTTCCTGCAGGGAAGATCAAGGAACACTGCACAAACGGGTACAAACAGAGGGATTGACATATCGATTTCCCAGCATTTCAGTAAAAAACCAAAGTTGACAAATAGAATCCGGAAATCTCTGAGCTGTCACCTGGATGGACTCAGTGATTCTGAGCCCGCCTGCTTGGTGTTTGGGTGACACGCTCTTTCTGAAGCTTTGAAAGACCCGGTGCAGAACGACTGATTCCAACATTTCTCAAGTACGTCTGGAAAAGCGAAATGAATGCCTGCAACTTTCAGCAAATAGAAAAAGTAAAGTTAAAGGCACCCCTTTGTCGAGACAGAGAGAGACAGTATAGTAGAAAGAACCTTTGAAAAGTACCAAATCAGAAAAGTAAAAACAATACCGGAAAGAGAAAATGCAACAACAAAAGAACCACTGAGTGTTCACGTGTGTACGTTGTCCTTCAGATCACTGCCTATGGATAGATAGTTGTGAAGATCAGATCTTCTTTTGCAATTCTCTTAGGACCTTTGCCTGAGGTCTCCCATCCCATCCCACTCCACCCCATCCCATCCAACCTACCCTCCCCTGAAAAAAAAAAAAAAGTCCTTGTCCTCCATACTGGCTGAGGCCCAAGTGCATGTGTGAGGCAGGGGTGGCAGAGGATAGCTCCCTGGGACCCGAGACCCGTGGCTGGCTTGGGAACGTGGATGTGTTTGCCGGTTCCCCAGTGCAGGCTAAGTTACAAAGCTGTGTCTGGTGGGTTTCTCTCATAGGAACAAAGGAGGAGGGAGACAGGGAGATTACTAGTAGCCGAGAGAGTCCCCCTGTGAGAGCCAAGAAGCCTCGGAAGGCCAGAACAGCGTTCTCAGACCACCAGCTCAACCAACTAGAGCGTAGCTTTGAGCGGCAGAAGTATCTGAGCGTGCAGGACCGCATGGACCTGGCAGCCGCGCTGAATCTCACCGACACCCAAGTCAAGACCTGGTACCAGAATCGCAGGTAAGGGAGGCTATTGGGCGAGCACAAGTCACGGCCTCCGCACCTGGTGGCTTCCCTCCTGGCCTGCGGAGACTACTGACTAAGAATCTTAGGGCCTTCAAGTAGGGGCAGGGAATGAATAGCCAGTGCTCCAAGAAGAGGGAGCCAGGGGCAGGTGGAGTTTGGACAATTTTGTACTCCTAGGAGTCTTTGTATGTGAGCTGCTGGAATCCCCTGCACTTTGTCCCCAAATCAATAAAGCCACCCCTTCTCAAATTGAGACATCTATGCAGCTGACAGTGAGGTCCCCCAAGCTCCTGGGCTCCCCCACCTGGGCCAACCCAGGGCTGGTTCCAAATGTGTGTTGCTCCCCGCCCCTACCTACTCCGCCTGTCCACCGCACTCCCCAGGAGCTGTCCCACCAGCTTCCACTGCAGTATCCTTTGGGTCTGGGAAGTGGTCAGCAAAGACAGGGTCAGAGCCTGCCCGGGTCTGTGGTACTGAATTGGCCACTAAAACTAGATGAGCCCGGCTGGGTTGTAGTTGGGATGGCAGCTACAGGCTGGCCAAGTCTGCAGACCCCGCGTCTGTCCTGAGTGCTGGTTGCCTGGGCCGTTGGCAAAGGGAGAAAGGGAGCTGGCACAGCTGCTTCTCCTGTGGAAGGGGGAAACTTGGGAAGCAGTGGCAGCACCAACAGGACTTGACCCCAGGGGAACAGAACCGGGGTGCTCTGAGTCACAGAGGGACCTCATCCCCAGGGTAGTGTCCTGGTCTCCATTTTCTGCCCCCTCCTTTGGTTCCTGCCGTTTGTGTTCTAATTGTCCATAAGTGCGGTTGGAAATGCCCATCCAGTTGTCATCTTTACCATAATTTTCTGTCTCATTACATACGGTTTCAGCCACCCTAATTCTGTCGGAAAACATTAGTGTCATTTGTAGACGATTTAAAATGGACGACATGTTTATTAATTTGGCTGGAGCTGCTGCTGGGTGAGGAGAGCCCACCAGCCCTCCCGCATTAGGCATTCCCGGGGAGGCCTACTCCACTCCTTTTAGGGAGGGGGGTGGTGCTGTGGTGGGGAGGCAGCGGGTGAGGAGAGCAGATCACAGGTTTTAATTGTTACTTTCTCCCAGAGGAGGAAATATCTTGAAATGCATCCCCCTCCCCCTCCCCATGGCCCCCGAGGCACTACCCCCTTGGGAAAAGCCTCCCTCCAACGGCCTCCCGGTTTTGAACCCAGTTGCCCTCCTGGCCCTAAGCTCCCTGTGCCCTGGAAGGTCCTGCCTGGCTGGCTACCATCCTCTTGCACCCCTGGGCGCTGGGAAGGGCTGGGGCCATTCTGGTCCGGGCCCCAGACCCAGGCTTCTCTGCTTTCCTTTGTTTACGCTTTCGGTTTCGGTTCTGGGACCCGGGGATAAGGGTTGGCTGGGGCTGGAGCTGAGTACAGACCCTTTGGGATTATGGAGAGATTTAGCCGCAGGGGAATTAGGGAAGGGGGGGGTGAGGGAAATAAGGGGTTTCCCTCGGACCCTTGGGAAAGTTTCAGCAAGTAGCCTAACTGTGTGGGACCCAGCCGTGGAGCCGATGGAGCAGAAAAAAAGGCCAAGGTGCTGGGATTTCGAGCACTCAGGCCTTGGTGGGGGTGTTGGGTGCAGAATTAACTTTGGCCTGGCCTGGGTGACTCTTTAGGGGACCAGGCTGTTACCTGAGCTCTCCTCGCAGGGTCCTGTAGCTCGGAGGTGTGGAGAGGGAGAGACAAGAGGGAACCACAGCCTGCCGCGGGGTGGAAGCCCCCAGCAGCTGAGCACCCCGGCACCCCGCTGTCTTTTCAGGACCAAGTGGAAGCGGCAGACCGCCGTCGGCCTGGAGCTGCTGGCTGAGGCAGGGAACTACTCAGCGCTGCAGAGGATGTTCCCGTCGCCTTATTTCTATCACCCTAGCCTGCTGGGCAGCATGGACAGCACGACAGCCGCGGCGGCAGCCGCTGCCATGTACAGCAGCATGTACCGGACTCCTCCTGCACCCCACCCCCAGCTGCAGCGGCCCCTGGTGCCCCGCGTGCTCATCCACGGCCTGGGGCCTGGGGGACAGCCGGCCCTCAACCCCTTGTCCAACCCTATCCCGGGCACCCCGCATCCCCGGTGAAGGGAGCAGGAAGGCGCTGCCATCCCCGCCCCACCCGCCGCCCCAACCTGGACAGCTGCCCCCTGGACAGCTGCCCCCTTCTCTTTTCAAGCCGGGCCTCCCTAACAACTGACCCTGGGAGGCCAAGGAGTTGAGAGAGGAAGAAGGTCTTCCGTGGGCTTGGGGGCCCCTCCCCCCAAAGAGGATGGACAGCCCTCTGCTGCCCCAGCTCTCCCCCAGTCCCCCAGACACAATACAGGCCTGGAAAGCTCCCCTACACCAGTGTGACTTGCGGAAAAAAAACGCTGACCCTACATAAAGTGCTACCAGTAAGTGAAAACATCGATGAAAACAAAAACCTCAATTTTTTTTTTAAACGGCTTTAGGGACAAGCAGGTGGGAGGGAGGGGGAGGGCTGAGGAGGGAAGAAGGGAAGGCAGGAGAGAAAGCGGAGCAGGCAGAGAGAACTGCAGACAGCCGGGACAGCCAGACCACGAAGTCCCGGGGCATAGGGCGCGTTCGTTGAGTGGATCAGAGAAAGCAAGAGGGTAACAGGAGAACTTTGCACTGATTTCTCATGACCTTTTTTCTTTTGGAAAAGTGGCATGCTCCATACTAAGTAAAAAAATGTACATTTGAAAGACTGAGTGATAAGTGATATATCATATTTATTATATGTTCAAAAAAAGAGTCACTTATATACGTTAGTAAAAACATGACTTTTTCTTTTTCATGTCTTTTGGATTCAGTAAAATAAATGCTTAGACAAAAGATATAGATTTTTTTGTGATTGAAGATTACAAAAAATAAAGTTTATCTTTTTTTAACAACCGATGAAATCCAAGGGAGCTGATTTTACTGAAGCAGAATGAACCGTGATGAACTGTGCGACTTGGAAAAGGAGCCAAATCCCTACCCATGTGTGTTAGGAATTCACAGACTGTAAAACAGACACTGGTCTGGCTTGTACGAAAACAGCTCCGAGTTCCTTACAGGCCCCCCCCCCCCCCGAGTCATTCTAAGACATCCCAGCGCAGCCCTTGGGGATCAGCAGAAAGTGTGCGCTTGCAGCCTGTTGGTGCCGGTCCAGCTGCACGGCCGGCGGGCAGCCGGCTGGCCTCGCCATCCAGGAGGCCCCAGCCGGAGCACGGAGCACGTTAGGGGAATCTCTGTGTGTACCCCTCCCCCTTCTTTCTACTAGGGCTCCTCCGGGACGGCTGGGGTTCCAGCTCCGGGACAGGGGCTGTGGCTGCCGGACGCTCCGCGGGCCTCGCAGCTGTTCTACAGCCTGCGGCTGGGCGCCCGCGCCACCGGACAGCCTGTGAGCGAGAGAGTGTCGGGCAAGCAATTAGGACGCCCTGGGGGATGTGCAGAGGCCAGGCTAACAAACCCTCGTCACTGCTTTGATCCTTAGCTTCTCAGGCCCCAGCGGGCAGCTGGGGTGTCCAGCCTACTAGCCCCACACGGAGGCTCTGGTCCTCGTGAGCTCACGATACTGTGATGTCTGGATTGGGGAGGCAACGTCCAACTCTGGCTGAGACAGACGTTCCAAGTCTTTCAGTGGTCTCCGTGCCCGCGCTGGGCCCTTGGAATAAGAGGGCCTTAGAAGAGTGTGAGCCGGGCTTGCCTGTGTTTCTAAAAGCTCACAGCCCCCTAAGGCCTGCAGGGACTTGATGGGTGGTGGGTGCCCCTGGCCGGCTCACCTCCCAGTTCAGGGTTCAGGATTGTGCCAGGGAACAATTCTGGAAGGCGCGCGCGGGGGGAGCGGAGCGCTGCTGCCCTGCTCTCCAGCCCTGAGGTCTCTTCCACAGCAGAGAATGGGATCCCCCATCCAGTGTAGTCAACTTTTTTTTATCCTCACTTCTTCCCCAGGAGTGTGACGAAAGGGTAAAACTGGGGAGTAGGGGTGGGGAGAGGGTGGGGAGAGCGGCCGGAGATCTGGTCTTCAACTTTTGTCTGGTGCAAAATCCTAGCGGACTTAAAAATTGCTTTAAAAAAAAAATAGAGAGTGGTGTGGGGAATGCATGTTGAGGAGGGATGGGAAGGAAGGAGGAGAAAGGAGGTGAAATCCAGGAGGAAATTGCCTCAGGCGCCTTTATCAGACCTTGGCTAATTAGGGAGTGGTTTGCAGATTTCTCTCCAGCTCATCAATTTGCTGTAAAAAAAAAATGGTCTTGGTCTTGTTTGATTCTAACAAAAGGGTCTGGACTGGCCCTTCTCATTTTCTGCCTGCTGAGCTGGGACAAACTCAGCTGGGCTTGGATGGAAACTGGGTGCCCAACGAACGACACACTCCCTTGCTGTGCTGTAGCTGCAGTTGATTTTTTTAAAAAATGAAGTTTAAATAGTTCAACAATGGTCTGTCTGGACCTGAAAAGGGCACTTTCTGAGCATTGAAGGGGCTACAGCATCTGTACTGGGGGTTGATGGGTGGGCTGGTCAGCCCTGGGTGCTAGAAGGGCCTGGCAGATAACCAGACAAAAAATTCCTAGCAAAGATTACTTCAGATCCAGGTAGTGAACACACAAAGGAGCCTGCTAATCCAAACAGGGCCACAGCCCACTCTGCTGGGGATTGTGTACCACTGCCTCTAGGCTCCAGGTTTAATTTTGAATCTCCTGGGTGGACACATGGGAAGCACTAGGCCTACAGAGACCAAGGTGTCTTAATCTGGACTTCCACTGCTGAGGGCAGTTAGAAGACCCTCTCCTCCAGCATGCTTTTCCTGAAAGCCATTTTTTTTTCTCACTCCAATCATTCACCTGAAACTGTTGACTTGTGGTTGCATACAGGTCGGCAAACTGGAGTTGGGGAGGTTATCCAGGGAAGGAAGTTGAGTGCTGGATGCTTTCTCTCTCTCTCTCTCTCTCTCTCTCTCTCTCTCTCTCTGGTGTTCCCCTTCTTCCCCATGGCATTTCTGCAAAGAGCACCTGCTGTGTCCTGATATTACAAAGTCCCCAACTGGTGCTTAAAAGTCAAATCCAATTCCAGTGCCCCTCCTCAAAAGGGGTCCTCAGGCCTTTAGTGCCTGGCCAGCCCACAGGTCAGGAAAGCAATGCCAGATTCTTTGAGAGGAAAAGATAGCATGCAAAAAGCCTTTTGCGCGGGGACAAGAAGATTCAGAGGCCTGAGGGTAGCTATTGCAAGCCTGCACTTCTTTTTCCTTTCCTCACCTTGAACTGGCATTAGTCTTTGGTCTGTTTGAGTTGGAGGTTGGCAAAATGTGAACTTTAATATTAATCTTCACTTCTCATACAAAAACAGTAACTTGTTTCACAGAGGTGTTTAGATATCCACAGAGGTTGCTGAGATTTGCCCACGGGACATCAGCTCAGGGACCCCAGCAAGCCTAGGAGTGAGTGAAGGATGAACTTTAGTTAAGAAGCCAGCTGTTCCAGCCCAACCCCTGGATTTTCAGTGAGTTGCAAAGTAATGATGGCTGCTTCACGCCTTCAGCAAATATACCTACCACCCCAGCTTATTTTTGCTCCACCCCTTAAAAGAAAAGCCCACACGATGGCAAATTAGACAGCCGATTTCCTCTTGATGCAAATAAAACAGCTCATCCTGAAATCAAGTGCTCCCTCCTTCTTCCTCCCTTCTTTCCTGCCATCTGACTCCTGCCTGGCAGCCCTTCCCCAGGAGTCTGTGGAATCCCACCTCCCCTCGTGAAACCTGGCGCTTGTGAGTAGTTTGTTTTTGTTATATTTTTAACTTTCTAAAAATATTTGGAAAAGCTCTCCCCAGGGCTAGGGAAACTTTAGTTCTTGTTAAGCCACGTGGTTACAGAGATACAGTGGAAGGGTGTTTGAAACAGCCAGCCATGGCTGGAAGTCAACATGCTTGCAGAGAAACCGACTTTTATTTCTGATGGGCTCCCTCAGGGGGTAGGGCCAAAGCCTGGGGGCTAGGGAGAGATGATGCTTCCTCCGTGGCTCTGAATCCTTGAGAATCCTCCGTGAGGGCAAGTTGGCTTCCCGAGCTGTAGGCGCAGGGGTGAGCTGGAGCTCTTCCATGGTTGCCTTGTGGATGCTGGAATGGCATGGCCAGCTCCCTAAGTCTCCCACGAGATCTTTGTCCAGTCCTACTTCCTTGGCCATGTCCAGCCTTCCTCTTCTACCACGTGTGCCTTTTTCTGGAGTAGGCTGAGTGTCCCACCCCTGGGGGTGCGGAGGGTGAGTGTGTGGGGTGTGAGACGCACTTTCAGGGCAAGGGCCGTTGTCACTGGCTTCTCACATGGAAAACCAGGTCAGCAGCCTCGGGCGGATGAGATGACCCAGAAAAGACTTCCCTTCCCTCCTTCGGGCTGGATTTTGGAAAGTCTCTGTCATTCTGAGTGTTGTGGGTGGGCCGTCTTCGGTCCGATTCGCATTCTCAGTTTCTCTACCGGGTCCCGCGCGCCGGGCCTCCCTGTCTCGCCTTAGCACCACAGACAGCTCCCCGGACTCAGGGCGGAGCGCACGGCGAGCCAAGGCCCAGCCCAGGCGGCCGCAGGGGGCGCGCCGGGGAAGCGTCCGAGGCGCCCCCGCCGGGGAGGTCGGCGAGGCGACAGAGCGCCAGCCCCGGCAGCGTGTCCTGCCTAGCGAGAAGCCCAGGCGGGGTCACAAGCCGAAGAACAACATCTTCAGATCAATAAAGTCATTTAAAAAACCCGAAAGATCTTGGGGTAAGTAGTGCTCCGAGACAGATCAACTCTAAACCGCCCCTATTTAATAAGTTCTTAAGAGGCAGCCGACTGGGGAGGAGCGAGGCCTCCGGTCGGCTGCGCCCAAGCCCCGGCGGCGCCAGGTCGTCCGTGGAACCGCGCTTCGCGGCGCTGCTGCCTGCGCTCGCCCCACAGCCTCGGGCCCGGGGAGGCCCGAAGAAGCGCTCCGGAGGCGGCGTGCCCGCGCGGGCCCCGCGCTGTGAGCCGAGGCCAGGACTGCCTTTCCGTGCCCCCACGCCGCGGCATTAGGATTTGTCCGGCTCTTGTTACTCTCGGCCTTGGACAGTCGGTCGTCCCTGCCGCGGAGCTCTGCGGAAAACAACCGAACTTTGGCAAGCGCCGGGTAGAACTTGGTTTTCAACAGTGCCTTGCCACTTGGTCAGGCTGAGGGACTCCAGACCCCTCCCCAAGGCCGCCCCTGGTCCTCTGACTGGATTGTGAGGCTCAGAGGCCCGCCGAGAGGCTGTCTCCGCGTTCCTGTGCGGGCTTTGGCGCCGCGGCCTCCGCTGTTGCTGCGTGCCGGGCCCGGGCGGGCTGCAGCGGCGGGCGCACCCCGCAAGGCCTCCGCGCTCCTGCGCCCGGGGACGGGGCGCTGCGGAAGCCGGCGCCCCAAGACCTGCGACAGGAATGCGGGCGCTAGGGCTGGCTTGGAGAGCGGGCCCTGGCGGGGCGGCGGGCCGGGGGTGGGGCAGGAAGCCTTCCCGGGCAGACCGCACAGCGGTCGTGGCGCACCAGCGAGCTCTTACGTCTCCTCACAGGCCTCACGGCAGCGGACGACAGCCCTCTCAGGCCTCGCTTCAGCTCTCTGAAGTGGGGGCGCCCCGGGAGGCCCCATCCCCTTCCTCCCTGGCTCTCGGCCAACTCTTCCTGGGTCGGAGTGGAAGGGGTGGGAGTTCCACCTGAGGTTTGGGAAATGGCTGGCGTTTGCAGGTTTGAACACCACAGGGCTACCCCACCAAGCCTCCGGGGGCTGGAGAAGATGCTCCATCGTGCCCTCTGGATGCGAAACCGGGAGGTTAGTGTTGTTCCCAGCACTTCGCCCTGAGGCGCCTCAGGTGGAGCAAGGTATCAGGCAGTGTGGTGCCCCGGTTCCGCCATTCCAAGTCTGAAAAGTTGGAATGCCTGGGAAAACCGTCGCGTTCTAAATCCAAACGAATGGCTGCCGGAGTGGGGTGGAAGTCGGTGCAACTCACTGCTTGCTGTAGGGAAAGGCAAGCTGTTGGGTGGGGTTGTCCATGCAAGGGTCTCCCACGTGAAGGAACCACGCGTGGCCTCTTGTACACAAGCTCATCATTGGGTGAACTAATTTTCCAATGATGTAAGTTTTTGCTTTTCTTTTTTAAAGGTTTATTTTATTTTTATTTGAAAGTCAGAAATACAGAGAGGAGAGACAGACAGAGCTGAGAGAATCTGAAGCCAGGAACCTGAACCCTCTTCTGGATCTCTCACATGGGTGCAGGGTCCCAAGGCCTTGGGCTGTCCTCGACTGCTTTCCCAGGCCACAAGTAGGGAGCTGGATGGGAAGCGGGGCCTCCCGGCTTAGAACTAGCACCCACATGGGATCCTGGCACATGCAAGGTGAGGACTTTAGCTGATAGGCTACTGCGCCGGGCCCAAACTTTTGCTTTTCTTAATAATTGTATCACAACTTCTGAAAGCACAAATACTGTTTGGGTCATGTCATTGTCTGCCTCCTGTGGAGCCAGCCGTTTCAGCCCAGACAGTGACCAAGGCAGTTTCCCTTAGGAAATGGCCTCAGTCATCTTCTGATTCACCCTGCTTGGTTCCTGCAAACTGTGTGACTAACTCACTAGGTCTCCTGTCTTAAGGTCTTCGACTATTTTTTTTTTAAGATTTATTTATTTTTATTGAAAAGTCAGATATACAGAGAGAAGGAGGGACAGAGACAAAGATCTGCCATCTATTGGTTCACTGTTAAGTAGTCACAATGGCCGGAGCTGAGCCAATCTGAAGCCTGGGGCCTATTCCGGGTCTCCTAGGGTGGGTGCAGGATCCCAAGGCTTTGGGCTGACCTTGACTGCTTTCCCAGGCCACGGGCAGGGAGCTGGATGGGAAGTGGGGCTGCCGGGTTAGGAACCGGCACCCATGGTGCAGGCAATGTAAGGACTTTAGTCATAGGTTGCTGCGCTGGGCCCATTTCTTCTACTGTTTCAACAGCACAAGACTTACTCAGCTATGGTAGGTGGCATATTTATTGCTCTGTTTGTGATTTACAGATGGCCTATGGATAGACCCCTGGGACATTATGGGTCCAGGGAAGCTTACTAAATGGTCCTTATTGAATTAGGTGGATTTAAAAGTGGCAACTACATCCTGCCTGGCCTTGAATGAATGCCTGTCATAATTTCAACCATGTTCATATACCAATACACAGGAAAGTTTCACATAATCTATATGACTAAGAAACACAAAGAACCAACGGATAAATGTGGCCATAGCATTTTTGTCTTTGTCTTTCTTGTCTGGCTTGCTTTCAAAACTTCTGGCAACCTACGTTTGGATTCCTCCATTAATTTCCCTGGATTTACATTCCAAGTAAAGGGCAATAGCAGGATGTTCCAAACAGGAACAGGTGGATCCCTGCTTGTCACGTGACCTCAATCAGCCCATCCGCCTTGGCCAGGCCAATCAGCTCAGGAAAGGGAGCCCTTGCGCAACTTCAGGGCATCCACAGTGTCTAGAGCTCACCCCAGCCTAACACCCAGCTCCTGCTAGAGATTCCCTGGGTGTGCCTGGCACAGACCAGGCCTGGATCTCTGTTACCTGTTTCCTCTTACCCTTCTCCTGCGATAAGAGGCACCGTGATGGTGCTTAAGGGGTGATAAGGCAACTCCACCTGTGCCACCTTGTGCCTGGTGACTGAATCATCCCTGCACAAATATTTTCCCATGCCCAGATTCCTCCCATGAAGCTATTTATGTAGATAGAATTCTATCAGAATTTCTATAAACATGCAGAAGACTCATGTAGTAAAGCAGGAATGAGTGCTTTACTTTCAGGATCTGAGGATAACCGTGATGGCCTGGTGGGAAGCATCAGGTGAGCCAATTCAGAAGGATCACTCTGTCCTGCCGAGAGCCCTTGAAGGCCGCCTTTGGTCCCGTCCTTTGGCTTTTGTTGCCTGCTGGTTTCCATCCTCTGGATTTTTGCCTTGCGATTATAAAGCCCGGGATGTTTTCATGGGAGCAAAAGTGATAGGTCCAGCATCAACACTGAAACATACCAAACAGTGACAAAAACTAAGCTTGTAAATGTATGTGATCTTACTATTAATACTTGTAACAGGGTTGAAAATCAACCATTGAAAAGACAGTTCATGAACTACCAAGACCACTTGAGTAAGACCCTTGGAGCATGCCCCACATCAGGGACCTGGGGTGGGGCTTCTCCCTTAAAATCCCCCTTTACCTCAGATATATGAAGGAAACAACATGAAAATAATAGTCTTACCCATTTTCCTGTAGCCCTTGAACCTTTTTACCCTAATTAACTATGTAAAGATTGTCAAAAATATAATTAAAAAAATGGAAAAAAAAAGACAGTTTCTATAAAGTAATGCTGCGTGTGGTAGTGGTTTTACAGGAAAGGTCCCCTGTATTTGGCAACATGTTTTATAGGTTTGTCTTTTGTTTTTTGGATTTTTTTTTTATTGGAAAGGCAGATATATACAGAGAGAAGGAGAGACAGAGAGAAATATTCGTCCACTGGTTCACTCTCCAAGTGGCTGCAATGGCTGGAGCTGGGGCAGTCTGAAGCCAGCAGCCAGGAGCTTCTTCTGGGTCTCCTACTTGTATGTAAAGGTTCCAAAGGTCTTGGACCATCCTATATACTGCTTTCCCCAGCCACAGGCAGGGAGTTGGAGGGGAAGTGGAGCAACTGGGATACGAACTAGCACCCTTATGGGATCCCAGCAGATGCAAGGCAAGGATTTAATCACTAGGCTACCATGCTGGGCCCCAGACTTTTGCATGTCTTTTCCTCCCATGAATTCTCATGAATGATCTAGTTTCTTAGTGGAACATGGCTATTGCTTGATTCTGCACAGAAATTTGGCAGAAGAATAATTTGGACATCCATGTTAATAAGTGATTAAATTTCAGGCAGAGCTGGTCTTGATCCAAACTCAAAACTTGAGGGAATCACACAGGTCATCTTGTTTAATACCTTTGTTATAAATTTCAGTTCTTTTTACATGAATTTGCTTAATAGTTTTTTTTTTAAATTCTTGTACCATTGATTTTTTTCCTTTAAAAGGGGAGAAAGAAACTACAGCTAAATATATTACAAAGAAAATCAAGACTTTTTGTAAAAAGTATTAACTTTCCTTGTATGAAAGTAAGGTATGCTCCTTATGGAAAATTTGTATAATACTGAAAAATGGAGAGAAGAAAAAATCCATTTCTACTACTCAGTGGAAATCATTGCTAACATTCGATTTATTATTTCTAGGCCTTTTTGTGTGAATTTTATGCAGTTGTGTAAAAATATTTCATCTAGAATTTTTCCATGTTAAATTCCCATTCCGGGCCCGGCAGCATGGCCTAGTGGTTAAAGTCCTCACCTTGAATGTGCCCGGATCCCATATGGGCGCCGGTTCAAATCCCGGTAGCTCCACTTTCCATCCAGCTCCCTGCTTGTGGCCTGGGAAAGCAGTCGAGGACGGCCCAAAGCTTTGGGACCCTGCACCCGCGTGGGAGACCCGGAAGAGGTTCCTGGTTCCCAGCTTTAGATCGGTGCAGTACCAGCTGTTGTGCTCACTTGGGGAGTGAATCATCAGATGGAAGATCTTCCTCTCTGTCTCTCCTCCTCTCTGTATATCTGACTTTGTAATAAAAATAAATAAATCTTTAAAAAAAATTCTTATTCCTCTAAAACTGACTGTAAGTATGATATTTTGTGTGTAGTGTTGATGCAATGTGTCCTTATGTCGCCCATTCTTCCATTGTTGGAAATTTAGATTATTTTCCTTACTTTGAGATAGATGGGACTTCAATGAATTTGAAAGCATGATTTTTGAGAGTGATTTCTATATACTGCTTGGTGTATCAAATTATTATGGATCTTGATTTGAGCTGTGGAAGCAATGAAATGTCAAGATCAAGATAGGCAGCTTAAAAAGGGGAATTGCCCAGAGGTAGTGCTTTCACTGACTGGTGTGACTTTGGCTTGAGTGAACCTGAGGTGCTTGAGTTAGGCTCTAGACATTCTGCGGAAGTAAACTAACACTACCACCTCCTGAATTTTTTTAAAAAGAAGTATTTTCAGCCTCCTTGACTTTGAGAACAAGTTTGGCAGTGTCACCAACCAAAGCTGGAGACCTGCCTGATTGAAGAGTGGGAAGAAGTTGGGATCTGTTCAGACCTTGGTTGAGTACATGTTGCTTGTCCAGCTTGCCCTATGGTTTTGTGTGCTCCGACTCTTCTGTGGGTGAATATATGGCTTTAGCTTCAGGGCCTGAAAATCTGGCACCTTTCATGAGGACTAAGTTCAGGTTCAAAGAAAAAAAAAATGAAAAAGAGAGCCATAACCCACAAAGAAGTTCGATCGTGGGGGTTGGGGGTGAGGAAAAGAATTAAATAGCAATTGTCTACCCTTTCATTTACATGACACACATTAACCGTACCATGCAAGTTCCAAGAGAACTGTCTTGTTCTCTTGTCTCCAGGAGCCCATGTAGGGTGCTTTAATTGCCACATTTTCAAACCGATATAATGGTGGGGATGTCTTAGTAATTACCTTAATGAGATAACACCTTTCTTTCCCTCAACCTACTCATTATCACGCCTCTTGTTCAAATTTCAACTACAAAGAACTATACTTGTAAAAAAAAGAGTCTGAAATGTATTGTTACAGGTCTCATACCCTTAAAATAATCTCATTGCACATATGTTAAAAATATGAAAGGAAGAGTGCACACAGGTAATTCAAATATGTTAAAGGAAAAGCTTGAGATAAGTAAACTAAACATCTGGGTGCCCTTTAATTATTCTTGGTTGGATTCTTTATCTTGACCTATAGTGGTGCCAAGGTGCCAAACTGATGAATTTTAAGATGTTGGGCTGTGAAGACGTGCAGCTGCAACACTGATGGATTTAGGAAGGGATGGTAACAAGGTTAGCTGCATGTGAAGTGTGAATTGAGATTTTTGCAAAGAGACTGTGATTGCAGATGGGCATAATGTTGTACCCTTGCATGAAATCTTGCTATTATTGTGTAATGGTCAGACAGAGTGTGAAATGACTTATTACTTTTCTTTTATTCTTTAATGAAGTTGGTTAGAGTAGCAGTACTACCACTAGTCAATAGAAGTAAAGTACACACCTATGAAAAATTATGACAGGTGCTGAAATCTTAAAATATTTATTTAGTTTTGACTTTTTCCCTTAATTTTCACGAGTGTGCATATGCAAACAGAAACATCTATTTATGCATATAGGCAATTTTACACTGATCTGTGTGTCTGCATTTGCCCTTATTATCTGTATAAATATCGATACAAGGCGCTGATGCATATAAAGGATTTTAATGTCCAAGAAAACACATAGCTCTGTTAAATGTTTAAACATATGTCATGCTCTGTGGATGATTCTGCATGGGATTCTGATTTGAAAATTCTGTTTGGAATTGTTTGAGTGATGTTGAGGTATCAGTTTATCATTTTGGGGACTAAAACTAATCCAATATGAGGCCCATTTTCTAACTTTCAAATCATCGTTCTTCTGTTGTGTGATAGAGGAGTACCTGTCTTTCATTATGTCCTGGAACCCACAATCTAAAAATTTCACTTTTCCAATATCAGCATTACAAAATGATAATCTTATGCTTTGCAAGTCAAAGGAAAAGGATGCTATCACGTCAGTAAATCAGGTAAAAACTCCTACTCCTTTTATGATCAGTGTTCTGGCTCCAGATATTTTTGTTAGCAAGAAATATGTTTTTTAAAAATTTGACTTAGGGGTTAGGGATTTTAATCATTATAAGGTGATTTTTGATATGGTCCCATAAAATTCATAACAATTCGTAATGTGTCAGTTTGATAATTTTTATGTGAGTAATACATGTATAGAAAATGTACAATGAAATATCTTTAAGAGTTTCTAAAATTGAATATTTACTTTAAAAAGAAAGTTTCATTTGAACTTGTTTACATTTTTCATGTTTATATATATTTAGATCCTGATATAGCTAGAATTCTTATTTGGTTTAGAATACATTGGGAAATAAATGATATTATTAAAAAAAAACACAGGCCAACCCTTAGAATTAAACAACCATTGACCTATGAAAATAGCTTTGAGCTGCATCAAATTCATTAACCCTTTGTCTACTGTTTTTGCTTGTACTTGCCTCATAGATAGAATTTCACGGCATGTTGAGTTCTTTGTCATTCAAAAGATAGTCGCTTGTATTTATTTAGATAAAATCTGGAACCCGGAAAGGTAACATGGATCTAACCATCTTTTCTCACTTCTTTTTATAGACCAGTGTTATCTTTCACTAAGAGGTTAGAGTAACTGTAGTCTAACTGCATTGTGAATGCTGAAGTTGCTTTATAAAGATTTCTTTAAATATATATTATTATGGGGAACTGCGTAAAGAGTAGAATTTGAAAGACTTTAAATACCTAAGCTCCATGTTTGAGATGTCAGTTTTAGGAAAGACTCCCAGTGCTTGCATGATGACTTGGTTGTAGCTGTAGAAAACTTTGGCAGCTGTAGTTAGTGGTCTCTCACTCTTCATTCCACGTTAAGAGTGAGGTGCTGTGTCTGACTTGCAGTCTGCTGAGATTAGGCTTTTTATAGCTATATGAAAAGGAATCTCTATATAAAATCCATTCTGTTACTTGGATGAGTATATCCACTAGCTTACAAATTTAAAATTTTTAAAATATTGTGTTAGCAGCCTCTGTTGTAGTTAACTGCGACATTATTTGAGGGATTCTCTATGTCTCAATATCAGTTCTAAAACCTTGAACATTTCTTCATTAAGGAAAGCTTTCAACTTCCCATGAATACTCAGTATGCTCACGAATATTTATTCCAGCTATTTTTCTCAGCTAATAGCTTTACCCTTGAGTTTCTTTCTAGTCTTATTTTAGGATGAGAGACATTGGTCTTAATGTTTGAATGCTTGTACTGGTAGGTTTTATTTGCAAGAGAAACCTTCATCTTGGATTGATTAGGGAACAATGAAATGAAATACTCAAAATCTGCATATTAAGGAAAGTGTCATTGCATCTCTTTTTAAGATCTGCTTTCTAAATTCTTGGGTTGTTGTCAAGAATGTTACTGTATGTATAATTTTTAAAGATTTATTTTCTTTCTATTGGAAAGACATATACAGAGAGGAAAAATAGAGAGAGAAAGATCACCTGTCCGCAGGGTCACTCCTCAAGTTTGCGCAATGGCTGGAGGTATACTAATCCAAAGCCAACTTGCTCTGGGTCTTCCATGTGCGTGCAGGGTCCCAAGGCTTTGTGCCCTTGACTGCTTTCCCAGGCCACCAGCAGGGAGCTGGGTGGGAAGTGGAGCAGCTGGGACACAAACCGGCGCTCCTATGGGATCCTGGACATGCAAGGTGAGGGAGGATTTAGCCACTATCACACTGGGCAGATTTCTATAATGAAAATAATGAATTAATGTCTAACACTACCCTCAATATGTTATATCTTTAGAAAAATACCTAGTATAAGTAGGTATTATGTGTTCAAAAGTTTAAATGTGAAGCCACTGATGAATTTAAAAAGTACACCTAATTGATATTTTCAAGTTGATGTATATGGGTTGTGGGCTTCTCAAGCAGCAACTCAACTACTGTGTTAGACACCCACCCCAGCCTACTTTTGAATTAAACTCATCCTTACATCTTTTAGAGATCTAAAGTAAGTATGTGACTCAGTAGATTTTTTTTTTGTTGTCACTGATAATGTATAATAAGTAAAAACCGCAAGGGATACTTTTCTTTTAAGATTTGTAAAAATGTATCTCTTTAAAAGAATAGGAGTGAAGAAAAGTTAGAAACTGACTCTACTCCTCCCTGGGTCTGTTTTCTAAATTGTGTTAGTAAAGTGAATTCAGGCTGTTAGGTAAGCTAAAAAGACCAACACCTTTACAAGAAAATGACAGTTGGGAAAATAAACAGGGTTTGTAATTTAATAGGTATAATTCAAAAAATGAACAGAAGCAGGTAGATTTCATGGTTAACAGTAGTACTATTGAAACAAGGCTGTTTGACGCAATGCTAATGAAAACAGTGACTTTCAAAATGAAGCTGCATTTAGCAACTGTTTTGTGCTAGAAGTATTTGGCATGATGTTTGGTTTCAAAATAACTATTGTATATTGCTTAATGCATTGTTAACTGGAATCTAATATATGCAGAAGAAACGCAAAGACTGATGCTTTTTATTTAAGAGTGCTTACATTCATAATCTTTGTATGTTTTCTCAACTTGTGTTTTAAGACTCTTGGAGAACAAAAGCATACCAATAGAGAAAATAAAGTCTTATCAGGTATTATTTATATATTATTTTCTTGGAAGAGATGTGAAAATATGAAAAGCTAGAAAATGGAACAGCTAAATAAGTTGTATCACATCTCAAAAAGCACATGCAAGGGAATAAAAATATAATGACAACACATTTTCATTATTCTAAAAACAAATTCTGTCTGATGGCTAAACCCTATTAATTGGATATTTTAGCTACTTACCAAAGGATATGACTGTAATAAGCATTTCTTTCCAAGGCATAAAATATAGTATAATTTCGTTTAGAGTACCTAACTCCTGCTACGTAATTTGTTGATACAGAAAGAGTGGGGAATGTGTTTAAAGAATATGTTAAGATATTTCTTAAGGGAACTTTAAGCTTCCTAGATAATTTAAGTACCAAGATATTTGGGGAAGAATTGAAGAAAGAAAGCAGGAACCTTAGAGACATGATGAATATCTCCAGAGTATTACAATGATTCATAATTCACAGGAGATCAGGGCTCAAGTGGATCACACTTTTTGTAGTACAAGTGGGATTAATATTATGCTTTGAGGATACAATATGTTTATAGTAAAGATGAACACATTTCAACTCCTTCCTATTGATTAGGCTTGGGAGAAAGAATATCAGAACATTGTTAAAAAGAGACCAATCATTATTACCCAAAGATTGAGATAACTTTAAAAATATTTTAGTTCTTTTCTTGGGGATCTCCTCTTTAAATTTTCCCTCAATTCTCCCACTTTCACTCTCTATTCACACTAACTCTGTAGCCTTGCTAAGATGTATAGGTATGATTTGTGAAATATTGAATGTGCAATCATCTTTTCAGCTTAGAAATTGCTTTGCTGACATCTAAACTTTGAAATTTTTTGTCCCCCTTTGAAGTTACCATAACAGCATGGTGAAGCCAATTCTGAAAAATTTATTTGCATGAATAGCTTAGAGAATTCTGTAAGATAAATATTTCTAAAATCCTTGTGAGAGTGTGGCTGAAATTACTGCAAGAATACATCAAATATCACTTAAGCCAATGTTTGTAGTCTTCTAGCACTTTCCATTCGGTATGCCAGTGCCTTTTCTCTGTTTTTGTTAAAATTTCTCTTTCCATCCCTTTTCCTTCTACTCTCTCATTTTATCTAGTGTACCTTTCTTTAGCCCTTTGGCCATTTTTCTCTCTGTGTTGTTTGGTTACTTGTCTGCTTTTCTCCTTCGACTATATGCCTTTTGAGGACATATTCAAACAAGTTTATTGGGTTCTTTCACTCTAGTCCTCTTATTATGCAGATTATACAGGAGGCTGTCAGGATCACTAAACACTAGAGATTGTTTTCACTAGTAATATCTGCACATATAAATGTGAATATCCAGTTAATTTCATTTAGGCATGCATAGTATGTAAAGATGATTGGTATGAATCATCATCATGATGCATATCTTAGGTATAACAGTCAACATTTGGTAAATCGTGATCTACTGTATCATAGCTTTCTTGTTTGCCACATGGAATCTGTAGCTTCTTATGATTTCATGCAAAATATACATCTAGAGATTAATGTTCCATATTCTTTAACTATATCTGTATCCAGTCTTAGAAAAATGGGAGTTATGAAATCTGAGAGAAAAAGATAAGATAAAGTAACAGATTGGTACTGTTCATTGACTTTGGGAAAGTATGATGAAACTCACTCTTGAAGCAAGCATCGTGGGGAAGCAGTTAAGCCACTGCTTTGGGATGCCCACATCCAATAATAGAGTGCTTGGGTTGATTCCTGTATCCATTTTTGATTCCATCTTCCTGTTGATGTGTACCTGGAAAGGCAATAGGTGATGGCTCAAATAGTTGGGTCTCTGCTGCCCACGTGGGAGATGCAGATGGTGTTTCTGGTTCCTGATTTTGGTCTGCCCCCAGCCTCAGCTCTTGGCAGGCTTCAGGGGAAGTGGAAAATTAATGGAAGAGCTCTGTCTGCCTTTCAAATAAAAATACATCATTCTTGGGTGGGGTGGGTGGGTGGGCGGTGTCAGTACGTGGCACATCAAGCTAATCCTCCACCCTGTGGCACAGGAATCTCATATAAGTGATGGCCCATGCATGTTCCAGCTGCTCCCCGTCAGAACCAATTCTCTTTTATGGCCTGGGGAAGCAGTGCAGCATGGCCCAAGTCCTTGGGACCCTGCACTCTCATGGGAGACCTGGAAGAAGCTCCTGGCTCCACGATGCAGATCAGCTCAGCTCTGTTGTGGCTATTTGGAAAGTGTACCAGTGGGTAGAAGATCTCTGTCTCTTCTTCTCTGTAAAATATGCCTTTTAGATAAAAACAATTTTTTTTAAAGAAGGCCTCATTTCTGAAATGTCTTAAATGATGAAAGGGCTAGCAGTCACCAACTATTTTGACTAGTCTATTAAGAAGTGATTTCTATTCCCAGCTGTAGGCAACTGCACAAATTGCCTTCTACCTAAGAAAGTGTTTACACCGCTGGAGGAAAAGCAGCTGATAGTTGTTGGGCCTTCTGGGCCTGATTAATGCCAAATCTGTGTTAATCATACCAGTGTGCCACCGTAGTTATCATTTCTACTTTCTTTTAAACATATGTGGGGAATTCTGAGCACTGCCATTTGGCACAGTGTGGTGGAAGGCAGGGAACATAGAGCCAGGACATACTACCCCACCCCAGGTACACTGTGTGCTGTTGTGCAGCATGGGGGCTACAGATTGCCTGGGGAAGGAGAAGTTTGGGGACATGCTGGCGTTGGGGTTGCTAAGGGCATGTTTGACAGGTGAGGAGTGACTTCTGGGTACTTCCATACCTGCACTTGCAGATAGGCGAGGGAGCTGACACAGAATGGTTTAGAGGGGGATGAGTAGAGGGCATGTCTGAGTCATGCATACTTGGGATACCTGGGCTGGGCTAAGTAGCATTACCTGCCACTAAATGTAAAAGCTGGGGCTGGGGGCCATGGTTGGCTGGGCTAGACCACAGAACCTACTGTGAGTGTTGTGGAAGGGGTGAGCCATATCAGGCTGGGCTGCAGCACCCACCAGAATGCAAAAGAAGCGGACCTGGGGACAGATTCTGTAGGGAACTCGTGGGCTTGCCTCTGTGGGATTGCAGTACCTGCTTGTGAGAGAGCTAGGGATGGTGACAGGCTGAACTAGGCTGGAACATGGAAACTCATCAATGCTTGAAGGAGTTTGGGGCTGAGAGGAGGCCTGGATGGGCCAGGCTGAAACACCCACCTGCACTTGCAAAGGCTGGGACTGAAAGCAGATCATACCAAAAAGGGCTGTGGTGCCCGCTGGCATACATGAGATCTGGGTCGGGGGCAGGTCTGGTATTCAGGAACTTGGGAGAACTCTACTGCTAGGCTGCTGCTGCTCCTACTGGTGAGCATGAGTGCCAGAGCTGGGTGTGGATCTGGCCAAGCAAGGCCATAGTACCTGCTAGTGAGTGCCAGGACAGGGGGTGAACTGTATTGAGCTGGGCCGCAGCATCTGCTGGCATGAGTGAGATCTAAGGCTGGAAGCAATCTTGCTAGGGAAGCTTGGGGAACTTCCCTATGAGGCTGTAGCTCCCACTCGTGAGCACAAGATCTGAGGCTAGAGATGGGCCAGGCTCGACAAGGTAGCAGTACCTCTTGGCATATGTGTGGTCTAGGTCTGGGGGGCATGTTGGGCTAAGATAAGGCACATCACCTGTGTGTGTACGCAAGAGCTGAATAGGATGCAGGCTGGGTGGGGCAAGGCTGCAGTACAGGCTGGCACATGCAAAAAATGGGGCTGGGGGTGGCCTGGTGGGGATTATTGGGGGTTGCCCTGATTGTGGTGAGGCACTTGCCAGTGTGCTTGAGGACTGAGCCTGTGGTAGGCTGGGCTGGGCTAGGTTCACATGTGAGATGGGGCTTGGGTAGAACTGAAGAGACAGCTGTACCCATCAGTGTGTGCATTGGCTGGTGAAGGTGACAGAAGGTGACTAGCTGGTACACACAAGAGTAAAATCTGAGATCACCCCTGGCGAGGTTTTTTGGGGGACTCCTCAACTAAACTACTGGACTCAAATCTTAGCCACAAGGAAAATCACAAAATATGTGGTTCAGCCTTGGAGTGCATGTACAAGGTGGGCCTCCTCAGTTATTGATGCCTGTACAGTGGACACATGTGCAAATGCACACGGGGGGCTTATAGCCATCTCTTCTAAGCCAGCAGGAGACCTCGACTGTCTTGTTAAAAGATGGAACACAGAACAAGTTGGACAACTCTCCTGGCCACTCTTTTCACCAAGTGTTTGAGTCTGTGGATGCACTGGCAAATAAATCTTGGAAAGATTTTCTTAATTGTGATGTAAGAAAGCTGACAATGTCTTAGTGCTATCAAAACCATTCCTTTTTTTTTAAGGTTTATTTATTTTATTGAAAAGTCAGATATACAGAGAGGAGGAAAGACAGAGAAGAAGATCTTCCACCCGCTGATTCACTCCCCAAGTGACTGCAACGGCCAGAGTTGAGCTGATCCAAAACCAGAATCTCGGAGCTTCTTCTGGGTCTCCCATGCAGAGTCCCAAGGTTTTGGGCCTTCCTCTATTGTTTTCCCAGGCTACAAACAGGGAGTTGGATGGGAAATGGGGCTTCCAGGATTAAAACTGGTGCCCCTATGGGATCCTGGCACATTCAAGGTGAGGACTTCAGTTGCTAGGCCACTGTGCCGGGCCGTGAAAACCATTCTAATAACACTCTTGGAGCATTGTTCCCTACATTGGGTCTCTAAGGTGTCATCAAATGACATTCCCCATCCCTAGGTGCTCATGTATTTTGACTGCAAGGAGCAGCCCTCACCTCTCCTCTGCCTAGCAGGCACAGGAGAAAAAAAAATAGAACTGAAATATTTGTCTCACCCACTCACCCTACTCCATACTTTGACCCTTCCATCCTAATTGGAGGCCTACATGGGCATGCGTCCCTCTCAGCTATGTAAACAATATTAAAAATAAAAACGATAAAGAAGTGGTTTTTAGCATTTGTTAAAATGGTCTCTCAGCTCCCAACTTCTTGTTGCTTCATCGACTTTGAAAGGAGAATTGAGGTACTCTGATAAATGAATATAGAAATATGTCTTTTCTCAGCTTCTGATAATAGTTCTGTTCAGCTTTTCTATGGAATGCCAAATAACCTGGAAATCTTGGCAAAGAGAGTCTTCAGCTTTGAGCCTACATTTTTTCAACGTCCAAATATTTTGTGACTTTCACTCTCAGCAGGCATCACCTTCTCTTCCATAGCAGCAGTGCATTTGGGGATCTCTCTCTCTCTGTGTTTTCTCCCATCTCCCGTGGGAGAATACCACTATTTCTAAGCTGGGATAAAGCAGGCCATTAGCTAGAATTCAATATGGTCTGTTGTATTTTACCTCTAGAGAATAGAGTTAGGTACAATACTCAAAAGCAGGCATTTTTTCAGTACTCTAGGAAAAACCATTATGAAATTAAACATAATGTCAGGTTTTAGTTTATGTATCTTTCCATTTGTCAAGTGTTAAAAATGATATTTTCCGGGCTCGGCAGCATGGCCTAGTGGCTAAGGTCCTCGCCTTGATCCCATATGGCCGCTGGTTCTAATCCCGGCAGCTCTACTTCCTCTCTGTCTCTCCTCCTCTCAGTATATCTGACTTTGTAATAAAAATAAAATAAATCTTTAAAATGATATTTTCCCCTTAAAAATAAACATGTAAATAACATAGCAAGAGCTAATCCTCAATCTTGAGGCCATTTTCAAAGAGGACTTTTTGAAACCAAAACTTTACTATGGGAATGATCAGATGCCTAAATGATGCATAACTACTCTTTCACAGAACTTCACTGAAAGCATTTATGCTACATGGATTGCTTAACTGTGAACATTCCAAGTGATTGGTACAAACCTTTGCCAGTGAGTGACAAATTTACATACACATCATGTCAGCCAGCAATATTTTGCAGCTTTAATTGCTTTAGCTTCAGGCATTCCATGTCAAAATAGAGTGTTTAATGTCCTGCAAGTTATTCTGTTTCTTTGCATCGCTAAATTATTCTGTAATTTGCCTGTTTTCTTTCTAGTGCATTGTCCATTAAGTCCTTCAATAATTTATAATATAAAATGCATGATGCAACTTTAAATAGCATGTCCAGCTTCCTTTTTAGGTTTTTTTTGTGTGTGTGTGCAAGACCAGAAAACCTAAAATGAATTTGCATAAAATGTTTACCCTATATTATATCTCAGTTAAAAAGATACTCTTTAATGTTGATTGATTTTAATGTACTCTGCTATGTGTTTAAATATGTATTTGTGTGAGTGTACATATAACTAATCTTTTATTTTACATAAATTGCATTAAAATGCTCTATACAGACTATAAAGAATCCTTTGAAAAGAAGGGTATGGTATTCTGTACGGCTAACTGTGTTTTAATGGTAATGTTGATTTTATTCAATAAAGACTTGAAAAAGATGAAGTGAGAAAAAGTTATGTGTACCCGTATGGTTAAGCCAACGTCAACATAGATCTATCAATACAGAAACACAATCTTTGGTAGGTCTTAGGCTGTTACAGGTTTGAAGTATATTGAAGAGATAATCTTTAAATTATACTAGCTTTCTGCATTTTATGATTTTTTAATGGTTAGAATTTTACCTTCTGTCCATTTGTTAAGAATGACCTTTGTTCAGTAGTGATTTCTGAAGTGATACTGCTGTGAACACATATACTACATTTTGGGTAATAGGATAACAAATTGGCAAAACCCATATCAATGTGTAAAAGTCAAAGAATGTCAGGCAAATGTTCTCCATTAAATAGACCATGTCTACTCTCCAGTTATATAACATAAAATCATTTATAATAAAATTCCAGGAATAAGAACAGTAACATATACCTTAGCATATAGTAGATGCCTCTTTTCATGTGCATATGAGTCTTCAAAAAGCCAAATGATTTTGTCTTTGATTTTTGAATAACATTCACGAAAATTGATTTTATATAAAACACTAAAATGAAAGTCCATAATTCATCCATTATAAAGTTATCTCCTTTTAAAAAATATTATTTATTTGAAAGAGAAGGAGAGCAAGCTATAGAGATGTCTTCCATCTGCTGGTTCACTTCCCAGATGGCTGCAGTTATCAGGGCTGGGCCAAGCTGAAGATAGGAGCCTGGAACTTCTTCCAGATCTCCTACATGGATAGCAGGGTCCCAAGTTTTTGGACCATCTTCTGCTGCTTTTCCTAGACCATTATCAGGGGGCTGGACCAAAAGTGGAGCAGCCGGGGCTGGCACAGAGCCTAGTGGCTGAAGTCCTTACCCTGCACGCACTAGGATCCAATGAGGGTACTGGTTAGTGTCCCAACAGCCCCACTTCCCTTCTAGCTCCCTGCTTGTGACCTGGGAAAGCAGTTGAGGACGGCCCAAGACCTTGGGACCCTATAGCTATGTGGGAGACCTGGAACAGGCTCCAGGGCTGCTGGCTTCGGCTCAGCTCAGCTCTGGTTGTTGTGGCTGCTTGGGGAGTGAACCAGTGGACAGAAGATCTACCTCTCTGTCTCTCCTCCTCTTTGTATATCTGACTTTCCAATAAAAAAAAATAAATCTTAAAAAAAAAAAAAAGTGGAGCAGCCAGGACATAAAATGGTGCCCACATAGGTTCCAGCATTGTGGGCAGTGGCTTTACTTGCAACTACGATGGGACTCTTAGAAGTGTATCTTTAATGCCAATCTATTACTTGCCTTTCTGTATTTATGCGAGTGTTCTTCCAGTTATTATGGTTTTATATTGAGTTCCCAAAGTTGGACAAGTTTGACTGTTGATTTTTTGTGCTCCTTAAAATGGGCTCATCCAATGACAATTGGTTTCCTGAGGATTTTCTATGACTGTAGGAGGCTCCAGTCCAATCTGCTACCTAAAATATGCAAGTATTCAAGACTTTATACTTTTGAATTCACAGTGAAAAACTCATTATTTGACTAAATCCTCTCTAGAGATATATAGCATAAGACTGGTATCATCTCTTGGTGGTCCATCATATGGGAAAACATGTCATACTTATTGGTATTTGTGTCAATGATGAGACATTATTATTTAAAAAATTAGTGTATAGTGATACTGTATTTATAGTATTTTAAGCAAGATGAGGAAACTTGATTGGTTTTGACCAGTTTTTTTTTTTTTTGTGAAAGTTTGATGGGAATGGTGAATTAATACAGATATTTTGAGAAACTAGGATTTTGTTACATTATAATCTTATTTTATCATTTACCAATAAGGCATACCTTTTTACTTTAAAGCATGTGTGGAAAAATAAAGCTGTGTATTTCCTGGATTTGGCAGTTTCAAACTCCTTTCTGTAACTCAGACAGTGAAGTGATGAGCTTGTGTTTATTTGGAAAGCCTGAATTAAGTGTCAGCTACTAGTATTTTCAATTTCATGTTTCCTGAATGGCCTGGAATAAGTTCAGTGTGATAAGAACAGTAAAGACTCACTGCATTAGAAAACCACATTGTTTGGATTGTGAAGCAAATTGCAGCTATTGGTAATAATGTGTACCATATCTCATTTGTCCAGTTATTCAATTTCTGATGGGAACTGCAGCCAGAACATTTGATGAAGCAATTCTGAGATAAGCTTGGTTTCACCATTCTTGGAGGAAACTCCCTACCATTTGCTAATATCCAGAATATCCACGGTGATTAGAAGGGGGTCTCCACCAGGAGAGAGAAAGGCATGGGAATAAAACCAATTCTTGTGTTTGCTTCTCAGGTCTGTTCCTGCCTCCCTTCTCCCCTTCTCTTGCTATTTCTTTGGAATCTTAAGGAATAACTTGGTACTGCCTCATATACTTGGGGTGGTAAGGGCACAGAGAGGGTGAGTTGAAGAGTGCTTGTGACTGCATTTCTGTATTGAATTTAATTTTTCATTGATAATTAGACTCTTGGAGCCACCTGATATTTTTGACCAGCAGGAAACAAAAGCCCACTGATTGACTCAAGGGATACGCAGGCATGGCCCCCACTGTGCTCACACAGCAGCACCACAAAGACTAAAAACAAGAGCTGTGGCAAATTGGATCACCATGCAAGTTTCAACTGGCCCATTGTGTACAAGCAGTAAATTGGGAGCTGATATTTCTGAGAACTATTTATTAGCAAAGCTTGATGTTTTACTCTGTCCCTACAGACCCCCTTCCCCACCCTTAGTTTTCTTCACTGAACAGTTTGTTACTAAGATGAATAATCTACAGCACTTACAAAAAATTCAGTGAATTAATCCACATTGGAAATGTATTGATTACATCTGCCAAAATGAGTGAATTCTTTTTCCAGTAATCTTGTGTATACATCAAGACAAAAAAGGAGAATAAGACATGTGTAAGAGTTTATGAAAATGCAAAAAGGAATGTTCTGTAGAAAATCCAATCGTATTGCTGCATGCTGTATTAAGATTTTTAAATGAAGAGATCTCAGTGACAGCTTCTGGTGGAGTAATCAGTTCTAACCATTTAGTACAAAAAAGGTGTGAAAATACTAGGCTGTGGCCAGTTAGCCGAAATCACAGCTGTACAAGCCTGGACCTGTGTTCTTACAGAATTGATAACTCTGGATTTTTGAGTGATTCAGAGAGAGGAAAACGCAGTCTGTTTCATTAGTTGCTTCTATCTGTACCATCGTTGGGTTAAGCTATGGTGAGCTGGGAGTACGATATCACTATTGCTAATATCACAGAGAAATGAATAAAGATGACTATATAACTGCAAAAAATAAAATTTATATTAGCCTTTAACAGTAAGCCTTTTGAGATAATATTAATTCAGTTTGTGGTATTTACTTATCTGGCCTTTATGGGCAGGCACTAGCACATGCAGTATGTTTTTGTGTGTCTGTGTCCTTCCCTTTTCATCCAGTATAATTGTGTAAACTACTTCTATGAATCATGAAATGATTTAGTGACAGGAGGTCAGAGTGCCATGGTTAGTGTAATTCCAATCAGAGGAAAACCATGAAGACCACAATAGCCAAAGTGAAGTGTGCTCTATCTAGTCACTGTAATTATTCTAAATAGTAGCCTGAGCCATCAAAATATTAAAAATACCTGGGTGTTATAGGGGAGAAGAGTACGATGCTTGTTTTCTGACAGCTGTAAGTTAATATTTTAGTAAACAAACAGAATTACTCATCTGAGACAATGAGCTATTCATGTGGGAGGTTGTGAATACAATATTGCAGTCGATAGACACTTGAAAGCCTGTTCAGGTGTTCTTTTTGAAAGAATTGTAGATTTCCTTAGCTTAGTGATTACTATGATGGTGGATGAGGCTACTGTACTTTGGAAAATTATAAGAGAATTCAGAGAGATTTTTATTAATTCAAAAAAATCCATTGGTTTCTTTAGATCCAAAGCAAACAACAGAGGCTTAGGATCCAGGGATACTGAACAATCTCAAGGGTGAAGGGAATGTTGTTGGAATATGGCATGTTGGGGAAATGTGTTGAAGTTTTGTCATTATAGCCTTTTTTTTCTTAAGGATTTATTTATTTGGAAAGTTAGATGTACAGAGAGAAGGAGAGGCAAAGAGAAAGATCTTTCTTTTCTTTGTTTGTGCTTTTTTTTGTTTTTAATCTTTTATTTATTTATTATTATCATTATATGATACAGTTCCATAGGTCCTGAGATTTCCCTTATCCCCTCCCCATTGAATTCCCCTATATCATTACTAAGGTACAGTTCTTCATCTACAGTTATATGTCCATTATTATGGGCATGGACAATGGCAGAGAGTCCATCATCCTGTTGCCATATAGTAAGCAGTTTCATTGGGAGTCCATCTTCAGACTATAAGTACAGATGCACACTGCATTGTATCCTCACATCTGGATATGTTAGTCTCCGTTTCACAGTTACTGTACATCCCCAAAAGTGAAAAGCCACAATACAAAATCAACAATAGGAAGAAAAATAGAAATTTGCAATGCCATGAAGTTAAATAACATGTTACTAGACATGAGAGTCTCCATTACACAGCTATACGTCCCCTTAAATGAAAAGCCACAAAACAAAATCAACAACAGGAAGATAAATTAATAACACCATGAAGTTAAATAGAATGCTACTGAATAACTAATGTGTCACTGAATAAATGAAAAAGAAAATCAAGAACCTTCTTGAAGAAAATGCTGCTGCTGCATGATCTATGAGTCATTGAAGAATTTAATGAGAAGAAAGTGTTTTGAAGAGATGAAACTAACAAAAAAAATCGAAATCCATGAGATATAGTTTTTGCTGACCTTTGTTGGTGAAATGTGTCTTCTGTAGGCAAAAAAACAGAGGTTTTGTTTTTTAATCCAGTCTACTAATCTATGATGTTTGATTGAGCTTAAGCCATTTACATTCAGAGTTTAATATACATGGATGGTACTTTGGTCCTGTCGTGTTAGGAATGGGTTGTTCATTGATTTAGTCTTCTGTTGTCATTTTACTGGAATATTCTTCGCCTTTACCTTTGGTTTTGGTGGGCACTATTCCTTTTCCTTGTCAAGAGAACATCTTGAAGTATCATTTGTAGGGCAGGTCTGAAAGAGGCATATTTTGATTTTTCTTCACTGTGGAAGAATTTAATTTTATTTTCAAAGACAAAACAAAGTTTTGCTGGGTACACTATCCTGGGCTGACAATTTTTCGCTTTCAGAATCTGGAATATGTCGCTCCATTCTCTTCTTGCCTGTAGAGTTTCCTGTGAGAGGTCTCCTGTGAGTTTAATTGGCATTCCTTTATATGTCAATTGATTTTTTTTCACGTGCAAATTTAAGGATCTTTTCCTTATGTTCAATTGAAGAGAGCTTGATTATCATGCGTTGTGGTGAAAATCTCTTTTTGTCAACCCTGTTGGGAGTTCTGTGCCCTGCTTGGATGTTGTTTCCCAATTCTTTCTCTAGATTAGGGAAAATTTCCCTTATTATTTCATTAAATACAATTGTTTCTTTTTTTTTTTTATAAAGATTTATTCATTTTATTACAGCCAGATATACACAGAGGAGGAGAGACAGAGAGGAAGATCCTCCGTCCGATGCTTCACTCCCCAAGTGAGCACAACGAGCCGGTACGCGCCGATCCGAAGCCGGGAACCCGGAACCTCCTCCGGGTCTCCCACGTGGGTGCAGTATCCCAATGCATCGGGCCGTCCTCAACTGCCCCCCCAGACCACAAGCAGGGAGCCGGGCAGGAAGTGGAGCTGCCGGGACCAGAACCAGCGCCCATAAGGGATCCCGGGGCTTCCAAGGTGAGGACTTTAGCCGCTAGGTCATGCTGCCGGGCCCCATTAAATACAATTGTAAACCCAGTTTCTCTTTCTGCACCTTCTGGGACTCCCATAACTCTTACATTTGGCCTTTTAAGAGTGTCTTTCAATTCTTAAATACTTTTTTTTGGCTTGATCCAGCTCTGCTTCCACCTTTTTTTGTTTCCCCCTGATGACAGGAAATATCTTCTAATTTTGAGATTCTTTCTTCTGCCTCCTTCATTCTATTTTGGAGACTCTCTGCTATACTTTTCATTTGCTCCTCTGTATTCTTCACTTCTTATGTATCAGCTTTCATTTGATTCATTTCCAGTGTGCCATTTTCCTTGAATTCCTTGAATGCCTGCTTTATGTGCTTCTCGTTGATAAGTTTTGTAACAAGTGTCTTTAATTCTTTATCCCCTATTTTCTCGATGTCTTCCTCAGTGAACTCTGAGGCTGGCAAAGGCTTTTGCTCCTTTTCAGGGGAGTTTGAGTAATATTCATTGTGCCTTTGTCTCTTTTTTGCTCTGGTGAGAAGAGTCTTCTCTTTGGGGCAGGTTTCTAAGCTGTGTCATCCACAGGTCTACAGTTTGATTTTACTTATTGCAGTTGGTATACAGCGCTTTGTTTGCAGTCAATTGTGCCACTCCCTCCAGCAAGTTCCAGGTCTGGATTCTTATGTTAGACTTCCACCAAGGTCTCCATAGCCCCAGCTCCTGGCTCACCATTTCCTACTTCCTGTGATCCTGTGCTGGGGTTGCACTATTGTCTGCACAATCTTTCTGCCACTTCTGATTGGAGCAGGTCCCTGGATTAGGGAGACACCAGGTGTCCTATTTGGCTAGGTTGTTTGTGGTGCTGATGTTGCTCGAACCTGTTGGCTGTTACGTCTGAGGGACACATGGACCTATTTTGACGTGTACGATGCTATAGTTGGTATTATTTTCCTGTGGGACCAGTGCAATGCATTGAGCTCAATGAATTCTCAGGATCTCAGAACACGTGCAACTCACTGTTGTTCCTGCAGTCCTAAAACTTTTGCCGCACTGTAGAAAATGGCATTTGATGTGCCACTAGTAATGTTCTTCATCTGCTGGCTGTCAGGTCTGAGGGATATCTTCACCTGTCTTGGGTGGATCCCTAGGATGCCAGGCTGTTGCAGTTTGCTGAGTCAGGAATGAGTTCACTCCCAGTCAGTGTATGCTCAGTTCTTTCCCTTGCCTTTTCCTCCTTAAACAAAATGGCGCCCAGTCCAGCTCAAGTGGGTAGACTGGGTTGTGAAATCCACCATGTTCCCACACTGCCCATTTGGGATCTGCTGCTCTGTCTCTGCTCCTGGTCAAATCAAACGGATCAGCAGGAAGGTCAGTTCTTTGTCTGGGTTCACTTCCTGAGCTCCCAGTGAAAGTCCCTTCCTACTTGGTTGCTGGTGGAATTCTGGATGCCAGTGGAGTTCAAATCAATGTTTGCGGAGTGCTGCTGGGGTATCTGTCACTTCATCACCACACCACTGTTTTCATTTGTTTCCTGTGTCTGTCAGTCTCCAAGTACCCCTCTGCTGTTGTTCTGTCTCCTACTATTTCCTGGAACGTGCCCTTTCTGCTTCATGCTGGTTAATGTTTCTCCGTCCATTTAAACGTGACCTTACCCTATTGTGCCATCTTGATTCTCTCGAGAAAGGTCTTTCATCTGCTGGTTCACTCCCCAGTGGTGGGAATGACCAGAGCTGAGCCAATCGGAAACCAGGAGCCAGGAGCCACTTCCGGGTCTCCCACCCAGGTGCAGTGCCCCAAGGCTTTGTGTCATCCTCTACTGCTTTCCCATGCCGAAGGCAGGGAGCTGGATGGGAAGTGGGGCCACTGGGATACGAACTGGCACCCATATGGGATATGAGCTGGAACCTATATGGGATGGCATATTTAAATCAAGGACTTTAGCTACTGCTGAACTCTATGTTTTTTGTTTGTTTGTTTGTTTGTTTGTTTTAATGCAAGAAACTAAAGAACAAAATGAGTAGTAGTTATAGAACTTTCTTGTTGGGTTACTGTGAGGACTGCATGAGGCAAAGCATAAAGGTGCCTAATACCACATTTTCAAGAAGTGCTAGCTGTGTTAAAAATAAAGCTGTCTGGGCCTGTTGCAATGACTCAGTGGATAAATCCTCACCTTGCATGCTGTGGGAATCTATATGGATGCTGGGTCATGTCCTGACTGCGAGAGCAGGAAGAGGCTCCTGGCTCCTGACTTTGGGTCAGCTCAGCTCTGGTTGTTGCGTCTACCTGGGGAGTGAACTAGCGGGTGGAGGATCTTTCTCTTTGTCTCTCCTTCTTTCTGTAAATCGGATCTTCTTTTCCAAGAAAAATAAATAATAAAAAAGAAAGCTATCTTTGGTGTAGGAGTTCACATGTTACTTGGGACACCTGTATCCCATATCAGAATGCTGGGGTTCAAGACTCAGATGCCTAATCTAGCTTCCAGCTACAGTGTACTCTGGGAGGCAGTAGATGATGGTTCAGGTAGCTGGATTTTTGATTGAACTCTGGGTTTGAAGCTTAAACCTGGGCCAGTCCTGGCTGTGTGGACATTTAGAAAGTGACCCTGTAGATCTCGGTTGTCTGTCTGCCTTTCAAATACATAAATAAAAAAAATCTGGGTCCAGTGGCGTGGCCTAGCGGCTAAAATCCTCTCCTTGAATGCGCTGGGATCCCATATGGGCGCCGCTTCTAATCCCGGCAGCTCCACTTCCCATCCAGCTCCCTGCTTGTGGCCTGGGAAGGCAGTTGAGGACGGCCCAAAGCTTTGGGACCCTGCACCCGCGTGGGAGACCCGGAAGAGGTTCCAGGTTCCCGGCATCGGATCGGCCTGCACTGGCCGTTGTGCTCACTTGGGGAGTGAAGCATCGGACGGAAGATCTTCCTCTCTGTCTCTGCTCCTCTCTGTATATCCGGCTTCCCAATAATAATAAAAAAATCTTTAAAAAAAAAATCTGTCAGTGCCTGGGGACAGGGTTGGAAGTGATGGCTTAAGGCATTTTCTTCCTCATCTCTTGGGGAAATAAGAGGCATGTTTCTGTTGGACATGATCCTCTCTAAATTAGCTGGGATCGGGCCCCATCTTACTGTCAAAGCACTTATTCCTAATACCACCCCTTTTCCATCAACACAGAAATTAGTCCTAATTTTCAGATACTGTGGACCTCTATTTGCATGAAAGGGCTGTCTTCAGAAAAATCCCCTCTTGCGTTGTACTGGGAGAGCCACTATTTCTTATTTCTCCCACTTTACTGAACCTGTTTTCTCTTACTTTTGATGGATTCTCTTTTACTACAAGCACTCCCACCTCTGAGCTTTTATTTTTAAGCCTGATGTCTTCTCTCTCAGTTCTTCTTCCTAGGAGACTCTGATCCTTCAGCACAACATACATTCCCATAATCACTGACAGTTCTCCATATTCAGCCCTAGTCTCTCCATTGGGCTCTGAAAGTGAATCTCCAACCCATTCTTCCATATATATATATAGTAGTTATCTGAAATTCAGCATGCCCACAATAAAGTATATTTTCCACAGCAAAACTGTTCCTTCTCCTCTAATCTCTGTATTAGTCACTGTTATTCCTGTCAGAGCATCCAAATGTACAATTTACCTGGGACTGAGGAGTTTCTCATGACTTGAGACCTTCAGCACTGAAACTGAGTAAGTCATGAGCCATCTGGGGCTAGTTGGTTGCCCAAAGTGTTCAGAAAGAATCTCTCAAACCAGACACCTCTGAGTTTTTATTCATGTCTCCAAATCCCTCCCCTCCTAACTTTAGTCAGCATATCATATTTTGAATATCATATTTTGGAAATGTCTCTTGAAGCTTCCCCTTCCTTTTCATTTTTCATGTGGTGGTCTGCAATCTAATTTTCACCTATTATTTCTTACCTGGGTTATGGTGATAAAATTCCACATGGTGGGGTGAGTGTTGTGTGCAGTGGGTTAAGCCACTGCATGAGATTCCTATATCCCATATAAGATCCCATATCAGGTTTTGACTTCTGATCCAGCTGTTTGCTAATGTGTCTGAAAAGTAGCAGATAATGGTCTGAGTATTTGGTCCTCCCAGTCTCATGAAAGACCCTGGGTTCAATTCCTGGCTAATGGATATGGCCTGCCCCAACCCTGATGGTTGGTAGCATGAACAAGCATATGGAAGATCTCTGTCTTTCCCTCTCTTGTTGTTATACACCTTTTAAACAAACAAAAAACAAACAAATAAACATAAATCTTTAGAAAAGATGCCACGTTATATTCTTGAATTGGATCGTACCCATTTTATACACTGTCCAAATAATCTGCATAAATACAGATCTAATCATCATGCCAAGACTGAACAACAGATCATAAAGTTGGGAGGGGTTGATCCGGAGAAATCGAGTTCTTCTGTAGATTAGAAGGTTTTGGTTCTTCCACTTGATCACAAGACCATTGACTCTGAAAGGAACTGATTATAACCTCAATATAATAGCGCTCTGTTAGAGATCAACACAATTTTCTCCTCAGCATCTGGATCAATTTTTCCCTTCTGTCTGGACAGAAGTGCCTACTTTAAAAAACTTGCAGGGGATCATGAACTTAAGTGTGGAGAGAAGGGGAGAAGGCCATTCCCAGTAGCCTTACTGAATGAGTACCTGATGTCATCCCCAATGTGAAGCCTGTCCTGGGGGGTACTGTTTAAGTGGTTTCAATAGTTCTAAGATGCTGTTGATTTTATTGCTTCAGGATTGAGGAAATCCTTCCAAGGTCCATTAGCTGATATAGTCCACCTTAGCGTCTCCACTTGCCCAGATACTAGCTGTCAAAGGTTGGCCAGGATTTGTTCTAATTTGTTCTGCCCTGCATCGTCCTAGACATCCTCTAAAGGCTTCAATGAAGTGGCTGTCATGTTCCCCCATGTGAATCTGGGCATGCTGTCTGCTACACAGGCTTTAGCAATGGAGGAGACCTAGTTCTGACACATGCACTCCACAGTCAGACCAAACATTCTGTGATTTCCCCTGTGATTTGAGTTTTAAATCCAGTGGTCCAATTGGGGGGTCCTCAAAGAAACCTCACGAGAGGTGATCCCAGTCTGACTCTTGTGTGTTCCAGCCAGTTCAGGCTCAGGCTCAGTCCATCTCCCACATTAACCTATATACACACTGTGATTGTAGTCTCCTGATCGGTTCTGTCCCCAGTCCCATCTCATATTCAATGCATGATGTGGCCCAGCCTAACCCTGCCCACTACACACTTGGTCCTTATGCACACCAGCGGGAACTACAGCCTAGCTGGGGAGATCCTCAATAACCCCCACCAGGCCCACCCCCAACCCTGGTTTCTATGAATGCCAGTGTGTGCAGCAGACTGTTCCAGTCTTTCCTGAATCCCATTTGGTTCTCATACACATCAATTGGTGTTGGAGCTTAGCTCAGCCTAATGAACCCCACAATCCAGCCCACACTCATACAAGCGGGTGCTAGTACTTGTCCATCTAGGCCTGCCTCCAAACCCTGGTTCTCATGTTCACTGGTGGGAGCTGCAATGTGTTATAGTGGTGCCCACAATTTCCCGACTAGGCTCACTCCCAGGCCTGAATCTTGCACTTTCCAGGTGATTTTGTGATCCAGCTTGACAGGACTTGCCCCTAGTCTCAGCACCTGCTAGCTGATGCTGTGGCAAAGCCCAACCAGCCTGCACTTACTCTGGTTCCTGCATGCACAAATGGATATTGTTGCTTAGCCCAGTCTGGCTCTCCCCCAACCCAACTCATATGCAGGCCAGTGGGCTTTGTAGCTATGCCCAGCCTGGTCTGCTCCCAGTCCCAGCTCTCACACTAACCAGCAGGAGTAGTGGCCTAGCAGGGAGTCCTTGTTGCACCCCTCCCATGCTCACTACCGCCGCCCCCCTCCCCCCAGCCAGGTCTTAATGGGTACTGGTGGATGCTGTGGCCCATTCTGGCATGATCTGCCTCACCTTGGTATTCACCAGTTGGTGCTGCAGCCTGGCCCGGCCTGGTATATCCCCAGTCCCAGCTCATGCAGGTGGATGCTGTAGCCTAGCTCAGTCTGGACAGCTTCCAGTCCTGGGCCTAATGTGAACTGGCTGGTGTTGTGACACAATCTGGCCTGTTTTTCACCTTGTCCTGGTTTCATATCTGCCAGTGGGTGTTACGAACTGGCCCAACCTGGCTTACCCACAGACCCGAGTCACATGTATGCTGGCAGCAGCTGTAACCTGGCTTGGTCAGGGCTGCTTCCAGCTTTGGTTCTTGTGCTCACATGTAGAGACTGCATCCTGACAAAAGAGTTCCCCAAGCTCCTCTATCCAGCTACTTCCCAGTGGCAGATTTCATGCATACCGGTATATTCTTGGCCTAGCCTGACTTGACCCACCTCCTGTCCTGACTGATAAGTGTCCTTGCCCAGCTAGTCCACACCCATTCTGGCTCTTACTATTGGGTGCTTCAGCCCTGCGATGCCTGGGCCACCCGTAGATCTAGATTTTATATGATTCAGTGGGAACTGAGACCTAGCCCAGCCTGTCCTACACCCACCTTGGTTCCTGCAAGCACCAGTGAGTGCTGGAGCTTAACGCTGTCTGGAACACCCCAAACCCAGTCCTCACCCATGCCAAGGGACACTGCAGCCAGTTCCAGCCCAATTCACCAACTCCATTCCAGCTGTCATGCCCACTAGTGTGAACCATAGTCCAGTTGGGCCATCCCTTTAACCTCCCAACCATGCCTGCTCTTTTGTGCATGCCAGTGGTTTCTTTGGCTCAGTCCAGCATAACCCATCATGCAACTTGGCTTTTGCCATCAGATACTGCAATCTGGTCTGGTCTCTCTTGCTAGCAGTCCCAACTTTTACTGGTGGTTGCTGCAGCTTAGCCATGTGCAGTTTGCCTCTCTTCCCTGGTTTTCATGCGAACTAGTAGGTATGATAGCCTAGCTTAGCCTAGCCCAGCATGGCCTGCACCCCATACTAGCTCCTGTACATGCTAGTGTACTACAGTTTGGCCTAGCTCTGCCTGGTCTGGCCCTTCTCCCCCAGGTCAACCCACACACCTGTTGAAAAGTGAGTCATCCCTTCTTGTCCTGACCAACACCCAGCTGACTCACAGGCTCACCAGTGGGAGTGATGGCCCACCAGGGGTGTTCCCCAAGTTCTCCCACAAGGCTACTTCCAAACCCATATCTCTTGCATTCTGGTGGGTGTTAGGCCCTTCCCTGGCACAGTCTGCCCTCAATCTTGGCCTTTGTGTGTGCTGGTGGATGTTGCAGCTCGGCCTACTGCATACCCAATTTTTGGGTGCTCCTATGGTTCTGCAGCCTGGACTAGCCCAACCTGTTCCCAATCCCAGCACCTATGAGTGTTGTTGAGTTCCATGGTCATGCCTAGCTCAGTTGTTACCACTTCCAGCCCTTGAGCAAGCCAACTGGTATGGCAGTCCCACAGAACTGACTGAGCCCATAAGTTCCCCGCAGAATCTGCTCTAAGATCTGGCAGTCTAGTATGCTGGTTAGCGTCATGGCCCCGTCTTAAGTGGTTTACCCACTGCCCTGATGCTTACTGGTGGGTACTATGTTCAAGCCCTTCCAGGCAGGCCCCTAGCCATGGCTTTCATGTATGCCAGTAGATGATGGTTGATACCAACAAGCCTTGCTCAGGTCTCCCACGTGCATGAGTGTATTGCTTTGGTTCAGAAAATTACTCTGATTTCATTCCTCTAAACCACTCAGACTCAGGCCCCTCGTTTACCTGCAAGTGCAGTAGACTGGTTGGTGGAAGTTCCCAAGAAGTCACTCCTCCCTCAGCAGTTCTCTGAGCAATCCACAGCCCCCCACCCCCATGAAAGTGCAGATCCGCAAGCCCAGGCCTCTGGCAGTGTGTTGTGTCACCCTTGGGCCTTGCCTACCTGCCTGAGGTTCTTGCACACTCAGGCGTGGGTCCCCAGACCTGGTGTCTGCCCCCCAAATATTTTTTTTTTTTGTAAATGGTAGCTATGCTTGCATATTTAACGCTAATTTGACATTAACCAGGCCCATAATACCCGCCAGCTATTGGTTGTTTTTCTCCCAGCCGTGCAACACTTGGGTGACCCAGGGCAGGTTACCTGTTGTGTTGCAATACCTGCTGTGTGTGTGTATATGTGTGTTTGTGTGTACTGATTTTAAAATGTGTTGTCAAAGTTTTTAATATTCTAAACTTCAATAGGTGGAACTGAAGTCCCTTTCTCTTGAGGGTAAGTTAGATCTAGTAACTTGCTTCTAATGAGTAGAACATGGCAGGAGTGTGAGTTTATCTTGTGAGACTTATCATAAAGGCTTTGTGGCTTGCTTCTTGGCCTAGCTTAGCTGATCAGCAGTTAAGGGGGAAGCTAGCCTGTATGTCATGAGGACTGGCCTGCAGTCCTCAGAGAGATCCTTTGTGGAGGAATGAAGTTTTCTGCCAACAACTGGCACACGTGAACGGGTGATCATCTTGAAAGTGCTCTTCCAAGCTGGCGTGGATTGGCTCATGCCTTGCTGGGTGGGACACAAAGATTAGTCACTCCTCACCATGGTGTTGAGGATTTTCCTGCACACCCCCCCCCAAAAAAATGTTCTGCACCTTAATTGTCGACAAATATCTTGTTAGAGTTACAAGCCAGTCTAGATTATCCTAAAATCTGCCAAGATCAGCAAAATTATACTTCAACACAACAAATGGCTAAATACTAAAATGAAATAGACATGAGACAGCTGAATGGTACCTTATAGCCATTTTAAGGTATATAGCAACCGGTCCTGTATATAAACTAAAATTGAAATGTCAATGAGCTAATCATAGGTTGTGGTTAAGAACTTTTTTTTTTTTTTTTTTTAACATACTGGTTACTCAAAACCATGTCAATTCCATAATGTTGCAAATTGCTGTTGATGTTATATTGGGACTCTTAATTGACTGGGATGATATTCTACCAGCTCTAACTTCGGACCAGAAATGGTCTCCCCAAGAAACTGTTCAACCCATCTGGACAATAAGTAGCTGGACTCTATGCTTGGTATACGTTTGCAAGGAAAGAATCTTAATTGAATTTGAACTGTAATACTGCATCAAGGTGGAGGAATCCACCGGGCGGGGGGGATTCCCAGAGCCTATGAAACTGTCACATAATGCAAAATAATTAATAAAAAAAAATCTAAAAAAAAGAAAGAAAATCACTGCTTGTTATAGCACTGACTGACACAAAGTAGCATGCGATAAGCAGTGTATTCAGGAAGTAAATCAACAATGTGAGGAATGATGGTCAAGTTTAATTTTAAATAAGGCTTACTTAGATTTAAGTCACCAAATTTTTGAAATGAATATCCAAGCATGATACCAAAATTTAACTTTAGAGAATTTTGGGTGAAGTCATATGTATTTAACAACCAAGTAATACACTGGAAGGAGCAGACCGTAAGAGATGCAATACTAACTGGCCCTGCAGTTGGCACAGGTATTGCATAGCCAGTCTTCCCACACTGGCTAGTGTTTTTAAGTGAAATCCTATAGTATGTATGCCAATATGTAATTATTTTATCTTTTCAACAATTTATTCGCACACTGTACATTGCAAAGTATGTAAACAACACCTCTCCAAAGAGCCCTTCCTTCAAACTAATATTTGGATGCCGCGCCTAGTCCCTAGAAGCTCAGGCTGCCCTGAAGTGTTCATGCGGAGAGCCCGAGTCTCAGCATCCTTCACTACTATCAAATAAATAACAGTCCTAAAAAAAAAAAAAAAAAAAGTGCTCTTCCAGTGCCAGTAAAGCCTTTGGTGACTGTATTCCCTCCCAACATCTAGACTGCAACTTCATGTGTGGACCTGAATAAAAGTTCCCTGGGTGACATCTCAGATTCTTTCCTGTTTAAACTGTTAGAAAATAAGTGTTTGTGTTTTTAAACCACTACAATTTGGAGTAATTTTATTATGCAGCAGTAGATAGCTAATTGAGAGTGGTATTGTTTGTCCTTTTCTCACCTAATTCTCCCTTTTCATCTCTTTTTCTAAATATTCAGACCTTTAGGACATACTACATTTGTGCTGAGTTTTTTTTGAAAGGGCTGTGTTAAGTTCCTGTCATTTATTACTGTGTTATTTTCATTCATTACTCTTTTTTAAAAAAGATTTATTTATTTATTTAAAAGATTTACTTTATTTTTATTGCAAGTTAGGTATACAGAGAGGAGGAGAGACAGAGAGGAAGATCTTCCATCCGATGATTCACTCCGCAAGTGATCGCAACGGTCGGTGCTATACCAGTCTGAAGCCAGGATTTAGGAACTTCTTGGGCCATCCTCGACTGCTTTCCTAGGCCACAAGCAGAGTTGGATGGGAAGTGGCGCTGCCAGGATTTGAACTGGCACGCATATGGGATCCCGACGTGTACAAGATGAGGACTTTAGCTGCCAGGCCACCACACTGGACCCAAGATTTATTTACAGATATACAGAGAGAATGAGGGTTAGAGACAAAGATGTTCCATTCGCTGGTTCACTCCCCAAGTGACTGTTATGGCTGGAGCTGAGTCGATCCATAGCCAGGAGCCAGGAGTTTTTTCCGGGTCTCCCGAATGAGTGTAGGATAACAAGGCTTTGTGTCATCCTCTTCTGGTTTCCCAGGCCACAAGCAGGGAGCTGGAAGAAAAATGGGGCCACTGGGACATGAACCAGTGCCCATATGGGATCCTGGCACATGCAAGGCGAGGACTTTAGTCATTAGGCTACTGCACGGTGCCCCTCATCAATTTTTTAATTCTTGTTTTTCCATGAAGCCCTTCTGTGGGTATCCTCCTCCTCCTTCTATTTTTTTCTTTCAAAATAGCTTTAAATTTATAAAACAAAAATTGTGAAGTGGCACAAAGTGTTTCATACAATCCACACAAAAATTACTCTTTTTTTTTTTTTTTTGGTGATCTTTCATCCCTGATTCATCACTTTAAAAACATTTCTACAGAGATCAGATTTTATGTGTTTTTGTAATATTTTTTGAAGCACACTTCCACTTTCCATGTCCCTTTCTTTTTTAAAAAAGGATATATATTTATTTGTTTTTTATTGCAAAGTCAGATATACAGAGAGGAGGAGAAACGGAGAGGAAGATCTTCCGTCCATTAACTCAGTTCCTAAGCAGCTGCAGTGTGCTAGTCCTGCACAGCTTGTCCCCATCCCTGGCTTCTGCATGCATTGTGGGTGCTGTGGCATTGCCCAGCCTGCCCCCACACTCAGCACTTTCTTGTACTGGTGGGTGCTGTAGCATGGCCCAATCTGTCCTCCAGACCCAGCTCTTATATGTGCTGGCGGCACTGTAGCCTTTCTTAGCCTGGTCTGCCTCCAGTCCTCGCTATCATGGCCTGACTCAGTCTACCCTCAGACCTGGCTCGTCTGCCATTGGGTACTATGGTCTGGACCAGACCTGTTCCTGGCTCTTGTATGGGCTGGTGTGTACTGCTGCCTAGTTGGAGAGAACCTCCCATCCTCCAAGAATCCCAACCTGGCCATGCCCGAGACAGTCCCCACATGCAATAGTGGGTACCGTGACCTAGTTAGGGAAACCTTAGGAACCTCCACAAGGTCCAGCTTACTCACATGCACATTGGTGCTGCTGCATATACTAAACCAGTCAACTGACAAGCCAGTGGGTGCTATGGCCCAGTCTGGAAAACTTCCAAGGACCTCCACAAGGCCTTGCTGCATCCAGCTCTTGCATAGGGCTTGCCCCCAGCTGACTGGGACTGATCTTACAAGTTGTTTTTCAGGCATGGCGTTGTTTGTGTATAAAATACTATTGATTTTTTTGAGTTGACTTCATTTCCTGCCACTTTGTCAAGCTCTATTACAAGTTCCAATAGTCTTTCTTTTTAAAAGACTTATTTATTAAAAAGAAATTTGTTTGAAAGATTTATATTTAGAGAAGGACAGCCATACACAGAGAGATATCTTCCATTTGTTGGTTCATTTCTGAAATCATTGTAATGGCTGGAGCTGAGCTGATCCAAAGCCAGGAGCCTGGAGCTTCTTCCAGATTTCCCATGTGGGTGCAGAAGCCTCAGAACTTGGGTCATCTTACACTGCTTTCCCTAGGCACATTAGCAGGGTCAAATTAAATTGGCACTTATATAGGATGATATCACTGTATGTGGAGGTTTAACATGCTACATCACTGTGGTGGCACTTCCAATAGTGTCTTAGTGAAGTCTGTTGGTTCCCTTATATATAGGCATATGTCATCTATCAACAGGAACAGTTTGATGTCCTCCTTTCCAATTTGTATCCATTTGATTTCTTTTCTTACCTAATGGCTCTAACTAAAACTTCCATAAAGAAATTGAATAGTAATGGTGAGAATGAACATCTCTGTCTGGTTCCAGACAATATTTTTCTGTTCAATATGATGTTGGCAGTTGGATTTTCATATATTTCCTTGGTTGTGCTGAGAGATGTGCATTCTGTACCCAATTTGCATAACTTTTTTTTAATCATGAAAGTAATGTTGTATTTTATCAAGTACTTTCTTTGTATCTGTTGAGAAAATTCATATAGTCTTAATTAATTAACTTATTAGAAAAACATATTTACAGAGAGAAGGAGACAAACATACAGACATACACACACACACACACACACACACACACACACAGAAAGAGAGAGTCACTTTCCAAATGGCTGCAATGGCTGGGACTGAGTTGCTAGAATTTCTTCTAGGTTTCCCACCCCACATGGATGCAGGAGCCCAAGGTCTTGAGCCATTTCCACTGCTTTCCTAGGCCGTAATCAGGAGTTTGGATTGGAAGTGGAGTGGCTAGGAGTTAAACCAGTGCCCATATAGTACTACTGTTCCATGGTGTTGGCCCCTTATTTTTCTACTCTATTTTGTTAATGTGATGTATTATTTTTATATTGATTTGTGTATATTGAACCATCCTTGTATCCCTGGAATAAATCTCAGGCGGATGATCTTTTTGATGTGTTTTTGTATTTGATTAACAAGTATTTTTTTGAGTACTTGCATCTATGTTCATCAGGGATATTGGTTTGTAGTTCTCTTTCTTTAATTCTGTCTTTTCCGGTTTTGAAATTAAGGTAATAATACTGGCTTCATAGAAGGAGTTTGAAAGAGTTGTCGTCCTTTGAATTGTTTTGAGTAGTTTTTGAACTTATACACTTTTTTCTTTTTTAAAAATTACTTTTTCATTTAAATTGAACAAATTTCACAGTACAGTTTTAGGAATATAGTGAAACTTTCCACCATCCTCCGTCATGCCTGTGTTTCTGTGTTCCTCATCCACCCTCCATCTTTTCATTCTTTCTCTCTCTCCTTTTCTTTCTTTCTTTTCATTTTTTATTATTATTTTATGATACAGTCCTATAGGTTCTGGAATTTCTCTTACTCCCTCCCAAAATCTCCATCTCCCTACACTGAGTTCCCCTATATTATTATTATAATATAGTTCTTCATACACAGTCATAAGCTCATCATTGTGGGCATGGACAATGGCAGAGAGTCCGACATCCTATTGTCAAGACATATGTCACAGTTTCATTGGGAGTCCATCTTTGATCTGGGAGTACAGATGCATACTGCGTTGTACCCTCACATCTGGATACAATAGTCTCTATTACACAGTTACTGTGCATCCCCTTAAATGAAAAGCCACATTGCAAAATCAACAACAGGAAGAAAATCAGAAATTTACAACTTCATGAAGCTAACTAACATGCTACTGAATGACTAACGTGTTGCTTAAGAAATGAAAAAGAAACTCAAGAACCTCCTTGAAACAAATGATGTTACCGTATGACCTATGAGTCAGTGAAGAATTTAATATGAGAAAAAGGACTGTTTTGAAGAAATGAAAGCAGAAACATTGAAATGTATGAGATATATTTTGTGCTGATCTTTGTTGGTTGTAGGCAACAGATTTTTTTTTAAAGATTTATTTTATTTTTTTGGGAAAGTCAGATATACACAAAGGAGGTGAAACAAAGAGGAAGATCCTCTGTCCACTGACTCACTCTTCAAGTGGCTGGAACCACCGGAGCTTAGCCAATCCGAAGCTAGGAGCCAGGAGCCAGGAGCTTCTTCCAGGCCTCCCATGGAGATGCACTGCACTGTCCCAAGGCTTTGGGCCATCCCTGACTGCTTTCCCAGGCCAGAAGCAGGGAGCTGGATGGGAAAAAGGGCTGCCAGGATTAGAACTGGCATCCATATGGGATCCTGGCGAGTGCAAGGGAAGAACTCCAGCTGCTAGGCTATTGTGCCGGGCCCGGGTTTTGGTTTTTGATCCAGTCTACTAATGTATGACTTCTGATTAAAATGTTATCTTTTTCTTTTTGGAGAGTCATATTATCTCCATTGTTCATTTTTGTTTTTGTATTTCTACAATTATTGTAATGCCTCTGGGGAATTTTTTGTTGGTGTTTTCTCTAAAGGCTTTGTTTTTGGAAATGTGCCTTTATGCTTGCTGGAATACTTGTACCCTTAGTGGATATCTGGAAATTTGTACTAAGGGGATCCAGGGAGCTCCAACCAGAAAGATTTAGTCAATCCCCATTGCCATCTCAGTTCTCCACACTATCCCTAAGTCTCAGGATTCCCATAAACACAGGATGGTAGGGTGTCTACTCTCTTCCCTCTGAGCCTCACCAGCCATGGAAAAAAACCATTTCATTTCTGAAGCCAACTGCTTGAACGACAGAGGTTAGCTGGTGCCTCACCTTGGCAAACTGAGTTTAGTACTTAGATGGGAGGGGAAGTTGGGGGGCAATGTCCCCTCTCTGTGGGGCTTAATGGACACACTGCCCTCTCTGCCAACTCTCTAGAATGGACTTAGCTGAGATGGTTTTTCTCGTACAAAATCCATCAGTGATGTTTGGGCTGCAGCATTTTCCACTGACTGTATTCTAGGAAGACACTATCCCCCAACCCCCAGTGGTAAATGGGCGCCTTGGTAAAGAAATTGTCATTAAAGAGTTAAAGAGATCCCTCTCCTACTAGCTCTTCAAGATAGACTCAAAGTCAGTGGGTACCTTGGGGTTTTCCCTCAGACTTTGGAAATACATCTATCTGAGACCACTGGTCCACCCAAGGATGGATTCAGGATCATGAAGGAAGGAGACAGTAAGGCATTTATTAATTGTCTTGAGAACAGTGACCAGCAGGTGGAGGCAGGCACCCCTCTCAGAAACTCAGTTCCTTTTACCCCTGCTGTGCAGAGGTTCCTTCCCTCAGTTCCTCATTGATTGAGAAACTTGGAAGGTACTATCTAAACCTGAAATGGCACCTAAGGCAGGGTGGGGAGGGGTGACCAGGGTGAATGTTGTTGGGCAGATCTAGGACAGGGGAAGGGGAGTTACACTGTGATATCATCAAGACTTCAGGAACTGAGATCCAAGAGTACTGTGTAAATGGGCAACTGGTGGGTACAGATTACAGAATTGCTGAAGGTTATATAAGCAAAAAATGATGTATGGTTTGTGAATCAAACTCAACAGTTGACCCATTTGGGGGGATTTTGCAACCCTCAGTCCCACACACTACTGAGGCCTAGTATCATGGTTATAATAAGGCTAGGCTCAGCCTTTTATGAAAATATACCATGGTTATTTCTCACAAGACATGATTAAGGCTCCTCTTACCTTTCTGAGAAGACGGTGTTCCCCCCACCCCAACACACACACCCCCATTTGTTGACTGCAGGAGTCTCTGGTGATGTCTTGCCAGCTGCTCTGTATTTGTAAAGTCTTTGATGATACACAGAATCTGTCTCCTTTCTGTAGACATAATACTGAAAACTTGTAACTTTAGCTTGAGTACATGGTTCTTCACCTGTTCTGGTATTTTTGCAAGCTCATAATCTGTGTGTCTTTCCCCTATTCATCAATCTTGGATCCAAGCTCCCATATTTTTAACTCTTATGTTAGTGTGATGTGTTTGTGACAACTGTTAAACTTACAGATTCCTCTGTGTTTAGCATCTCAGCATAGCATGATATGTTTGTCACAATCCACATCCTGGCTCTTCTGTTTTTAAGATCCAAACTCCTTCTATCTCTTCCACCCTTTCTAGCCTCTAGTAAATAATATTTTATCTCTAGATTGAGTTTTTCTTTATTCCCCATTTATAAAGGAGTGTGTCTGGTATGTCTTTCTGTGTCTGATTTGTTAAATTTGGTATCATGCCCTCCATTTCTATTTTTTGTGGTCTTGATTTCACTGGTTTTAAGTATTGTTTAGGATTTTTTTTCATTAACCTATTGGCCATTTGTATTTACTACTTTAAGAAATGTCTATTTAGATCCGTCTATTTAAAAGTTGGATTATTAGTGTTTTTTTCTTTTGCTGTTGAGTTCTTTACATATTTCAGAAATCAGACCCTTGTCAGATGTACAGCTTGCAAATGTTTTCTTCTATTCTGTAGATTTTGTCTTCACTTTGTTGATTAGTTCCTTGGCTTGAAATAGCTCTTTAATTTGACAAAATTTGATTTTATTTATATGCTTTTGGAACATCCTTCTCCATTCCATTGTCTGAGAGTGTTTTTATCTATGCTCTCATCTAATAGTTTAGGAGTTTCAGTTCTCAAAGTTAGGGCTTGAATCCATTTTGAGTTACTTTTTGTATGTAGTGAGAGATGAGGTCTGGTGTCATTCTTCTGAATATGGCTATCAAAATCTGTTGCCATCATTTATTAAAAAGACTTTTTCTAGTTTACATTCTTATCGCCTTGTCAAAGATGCCTTGGCTATGGACGTATGGGTGTGCTTGTAGGGTTTCTATTCTGTTCCACTGATACGTAGATTTGCTTTAATGCCAGTACCATGCTGGTGTAATTACTTTAGTTTTGTAATGTATTTTAAATTCAGATACTGTAGTGCCTCATTTGTTATTTTTGCTGAAGATTGATTTGACTATTTAGGGGTCTTTTAGTAGTATTTTTCCTAGTCCTGTGAACAGTGACATTGGGATTTTGATCAGGAATACATTGAATTTGTAAATTATTTTGGGTAGTGTGATTATCTTAATCCATGAACATGGGATAGGTTTCAATTTCTTTGTGGTTTTTCAAATTTCTTTCACTAATAGTTTATAATTTATATAGTATAGATCTCTTACCTTTTTGGAAAATGTTCTTTAAAAGATTTATTTATTAATTATTTGAAAGGCAGATTTATGAGAGGGAAGGGGACACAGAGAGATCTTCCATCTACTGGTTCACTCCCTATATGGTCACAATAGCTGAATTTGGTTTAGTCTGAAGCCAGGAGCCTAGAGTGTGTCTCCCACATGGTTGCATGAGCCCAACCACTTGTGCCATCCTCTGCTGCTTTTCCAGGTGCAGGGAGCTGAGTCAGAAGTGTAGTGGCCAGGACTTGAGCCAGCATTCATATGGGATGCTGGTGCTGCTGGCTGAGGCATAATCTAACTCTCCATGGTACTGGCCCCAAACACTTGACTATATTTATTTCATTTTTTGTTTGCTATATACAGAAAACAGAATTTCTTTCTTGGCTTTTCTTCAGATGATCACAATTGGTGTATAACAATGCAACCTCTCTTTGTACATTGACTTTTTCTTCTGCAACTTTGATAAATTTATTTACTAGATTTAAGAGCTTTTTGGTAAAGCCTGGGTTTTTCTCTAAGCTTATGTAATCTATAAAGCTGACAGTTTGGCTCCCTTCTTTCCAATTTGGTTGCCCCTTTTCATTCTTTCACCTAATTGCTTTATCTAGAATTCCTTATATAGAAGTCCCTATATATTGAGAAAAAGTGGTGACAGTGTGTATTCTTGTCTTATTCTGGATATTAGAAAGTCTTCAGGTTTCCCCCATATAATTTTTTCTTTTTTTACATTGTACTATAATTATTATTACCATTTTATGTTACAGTTCCATATTCCCTTATCCCCTCCCCAATTCCCTTCCCCCCACCAAGTTCCTCTATATCATTACTAACATATAGTTCTTCGTACTCAGTCATATGTCCATCATTGTGGGCATGGACAGTGGCAGAAAGTCCAGAATCCTATTGTCAAGATAATAGTAAACAGTTTCATTGTAAGTCCATCTTTGTCTGGAAGCAGAAATGCATACTACACTGCATCTTCACATCTGGATGTTAGTTTCCATTTCACAGCTACTGTACATCCCCTTAAATGAAAAGTCATAATACAAAATTAACAATAGAAAGAAAAATAAAAATTTACAATGCTGTGAAGTTAAATGACATGTTACTAGATATGACAGTTTACATTACACAGCTACTATACATCCCCTTAAATGAAGAGCCACAAGACAAAATCAACATCAGAAGGGCTGGCTCCATGGAGCAGTGGGAAGAGCTGCTGCCTGCAACAAAATCAACATCAGGGAGAAAAAAGAAATTAACAACACCAAGAAGTTAAATAACATGCTATTAAATGCCTAACGTGTAGCTGAAGAAATGAAAATCAAGCACCTTCTTGAAGAAAATGATGCCACTGCATGATCTATGAGTCATTGAATGATTTAATCAGAAGAAAGTGTTTTGAAGAGATGAAACCAACAGAAAACAACAAAACCCATGCAATATAGTTTCCACTGATCTTTGTTGGTGAAGTGTGTCTCCTCCAGACAATAAACAGATGGGTTTTGTTTTTTAATCCAGTCTACTAATCTATGACATTTGATTGAGATTAAGCCATTTACATTCAGAGTTTAATATACATGGGTGGTACTTTGGTCCTGTCATTTTAGCAATGGGTTGTTCATTGATTTAGTCTTCTGTTGTCATTTTACTGGGATGTTCTTCCCGTTTGCCTTTGGTGTTGGTAGGCGCTATTCCTCTTCTCTGTTAAGAGAACATCTTGAAGTATCATTTGTAGGGCAGGTTTGAAAGAGGCAAATTCTTTTAATTTTTTCTTTACTGTGGAAGAATTTTATTTCATTTTCAAAGACAAAAGAAAGCTTTGCTGGATATGTTATCCTAGGCCGACAATTTTTTTCTTTTAGAATCTGGAATATGTCGCTCCATTCTCTTCTGGCCTGTAGAGTTTCCTTGAGAGATCTCCTGTGAGCTTAATTGGCATTCCTTTATATGTCAGTTGATTTTTTTTTCACGTGCAAATTTAAGGATCTTTTCCGTATGTTCAATTGAAGAGAGCTTGATAATCATGTGTGTTGGTGAAGATGGCTTTTGATCAACCCTGTTGGGAGTTCTGTGCCCTTTTTGGATGTTGTTTCCCAATTCTTTCTCTAGATTAGGGAAATTTTCCCTTATTATTTCATTAAATACATTTGCAAACTCAACTTCTCTTTCTGCACCTTCTGCAACTCCCATAAATCTTATATTTGGCCTTTTAAGAGTGTCTTTCAATTCTTGAATACTTTTTTTTGGCTTGATCCAGCTCTGCTTCCAGCTTTTTTTGTTTCCCCCTGATGACAGGAAATATCTTCCAATTCTAAGATTCTTTCTTCTGCTTGCTTCATTCTATTTTGGAGACTCTTTGCTGTAATTTTAACTTGTTCTTAATTTCTGATATATCAGCCTTCTTGCTTTGTTGCTTCTTTAAATTCTTTGAACTCTTTCATGTGCTTCTCATTTTTGATCAGAATCTTTAAAATGAGTCTTATGGATTCGGTGTCCCCCATTTTCTCGATGTCTTCCTCAGTTAACTCTGAGGTTGGCATAGGGTTTTGCTCCTTTGCAGGGGAGTTTTCTGTAATATTCATTGTGCCTTTGTCTCTTCTTTTGCTCTTGGTCATTGTACTTCTGGTTAGCAGAGTCTTCTCCTTGGGGCAGGTTTCTAAGCTGTGTCACCCACAGGCCTACAATGCGATTTTACTTATTGCAGTTGGTACACAACTTTTTACTTGCAGCCACTTGTGCCACAACCTTCAGCCAGTTCCAGGTCTGGGTTCTTATGTCAGATTTCCATCGTGGCCTCCACAGCCACAGCTCCTGGCTTACCACTCTCTACCACCTGTGATATTGTGCTGAGGCTGCACTGTGGTGTCTGCAACCTTTCTCCCACTTCCGGTTGGAGCAGGTCCCAGGAGTAGACACCAGGTGTCCTATATAATTAGGTTGTTGGTGGCGCTGATTTTGTCAGAACCTGTTGGATGTTAGGTCTGGGTGCCACATGGACCTATTTTGACCGGTAGGATGCCATAGTTGGTATTATTTTCCTGCGGGACCAGTGCAGTCCACAGAACTCAGTGAGTTCTCGTGAGCTCAGTACATGCTCATTCATTGTTGTCCCCATGCAGTCCTAAAGCTATTGCCACAGTGTGCAAAATGGCACCTGACATACCACTACTAGAGTTCTTGATCTGCTGGCTGTAAGGTCTGAGGGCTACCCAGACCTGTCTTGTGTGGAACCTGTAGAATGCCATGTTGCTGCAGCTTACTGAGTCAGAAATGAGTTCACTCCCAGCTCAGCGTATGCTCAGTCCCTTCCCTTGCCTATTCCTCCTTAAACAAAATGGGGCCCAATTCAGCTCTAGGGGGCTGACTGGGTTATGAAATCCACCCTGTTCTCGCACTGCCCATCTGGGATCTGCTGCTCTGTCTCTGTTCCTGGTCAAATCAAATGGACCAGCAGGATAGACAGTTCTTTGTCTGGGTTTGCCTCACAAGCTTGCAGTGAAAGTCCCTTCCCACCTGGTTGCTGGTGGAGTTCCGGCTGCTGGTGGAGTTCAGATTGCCGTTAGCTGAATGTGGTTGGAGTATCAGTCACTGCAACACCACACCATTGTGTCCGTTGCTTTCCTGTGTCTGTCAGTCTCCAGGTACCCTTCTGCTGTTGTTCTGTCCTTTCCCATTTCCTGAAATATGTCCTCTGTGCTTCATCCTGATTAAATGTTTCTCTGTCCGTTTAAAGGTGTCCTTACCCTATTGCATCATCTTGATTCTCCCTCCCCCGTATAATATTAATGTTAACAATTGTCCTGTTATTTATGGTACTTATGTTGAGTGTGTTCCTTCTGTATCTATTTTTTTTAAAGATTTATTTATTTTTATTGGAAAGTCAGATATACAGAGAGGAGGAGAGACAGAGAGGAAGATCTTCCATCCGATCATTCACTCCCCAAGTGACCGCAACAACCGGTGCTGCTCTGATCCGAAGCCAGGAGCCTGGAGCCCGGAGCCAGGAGCCAGGAGCTTTTCCAGATCTCCCACACAGGTGCAGGGTCCCAATGTGACAGCAACGGCCGGTTCTGTGCCAATCCGAAACTGGGAACCAGGAGCCTCTTCCGGGTCTCCCACACGGGTGCAGGGTCCCAAAGCTTTGGGCTGTGCTCAACTGCCTTCCCAGGCCACAAGCAGGGAGCTGGATGGGAAGTGGAGCTGCCGGGGTTAGAACTGGCGCCCATATGGGATCCCGGGGCATTCAAGGAGAGGACTTTAGCCGCTAGGCCACGCCGCTGGTTGCTTCTGTATCTAATTTGATCAGAGTTTTTATTATGAAGGGATGTTGAATTTTTTTAGTTCCTTGTCTGAATCTTTTGATATGATCATATGATTTTTTTCTTTTTGTTGATATGGTCATACCACATTTTTATTATTGTTATTTTTTTGTATTTTTGACAATCTTCACATTGTTAATTAGGGTAAAAAAGTACAAGGGCTATAGGGAAGTGGGTAAGACTATTATTTCCCTATTGTTTCCTTCATATATCTGAGGTAAAGGCAGTATTAATGGAGAAGTCCCACCCAGTCTTCCACCCATCCCAGGACCCAGATGTGGGGCATGCTCTGAGATACTTGTTCAAGTGGTTTTGATAGTTCACCAGTTATGAATCGCTGCCAATCCCGCCACTCCAGGCACGTTGAGGCTGTTGAAGAATCCACTGATTGACATAGTCCATCATACAGTCTCCATTTGCCCAGTATTTCACTGCCATCATATAGCTGAAGTGATGGATTGACCTGTTCTGTCTTCCATCTTTTCTTGTTTAGGATTCTGAGTCCGCTATTTTGATTGGGGAGATCCCCAAAAGAAACTTTGAGGTGTTCCCAGACCAGATTCTTGTATGTACTAGCAAGTATAGGGCCCGCCACAGTCCATCGCCCTGATCAGCTGGTGGTTGCAATTGCTGGGTTGGTTTTGTTTTCAGCCCCTACCCCACTTGAACCAATGGGTGTTGCAGTCCAGCCTGGTTCTGCCCAGCACACACTCAGCCATCACATAAACCAGTGGGAGCTGCAGCCCAGTCAGAAAGACCTACAATAACCTCCACCAGGCCCGCCCCCTACCCTGGTTTGCCAGTATGTGTAGCAGACTAGTCCAGTCTGCCCCATATCCCATTTGGCTTTCGTCCATGTCGATGGGTATTGAAGCTTAGTTCCATCTAACCAGCTCAACTATCCAGCCCTCACAGATGTTGTTGGCTGCCTCTCTGTCTAGCCACCCCAGGCCCCGTCCTAGTTTTTTTTGTGCCCTCCCATGGAAGTGGTAACCCAAGAGGGAGGAACCCACTCTTTCCCTCCCAGGTCTCTCCCACTCCCAGATTATGTACTCTTTGGGTGGTTCTGTGGTTAGACTTGACAGTATTAGCCCCCAGTGCCAGCTTCTGCTGCGGCTAAGCCCAAACAGTCCTCACCCATTCCAATTTTGTTCGCACCAGTAGGAATAATCCTCCCAACCTGCCTTTTCCCTGATCTGGTTCACATGAGGCACACAGGTTCTGTAGCCCTGCTTAGTCTGGTCTGTTCCCATCCCAGCTCACGCTCTCCAGTGGGAGTAGCTGTCCAGCAAGGGAAACCCCCCCTTATTCCCCTGCTGGCTCTGCCCCTCCCTTCCTGATTCTCACGTGTGCTGGTTGGGTGCTACGGTCACATCTGGCACAGGCAACCTCACCTTGGCTTTCTGTGTTGTCTACTGCTTTTGTTGCGACTGAACCTGGCTCGACCCACACTCTGCTCCGGCGTTCAGATTTGCCAGTGGATGACGCGAACTGATTTAGCCTGGTCTGTCCCCGGCCCATGCCAAATGTATGTCAGTGGGACACTTTCCATGACCTTCTGGGCTGTTTCCTTCCATGCTTCTTGTGCTTACTTGCAGGGTCTGTGTCCTATCAGAGGAGTTGACTAGGCTCGTCCATCAGAACCCCTCCCAGTGCCAGGTTTCGCGCATACCAGGGGGTCCATGAGCCAGCACTACTTTGTTCACCTCCTGTCCTAGCAGGAACAGTAGCTTTACTTAACTGGCCTCCAGCCCATTCTGGTTCTTGCTGTTGGATGTTTTAGCGCAGCCACGACTCCATACCCACATGTAGCTCATACATGACTCAGTAGGTGTTGAGATCTAACCTAGTCTGTCCCACATCTACCCTGGTCCGCCAGAACACCAGAAGGTGTTGCAGTCTGACCCGGCCCGGTGCGTCAGTCAAGTCCCAGTCCACACTTGTGCCAAGGGAGACTACAACTGTAACCCGATCAGAACACAGCCCCCATTCCAGCTCGTGTGCCCCTTAGTGGGAACCTCAACCCAGCTAGGGTTTCCCCTTAGCTCCCCAACCGGGCCTGTGACCAGCCACTGTTCAGCATGCCAGTGGTTGCTCTGACTCAGCTTGGCACAGCCCGTCACCTGTTGCGACCCCTGCCTGAGACACTGGCTCAGCGTCCGTCATACCACATTTTTGATCTTTGTATATTGAACCCTATTTTATTCCCTGGGATTCATTCCACTGGATCAGAGCGACTGACAGTTTAAAAATAATGTTGGAAAAAAAATAAAATAAAAATACTGTTGGATTTAATTTGCTAGTGTGTTGTTGAGGAGTTTTGCATGTATGTTAATCAAAGATATTTACTTTAGCTTCTTTTTTTTCCTTTGTTGTTTTTTGGTGTCACTATATGCTTTTGGTGTGAAGATAATGCTGATCTCATAACACGAATTTGGATGAATCTGTGTGTTTTTTTTATTAATTATTTTGCATTATGTGACAGTTTCATAGGCTCTGGGAATCCCCCCACCCTTCCCCATGCCCCTCCCCCCCCGGTGGATTCCTCCACCTTGATGCAGTATTACAGTTCAAATTCAATCAAGATTCTTTCCTTGCAAACGTATACCAAGCATAGAGTCCAGATGGGTTGAACAGTTTCTTGGGGAGACCATTTCTGGTCCAAAGTTAGAATATCATCCCAGTCAATTAAGAGTCCCAGTATAACATCAACAGCAATTTGCAACATTATGGAATTGACATGGTTTTAAGTAACTAGTATGTTAAAAAAAAAAAAGCAAGTTCTTAACCACAACCTATGATTAGCTCATTGACATTTCAATTTTAGTTTATATATAGGACCGGCTGCTATATACCTTAAAATGGCTATGAATCTGTGTGTTTTTTATTTTTTAATAATTTAAGAGAGACTAGTGTTAATTCTTTAGATGTTTGATAGAATTTAGCAATTAGGCCATCTGGTCTTAGACTTCTTTATTGTGGGAGAATTTTTTTGTTAATTAATCTTGCTACTCATTACTGACCTATTTAGATATTATATTCCCTCATGATTTAGTTCTTAAGTTTTATGAGATTTAGTTTATTTATTTGAGAGGCAGAGTTACAGAAAGAAAAGGAGATACAGGGAAAGAGATCTTCTATATGCTTGTTTAATCCTCAAGTATCTGCAGTGGCTGGAGTTGGCCAGGAGCCACGAGCTTCATCCAGGTCTTTCACATGGTTGGCAGGAGCCCAAGTACTTGGATCATTTTCCATTGTTTTCCAAGGTGCTTAGATGGGGACCTAGATTAGAAACAGAGGAGCCAGGATTTGAACTGGTACTCTGATTAGGGATTTCAGTGTTGTAGGTAGTGGCTTCAGTGTATGCTGCAGTGCCAGCCTCACATTCTGTTATTTTAAAGGTGTGTCTATTTACTTGAATGGGAAAGAGAGAGACTGACTTCCATTCATTGAAACACTCTTCAAGTATCTGTGAAAGACATATGTTGCCCAGGCTGAACCAGTAGCCAGAAATTCCATACTGGTTTTTCACATGAGAGGCTGGGGGCCAAGCATTTGTTTATCTTACAGTGTGTTTCAAGGAGCATCAGAAGGAAGCTGGATTGGAAGCACAGTAACTAGGACTGGATCCTGAACTCTGATATGAGATTCCAGTGTCACAGCTTCAGCTTAACCCAATGCACCAGAACACTGGCCCTGCATGATTCAATGTCATTAAGGTATATGTGCCCAATAATTTGGCAGTTTCCTTTAGGCTACTGACTGTTGTCTTATATACATCTGTCATTGGTCATCTCTAACAATTGTTTGTATTTCTGTGGTGTCAGTTGTAATGTCCCAGAAATGGAGTAGTAAGGACTTCATCAGACATAACTCAGTCTAACACAGGCCTCTGTGTATTACGTTTCTTCTACAAATTTTGGATTTAATTTGTTCTTGTTTTCCTTGTTTTTTTGGAGATGAAGTGGTAAGTTGTTTATTTGAAACTTCTATGTGTGTGTGTTTAATGCTGGTAATTCTTTTTTATAATCTTCCTTTCTATATCATATAGGTTTTGATATACTATGTTTCCATTTTCATTCATTTCAATAGATTTTTTAAGTGTCCTCTTCCTTGATCTGTGATTGGTTGGGTGTCAGTTATTTAATCCTTTGGTATTTGTTCAGTTTCTCAAGCTTTTCTTGTTGCTGATTTATAGTTTTATGCATTATGATTAGAAAAAATATGTGATATGATTACAATTCTTTTAAATTTGTTGATACTTTTAAAAAAGGTTTATCTATTTTATTAGAAAAATAGATCTACAGAGGAAAGACAGAGAGAAAGATCTTCTATCTACTGGTTCGCTTCCCAAGTGGCCACAACAGCCAGAACTGAGCTGATCCAAAACCAGGAGCCAGAAAGAAAGAAGGAGAGAGGGAGGGAGGGAGGAGGGAGGGGGAGAGGGAGGAAGGGAGGAAGAAAGAAAAAGAGAAAGAAAGTAAGAAAGAAGCAGAACCCAACCACATACCACTTAAAAGAAGCTGACTTATCAGAACACATAACCTACATGTGAAAGGACAAAACAAAGCATGAAGGTCTCATTTGGCTCAATCTAGCAACAGGAAATAACACACATAAATGCATATGGACCCAGAACTGGAACACTCAAACATCATAAAGGAGATATTAGACTTAAAGAAAATTTTAATACAACAATGTAGAGGATTTTAGCATCCTTCTTTCAGAAGCAAAAAATTGACAAAGAAATAAGAGCTAAATTGCACCCTCCCTAGAAAGGACAGTATCTTCAACAAAAAGGTGCTGGGAAAATCGGGTCCATGTGTGCAGAAGTATGGAACAAGAATCATACTTCATCATCCTTCCCTTCCTTCCCTCTCACTCACCCTCCCTCCTTCCTTCTTTCCAACTTCCCAACCCTCATTATTTCATTTTGTATATTTAGATTTTTGACACATTTAGAAATCATTTTTGTATAATGTTGGTTATAAAGATAGGGAAAGAAACAAAAGCAGAGATAACAACCTGTGAAAGTACTCTATGTGCATCATTGCTCTTCACCTTTTGCATTTTGATTCCAGTTCTTTCAGTATTGCCTGTCTCTGAAGGTTTTAATGCAATGATTATAATTTTTCAAGTCTTCAAAATAAAGATATAAATGGCTTATAAGCTATGTTTACAATATGACAACATTCTGAACTCTGTATAATTACCCTTAGCAGTGAGTTTGCTGCTTTCTGATGTTTTCTTCTTTCTGAAATCTGTTTCACCTTGAAGAATTTTGTTTGGTATTCCTTGTAACACAGATCTCTGGCTGAAAAGGTCGTTGTTGATTTGTCTGGGAATATCTTCATCTCTCCCTTATATCTGGATGATAGTTTTTCTGGACACGCTTCTTGGGTGTCATTTTTTGTTTTCCCTTCAGCATTGTGAGATCTCATCCAACTCTTTCCTAACCAGTAGTATTTTTATTGGGAAGTTGGCAGGCAGGTGAGTTGGAACCTTTTTTTCTTTTTTTTTTATGTTGTTTGCTTCTTCTTTTTTTTTTTTTTTTTTTTTTTTTTTGCAGTTTTGTAAGTCCTCTCTCTATTTTTAACGATGGAGAGTTTGACTATGTTTTTCAAGTTGGAATCATAATTCTGTCTTCATGCTGTCCCATGAATTCCGTAGGCTTCCATCATTCTTCATTCTTTTCCTTATTTTCTCCTTCTTCAACCATTTATTTTCAAATAGCTTATTATTGAACTCTCTGATTCTTTCCTTCAATTTAATAATTTCTGTTATGGATGGCTTCTATCAATTTACATTTGAGAGCTTTTATTTTATCAAATTGTTTCTATCTCTAAAATCTGTTAGAATATTGAATTGTTTTTCTAGTTCTTTTGGGTTTCACTGAGCAGTTATTTTGAAATTTTCATTGGAGCATTTGGAAATTTCAATTCCTAGCTGGTTGGTTTTGTTCACTTTATTTTGCTATTTAGGTGAGGTCATGTTGCCTGAAAGTTCTTGATATTTACTGACATACATAATGTGCTTTGAAAATTAGTGATAATCTGGATTCATAGTATTAAAGTAGTCTTATGACTGTCCTTGAAATTCTAAACAATTTGCTTCTTTTCTTCAAGACCACAGATACTTCTACTCTCCTGACAGAATCTACATTATCTTTGCCCTACTTCTATTGTTGATATGTTTTTGTTGATTTAGTCTCATAATTCTCTCCAAGATCAAATTTATTCTGAATCTTCAGTTGATGTGTTGTTCGATGTGAAATGGGGACGTGCCTAAGGAATATTGTGTCAGTACAGGCCTCTTTCACGGTGCCAGGTCACATCCAGAGCCCTCATTCCACCAAAGCAAGCACTTCCCAGGGCTAGGAGCAGAGCTCACCCTGAAGTGGTCTGTCTGCTGCTAGGACTCACTCCCTGATGCTGTGCCTGTCAGCTCCTGATGATACCTGTATGGTGACTGGAGATGTTTAAGTTTACTCAGCTGGGATTGCACAACTGTGCTGGGTGCTGAAGCAGATATTCAGGCTCTGTCTGCAGGCACTGACACAGGTTCAGTGTCTATTCAGGTCTGCTCAGTGCTGTTTTATTTTGAGCCTGGTATTGCTTTTCAAAACTGTCCTGTGATTCCTTGTTGTCCACTCAGGGTTGTAGGAAGGGTGAGAGAGGCAACCTACCAGCTACTCAGGCAGGTCCTAGCTGGGTCACACCTGGATCTCATGGTGACCCTGCTCTGGTGATACATACCAGGCATGCAAGAAGCTGGTGGTGTTCACAGCAAAGAAGTGGGTCTGAGTAGAATGCTGATCTACCTGATACTAGGAAAAGTACACAGACTGTCCTTAGGTGCTCTGACAAGCAGAGCAAGTAACATGGATAGGGAGAGGGTCTGGGAATGAAGAACCGAAAGGAGACCAGTGATGATAGAAGTCTGTGGGAAGTCTTTTGCTCCTTCTCCTCTCCTTATATACTCTTCCCCTCAGTCCTAATTTAGCCAGGAAATTGGATACAGATGAATCCAATCAGTCAAGGTGTTTTTGGCCACAAGCCCAGTTCCTGTTCCTGCCCAGCTTAACGAGTGTTAATTAACTCCTTTGCCCACAACACTTAGGTACTTGGGACAGAAACTCAGGATATGCCCGACATTGATTGGTACCAACCCAGCACTGAATCGTAAGATACAATTCTAGGGATCTTTGCCGTTTGCCCAAGCTTGGAGGAAAGTGGTAAAAGAAGACTCTGGCCATCCAGACTGGTCCCATGCTGGTCACAGCCAGGTCCCATATTCACAGGCTCCTACAAAACTGTCAAGCCCAACAGAGGCCACATGACATGCACTCAAATCAGTCCAATCTTCCAGAGCGCAGGTCTCTGTCTGATGCCCAGGGACTTTCAAGGCTGACTTAGTGAGCACTGACAAGATGCTAGAGGCCTTTGATCTCTACCAGGGCCAGGTCTCAGTGCTATAGGCCCAGCTCTGAGCTCCAAAGCACAATCCTAAACTCTCTGTTTTGGTCTGAATGGCTGGAATTCCACCATCTGCCTGCTGTTGAGGAAAGCTGAGAGAGGACGCCCAACTATGGAGGCTACAAATGCTCACTTCACAGATAGGGCCTTGGAGCTGGGGCTGATGCAGCTACTGGCTTTGGCTTGGTCCAGTTCCGGTTGTGTTCATTTCAGGAGTGAACCAGTGGACAGAAGATCTCTATTTCTTCCTCTGTTCCTGCAATACTACAAATAAATAAAATAAATCTTAAAAGAAATAAACCTAATCACATATGTAACATTCATACTGATTCCTGTTTTAATCACACTTTGAGGACAGAATCATGCCGTCTATCTTAGCAAACACTTCAGCACAACAAATATGAAATACATTCTTCATTTCTGCCTTGGATATCTTACAGGTGACAATATTTCTGCCTGTTAAGTGTTCCTCCTTTTCTATGGACCTTGATAGCTATCACTTTCAAGATAAATGTACAGAGTGGCTCTTTACTGGGAAGTATTAACCTGATTCTGGCCAGAATCACCTAATTCTTCTATCTCAAGTATGTAACTCTTCCAGTTGTAATTAATTTTAGACATAATTAGTGGTTTAAAGAACATGTTACCCCATATAGATATTTTATTTCTTGTGTTGGTGAGAAATTCCTTTAGATAAAGTGAATTGGCCTTTATTTTCTTAGCAAGCTATGCATACCTGGACCGAGCATGCTTTATGTTGTGGTCTTTTATTGTGTTGTTAGACTAAAATACTTTGGTTTCCCGAGATAATCCAAATTTCATCTGGTGACTGCCTTGCTTTTTGAACACAGGCTTAGAAGCAATTCCTGAAATGACTCCAATGCTAGAAGCAGATGGCAACCCTCGGAACTGCCTCTGGCTGGCATTGCACAGCCATTTCTCTTTTCTTACCAGTCTTAGTCTTTATCCAAGACTTTTCACTCTTTCCCTCAGGCTCCTGTTGTTTAAGTTGTCCTCCAGAAAAAAGAAGACAAAAAATAAGAGCCACATCACCAAAGCTCTTCAATCTTTTGTTCGTTGAATAACTACAGTCTTCTTTCTTATGCCCTTTAATGTTCTCTGAGTTAAGATTGGGCTTTTCAGTTTCATATTCCATTCTCTGTGGGAAAGCATTAAAAATAAGAACTAAACAAAAGTTTTACTGTAAGGAGAATTTTTTTTGACTCTTCTTTTTTCTTTTTGATGTTTAATCTGTTCTGCAAACAGATTTTTGGTTAAGTTGTTCTTCATTCTGCATTCATGGAAGTTTGTTCCTTGTGGGCAGGTTTGTTTTTTTTTTGACAACTTTTATATGTACCCTTCCAGGGATCATCTCCCTTCTCTAGATCTACTCTGCTGCAGGCTTGTGAACTGGAAACAGTGTGAGTACATGCATGCACATGTGCACATATCAGGGATACAAAGAATTCTCTGGCCAAGTATGCTGTTTCAAGTATCCTAGTCTAGTCGAGAGTTCGTGAATGGGGCAGAGAGCTGGAGGGAGAGTTTGTCCTCTGATGATTCATATGGTCACAGCTTCTTCAAATTCCATAAAATTGAAATGTAGCAATTTCCCTTGCAGATTCGTAACTTGCCATCCTGTAACTTGCAAGCCTGCTAGTAAAAGTAATCAAAAGAGTGAAGTCAAGACTCATTTTCATGTTGTGATCATGTAAATGGGGACTCAGAGCCAAAGATTTCCTACTAATAAAATGAAAGGGTACAAGGGAAATGCAGTATAAACAGATACTGTTATTCTTCCAAATTATTACAGGAACCCAATGAAAAAAATCCTTATTCTAGAAAGATCTTTATGTTTTTGATCTTGTAGAAATAGGAAATAAGCTTTTGCTCTGTTTGTTTGCACTGCAAAATTAATATGCTTTTTAAAAAACTCTTGGGCCCGGCATGGTAGCCTAGCAGTGAAAGTCCTCATCTTGCACAGGTTTGTCTGATATGGGCGCTGGTTCTAACCTGGCGGCCCTACTTCCCATACAGATGGTGGACTAGGAAAGCAATCGGACACGGCCCAAAGCCTTGGAACCCTGCACTGGTGTGGAAGACCCAGAAGAGGCTCTGGGCTCCAGGCTTCGGATTGCTTCAGCTCTGGCCATTGTGGCCACCTGGGGAGTGAACTAGCGGACGGAGGATCTTCCTTTCTCACTCTCTCTGTTTATCTGGCTTTCCCATAAAAATAAATATATCCTTAAAAAAGTCTTAAAGATTTTTGTAAGTTATCAGAAAATGCTAAATATTAATAGGTGGTTTCACCTAGTATTTTACATATAAAGCTTTCCTCCTGCTCTGAGCCAGATGATTATTTATTATAACATTTTGTGAATTTTCTTGGTTCATAGAGTGTATTAGGGCTCACATGACCATGGTATGTGTCATAGTGTCTGCAGAAGAAATGCATATGTTTGTAAAAGTTATGGAATATTTCAAAAATATGAAAAACTATAATTGGCACCAAGATTACACCTATTGATTTTTTTTTCCTATTCTTGCCCCAAATCCTAACCTTTTTTTCTTCTTCTGTGGAAGTAAGCTTAATTTTCCTAAGTCATAGGTGAAGGTTCCCAGGAAACAGGCTTTGAGACTCTGAGATTTGTATGTGAAAGGTTTGGGGTGTGTGTGTATGTGCGTGCTTGTGTTTGTGTAGGGACATTTCAGTACTACCCATGAATGATGAGAGAAGCAGAACTGGGCAATGAGAAAACTTAAATTGTGATTCAGTTATTACAGACATTTCAGCTGATCTTACAAAGGATCTTGAAGCTGGGATGCTCATGCACGATTATCTGTCTTGAATACGGGAGGCCAGGTCTTTGAATGCCTGCATTGTTTAGTCGCTGGAGCAAGCTTTCTCCAGGGAGGAAGTGTAACCTTGACAAGATAGCTTTCTTCTGCTGATTTTTACAAGTTCTTTTTTTTTTTAAAACAGATTTTTACAAATCTGGAAATTATGCTGCTATAAACATTCAGGTGTAGGGTTTTGTATGAACAGAAGTTTAACAGAAGTGGGATTGCTGGATCATATGGAAATATAGTTAAGGTATTTTTTTTTAAGATTTATTGATTTTTATTTGCAAAGTAGATTTTACAGAAGGAAGGAGACAAAGATATTACATCTGCTGGTTCACTTTCCAAGTGGCTGCAGTGATTGGAAACTGAGCCGATCTGAAGCTAGGAGTCAAGAGCATCTTCTGATTTCCACGTGGTACAGATGCCCCAGGACTTGGACTGTCCGTTGCTGCTTTCCCAGGCCATAAACAAAGGGCTGGGTTGGAAGTGGAGCATCTGGGACATGAACAGGCACCTACCTGTATGGGATGTTGGCGCCAAAGGCAGAGGCTTAGCCTACTGTGCCACATTACTGGCCCCAACACAGTTAAGTTTTTACAAATTCACAAGGTGTTCTCTAAAGTGACGGTACCACTTCACATTTTGTCAACAGTGTGTGAGATTGGCAGTTGCTCTGTGTCCTAATCAACTTTTTACGTTGCTCTTGTGGTCTAGCCATTCTTTTTTTTTTTTTTTTTAAGATTTACTTATTTTTTTATTGCAAAGTCAGATATACAGAGGAAGACAGACAGAGAGGAAGATCTTCTGTCTGATGATTCACTCCCTAAGTGACCGCAACAGCCAATGCTGCACCGATCCAAAGCCAGGAGCTAGGAACTTCCTCCAGGTCTCCCACACTGGGTGCAGGCTCCCATGGCTTTGGGCCATCCTTGACTGCTTTCCCAGGCCACGGGCAGGGAGCTGGATGGGAAGCGGAGCTGCCGGGATTAGAACCGGCGCCCATATGGAATCCCGGGGTGTTCAAGACAAGGACTTTAGCCACTAGGCCATGGCACCAGACCCAGTTTAACCATTCTAATAGACATGTAATGGTATCTCAATGTGGTATTTATTTGCATTTCTGTAATGTCAAGTCATTCTAAATTTCTTTTCCTGTGTTTACCTGATATTCAAAAGATTTATTTGGTAAGGCATCTTAATGTTTACTTAGAAAAAATTAAGTCAGATTTTTCTTGTTGAGTCTTATTAAGTTCTCAATACAATCTGGTAAGAAATCTTTTCTCAGATACGTGATTTACAAGTATTTTTCTGTAGTTTATGTTTCGTCTTGTCATTCTTTTTATTTCCTTTATAGAAAGTATTTAACAAAGAGATTTAAGAAGTTTATTTGAAAGGCAGAATGATGGAGAAGGAGAGACATCTGATCTGATTGACTCCTCAAATATCTGTGACTGTCAAGGCTCTACCCAGCTGGAACTAGGAGTTAGGAACTTCATGTAGGCCTCTCACCTGGGTAATGGGGATCTGACTCAGCTGTCATCCACTTCTTCCCAAACCCATTAACAGAAACTGGATTGGAAGCACAGGCAGTAGTTTAACCCCTGTGTTATGACATATATCCCCGGAACATGCATTTTAATTATTCTTTTCTTATTGAATTGTCTACGGCTTTGTAGAAAGTCAATCTCAATCAAATCATATTTATGTGGATATAGTTCTAAGCATTCTATAAAATCCATTGATCTATATGTCTTTCTTTTCATATTTTACTGATGTCTTGATTACTGTAGCCTGATAGTACATCTTAGTGGAAAGTGCATATTTAAAAACTTTTATTTATTTGAAAATCATTGTTTTAAATATTTGTTTCTTTTTATTGGAAAGGCAGATTTAAGGAGAGAAGGAGAAACAAAGAGAAAGATCTATCCACTGGTTCATTCCCCAGTGGGTTACAGTGGCTGAAGCTGAGCTCATCCAAAGCCGGAAGCAAGGATGCAGGAGCTTCTTCTAGGTCTCCCATGTGTGTGCAAGGTTCAAAGGCACTGGGCTATCCTCTACTGCTTTCTCAGGCTACAGGGAGCTGGATGGGAAGTGGAGCAGATGGGACATGAACTGGTGCCCATATGGGATCCTGGTGCTTGCAAGGAGAGGATAAGCCAAATGAGCCATTGTGCCAGGCCCTAAAGTTAGAGTTTCCTTTTCTGTCTTTTTTTTTTTTTTAGTCCATGGTATGGTTCCATAGGCACAGGGATGCCCCTTTCTCCTGCCTCATTCCGCTTCCCCAACTGTTCCCGCCCCCCTTTTATTACATGTTCAGCATCTTCAGTCACAAATCCAATATTCTGTTATTTAAGTGTATCACAATGTTGTAGGTCCAAGCAATGGTAGAAACATAGGCAGCACTGTGCAAGATATAGGCATTGGTAAAGACTTTTTTAGGAAAGTCTCCAAAAGCACATACCTGAAATAAACAAATGAGACTACATAAAACTAAGAAGTTTCTGTACAGCAAAGGAAAAGATTAGCAAAGTGAAGAAGCAACCAGCAGAATGGGCGAAAGTCTTTGCACACCACACAAAAGATAGGAGACTAATATCCAGGATTTACAAAGAGCTTCTGAAGCTTAGTGACAGCAAAAACAAACAACCCTATGGGGACATTTATTTATTTTCATTAGAAAAGTGTATTCCCTGAGAGAAGGAGAAATAGAGAAAAATATCTTCGTCCACTGCTCCACTCCCCAAGTGGCTGCAACAGCTGGAACTAAGTTGATCTGAAGCCAGGAGCCAGGAGCTTCCTCTGGGCCTCCCATTCAGGTGAAGGGTCCCAAGGCTTAGGACCATCTTTTATTGCTTTTCCAGGCCACAAGCAGGGGGCTGGCTCAGAAGTGGGCAGTGGAGACACAATCCTATGCCCATATGGGATCCTGGCACATGCGAGGCAAGGATTTAGCCACTAGGCTATTACGCTGGGTCCAATGAACAGATGTTTTTCAAAAGAACAAATTCATATGGCTAATAGACATGTAAAAAATGCTCAGGCTTCCCAGCTATCAGGGAAATTTAAGTTGAAAATACACGTTGAGGTTCCACCTAACTCCAGTGAGATTGGACTATATTTGGAAATCTACTAACACCTGTTGGCATGGACATGGGGAGAATGGTACCCTGCTTTACTGTTGGTGGGAGTGTGGGCTTGTACAGCCGCTATGGAAGTCAGTATAGAGAGTGCTAAGACAACTCAAGATTGATCTACTGTACAATCCATCCATCCTACTCCTGGGACTATATCCCAGGGAAAGAAAATCTGCATATGAAAAAATGATGTACACTTTTAATATTTACAGCAGTATAATCTACAACTATGAAGACATGGAAACAACCCAGATGCCTGCTGAAGGAGGATGGATAAAGAAACTGTATCTTATGGAATATTACTCAGCCATTAAAAATGACATTTCCCTTCTTCATTTCCTCTTCTTGATTATGAGCAGGAAATAGTCACAACCATGATTAAGTTACACCATATGGCAGAAGTAGTAGGGTAATCACCTACTCCTTGGTTATATAGGATTCAGTTTTAGCAGATTTTCCTACTGCTTTGAAGAAGTAAGCTGTCATTCCGGAGAGGACCACAGGTTAAGAGACTGCAGGGCCTGTTGTAGCTCAGAGTGGCCCTCACTTGACAGCCAGCAAGAAAGTGAAGACCTCAGTCCTGCAACACAGAGAGTCTGAGATCTGTGAAGCAACACAGGGCTCCAGAAGCGTGTGATGGGATGTAGCTAGTTTATTAGCTAACACCCACTTGCTGGGTTAATTGATAGTGCAGACAGCACAGATATGAGGTTTCATGTCCCACCCTTTGTACTTCCTCTCCTGCCACTCAAGTTAACTGAATGCAGGAAACTTGCTCCAGAGCTCCTCCTGCATGCTTGCCCCTCCTGCCTCCTATGCCATTCAGGTTAATTGATAGCACAGAAATGGCTCTAGAGGCTCTGTGCACCAGGTCCCCCCTTTTGCCTACTATGTTACTTTAGAATAATTGACTACATGGAAACTTTGGGCTCTGGTAACTCCCTTCCAGCCTCCTGCCACACATAGTTAATTGGATGCATGGGAATTTTGTCCTGTATGGCTCTCAACCTGATTGGAGAATGAGAGCTTGAAAACCTCTGATTTCTGCCACGTAGTGCAGTAGCCTCACAGTGCAATGGGAGCTGCTGTCATCAAGCTTGGTCAATAAAGACTTTTAACATCCTACACTTGTCTCTGGTTTGATCTCTCTCACACTCCACAACAAAGGCAAACAGCATGGCTGACACCTAGATTTCAGCAGTCTTGTGAGATCTCAGTAGAGGAATTGGCTAAACTGTGCCTAGCCCATAGAAATGAAGAGATGAATACATGTAGGTGATCTTAAGCAGTTAGTTTTTTTTTAAAGATTTATTTGTTTTATTACAAAGATATACAGAGAGGAGGAGAGACAGAAAGGAAGATCTTCCGTCCGATGATTCACTCCCCAAGTGAGCCGCAACAGGCCGGTGCGCGCCGATCCGAAGCCGGGACCCTGGAACCTCTTCTGGGTCTCCCACGCGGGTGCAGTGTCCCAAGGCATTGGGCCGTCCTCGACTGCTTTCCTAGGCCACAAGCAGGGAGCTGGATGGGAAGTGGAGCTGCCGGGATTAGAACCGGGATCCCGGGGCTTTCAAGGCGAGGACTTTAGCCGCTAGGCCACGCCGCCGGGCCCAAAGCAGTTAGTTTTTAAAAAGATTTATTTATTTTTATTGGAAAGTCAGATATACAGAGAGGAAAAGGGACAGAAAGGAAGATCTTCCGTCCTCTGGTTCACTCCCCAAGTGACCGCACTGGCCAGAGCTGAGCCAGTCTGAAGCCAGGAGTCCGGAGCTTCTTCCAGCTCTCCCACATGGGTGCAAGGTCCCAAGGCTTTGTGCCATTCTCCATTGTTTTCCAGGCCACCAACAGGGAGTTTGATGGGAAGCGGGCTGCCAGGACACAAACCGGTGTCCATATGGGATCCCAGGCGCATGCAAGGCAAGGACTGTAGCCACTAGGGTACCACGCGGGGCCCAAGCAATTTTGTTGTAATTTACTGTCTAGCAGTGCAGCAGTGGAGAACTAGATACAGCCAAGTCAGGCAGTTCATTATGCTAGTGTTTTGTGCTTTATCCTTAACATTATGGATCCTGTGGTGTGCAGGATGGTGATTGTAAAACAGCTTGTGAATCAGCCATGAGCATGAGAGTTTTACTCAGAAATCATGTGCTGAGTGACTGCATAGATAAGGAACTTTATTAAGTTCCGAGGATGCGTCAGAATGAAATTATTCTTTTTGCCTTAAAGGAACTGATAATTTGGATAATAGGGAAGATATAACTGCCTTTAAGTGGTAGCAGTATTACATATCAAATTCATGAACGTTCTGTGGAAGGGTATAAAGAAGATACTGTGAGAACAATTTCTGTTAGGATTTTTTTTAATAATTCACATAGTTCGAAAGCAATAGTAATGTGATCCAGTGGATAGACTGGTACAATGGGGAAATCAGATTTGGCCTGGATTTCTTTATAAAATTAAACTTATTTTCATGTGTTTGAAAGAGAGAGAAAGAGAGAGAAAGAGAGAGAGAGAGACAGAGGCAGAAACGGAGAAAGGTAGAAAGCTCCTAATTTGCTAGTTCATGACCCCCAAAATGACTTTAACAGACAGGGCTGGGGCAATCCAAAGTGAGGAACCCAGTGTTTCTGAAGTGGGTGTCAGAAACTCAATTACTTTGGTCATCATTGTTGCCTAACAGTATGAACAATTGGCGAGAAGCTGGAGGCAGGAGTGGAGCTGGGACATTATCTAAGTACTCATATGTGGGATGAGGGCTTCCCACATTGCATCTTCTATGCTAAATGCCAAGCCTCTGTTTCAATCCATCCTCTTGGTTTTACTAGTTATATGACCATAGGCACACTATATCAGTTTCACCCAACTCCCTCAATGATAAAATCTTTTAGAAACTGTCTAACTTCTTCTATGATCAGGAACAAATTATTTGCAAATCAGTGGCAGTGGGAAGGATCAGACAAGTTAGATTACACATGTTCAGGTGTTGCATGAGACAGGATTTGGAGGAGGCAGAATGAACACCAGATAACCAGACATCATGATACTATACATTTGTAAGTTCTTCGTTAACTTACTTCTTGCATCCTTCTACATGGTAGTGATACCGCACAGTTATTATAAGCATTGGCTCTGGAGTCATGCTGCTCTGGTTGAAAGCCACGCCTTTCACATTCTTGCAGATTGACTTTGGTCAAGTTACTTAGCTTTCCATGTGTGAAATTAGCATTCTGATTTGCTTTATTTCATATGATTGCTCCCAGAGTTAAATGATGTGGTATGCAGCTTAGCGTGACACCTGATGCAAATGAAGATGCTGGGAAACACGAGCAAGTAAGCATCAAAGAATGTGATTTATTTTTGTTAATGATTTCATCAATAGGTACTAAATACAAGTTTCAAAATAAAATGTTAAAATGCTGTTTTAATAGTAAATATGCCACATATATTTCATAAAAATACACTGGGACGTATTAATCAGAATTATTAGATAGTAAAGTCATTATTATTAGTGACCATACAACAGTAATGCAACACTTAAGGGGTTTAGGATTATACTTTTTCTTCCTGTCCTACTTTCTCTGTGCTTTACTCTTCATGTCTTTACCTATTTCTCCAGCATTCATGAAATATTTTTTCCATAGAGTCTTGCCTGATTCACTTACCTTCTGAAATTTTGCATTGGTTTTTCATGGCATTTATACCTCCTCCCTTATTGTTCTCTGATGAAAAAGGTCTTACCTTGAACTACATATGATAGCGACTCAGTAAATGTTTGTGGAATAGACACACGAATCAAGACAATAGAAGTTTTAGGAGCTATTATTCTGTTAGTTTATCACAAGTGACAAAAGGATATTCTAATTTGCAGCAGAAACTTTGAAGACAAAGATTCCAAATATAGAGAAAAGCCCGAGTTTTCGGTTGTTCTTTTCTTGAATAGGACGGCAGTGCCATGGAGAGCAGCCAAAGGGAGTCAGACTGGGTGGAAAGCTTGGTAATCCCTAGTGCGGGCCAGGATCCTGAAGTTTCCATAGGTGAGGATATTATCCTGATATCTAAAAGTTATTTTGATGCTCGTTTAATGTCTGATTTTAAAATGTTCTGTGGTTAACAGAAGGCATCTCTTTGGATTGGAAGCAGAGGTTTGTTTTCAGCCTGGCACTGTGGTGCTCAACTAATGTAAATTTCCTTGTTAGATGCTAGAGCATCAGGTGCTTCATTTCAAGATTTTGATGAGAAGATTGTGTTTTCCTTTGACAACAAGAGCATAGGAATGGATGATGTGTTAAGCAGCTCTTAGAATATATGAATGGTGTACTTTCTGTTACACATGCTTTTTCTCTTGTACAATGTAAGACAGGTAGAGCTGTAATTATCATATTACCTAGCCAGTTAGCTATTCTGTGAGAATGATTATGCAGAGTGTGGAGAGAACTTCATTTATGAACTTATTCTCAAGAAAAAAAAAAAGCAAAAGCAAAAAGCTAAGCCAGCACATCATCTAATTCTCAATGTAAAATAATGCAGAAGTGTGGAAGATGAACATCTGATTTGTCACATCTGATACACTAATGTTTTATCCAAAAGGAAGAACACATTGTAACTTGCTCAGTCATCTGCATAAACACCACCTGGCCCTTTACAGGCACCTACTCAAGTAACAGGAGTCAACGAATAGCAGCTCCGCTCCTAGCCTTTTCACTGGTAGAAATAGAGAAATCTTCTCTTTCTTTAAAAACAAAGCCTTTACTTATTGCCGTAGCAGCATCTAAAATATCTCCTTTTCCAAATGGCGTAAAATATCAGTGATTAAAGTGAAGCCAATGAACTTTCTGCATTAGGAAAGATATGATCACAGATTGCCCAGATTTTGAATAGCTAAAGCAAAAATTCATTATCCTTGGAAAAGAGGGCAGCTCATACTAGATCTTGTGCAATAAGGTATTTATTGCAACATGAAAGCACTTTCCCCTCTGGGTATATCACTCAATAAGTCTATATTGGAAATAGCTATAGTTTTTAGTGTAAAATATTTTGCTAGAGATTGGAGGGTTTTTTTTCCCCCTTGGAACTGACACATTCTGGTTGCATGCCTCAGTGAGCATATCTTTGTGCTACATTACACACAAAGAGGTAGCATCATATTTTCCAGTTGTACTAATATAAGAAGGAGGTTTCTGGATCCCTAAAATGTATTGTACCAGGCTTGCATGTTTTCCTAAGCAAGTTACTGCAAAAGTAAATGAAACGGGCTATCTAAAGTCAAGGGCTAGGGCTTGATGCAATGGTTCAGTGATTAAAATGAAGGGTTAGGGAAAACAAATCTCACTTGCCATTATGTTTCAATTCAAGTTGGCCAAGGACAGGTGTCAATTACCTTGTTTCTCCCATTGAGAAAACCTTGCCAAAGTCTTGGTGAATTTCGGTTGAACCAAAGCCACAGAGTAAGTTAGTGTTCGGGAAAATACTAGTTTGTTTAGCTTCTTAAAGGGGAGATGTGTTTAAGAACCTCCTACCTCTGCCCTCAACCCATTTTTTTTATTGGTAACCTGTAGGACATTTCCACTTCTCACAAATTCCCTCCATGAAATAAGCCTTCCAATTATTTATTGCCCTAAAATTCTTGTGGGGCAACCTGAAAAGTGACAATGGGCATCTCTTTTGAGTGTCAGGTTTCTGAGTCGTATGTCTTGAGTGAATGTTTTCACTAATAAATTCTTCAGTGTCTATTTTGTGGTAAGCGTGGTTGTGTCTTCAGTATTTTCAGATGTACTGAATAATGGTATTATGCAGCTTGATCACTCAGGATGTCTGAGTACCTGAACAGTGAAACAAAATTAACTGAGTCACACAATTTTGTTTCACTGTTCAGGTACACCTATCATGAGTCTCTGATAGATCCTTGTTTTAATCGTATTCGTTGATTCATGTTGGAAAATAGTTCCTAGATTGGGAATGGAGAATGATTTTGCTTTTTTTCCAATGCCCATGCAGACTGGAAAGTAATTTTATTCGTTCCTTTATTCTAATAAGCTTAAAGTTGCTTCTGTGTGCCAGTGTTAGGAAGAGACTAATAAAAGATCTATAGTGTCCCCACCTTTAGGCAGCTTAAGACTTAAATAAGATTTTAGAAATACTATGATTCCAAAATTAGTTTATAAGGTTTGTGAGTCCAAGTCCTTCTAATAAGAAACATTAAATTACATTTTTTGAGAATTTGATATAAACCAAGTATGCCACATATCACCTATTTTAATATGTACTGTAAACTATGAGTAGTTAATACTAATCTAATTTTAGAAGTACAGAAATTGATAAACAAAATCCCCTAACTTTCTCTTCAGTAGATAGCCACTCAGGTCTGCCTGATTAGAAGGACTGTTTGCTGAGGTTGTTAAGATATTGATGTCAGAAGTCAAATGACCTACCTCTTCAAAGCTACTTTGAACTTTCACAATTTAGAAGGATAAATCATAAGTATCACTATTTTCCTGTGTAGAAGTTACAAACTCAAATGGCTGTAGAGTAAGCAGGCAGCTCTCCTAATATAACGAAGCAGAGGATAGCGCGGGTGAGTGGTGGACAATGTCGTGCATTCAAACTTACTTGCTTTGTCAAAGCATTTCAGATGATGGTGCTATGTGTGATGCTTGTGTAAATCTGGAAAAGACATGCCTTCCCCTTAGTAGATGCAGATTTGACTTATAAATGAAGTCTTGTGTATATGGCTTGGCAAAACACTCGGATGAATGCCAACCCAACATATCTCTTAGACTAGTGCACTATGCATAATACAGTCTATATACTCTTTTCCAAGAGAAGCTGGGCATATGTCTTTTAAAAGTACAATTTCTTGATTTTTAATTGTTAGCAATTAATTTACAATTTCAAAACCAATATGTGGGTCTAGTAGATTTTTAAAATATCTTACATTTGGCTTACCAGTCACCATTTGAAACTTCTGGATTACAGGCTAAAAATTACTGAGGTGAGGAGTAACAAATTTTATTTTTTTGGCCATTTCTCACATCATTTTGGGGACAGAAAATATTCTCCGTTTTGATTCTAGACATAAGAAGCCTTTATGGTACCTGAGTCCTACCAGCTAATTTAAAGATAAATCATCCTGTTTCCATAGAAGTCTAGCTGTACTAGTCATGAATAATTCTCAGGTGGCTTGATATTTAATAATTAGCTATGTCTAGTGTGGATACTTGGGAGTTAAAAAATGTATCAAGAGTAATTCTAAAAAAGCAAATGGAATGGATAAGTGAGACATACAGAGTATCAGTGTGTTCTATGATTGGCCTTAAGGTAATGTTTGATGATGCTAACATGGTGAGCTGAGAAAAACACCAGAAGAAATTTGAATTGTCTCTTCTATAAAAGCATTTGCCTTCTGCCCTTGAATTTAGCTTATCTCCAAATAATTTTCCAACATCTAAGGTAATTATTGCTCATGTTAAGTTTTTGATCTGTTATTTTTTTTCTTTGCAATGATTAATTCTATGCAATTTCTATTTAAGGAAACCAGATCAAACCATGTGTCATTGGGTCAAGGGAGTAATGAAAAATATATATTGCAAAGAAAAGGTATCACTACTAAAGGTAAACCTCACAGCCTTATATCTGCTAAACTGGTGCATCAGGGCAACCTGTCTCCAGATTTCGGACTAATGCAGCTCTGGCCATTGCCGCTGTTTGGGGGAATGAACCGGTAGATGGAAGGTCACCTTCTCTCTTTCTCTCTGTAAATCTGACTTTCAAATAAAAATAAATAAATCTTTAAAAATTTTAATTTATTTTTATTTGAAAGTCAGATTTATAGACAGAGGAAGAGAGACAGAGAGAAGCTGATCATCTACCTGCTGGTTTGCTCCCCAGATAGCCACAATGGCTGGAACTGAGCTGACCTGAAGCTAGGAGTCAAGAACTTTTTCTGGCTCTCACACTTGGGTGCAGGGACCCAAGGACCCACGCTATCCTCTGCTGCTTTCCCAGTCCATAAGCAAGGAGATGGATTTGAAGTGGAGCAGTTGTGACTAGAACCTCCGCTCATATGGAGCATTCAGAGAAAACTGTAAATCAAAGGGGGAAAGAAAATACCAGAAAAGGAAAATATCTGGGTAAATATAAATGAATATTAATTACATAAAACAATAATAGTAATGCTCTTGAAATCTTAAATTAATGCTTAACTAAAATGCACGATAAAAATAATGTAAAATCAAAGGAGGATTAATAGAATTATGGTGTTGTATGATGGTATTCCAGCAGTATTGATAAACAACGAAAGTAATACTGAATTTGTAAACTCAGGTCTGCATGATACAATCTAAATAGTTTATAGAAGAGTAAGAGAAGAATAACATAGTATATTAGTGTAAGAAAGGACAAAAAATGTATTTGACAAATTCAAAAAAAGGAAGGAATGAAAATACAAAGAACATAAAACAGAGTAGAATATAAGACATATTACAAAATCATGGCTGTAAACCTTCCAAGATAGCATTACAAGTAATTGGACTAAATACTCTATATAAAAGAACTGGGATTGTGAGGCTAGAAAAAAACACAAATCCCAAGTATCATCTACTCACAAAAACAAATGATGTGGCTGTGTTTGGGAGAATGAGAAAAGCTGTACCTAAAAACATTAAGCAAATGAAAACCATTACGGTTTTATTGATATTAAGATGGACAGAATGATATAACTGAAAGGAGTGCATGGTAATTCATGCTGCAGATGATGGTGACTTGGACTAGAAAGGCAGTTGTGGATATAAGATGAAGCAACCAAATTCTGGGTAGGTACCAATAGGACTTGCAGCCGAATGTGGTATGGGACATGAAACAAAAGAGAGGCTTTATGGGTAATTCTAAGAGTTTTATCCTGAGGGACTAGATGAGAGCTGGCATTTTCTGAAATGGGAAGGTTTATTGAAATGTACGTTTAGGAGAGAAAAATAAAAATTCTCTTTTGGCCAAGTAGAACGGGATTGGACAAAATGGTAATAATTCAGTTTTTAACACTTAGGGCAGGAAGGGTAGCATTTGATTAAAAAAATTATCTTGATTTCTATGCAATATCAAAAACACTGCATGAATTTAAAGAAAAGTTCTTTCATTAAAATAAATATCTCTTTTTTTTTGAATCCCACTTTTCTAAGAGCTTTCTGAGTTTTTTTAAAGATTTATCATTTTTTAAAAAATTTATTATTTTTTTTTTATTGGAAAGTCAGATATACAGAGAGGAGGGTAGAAAGAGAGGAAGGTCTTCTGTCTGCTGATTCACTCTCTAAATGGCTGCAACGGCTGAAGCTGGGCTGATTCAATGCCAGCAGCCAGAAGCCTCTTCCAGGTCTCTTGGCGGGTGCAGGGTCCCAAGGCTTTGGGCCATCCTTAACTGCCTTCCCTGGTCACACAAGCAGGGAGCTGGATGGAAAGTGGGGCCGCACAGATTAGAACCAGTGCCTATATGGGATTCGGCATGTTTAAGGCGAGGACCTTAGACACTAGGCTAACACGCTGGACCCTTGAGGTATCTTTTTAGATAAATAAGACATTTGGGTACACAAATTCTTAAGGTACTTTAACTTCTTTCACACATGAACATAACAAACTGGATTGTGCTTACATTTGCACAGGAAGTAAATGGACAAGCTAAAAGTAAAATTGAACTGTAATTAAAAGTACTGAGTATGTAGTGTATTCCAGGTATGGTGCCAAATACTTTAAATGCTACTTATTTATTTATCTGAAAGTTTATTTATTTAACTTGAAAGAGTTAGGAGACTGAAAGGGAAAGACAGAAAAATATTCCATCTGTCGATTCACTCCCCAAATGGCTGCTACGGCCAGAGCTGAGCTGATCTGAATCTGAAAGTCAGGAACGTCTTCTGGCTTTCCATGTGGGTTCAGGGACTTGAATCATCCTCCACTACTTTCTCAAGCCATAAGCAGGAAGCTGGATGGAAAGTGGAGCAGCCCATATGGGATGCTGGCATGTCAGGTGGAGGATATGCCTGTCTGCTGGCCCCCAAATCCCATTTATTTTAAACTCATTTTATCAGCCCGACAAGGTAGATACTATTATCCTTATTTTATTTTTGCTTTCTTACTGTCAAATTAGAAGACTGCGCTTTTGAGGTCAAGTCATCTCTCCAAGGTCACATCAGTGGTAAAGCTGGTCAAATCAACATAACACGCTGCTCCTACAGCCCTTACACTTCACTTTTTGCTTGGATGCTAAGAAATGGCACTTGAATTATGCTGTGTCACCTTCGATCTCCCTGATTTTTTTATGGGCTTACACTCGGTTCACAATAAACTGAATTTTTGGCCTCTCTTACATGAGAATTATGTTTTGCTTTGAATTTAGAATTTGTGGATCAATTTCTATTCAGTTAAATTTAGGAAAGTTACTAATTCTCACATAAGGCTCTCTCCAGGCCTATAATGAATGCTTCATCAGTATATAGTGACAGCTTCTTAAATTTCAGTGGCTACAAATGCTGTCTTTTTGGAACAAAGGAATAATTAGAGGTCATTTGTACTAAAAGTCTCCTCTCTTTTTCTGATACAGGAGTGTTTTTTTTTTTTACCTCTTTGAAAATTGTGGAGAAAATAAAATAAATCCATCAAAAAAAGAAAAAAAAATGCCTGTAAAACTCAACACCTTATCTGAGGTACCTCCCCAGCCAATACTAAAACATCTTTAAAAGAAGGAGGCTTTTTCTTCTTTAATCTAAGGGCAGTGTAAAAGCCTAGGTAGTCACTTGGACTACTTTAATCAACTTAATGGAGTTTGTCGACTTCAGGCTTTGGGGTAGTACAAAGAGACCTCAGATGTCAGCCAGGGAGCGAATGCTTTCACAGGGCTTTGGACTCAAAACAGCTCTGTGCGACAAGAGGACAGGTCCAAGAGCAGTTGGTGATGGGTTGGTTCCATTCTGGCTGGGTTGATAGAGTCTGAAAATGTGTTATGTTACTGAAGGTGTAGTGGCAAAAGGCAGCTGGTCCCCCTATCAAGCATAATTTCCTTTACAACGCACTTGTGAGAAAAGAAGTGCACGGTGATGGACCTTTGTTAGTTCAAAGGTTTTTACCTCTTTATTCTAAAGCCCCATTGTGAATTCACGGGGCTTAAAATATGTATTACTGTCCCTTTCATTTTACCATTCTGAAAGAAATCAAAGACAGAAAATTTTTCTTCCCAATGAGCTTGTCTGTTTGAAATCACACGGTATTTGTACGTATGGTCTCCTAATATTGCAGCTGACTTCAGGATGGCCACGGGATTTGGTGAAACATAGTTCTTCCTTAAAGAGTTCCAAGTTACATTTCCGAAAAACTCTCTCTTCCTTTTCAACAGTTACAGCTTAGTTTATGGTAAAATGAAATGGCAAACCTCAAGTACATTTTTAAAGAAGATCTGAGAAATCGTTAATTGCTCCTCTATTTTTTACATTAAAAGTGAGGAATTTGTCTTGCTATTATCCAAGTGTTTTGTTCTGCAGACTTTACTTCAACATAGCTCAGGCAAAACTGAACAGGTTTTAAGCATAAGTGTTGTGCTCTGTGTAGAATGATGCTAGCAAAAAAAAAAAAAAAAAATTCTGGCTGTCCAACTAATGCACTACTCTCCTGAGCATTGCTAATTGCTGTTTACTGTTATTGGCCTGACAACTTTTTCCCGAAGGCACAGGTACACATTTCATATTGGGTATTGCTTGTTTGCTAGAATCTCTATGTTCTGTATTTTTCATCTGACATACAATCTATACTTTAAAGTCTATCTTTTATCCACTCAATACAGTTTAAAGTAAAATTTCATTGATTGACAGTTTATAAAAAGAAAAAAGCCCATTAAAAAAAGGTAGGAAAAAATCATCTCTTAGTAGTACAGAAATGTTGGTGACACTACCCAGATTCCCCCAAAGAAATATTTTGTTCATCTCCTAAAATGTGAATCAAAATACTTATGACAGGTGAATGAAAAGAAAAATTAAGATATGGGCACAAACAAAAGCAGCATAAATAATTCAGGTAAATAAAATTTGTATACTAAAGAAAACTGTCAAGGTGATGGAAAATGTTTCTGTAAGTACAGGACACTCAGGTAACAGGAAAGTGAGTTGAGGTTTGAATGCTTTATATCCCACAAAAGTGTTTTTTAATAGGTGAAATGCAATTTTCCTTATTGCATTGTTCTAGAAAACATTAGTTGCTTTGATCTATAACTTTTCCTAGGTTATGTGATTTGGACTTTTTCCAATACTGCATGTGTTGTTTTATCTAAAGTAATTAGGAGTGCATTATGCTGCCTCTTGGAATGTCCCCATCCTGTGTCAGCGTATCTAGGATCAACTACTATCCCTGCTTCCAATTTGGTTTACTGTGAATGCATGTGTGAGATAGGAGATTATGGCTCCCAGCTACCCACATGGATAGACAGAACTCCAGAGGGAATTGCTGGTGCCTGCCTTTGGCGAGCTTCTGCCCACCAGCAGGTGGAATCTCTCTTTCTTTTACATATTTTAAAAATAATTTGCTTATAGATACCTGCAACAGCTGGTACTAGGCCAAGTGGAAGTCAGGAGTCCAAAACTGAACCTGAATCTTCCACATGAATTGTTGGTAGTCATGTATGTGAACCATTAGCTATTGAGTTAGAAATGGAGCCAAGACTTACACCTAAGCACTCTGATATGCAGGCTAAATACCTTTAATACATTTTTTCACTGATAGCAATTTAAAATATTTTTATGATAAGCAATGCTTCCATAGACATCTTTTTAAAATAGCATAATTTATCTTTACAAGTAAGTTGCTGGTGAAATTTCTGAGAGATAAACTTAGGGAATTTAAATTGAAGTAAAAGATAGTCAAATTGGTCTCCAATGACTCACCAATTTACCATTCTTACCAATCATGTATGAAGGAATATGTTTCCATATATTGTAGCTACCACTGAATAATATCCCATGGTCTGAGTTTTACTCATTCTAAACATGAAGTGAAGAATTGTATGCTGCTAACAGTGGATTGGGTGTTCTCAGCCATGGCACAGCTTCTTAGCAACCTTACAACCTTACAAGGAGATCTGCTTGGACAAGCTCTAGCATCTGGTAGGAGTGCAAATGCTTGTAATTTCCTGCCTGATAAGAACGAATGCTTATCTACCAGTGATCCAGGAGCCAAGGATATAGAAGTCTGCTGTCAGCACAGTGCTTATTACCCTAACTGGCTCTGTTCTCGGTAAACCAAGCCTCGTGTAGCCTTCTCCAAGAACCAATCCCCAGGGTTTGTTTCTAAATGGGAAAAGGTTTGACAGTGGAGAAGAGGACGTGGGCATGAAATACTTCTTAAACAAAGGCTTCAATCAATTGTATTTTTAGTCACCCTTGGCTTTCCCCTTTATTTCCAAAGGAAATTAAATTATAAATATTAGGGGGGAGAGAGAGAGAGAGAGAGAGAGAGAATCATCTGCTGGTTCACACTCTCAAGTGTTTGCAACGGCTTGGGAATGTGCTGGAGGAGAAACTTTGATCTGGGAACTTAATCTGGCTCTCCCATGTGGAACCCACATTTGGGCCATCACTGCTGGCTTCTAAGGTCAGCAGGAAGTTGGAGTCAGGAGCCAGAGCCAGAGCCAGGAATGGGTTGCAAGAAATGCAGGACACAGTGTCTTAACCACTCGACCAAACACCTGCTCCAAGAACCTGGAATTCTGATTTCTGATTAATTTAGGGATTCTGTTCTGTGGGTTGTGTTAGTTCTCTGCTAGTTTAAGATGCATTCTTGGATCTGCTAAATTGTATATTATTCTCTGTGTACCAGTTTCCAAAAGTATTGCCGCCTTTCCTATTTATCCTGCCTTGCTTAAATAGGATGAATGAAGTTTCTGGAGGGAGCAATGTGGTCTCCAATCCAAGTACTAACCAGGCCCAACCCTGTTTAGCTTCTGAGATTAGACGAGATCGGGCACGTTCAGGGTGGTATGGCCATAGACATGGGGAGCAATGTGGTTAATACACTTCCCATTTGCCCTTTTATCTGGCAGTTTGTTATTTTTCTAAGTTTTAAGGTCCTTATCTATGGAAGGGGATAATAATAATATCAACTTCATTTGAGCATTAAATGGAGACAGTTTAATGAAACAAGTCACTGTTAAATGTAGGCTGTTATACAATATTGGTACCTGTATCCCCACCCATATTTGTGGCAGACACTGCAGATGAATTTAATGTATTTTTCTTGCTTGAGAGTCATAGACAGCCATTGTTATAGGGTTGAAGCATTTGCCTTCTTTATTATAGATACTGAAATTAATCTGAGAAAATTATGTTGTATTACTAAAAACCAGAAGAAAATTGTCCCTGTGCTCTGATTGGGATCAGACTCTTGCACTTTACTCTGTCTTTCTGTAGGAATGATGAGGTCAGGAGCTGCCTCTTGATTGAGAATATTGAGAATGCCCTACTGTCAGTATATAAAGGGCTTCTCTTTGGGGATGGTTGACTTCTTCCAAGGACAGATTGCTTTTGGGAGACCTTGGATTAACTTTGTTCTTCATTATGTAGACTTGAGTATAATCCTTGTTTTTTGTTGCTTCATTCCTGCTTTCAACATTACCAGTGTCCCTGAGTTTGGAGTCTTCTGCCTCAACATTGCAAGGGAGAAAACCATGTCTTATGGTGCTTATAATTGATATAAGCCATTTCTTATTGGATACCTATGTCTGGGTTGTCTGTAGTACTTTACTCGTAAAAATGTTGCTGAAATTATGTAATCTCACATAGAACTGAAAGGGTTTTAGGGTACATTTTCCAAAGTGCAATTTCCAGATCAAAGGGGACAGGTATTTGTAGATTTTGGCAATTACTACTTGTTCTCCTAAGGGCTGGAGAGTTTCCAATTCTGTCAGAAATGTTTGAGAGCACCTGTTACTTCACATTAGTACACTACCAGTTCTGGATTTTTGCCAATATGATAGTCTTTTTGAGAGAATTAATGATGGTGATTTTATAAAGAAGAATTAATGTGAGGATTGTTTTGACAAAGGAGAGACAGTGAGAGAGATCTTCCATCTATTAGTTCACTCACCAAAAGACTGCAAGGGCCTGAGCTGAGTCCATCTGAAGTCAGGAGTCAGGAGCTTCTTTCTGGGCCTCCCATATGGGTGCAGGGGCCCAGGGACATGAACCGTCCTCCACTGCTTTGCCTGGCCATAAGCAGGGAACTGACTCAGAAGTGGGAGCAGCTGGGACAGGAACCAGTGGCCTTATGGGATGCTTGTAACACAGGTGGAGGAATAGTCTGACATGCCATTTCATCAGCCCATCTGGTTTGTTTCTTAAAGGTTTATTTTATTTTTATTGGAAAGGCAGTTTACAGAGAGAAGGAAAGACAGAAGGAGAAAGATCTTTCATGTAGTAATTCACTCCCCAGATGACCATCAATCCAGAAGTGAATGATCCAAACCCAGGAGCCTGGAGTCTCTTCTGGGTCTCCCATGCAGGTGCAAGATCCCAAGGCTTTGGGTCGTCCTCCACTGCTTTCCTATGCCATAAGCAGGAAGCTGGATGAGAAGTGGAACAGCCAGGACATGAACTGGCACCCATATGGGATGCCAGCATGGCAGGTGGAATCTTAACCTACTACACCGTGATGCTGACCCCATACAGTTAGATCCTAACTCAGGGAATTGTGACTCCAAGGCAGAGTCCCATTCTTACCAGAGTCTGTATATAGTTATAGAATGCACATCTGCAGACTTAGGACCATAATCTTGACAAATACGCAAAAGAAAAGAAAATGAAATACAGAGCCACATGCCTGTACCTATCTTCTAGGTGTTTGCAGAAATCAGCTAATAATTACTTATATTTATCAGAAAGGATGGTAGGAATCACCTCTTCTTCCATGTTTTAGATTCCATTGGGAGAGGTTTTTCTCTTGATTCACCTGTTATTTTAACTCATTGAGATATGGTAATTATCTAACTGCTGTTTTGTGGGGAGGAACCAGGCATACAAAGGTTAATCACTTCCTTTCAGGGTGTGTGTGTGTATGTGTGTGTGTGTGTGTGTGTGTGTGTGTGTGTATGCCTGCGTGTGCTTTCAGAAAACACAGATTGCAGGCTGCTTTTCCACGTACATTTTCTATAGTAGAAATTGAAGGAACAAATGGTGGTATTTATACAATGTGAAACATGGTGCTTGGAGAGTTTTCTCCTTTAAGGCTTGATCTTCCTGATGGCCAAATAGGCCTGCATTTCAGCACAGCATGGGACTGAGTGAATGAATTTACTCCCCTCCACCGAGGACAAACACCTGAACAATGTCTTTCAACTTAGATTTGTCTGTTTTGGTCCTGCTACTGATACTGTCTCTCTTCCATCTTTTGCTTTGCTTTTAATTCAGAGCTCCAGCTGAGCAAAGGGTGCTACTTAATACAATCTCTCAAACGCTATCAATGTTTGAGTTATCTTAATTGTATGCTTCTCTGTTCTCTTTGCTTAATGCCATCTGTTGAAGCTAGTTAACCAGTTTTGTTGTCACCCTCCATTTTAACTCAGCTCTGACTGGTTAACGTGGAGATATCTGAGCAAATTCATTCAATATTTTCAGAGAATGAGTAGAGCCTGTGAAATTCATTAACTATTACCACAGTAAGAAAAAAGGACAAACCACAAGAGAAAAACAATCTGTACATAAGACTTCACTGCAAACTAGGCTGTTTCAGTGTTTATAAATATTCGTCTGTGGAGAGAAGTACGTGTATTATGATAATTATGCATTAGTGCCTCATTAGTAGGGGGTTACTTCCATGCTGTTTCTTTTTCCTCTAGTGTATTTTGGATAAGTTAGCATTTTTAAAGTCTTATTTAAAATGTAATAAAAACAGAGGAGAGAACATGTACATATTCAAGAGCAGATCATTTGTAACTCCTTCAACTGTGTGAAAACATAAGTTCTTTGGGCTTCTGTGCTTGTGGAGAGGTTGTCAGGAATTGCTTTCCTCATTCAGAATCAGAACCTAATGACCTGGAAAGTGGGCAGTCATAACAGAGTTTGCATTGGCTTTCTTCTTGATGCCATTTTATAGTTATTTATATATCAATTACTGGTTTCAGGAAAGTTACTTGGCTCAGTGGTTAAAATGCTACTTGGGATGCCCACATCCCATAGCAGCGTGTCTGGATTTGAATCCTGGCTCCATTTCTTATTCCAAGATTTTTGCTTATGCACACTCTGGGAAGTGGTGATGAATGAAGTACTTGAGTCCTTGTTACCATGAGGGGGACTTGATTGTGTTCCAGGCTCCCGATTTTAGCCTAGTCTAGCCACACTGCCGTAGACATATAGAGGAGATACCCTTAGTATGTCTCAAGAGTGTAGCATCTGAAAAATTTATTTAAAAGGCAGAGGGAGAGAGGGAGAGGAAAAGGGAGGGAGGGAAAGAAGAAGGAAGAAGAAAGAAAGAGAGAGAGTGTGTAAGACATCTTCTATCCACTGGTTCACTTCCAGCAAATGTCCATAACATCCAGGGCTGGATCATGATGAATTAAGGAGCCAAGGACTCCAGCTGGGTGGCAGGGAGAATACTCCAAGAATGCTCATTAATAAGAAGCTGCAATGAGGAGCAGAGCCAAAAATCAAACACGGGCATTGATATGGGATAAGGGCATCCCAGATAGCATCTTAACCGCTGCACAAAACATCCACCCCATTCTTGTTCTTTTCAAAGTCGCTTTCCACTCTGTTCCTTGATGCATATCTGTTTAGGCACTGTTTTTGAAATTCTTCAATGACCTTCTAATACTATATGAACAAGAACGGCCATGTTGTTACTGTGGAATAAAAGACCTCTAATCTGAACTCAAGTGGAATGGGAAGCCATTTATGAAGCATGTGATTGAAAAAATAGAAATGTGAAAAGCAACAATAAAAAAATCACTCTTCTCTTGTCTACTACCCTGGAGTAACCACTGTTAACGATAGTTGTAGAATCAAGGTTCTTTATTATAACTCACAGAAAATGCTGGCTGATTTAAACAGGAAAGAAATACATTAAGAAGATATCAGGTAGAATTTAACACTAAGACAGGGAGTATGTAGTCATAAGGAGGGAAGAGCAACACCCAAAATAACAGTGTCTCACTGTCATGGCTGAAGTGGGACTGATGGCTGTGGTTTGTTTTGCTAACATTGCTTGGCAGGAGAGATCACCTTAGCACTGTTGTTGCTTCCCAGAAACTCTGTCCTTATGTACCTGTTGCCACTTTTCAATACAGAGACCTTTCTGAATCTGTACATTCTGGCTAAGTGGTTATAGAGTGGCATAGCTGAGAGGCAACGATGTTTTGAGCAACAATGTTCTGAGATTTTAAGAGACAAAATAAAAGTTTTTTTTTAAAGATTTGTTTATTTTTATTGGAAAGTCAGATATACAGAGAGAGTAGGAGAGAGAGAAAGGAAGATCCTTCGTCCGTTGATTCACTCCACAAGTGGCCACAACAGCCAGACCTGAGCGGATCTGAAGCCAGAAGCCAGGAGTTTTCTCTGGGCCTCACCTGTGGGTGCAGGGTCCCAAGGCCCTGGGCCATCCTCAACTGCCTTCCTAGGCCACAGGAAAGGAGCTGGATGGGAAGTGAAGCTGCCAGGACATGAACCGGTGCCCAAATGGGATCTTAGGGCATGCAAGGCAAGGACTCCAGCTGCCAGGCTACCTTATTGGGACCTACCAAAAAGGTTTAGAATAACATTTCTGGAAGCAAATTTTGGGGGCCAAAATTTATCTTTCAGTTTACTGGTTGTAACTCTGCATGGAGTCTCAACTTCTTTATGTCTGTTTTCTTATTTGTAAAATTAGGAAATAGTTGCAGTTAGTTCATGGCATTGCAGTGAAAATTAAGTAAGTCATTCTAGGTGAATGACTTCAAAAGTTCTTGATTAATTGTATGTTTACTTATATAAGTATTTAAAATGTCAACTATTGCTATAATTTTGATTCTACGTTGACTGAATCTTTATGTCAAGATTTTATTTTAGTTCAAATTAGAGTTACAGAAAAAGAGAGAGTGACATACCTGCTTGTATCAAAAGTTACTTCAGCACACAGAGTTATTTTGGAAGCAGAATAGGAATTCTACATCTTCGACAGTGTTGCATTCACCAATAATGAGTTCCCTATGCCTCCTAGGCATTCAACAGTACTTTGTGAAAGAGAGTGCCAGAGGAGGATATATTCCATCTGCTAGTTCACTCCCTGAATCTTCACAATGGCCAGAGCTTGCTTATATGTGTGTGTGTATGTGCACATGTACATATGTATTGTAAGACACTTAATTCTACCATAGCTCTAACTATGGGAATACATTACTTTTGGTAATAAAATACAGAGGTGGCATATGGCTAGGCTGAAGGATAACTGGGAGCACCTGCTTGTTTGCCACCAAGATTCTCATTCCCTTTGCCTGCTGATTTTGGGGTGCCATGACCACTCTTTTCTATGTGTTTCTTCTACAAGATGGAAAAACATAATTCTGTCAACATTTAGGCCTTGTGTCTGTATTTCAATATCAGAGATGAAGTGGAATATTTTCAAATTGACATCTTCATTAAGAATCCCAGAAAGAGGATTTGTAGTTGGGTTGGGTGGTTCAGTACTATGCCGGAAAGGTGCTATCCTTAGGAAATATAGAATGTCTTACTAGCACCATATGTCTGAAATTTAGGCAATAAGATTTTCCAGAAGCTGTGCAGGAAGAAATAGACAGTTTTGCATACTTTATAGCTAATTAAATCTGATGGCAAGCCAAAAATTCTCTTCAATAAAAAGATCTGTTGTGAGAATGGTAATAAAAAGCACACGTAACAAAAGTGCTAGGCACTGAATTTTAAAACCTTGGAGATCAGCTATGCGTTAGCCTACTTAACCTACTGCTAGGTTCAGCTATGCAGTTCCTTGGAATTAAACCTCTATCAACGTTTAATTGTAGAGTACCTTGAATTTGCAAGGGAGCTTCAAAAAAGCAAAAAAAAGAAACTATTGCTATTTGCAACTACTTACCTATGTGAATCAATTCTTTGCAACTAAAACAAAATATAAAAAAGCACAGAAATACAATAATCAATCCCCCACCAAAGCCAATAAAATCCCCAAATCAAATTCTAGGTAATAGGCTTTAAGCAGTCCCAGTTTGGCTGACTTTACTGCTTACCATTCCTCTTTCTAATTTTGTGTTCAACAAATTTGCCTGCTATTCTCATTGTCTGACTTCATGTTCAGAAAATATTATACAACTTATGAAATTAACATGCACTAATAAAATACTAATCTCAGGTGGTTTTTTTTTTTGAAAGGCCTTTGCTGCTGAAAAGTTGGAAACCAGTATATTAGAGCCAGGGCAATATTTTTTTTGTAAAGAGCCAAGAGTAAACATTTCAGGTTTTGAGGGCAGGTGCTGTGATGCATCTGGTTAAGTTGCTGCTTGCCACATGAGCATTTCTCATTAACACCATTTCAAGTTCCAACTGCTCCATTTCTGATTCAGCTTCCTGCTAATGCACTTAGGAAAGCACCAAGAGATGGCTTAAGTGCTTGGGCAGCTTCACGCATGTGGGAGAGCTGGCTTCTGCCTGGTCCAGCCCTCGCCACCATGGTCATTTGGGAAGTTGAACAGCAGATGGAAGATTTTTATCTGTAAATTGCCTTTCAAATAAATAAATGAATACATAAATAATCTTTAATTAAAAATGTTTTAGCTTTTATGATTCATATAGACTCTTGCAACAACTCAACTTTGCCATTGTCATGCAGAAGCAGAAGTGAACTATTGTGGCTTTGTGCCAATGAAACTTTGTTTACAAAGACAGGTGGTAGCCTGGACTTGGCTTATGAGCTGGATAGTAGTTTGCCAACCTTTGTATTTGAGGCACTTGCTGTAAACTGATTAATTGGACTACTTAAATCAATGTATTTCCCATAAATAAAGATGCCTCCTTGTTCTGAGTTAATGCTTTTTCTTTAAGAGTAGCGTTCTGAAACAGTTCTGATTTTAGTATTATCACCATTTGGGTGGCTGACTTGAAATTATTTGGTCATACTGATTTTGCAATTGACTAGCTTTAAATTAGACCTAACATGCAGTTTTTCAATATGTCTCTTGGCATAAAATAATCTGTAAGAATTTGCATGCACTGTGTTTAATGGTGATATAACTTTTTTATGGCGGAGATTCCTTGGGGAATTAACTAACCTATACTGCTGATGTCATTTACTAAGCAAGTATGGAGTTTAAAATAAGCATACTAATCTAATCTTCCAAGTAGATATTTCTTTTTCTTTTGCTTACAATAGCTTAGATCATCTGAAAAAGGACCTGAATAAATGTATTATTTGTCACTAGCTAAAAACTGTCATCATTAAGTTGATTAATCAAATGCTGCTCTTAAAGATGGATTGAAACACAAAATAGCCAGCCAGGTTCTACATAATAAAGAGATTAATTTGACACACAAGACAACCAATTTAGTACCACTCAATGATCATGCTTTATTTAGAAAGCCATCAATTAGTATATTTTCCTTGATGTGCTATTTTGTCTTTCTAACAAGAAATGATTTCCTCAAACGTTAATCTGCTTTTCTTAAACATAAAAGGATATTTATCTCAGCACTTTTAAACTCTAAAATGTGAAATTCTGTCTTAGGAATGAAAAAGAAATGAATGATGGATTAAAAAGCTTACAGTGGAATTCTTTATTTTAGAGTGTTACTAATTTTCTTTTTGGAACATGATTGTGAATATGATAGTAGAAGTCACAGCAAGGGAGACCTCAAGGATTTCTGATTTTCTTTCTTTGAATGGGGATTAAAAAGGCCTATCTGTATATACTGAGATGTAAATGGTGTACTAACTTGCAAAGAAGTTAATTAGCTTTCACTGATTTCTAAAAAGTTTGTGGTTGTTGGGAGAGGATTATAGGAAAGGAAAAAAACCGTAGCAACAATTAACTTTGTTTAGATGATTGCTACTTTACAACAACAGAGGTTCATGTGACCATATGGACTTTGTTAGCATCCTGTGATATGTAGCATTTCTTAGCGCACTGTGAAGAAATATCAGCAAGCATTTCGTTTTTTACTTAGGACTTGTGATACTTTCTGGACATTGTGTTTACTGTGCCTGAGAAGTTGGATTTGATGTTTAAAGACTTCCTATGCTGGATCAGATTTCAAATGCAAGACTTCAGGAATTTTAAAAGAGAGAATGATGCTGTTTCATTAATACTTCATGGAAATTTACCATTTGAAAGGCTGATCTGATATGTTTTTGAACTTATTGCAGGTTATGGAATGACATGCCACTTAGGGGTCTGACAGATTGTTGAAATCTGTTTTGTTTTGATTTTTATTTGTTTGTGAGGAGGGGCCTCAGCAGAATGCTACCTATGTGAAGCGCATGTGTGTCTTGTGTATTTTTTATTGTGTCTGCCCAAGTGTGCCAGCCTCCTGGTACTGGTGGAAGCTTTCCAGGATTCTAGGGGATTTTAAACCTGGACATGGGACTGGGAGTAACAGCTGATGCTACCATCTCCTAGTTCTGTAATTCATCTTACAGGCTCCTGCCCTCCTCCCTCCCACCACCGAACTGTGAAGCAGGATGGCAATGAAATAGAAAGTGACTAGAAAACATTGCCCAGTGAGGCTACTATTGTGGGCGATAGTGATGTTTACTTTATGGATGCATTATTTTTGCTTCCCAAGGCAGGAGCCCTGGAAAACTGTCTGGATTCAGTTCCAAGATAGAAGTGGTCAAAATTTGCCTTATTGGTGTTTTGAAGCATGTAAAGGAGAATTTTCAAATTGTTCAATGCATTTTTAGGACGTTCTTTCCCAAGAGGACACTTCTGCTCTGGGAACCAGGACCCCAGTATTGCAGTCCCTTCTATCTGCACAGTGAGCAGCATGTCATTTGGAGCTCAGACAGAGTGGGCAACATAAGAAGAATACATTAATATTTTAATATTGTTCAGAGGCACTGTTGTAGAAAATATGTACTTGAGGTAAAAAGAAGTTTATCATCGAGAATGAACTCCTGCTAGGGCTGAGAGATCGGTTAAGGATTGATGACTTGACCTTAAACTCATTCCTATACTTTCCATTTTCAAAAAGCTAAACAGCTCTTCCTGCTTCCATGTCTCCTGATTATAGAGAGAGATTATCTTATGCAGAAAATATGGAAAATACTGAAAATCACAAAGAAAATTAAAATAATTTTACCAGCTAGAAATAAGAAGCTTTCGATTTTAACATAGTTTTCTTCTGTATATGTATGTGTGCATAATGCAATAATGGATATAATAATTCCAGCCTATTGTTTCTATTTAATAATGTAATTCTATCATTCTATTTTCTCATACTAATGTGTATTCTTCTAAAATAAAATATTTTGTTTCCAGTTATAAATGTCCATTGGAAAAAATTTTGGAAAATAGAGACAAAAGGAAGAGAAATAATTGAAATTTCTGTTATTCACAGAAATTAGTCTTTTATTCCATTTTGTTTTTCTGGGCATACATTAATATTTATGATTTTTATTCTGCCTTCTTAAGATATTTTATTTACTTTTTTGACACACACACAGAAGAGAGTTGGGCAGACAGGCCTTCCATGTTGGTTTACTCCCCAAATGGCTGCAATGGCCTTGACTGGGCAGGGGCCAAGGCCAGGAGCCAGGAACTAAGTGCAGGTAAGCAGTGTGTGAACAGGGACCAATTACTTGAGCCATCACCATTGCCAGTTTACATGTTTTGACTGCAGTTTTTGTCTTTGTAAGATTATGCCTTCCCTGTGTTCCATTTTATTGCTATTTTGGAACAGGGAAGACAATGCATGTGCTTTATCCTCCAGGTTTATCTGGAATTCAGTGTATCTTTCGTAGCACTTTATTTTCAGCCTTTTTGTGTAATTTTGGCTTAGCTGTACTTAGTGAAAACTGAGCCATCAGTTGGGTTAGAAACAAAAGGGCTAGAAAGAATAGACTTGACATGACATTTTCTTCCACTTATAATAAACATCCTATGATTACAGTGGTCCCTCAAGATCCTTAACATTGCTTATGCACTCGTTTTTCCCCATGTAGTGACATTTCCACAGATTTGGAGGATTACAGTGTTGGTATCTTTGAGGGACCATTGTTCAGCCTAAGGCTCACTGGCTACAATGGGTTGTAGTCTTTCTTGCCTTATTGTGGCCTTAAGCTAACCAGGAGATCCTCCCACTTCTCTGTTTGGCATTTAGTCTAGGAGTGTTCACCATCATCCTTCTCAATTTTAGAAATCTCTTCCATGGTCTCTTCCTGGGACTAATTATGGAGTCATAAGACCCAAGCATGTGGCTTTCTCTCTCTGTTTCAGCTGTTCATTAGTTAGCTTTGTGTGTTTCTGATCTTTGTAGGGCCTCTGTGTGTTTCACCAGAGACTGGATGAGAGAGTTAGTACTGCATGCTTGATCACATATTTTGCAGGCACTCCCTAGGCACTTATTTGTTTCTGACCATTGCTCTTTCAACATGCTGCTGCTGACAAATTACAGAGGAACAGGATGCAAAATCAACTTTGTAATAACCATTTGGAATTACCTAATGTAGGAAGGGGAAATAAGGCCATTTCATTGTTATGATAACTTTTAAGTACTCAACCTATATGCCGTACATGGACATTCCTTGCCTTGAGGAAGGGAGTTAAATAAGTCATATAGACTTATTTAAAATAGTTTGTGAACATGGATTTTGGAAATTGTATGTTCCGGAATCTGCAAAGTATTCTCCCAAGATTAATCATTGTAGCAGAAATGCACCCATTTTTGAAGTTACTAATGCTAGGAGGTTTCTGTGTGACAGTGCTTCGTATTTCCATGTTGCAAATGTGTTTGCAGTATTACACCACTGGCTAAGGCGCTTGTAGCTGTTCCAGTGGCAGTGAAAGGAGTCAGATAGCAAGGAGAAACCTAACTCTGCTCAGCCAGTCTTGCTGGCTTTATATCCCAGAAACTTTTCCTTTGTCTTTTAAAGATTTTTTTTTAGTTTATTTACTTGAAAGGAAGAAGAGTAGGGAGGAGAGGGAGACAAAGAGGGAGAGAGAAAAGGAGAGAGAGAGAGATCCATTTACTGGTTCACTCCCTAAATATGCACACCGATGGCACTCAGGCATGCTGCAGGTCATCCACACGGTCTACAGGGTTCTAACCACTGGGCTCGTTGCCTGCTGCCTCCTAGCATCTGAACAAGCAGGAGCTGAAGCTGGAACTTGAATCCAAGCACTGTGATACGGGATGTGCATGTTTCAGAAAGCAGCTTAAGTGCTAGACTAAGAGCCCAATCTGATCTTTGTTTTGATATGTAGATGATGCTTTTTCTTTGCTTTTAGATATGCAGTTGGATAAAAAATATTTTTTCTTGGGCCCGGAGCGGTGGCCTAGTGGCTGGGTCCTCACCTTGCATGCACCAGGATTCCATGTGGGTGCCTGTTGGTGTCCTGGCTGCTCCACTTCCCATGCAGTTCTCTGCTTGTGGTCTGGGAAAGCAGTTGAGGATGGCCCAAAGCCTTGAGACTCTACGCCTGCGTGGGAGATATGGAAGAAGCTCCTGGCTCCTGGCTTTGGATCAGCTCAGCTCCAGCCATTGCAACCACTTGGGGAGTGAGCCAGCAGATGGATCATTTTCTGTCTGTCCCTCCTTCTCTCTGTACATCTTTGAATGAAAATACATTAGTCTTTTAAAAGGGTATTTGTTCTAAATACTTTTTTGATTTTGAAGATGGAGAAGAGGGAAACATTAGTCATGTTTACGAGTGTTCAGTGGACATAGTGGTGGGTGTTGTTCAGTGGGTTAAATGCAGGCCTGGGACCTACACATCCCGCGTTAGAGTGCCTATGATGGCTTCCCACCTCAGCTTCTGATACAGCTTCCTACTAACGCACCTGGGAAGATTGACGATCCAAGCACTTAAATCTCTGCCGCCCAAGTGGGAGACACTGATTGAGTTCTCAGCTCCTGGCTTTGCCTTGGCCCAGGTCTGGCTGTTGCAGGCATTTGGGGAGTGAAGTAGCAGGTGGACATCTCTCCCTAGATCTACCTCTGTCTCTAACATTATAGCTCTGCCTTTCAAACAAATAAAATGAATAAGCAAGCATTTAAAAAGTAGGCATAGTTGAGAGAGCTGTTAAGAACGATTAGCAACGTAAGTCAATGTCATGCCTGCTGTGCCCCTCAGGCTGATCCAAGAAATGTGCACAGGTTCCTGGAGTTTGGATCATCGAAGAAATGCCACAAGCTTTAAACATGTAATTGTTACTGCCACGTTTGAGAGGGAAGACAAGAAATAAAGTTAGGACAATTGTGGCATGTTTGCTTTTTTAGCAGCAGAAACTTGGCCAATATTTTCCTAGATGGTATATAAAGCAGGTGCCTCTGGCACCCCTGTCACATCTTTTCAGCCTGTCTCTAGTTTTCACCGCATCTGCAGTGGACAGTTGCTTGTGTGTTTGTACTCACCTATCACTGACAGTGCCAAGCTTCACGTATACCCTGTATGCCTGTCTTCCCCATGGCTTCTGGCATGCCAGAGTTTGTTCATTCCCCATGCAATTGGAAGCCCCAAAGTAGGGGAATGCTAATGCCCTCAAGGTCAACTCTCAACTCTTGTGGGATGGACCCTAGAAGAAGAATGGTCTAGTCTCCTCTCTGTGGATGGATATTCAAAGACAGAGGGCATTGTCTGTATTTCTTAAGAAGCCCTGACTGAATCATATCCTCCAGGCTCATAGTGGGAAGCTTGGTGATGCACCCTTATTTTTGTTTTTCATTTTTTTCACCTCACTCTCTTTTATCTGTTGGAGTCACCTCCCAGGTGAAGCACTTATGCCCAAGGCTTTGTACTCAGGCTCTGCATTTGATGAAGCCAAGTAAGAAGATGTCATTTGCTTTAGAATGTTTATAAAACTTTAAGACTGAGTTGCTTTACAGCTGGCCTGGACTGTATGGGAAGTATAGGGAAAGAATAAAGAATACCATTGATAATCTCAAGTGCACACTTGAAAAAATGGTGGAGAGGATATTAAAACATTTTATTTTGACAAATTTTGCTCTTTTACCTGCATTTTACCTGAATGTGTTGAAGTATCATATATTTCTTTAACTTCCAGAAACATTACACAGCAGCACAACATCTGAATAATTCTTTTTTTCCCATTTTAGTATTATTTTATGATATAGTATCATTTGCTCTGGAATTTCCCTTACTACTTTCATAAATTACCTCCATTTTACTAATTTCCCATATATGACTACAATAGCACAGCTCTTCATAAACAGTCATAAGCCCATCATTTGCTATTTTAGTGTATCCTGATATTGTAGGCATGGACAATGGCAGAGTTCAACATCCTATGTCAAGATATAGTACACAATTTCATTGGGAATCCATCTTTGGATGCATACTGTAATGTATCCTCACATGTGGATATGATAGTCTATTACAAGTCACTATACATCCTCTCAAAAGAAAAGCAAAAAACAAAATCAATGATGGAAAGAAAAATAGAAATTTACAACACCATGAAGTTAAACAACATGCTACTGAATGACTGGTGTGGCACTGAAGAAATGAAAAAGAAAATCAAGAACTTTCTTGAAGAAAGTATTGCTATTGTATGACCTATGTGTCAGTAAGAATTTAATATGAGGGGCTGATGTGGTAGCCTAGTGGCCAGGATCCTCACCTTGAACGCGCTGAGATCCCATATGGGCACCAGTTCTAATCCTGGTGGCCCTGCTTCCCATCCTGCTCCCAGCTTGTAGCCTGGGAGAGCAGTTGAGGATGGCCCAAAGCCTTGGGACCCTGCACCAGCGTGGGAGAACTAGATGAAACTTCTGGCTCCTGACTTCGGATCAGCACAGCTCTGGTCATGGCAATTGCTTGGGGAGTGAATCAGTGGATGGAGATCTTCTTCTCTGTCTCTCCTCTCTATATCTCTGACTTTCCAATAAAAATTAATTTATCTTAAAAGAAGAATTTAATATGAGAAGAAAAATTGTTTTTAAGAAATGAAAGCAAAAACAGAAACATCGAAATTCATGCTATATAGTTTCTGCTGATCTTTTTTGGTGAGGTGTGTCTCCTATAGGCAACAAATAGATGAGTTTTTCTTTTTGACCAGTCCACCAATCTATGATGTTGGTTGATAACTTTAGGCCATTTACATTCAGGGTTAATCTGAATATGTGGTAATTTGATCCTGTCATTTTAGCAATGGGCTGTTAGCTATTTGATTTAGTCTTCTGTTGTCATTTTACTGGGAAGTTCTCCACAATTGTCTTTAGTTTTCGTAGGTGCTATTTCTTTTCTTTGTCAAGAGAACATCTTTAGGTATCACTTGTAGGGCAGGTCTGGAAGAGACATATTCTTTGAACTTTTCTTTACTGTAAAAGAATTTTATTTCATTTTCAAAGACAAAGGAAAACTTTGCTGGGTACATTATTCTGGGCTGACAATTTTTGCTTTTAGAATCTGGAATATGTCACCCCATTCTCTTCTAGCCTGTAGAGCATTTTCTGAGAAGTCATCTGTAAGTCTGATTGGAGTTCCTCTAAATGTTAATTGATTTTTTTCATGTGCGTATTTCAAGATATTTTCCTTATGTTTGACTGAAGAGAACTTGATTATTATATGTCGTGGTGAAGATTGCTTTTGGTCAACTCTGTTGGGCGTCTGTGCCCTTCTTTTATCTTGTTTCCTAATTCTTTCTCCAGGTTAGGGAATTTTTCCTTTATTATTTCATTGAATACGTGTTTAAACCCAGTTTCTACTTTTGTGTCTTTTGCAACTCCTATGACTCTTATATTTTGCTTTTTAATAATGTTTCTTAATTCTTGAAAATTTTTATTGGCTTGATCCAGCTCTGCTTCTAGCTTTTTCATTGTTTCTCCATTGCGGCAAAAAAAGAAAATCCTCCAATTATGAGATTCTTTCTTCTGCATCATCCATTCTATTATGGGGACTTTCCACTGAATTTTTAATTTGCTCCATGTGTCCTTCATTTCTAATAATTCTGCTTGATTTTGTTTCAGCGTTGCTATTTCCTGTGTGACACATTTCTTAAGTGCCTGTATGTGCTTCTCATTGCTGATAAGAAACTTTATAACAAGTTTTTAAAGTTCTTTATATCCCAGTTAACTCTGAGGTTGGCAAGGGCTTTTGCTTCTTTGCAGGGGAGTTTGAGTAATATTCACTGTGCCTTTGTCTCTTTTTTGCTCTTGGCTCACCATTTTCTACTTCCTGTGATTCTGTGCTGGGGCTGCATCATTGTCTGTAAAGTTTTTTTCCTCCTGGTTTAAGTAGTTCCCAGGATTAGGGAGACACCAGGTGTCCTATTAAGCTAGGTTGGTGGTGCTGAGCTGTTCAGAACCTGTTGGCAGTTAGGTCTGAGGGCCACCCAGATCTATTTTGGGTGGGAGCTGTTGGATGTCAAAGTACTATTTTCCCTATGGGACCAGTGCAACGCAATGAGCTGGAAGTGAGTTCCCTCCAAGCTCAGTGCATGCACAAATCTTTGTTGTCCCTGCAGTCTCAAAGCCTTTGCCACACTGTACAAATGGTGCCTGACGTGGCACAGGTGGAGTTCTGTATCTGCTGGCCATTAGGTGTGGTGGCTACCCGGACTTATTTTGGGTGTAACCTGTAGGATGCCAAAGTTGACACTGTTTTCCCTTGGCGTCATTGTAATGCACTGAGGCAGAATTGAGTTTGCTCCTGGCTTAGTGTATGAACAGCTTGCTGTTGTCCTTCCAGTCCCACAGCCTTTGCCCCACTATACAAAATGGTGCCTGATGTGGCACTCCTGAGGGTTTGGGCTGTGAAATCCACCCACCCTATTCTGCACTGCCAGCTTGGGTTCTGCTACTGTGTTCCTGGTCAGATCAAACAAATCAGCAGGGTGGGCAGTTCTTTGCCTGGGTTCATCTCCTGAGCTCCAAGTGAACTCTCCTTCCCACCTGGCTGCTGGTGGAGCTTCGATTCCTGTTTGGTTACCATTGCTGGTGTATCTGTTTACTGCAACACCACACAGTTGTCGCCACTGCTTCCTCTTGTCCATGGGTTTTCAGGTGTCCCTCTGCTATTAGAGCATCTTCTCCTGTTTTCTGGAATGTGTCCTCTCTGCTTCACCCTGGCTAATGAATCTCCATCTGTTTAAATGTGTCCGTACTCTATTCTGCCATGCTGATTCTCACTGCTGAATAATTCTAATAGCTAGTTAGCTTTGTGAGGACTTAGCAATGTGGATAACAGGAGTAGGGGCAAGGAAAATTGTGACCATTTGTTATGTGGCTTCTATAGAGCTCTTATGAGTTAAATTGAATCTACCAAATAACCCTTAAAGATGTGATCTTAGAATCCTAAGCTTACAAAAGTTAGGGGATAAAAGAATGAAATAACTTGCCTACAACGACAATAACTGGGAAACAGCAAGTTCTAGTTACTCAATTTTATTAGTGTTGATCTTCAGCTAATAATGTGTATAATCTATTTATTTACATGTTCCCTGTTTTCTTTGATTTAAAAATTTATTTATTTATTTGTTGGTGACAGAGAAAGAGGGAGGGAAGGGAAAGAGGTTAGGGAGATGGAAAGAAAGAAAGGAAGAGGGATCTATGATATCTATATCTATATCGAGAGATAGCTTTGATTCATTGGTTTATTCTCCCAAATGCCCTCAGTATTGAAGGCTGGACCAAGCCAGAGCCAAGAAGTGGGAACTAAGTCTGAATCTTCAAAGTGGGTAGCAGGGATGCAAATAGTTTATCTGTAATTGCTGCCTCCAAGGGTTCACATTATAATGAAGCTTGACCTGAAGCAGAGATGAATCTAGGCCTTCTGATATGGGATATGGGCAATACTGGTGGAGGCCTGCATCAAACACCTATTGCAGAATTGTCTCTTAAATGACAAATCTGAGGGAGTGCATATATGTGGCACGAAATTCTAAGATGCCAAAAGTGTACAGTTAAAAAGCATATCTGCCTACCACTTTTACTCTAGGCTTTTTAAGAAAACCCCTACAGCTTTCAGGATGTGTATAGTTTATGATTCTAAATGACCACTCTGACTTTTCTTGGATTCATAAACCCCTTAAAATTTGTGTGCAATGCATATCTACTTTTATGACTGAAGGAAGCTTCCTAATGAAGTTGTCTTTTACTCTATATTTTGTGTTGGGACTACTAACATAATCCTAATCACTCAGTCTCAGTTTTTGAAAAGCTGACTACTAGTGTTCTCCATAGGCATGTGGATTATATATATATTTATTTATTTGGAATGCAAGTTATGAGAGTGGGGGAAACAAAGAGAGATATATCATCTTCTGGCACATTCTATAAATGACCACAAAAGCTGGGCTGGATAAGAGTGCAGCCAGGAGCCTAGCTCTGTGTGTGACTTATGTGTGGGTATCAAAGGCCCAAGGACTAGACCATCTTTCAGTACTTTCCCAGGTACATTAGTAGGGAGTTGAGTGGAAATGAAACAGTTGGGTTTTGAATTGCTGCCCATTTGGGATCCCAGCATCACAGGAAGGGGTTTAATTGGCTGAGCCGCAACAACACCAGTCCTTTTTTTTCCTTTTAATAAATTTTAAATTTTGAGATAACAAGATTAACGTGGTTTTGAGAGGCAGTACAAAGAAATCCTGTATGCCTTTATCTGATTTCCCCCAATGGTATGCGTCTTGCAAAACTGTAGTAGAGTACCGTAGCTGGGACATTGGTATTGTTACAAGGGAAGCACCTGACATTTCTATCACCCTAAAGACCCCTCATTTTGCCATTTTATAGATATATCTACTGTCCTCCCAGGCCTCCCCTCTCAACCCTGCCAACTAGTACCACTATTCTGTTCTCTGTTTCTATAATTTTGCATTTAGGGATTTATGTAAGTGTAATCGTATTATATGTATATATATTAAATATTTCCTCTTTTTAAATTTACCAATTTATTCAGAAATGAGAGAGGAATTTACAGATAATATTACTACACTGACAAAGTGGCACATTGGTTTGGTTTTTAAAAAGTCAAGTTACCCGAATCAATCAAGATGGCAGAATAGGGTAAGGACACGTTTAAACAGACAGAGAAATATTAGCCAGTGTGAACCAGAGAGGGCACATTCCAGGAAATAGGAGAGGGCAAAACAATAGCAGAGGGGGTACCTGGAGACTGATAGACACAGGAAACAAATGAAAACAATGGTGTGGTGTTGCAGTGACTGATACCCCAGTGGCATTCAGCAAGTGGTGTGAACTCCACCAGCAGCTGGAATTACACAAGCAAAAAGGTGGGAAGGAATGTCTACTGAGAGCTCAGGCAGTGAACCCTGATAAAGAACTGCCCGTCCTGCTGATCTGTTTGATTTGACCAGGAGCAGAGACAGAGCAACAGATCGTAGATGAACAGTGCAGGAACAGGGTGGATTTCACAACCAAGTCTTCTTCCTAGAGCCATATTGGGCGCCATTTTGTTTAAGGAAGCAAGAGCTATGGACAGTACTGCACAGCACTTGGTTGGGAGTGAACTCATTTCTGGCTCAGTGAACTGCAACAAGGTGGCATCCTACAGGTTTCACCCAAGAAAGGTCCGGTTATCCCTCAGACCTGACAGCCAGCAGATGAAGAACATTACTAGTGGCACATCAGGTGCCATTTTGTACAATGTGGCAAAGAATTTAAGACTGAAGGGACAATAATGAGCTGTGCATACGCTGAGCTCGACTAGAACTCCCTGACTCAGTGCATTGCACTGGTCCCATAGGGAAATAATACTTTCTGTGGCATCGTATGGGTTAAAATAGTTCCATGTGGTCCTTAGACCTAATTACCAACAAGTTCTAGCTAAATAGGACACCTGATGTCTCCCTAATCCTGGGATCTGCTCTAACCAGAAGGGGAAAAAACCTTTACAGACAATGGTGCAGCCCCAGCACAGGATCACAGGAAGTAGAAAACGGTGAGCCAGGAGCTGGGGCTATGGAGACCTTGGTGGAAGTCTAACAGAAGAATCCAGACCTGGAACTTGCTGGAGGGAGTGGCACAATTGACTGCAAACAAAGCGCTGTATACCAACTGCCTAAAGTAAAATCAAACTGTATACCTGTGGGTGACACAGCTTAGAAACCTGCCCCAAAGAGAAGACTCTTCTCACCAGAAGTACAATCACCAAGAGCAAAAAAGAGACAAAGGCACAATGAGTATTACTCAAACTCCCCTGAAAAGGAGCAAAAGCTTTTGCCAGCCTCAGAGTTCACTGAGGAAGACATCGAGAAAATAGGGGATAAAGAATTAAAGACACTTGTTACAAAACTTATCAACGAGAAGCACGTAAAGCAGGCATTCAAGGAATCTAAGGAATATGGCACACTGGAAATGAATCAAATGAAAGCTGATACATAAGAAGTGAAGAATACAGAGAAGCAAATGAAAAGTACAGCAGAGAGTCTCCAAAATAGAATGAAGGAGGCAGAAGAAAGAATCTCAAAATTAGAAGATATTTCCTGTCACCAGGGAGAAGCAAACAAAAAGCTGGAAGCAGAGCTGGATCAAGCCACCCCCCCCCAAAAAAAAGTGTTCAAGAATTGAAAGACACTCTTAAAAGGCTAAACTTAAGATTTATGGGAGTCCCAGAATGTGCAGAAAGAGAAACTGGGTTTACAATTGTATTTAATGAAATAATAAGGGAAAATTTCCCTAATCTAGAGAAAGAATTGGGAAACAACATCCAAGCAGGGCACAGAACTCCCAACGGGGTTGACAAAAAGAGATTTTCACCACAACGCATGATAATCAAGATCTCTTCAGTCAAACATAAGGAAAAGATTCTTAGATGTGCATGTGAAAAAAATCAACTGACATATAAAGGAGTGCTAATTAAACTCACAGGAGACCTCTCACAGGAAACTCTACAGGCAAGAAGAGAATGGAGTGACATATTTCAGATTCTAAAAGCTGGGTGCCCAAGATAGTGCACCCAGCAAAACTTTGTTTTGTCTTTGAAAATAAAATAAAATTCTTTCACAGTGAAGAAAAGTCAAAACAATATGCCTCATTCAGATCTGCCCTACAAATGCTAGTTAAAGATGTTCTCTTGACAGGGAAAAGGAATAGTGCCCACCAAAACCAAAGGCAAATGGGAAGAACATTCCAGTAAAATGACAACAGAAGACTAAATCAATGAGCAACCCATTCCTAACATAACAAGATCAAATTACCATATTTTCATATTAACCCTGAATGTAAATGGCTTATACCCATCTATCAAGTATCATAGATTAGTAGACTGGATTAAAAAACAAAACTCATGTATTTTTTGCCTATAGGAGACACATTTCACCAACGAAGATCAACAGAAATTATATTTCATGGGTTTTGATTTTTTTGTTTCACCTTTTCAAAACACTTTCTTCTGATTAAAATTTTTACTGACTCATAGATCATACAGCAGCATCGTTTTCTTCAAGAAGGTTTTTGATTTTCTTTTTCATTTCTTCAGTGACACATTAGTCATTCAGTAGCATGTTATTTAACTTCATGGTTTTGTTAATTTATATTTTTCTTCCTGTTGGTTTTGTTTTGTGGCTTTTCATTTAAGGGGATGTATAGTAACTGTGTAATGGAGACCATCATATCCAGATGTGAGGATACAAGGCAATATGCATCTCTACTTCTAAAGATGGACTCCCAATGACATTGTGTAATATATCTTGACAGTAAAATGCTGGACTCTGCCATTGTCCATGCCTGCATGATGGACATAAGACTTTGTATGAAGAACTATACTATAGTAATGATACAGGGGATCTCAGTGTGGGGAATGGGGACTTTGAAAGGGGATAAGGGAAATCCCAGGGAAATGATGATAATAAAAAGAAGTCAAATAATAAAAAAAGTTAAGTCACCCGTTGAATATTCATTGAATCCTGGATATAGGACTTCTGTCTTTGCTTGGGCTGCTATACCATGGTGTCACAGACAGCATGGCTTGAACAGTAAACACTAATTTTGCACAATTCTGGAGTATGTAAGTCTGGCTCAGAATTCCAGCATCAAGTCTAGTCAGGGCCATCTTCCAGATTATAGAATAAAATCTGCTGTGCCCTCTGATAGTGTAAGAGAGCTACATATGTGTCACAGTCATCTTATCATTCATGAGAGTGCTACCGCCATGAACAAATTACTTCCTAAAGACTGACCTCCAAAAACCATCACTTTAAGGATTATACATCAGTGGCGATGAGGTGGCACTGCAGGTTAATCATCCTCCATGTGGTGCTGGCATTCTATAGGACACCAGCTCATGTCCCAGCTGCTCTACTTCTCATCTAGCCCTCTGCTTATGGCTAGGAAAGTAGTGCAGGATGGCACAAGGCCTTTGGACCCTGCACCTGTGTGGTATATCCAGAAGAAGCTCCTAGCTCCCAGCTTCAGATCCGCTTAGCTGTTTGTAGCCTTTGTGGCCATCTGGGGTGTGAACTAGCAGATGGAAGATCTTTGTGGCTGTCGTTTTCTCTGTAAATCTGCCTTTCCAGTAAAAATAAGTAAATCTTTAAATTAAAAAAGGAATTATACTTTAAATGTAAGTGTTGGGGCCATACAAACATTCAGTTTACAGTAACTTCCATCTTAGATTGGTACTGTATTTGTCAACATAATGACTTTGTAGATCTAACACAACCAATTGATGATGGGAAGCTTTGGCTGCATCAAGGACCTATAACATGACAGGAGCGGCTTTTGTCTCTGCTTCACATGGCATACTCCTCTTCTACATTCTTTTTGTCTGTGCTCTTGGTGGGAGGATTGTCCTGTGCATTCTAAGATGTTTGTCAGGAAACCTCTAGGTGCTAATAACTGTATCTCCCATCTCTCCCAGTGATGGCAAGAAAAACATCTCCAGACATTACCAAATGTTCCCTGAGGAGCACTCTTTCCCTATTTGAGAACTACTGATCTAGATCATCCAAGCTTTAACTAAGTAATTTCATTGGGAGGGAGAGTTCCCGCAGCCCCAGGGCAGGACTTCAAGTGTATATTGTTGTCAATCCCACCCGAATGTGAGGTGTATCTGATTTTCCTTTTACAGAAATGGAAAGGAATACATTCCCCAGATCAATGGCCTCATACGAAGGGCCTGAGGTGGTGTTTGCACTAGCAGAGAAACTAATTGTGGTTACTGCTTGGTTATGTTTTTAGTACCCTACTTTCATCCAACATGGTTTCTGTAGAAGCCAGATAGGTGAAAGAAATGGTAATATGAGAAGATTTATCACTCTTTCATGCTTGAAATTTTTTGCAAGGCCCTCACTTTGCCATTCTCCACAGGATGAAGTAGTTTTGGGTTTTCTACTTTGGATGGGAGTAAATGGCAGGTTTCTATAGAAAAATTTTGTATGGTTTTCTACCTTCAATGACAGTTACCCCATAGGCAAAGGGACCAATGTGGGTGTTGTGCTGAATATCAAGCATGTCTGGTTTGTTTATATATTTGGCAACCAGCAAATGATCAGCAGTTGGAATAAAGGGCCTGGTGGGTTGAGATCGCTTCACATGAACTGTAACTGGTCGCAACTTTATGACCTTGCTCCTGTAGATTCCTGCTGTAAACAAGAAGCCACAATGGTGCTCCGAATCTCCCGACATCAATGTTGTTTCACCCTGTGTCTGACAGTCCTCAGAAGGTATGCAGATAATTTTCCTGCTTTATCTGCAGTGACTCCCCCTCAGTTGCAGTCTGAAAATAAAAAATCAGAAATTCTGTAAGTTTTAGGTACTGTGCTGTCCCAAATAGTGTAGTGAAATTTCTTGTTGTCATTCTCTGTCCAACTGCGGATGTGACTCATTCCTTTTCCAGCTTCTCCGTGCTGTGACGATGCTGATGTGGTAGTAGCTGTTTGGTTGTCAGAGCAACTGTTGAGGGTGTTAAAATGCTTGCTTTTATGTAATCTTCATTTTAGTTACTGATGCCTCTGCAGTATAACCGTAGTGATGCTGGCAATTGAAGTGTGAGAAAGAGAAGTCATTGGAGTGGTTTCCCTAAGCAAAAGGTAGAAGTTTTTTCCTAGGATATACTTTTCTGTATTGGAGAAAAACATAGTATGTATAGGTTTGGTACTATCCATGGTTTGAGGCATCCACTGGTGATCTTGAAACATTTCCGTAGGATCAGGTTGATTGTTTTCATCCTGTTTCTCTAATACACGATTTGCTAAGTAAGTGACCACTTAGTTTTAAGAAAGGACTGAGAGAATCATTACTATATGAATTTTATGCAGTATTGCAGATTCCTCATAGGGAACTTACCTCTTTTTCAATCAATAGGTTCTGAATTTTTAAAAAGGATTTATTTATTTGTATTGGAAAGTCAGACATACACAGAGGAGGAGAAAAAGAGAGGAAGATCTTCCATCTGCTGATTCAATCCCCATGTGGCTGCAACAACTAGAACTGAGCTGATCGGAAGCCAGGAGCCAGCAGCTTCTTTCTGTGTCTCCCATGTGACTGCAGGGTCCCAAAAATTGTTCTGCCCTTGACTGTCTTCCCAGGCCATAAGCAGGGAAATGAATGAGAAGCGGGGCCACTGGGATTAGAACCAGCACCCATATGGGATCTCGGCGTGTTCAAGGTGAGGACTTTAGCCACTAGGCTACTGCTTTGGGACTGGTTCTGATTCAAAGGTAGCTCAGTTCAGGGCAAGAAAGTGTGACTCTGTTAGGGTGACTTCCTTACTTTCCTGATCATTCATTCATTCTGACTTTTAAAAAAGTAAATTGGGTAACATTTTGCAGTTTTTTCTTTTAGCACTGTGATCCAATAGCCAACTCCGTATCTCTTTGGCACTTGAGGAGCCCTGGCTGCCACTCCGTATCGTCCATTCATCACAGGCATTGTGCTCACTGTGTTTTTGATGGTTAAGTATTGCAAATTGACTTCTGTACTTTTAAGAGTTAGAATTTCTATTTTATTCTATTTGTTTATTTATTTATTTATTTTAAAGATTTACTTATTTTTATTGGGAAGTCAGATATATAAAGAAGAAGAAAGACAGAGAGGAGGATCTTCTGTCCACTGATTCATTCCTCAAGCGGCTGCAATGGCCAGAGCTGAGCCAATCCAAAGCCAGGAGGCAGGAGCTTCTTCCTGGCCTCCCACGCCAGTGCAGGGTCCCAAGGCTTTGGGTCATCCTTGACTACTTTCCCAGGCCACAGGCAGGGAGCTGTATGGGAAGTGAGGCTTCTGGGATACAAACCAGCCGCCCATATGAGATCCCAACACATCCAAGGTGAGGACCCCAACCACTTGGCTACCATGTCAGACCCTAGAATTTCTATTTTGTAACAATACCTCCTGTCTTCGGCCTTGGTCTAAAGAGTATTTATTATCAAGCTACTCAGTAACATGGCGTCACTTTTCCTGGCACATTCCATATGAATACCTTTGGTAAATGGAGTGTTCTCTGGGCTCTTTATAGTTGCTTTTTTTTTTTTTTTACTTTATTTTTATTTTCCATTACACAGTTTTGTAGGTATAGGGCCTCTCTCCTTTCCTTCCCTTTTCTCCCTCCCCCTTTTCCCCTCCCCTCCCCATTGTACCTTATATTTTATTTTATTTTATTTTATTTTTAAATTTTTTTTAATAAAGCAAACATTTATTAAACTATAATAAAAACATTCAATCAAATTACAAAACCTGGGCAAGAAAAACAAATGGCACATGCTTAACTATAGTTGACATTCGAATAAAATTTACATTCCCAAAGTATTATACAGTAATTAGAAAATACCAGCCAAAGTAATATTAGGATACTTTTACGTGCGATCTCAACAAATTTGAACAGAAGCAAATTTTAACAAAGGTAAATTTTACAGTGAAACATAGCAGTAGATTAAGGATCTTAACATGTTTATTTTACTGCTATTTGACACTATGGTACAAAAATAAGAGGATTTACATGACATTTTTAATAAATATCTCATGGGCTGTTGAGTGCCTTACTGGTGAAAAGATTTAACTGGCTAGTCTCATCAATCCATTTTGTACATTTAGTAGGCATCATCTCTGCCCTACCTAACTCTTCATGCAATTCACAGCACACAAATTGTTATCATATTAAATACATAATCAACTCGGACTTCTCAACAACAAGGAAATTAGTAAACCATCAAATGGACTGCTTACCATACACTTTCCTCATAACTAAATAACACACAAAAAAATCAAAATAATATTTGTCATCACTCTATTGCCAGCAACTGACGAAAACTGCCAATTTGCCATATTCATGTTCACAACATGCTAAATATACTCTGCTGTTACTTCATCCATGAAATGCCAACATGCCTAGAACAGAGAATTTTCACCATCTCTTGCCGTGGGACCTGACTTGCAGCAATCTATATTTAGATCAGAACTCCATGGGCACTTGATGAACTCTACCTTTCCATGTTGGCTTTCTTATATGAGAGAGAATATATGGTATTTGTTCTTTTGTGATTGACTCATTTCGCTGAGCATAATAGTTTCTAGTTGGGACCACCTGGATTTGAATAGAATAATATCATTCTTCTTGACAGCTGAATAATATTCCATTGAATAGATGTACCACAGTTTTTTTAACCATTCTTCCTTAGACGCACATCTGGTTTGTTTCCATGACATTGCTATTGTGGATTGTGCTGCTGTGAATATAGAATTACAGATCCCCTTCTCATATGCAGATTTCACTTCTGTTGGGTATATTCCTAAGAGCGGGATTGCTGGGTCATATGGCAGGTTTATTTGCAATTTTCCAAGCACTCTCCATATGTATTTCCACAATGATTGTACTAGCCTACACTCCCACCAGCAGTGAAGGAGGGTACCTTTTTCCCCACATCCACGCCAGCATGTGTTGTTTTTCGAATTCTGAATGTAGGCCAGTCTCACAGGAGTTAAGTGGTACCTCAAGGTGGTTTTCATTTGTATCTCTCTGATGGCTAGAGAGCCTGAGCATCTTTTCATATATTTATTAGCTATTTGTATCTGTTCTTTTGAGAAACATCTGTTCATTTCCTTTGCCCATTTTGCTACAGGGTTTATTTTTTCACTATCCTTGGGTTTCTGAAGCTCTTTGTAGATCCTAGATGTTAGTCCCCTGTCACTTGTGTAGAATGCAAAAATTTTTTCCCATTCTGTAGGTTGTTTCTTCACTTTTTTAATTGTTTCTTTTGCTGTGCAGAAACTTTTTAGTTTGATATAGTCCCATTTGTTCATTTTGGATTTGATTGCCGTTGCTTTAGGCGTCTTTTCTAAAAAGTCTTCCCCTGTTCCTATATCTTGGAGTGTGCTTCCTGTGTTTTCCTTTAGTAGTTTAATAGTTTCTGGGTGTAGATTTAAGTCCTTGAGCCAATTAGAGCTGATTTTTGTATAGTGCGACAAGTACGGGTCCTGCTTCTTTATTCTGCAAGCTGCTATCCAGTTGTCCCAACAGCTTTTATTGAATAGACCAGGTTTTTTACCTGGATTGTTTTCTGTTTTCTTGTCAAAGATTAGTTGACTATACATGTGTGGATCCCCTTCTGGTGTTTCTATTCTGTTCCACTGATCTTCTTCTCTGTTTCTATACCAGTACCAGACTGTTTTGATAACCACTGCTCTGTAATATGTCTTGAGGTCTGGAATTGTGATTCCTCCAGTTTGATTTCTATTTTTCAAGACAGCTTTAGCTATTCGTGGTCTCTTGTGGTTCCAGATGAACTTCTGTGTCATCTTTTCTATTTCTGAGAAGAATATTGCTGGGATTTTGATTGGGATTGCGTTGAATCTATATATTGCTTTCAGTAATATGGTCATTTTGATGATGTTGGTCCTGCCAATCCAAGAACATGGTAAGGTTCTCCATTTTTCAAGATCTTCTTCTATTTCTTTTTTAAATGATTTATAGTTTTTATCGTAGAGGTCTTTCACATCTTTAGTTAACTTAATTCCTAGGTATTTAAGATTCCTTTCCTCTATTTTAAAGGGAACTGTACTTACAATTTCTTCCTCAGTGGCGGAATTATTTGTATACACGAATGCCATTGATTTGTGTTCATTAATTTTGTATCCTGCTACTTTGCCAAAGTCTCTTATGAGTTCCAATAGTCTTTTGACTGAGTCTTTTGGTTCTCCTATATAGAGAATCATGTCATCTGTGAATAGCGATAATTTTAATTCCTCATTTCCAATTTGTATTCCTTTAATTGCTTTTTCTTGTCTAATAGCTCTGGCAAGAACTTCCAAAACTATATTGAAGAGTAGCGGTGAGAGTGGACATCCCTGTCTAGTTCCAGATTTTAACGGGAAGGCTTCTAGTCTTTCCCCATTTAGTATGATATTGGCATTTGGTTTATCATAAATTGCTTTGATTATGTTGTAGAATGTTCCTTCTATGCCTATCTTATTTAGGGTTTTTAACATGAAGTGGTGTTGGATTTTATCAAATGCCTTCTCTGCATCTATTGAGAGGATCATATGGTTTTTATGAGTCAACTTGTTGATGTGATGTATCACATTTATTGTTTTGCGAATGTTGAACCATCCTTGCATACCTGGGATGAATCCCACCTGGTCCGGGTGAATGATCTGCCTGATGTGTTGTTGGATCCTGTTGGCTAATATTTTATTGAAGATCTTTGCATCTATGTTCATCAAGGATATCGGTCTGTAGTTCTCTTTTTCTGTTGTTTCTGTATCTGGCTTTGGTATTAAAGTGATATTAGCTTCATAGAAAGAGCTTGGAAGGATTGCCTCTTTTTCTATTGCTTGAAAAAGCTTGTGTAAGATTGGGGTTAGTTCTTCCTTAAACGTTTGGTAGAATTCAGCAGTGAAGCCATCTGGTCCCGGGCTTTTCTTGGTTGGGAGGGCTTTAATTGTTGTTTCAATCTCAGTGCATGTTATTGGGCTATTTAGATTGTTAATTGCTTCTTGATTCAATTTTGGTGGATTGTATAAGTTCAAAAATCTGTCCATTTCCTCTAGGTTTTCTAATTTGTTCGCATATAGTTGCTTATAGTAGTTCCTGATGATTCTTTGTATTTCTAAGGTATCTGTTGTTACATCTCCATTCTCATTTCTGATACTATTAATATGTATTTTCTCTCTCTTTTTTTAATTAGTCGAGCTAGTGGGGAGTCTATTTTGTTGATTTTCTCAAAGAACCAACTCTTTGATTGATTGATCTTGTGTGTATATTCCTCTTGGTCTCTATTTGGTTTATTTCCTCCCTTATTTTGATGATTTCTTTTTTCCTACTAGTCTTAGGGTTGCTTTGTTGTTGTTTTTCTAGTTCTTTCAACTGTAAGATTAGCTGATTTACTTGGTGCTTTTCTTGTTTCTTGAGATAAGCATTAATTGAAATGAACTTTCCTCTCAGCACCGCCTTGATTGTATCCCATAAGTTCTGATAAGTTGTGCTGATGCCTTCATTTGTTTCAAGCAATTTTTTAATTTCCCCTTTGATTTCCTCTCTAACCCATTGCTCATTTAATAACATATTGTTCAGCCTCCATATGTTTGTAGGTCTTCCTTGGTGTTTCGAATTCTTGGTCTCAAGCTTCACTCCTTGGTGGTCTGAGAACGTGCATGATATGATTTCCACATTTTTAAATTTGCTAAGGCTTGATTTATGGCCTATGATATGATCAATTCTGGAGAAAGTTCCATGTGCTGATGAAAAAAACGTGTATTCTCTGTCAGTAGGATGAAGGGTTCGATAGATGTCAACTAAGTCCATTTGCTCTAGAGTTTGAATGAGTTTTATTGTTTCTTTGCTGAGTTTCTGGTTTTTTGATCTGTCCATTTGTGTTAATGGGGTATTAAGGTCCCTCACTATGATCGTATTGGAGTCTATTTCTCCCTTTAATCCCGTTAATATTTGTTTCACGTAACTGGATGCTTTGGCATTTGGAGCATAAACATTTATTATGCTGATCTCTTCTTGCTGGATGCATCCTTTGATCATTATATGGTATCCTTCTTTATCTCTTTTGATGCTTTTCACATCAAAGTCTATGTCATCTGATATAAGAATGGCTACTCCTGCTTGTCTTACCTTACCATTTGCTTGAAATATCTTTTTCCACCCTTTTACTTTGAATTTTTTCTGATCTTTATTGGTGAGATGCGTCTCCTGTAAGCAGCAGATAGATGGATTTTGTTTTTTGATCCAATCCTCCAATTTATGGTGTTTAATTGATGAGTTTAAGCCATTTACATTCAGCGTTATTATAGATAAAGGACAATTTGGTCCTGTCATTTTGGCGGTGTGTTGTTCTAAATTAGATCTTGTGTTAGCATTTTAGTTGGATGTTCTCCACATTTGCCTTTGTTTCTGATGGTTACTATTTCTTTTTTCTTTCATAGGAACTTCCTTGAATATCATTTGTAGGGCAGGTTTAGATGAGACAAAATCTTGAAGTTTTTCTTTATTGTGGAAGAATTTTATTTCATTTTCAAAGACAAAAGAGAGCTTTGCAGGGTAAGTTATTCTGGGCTGAAAATTTTTCTCTTTTAGAATCTGGAATATGTCACTCCAGTCTCTTCTGGCCTGTAACGTTTCTTCTGAAAAGTCAGCTGTAAGTTTAATTGGGGTTCCCCTATATGACACTTGATTTTTTTCTCGTGCACATTTAAGGATTTTTTCTTTTTGTTCAACTGAGGAGAGCTTGATTATCATGTGTTGTGATGAAGTTCGTTTTTGATCAACTCTGTTGGGAATTCTGTAGCCCTCCTGTATATTATTTTCTAATTCTTTGCTCAGTTTAGGGAAGTTTTCCTGTATTATTTCATTGAATACACCTCTAATCCCAGCTTCTCTTTCTGCACCTTCTGGAACACCCATAACTCTTATGTTAGACCTTTTAATCGTATCTTTTAATTTTGGATATTATTTTTAGCTTGACCTAGCTCTGCTTCCAACTTTTTGTTTGTTTCTTTGTGATGGCAGGAAATATCTTCTAATTCTGAAATTCTTTCTTCTGCCTCATTCATTCTGTTTTTGAGACTCTCCACTGTAGTTTTAATTTGCTCTACTGTGTTCTTCATTTCTGATATATCAGCCTTAATTTGATGTATTACTGCTATTTCTTCTTTGAACTCTTGTTTGTACTTCTCATTGTTGACCAGGAGCTTTGCAATGAGTTTTCTAAGTTCTTTGTCCTCCATTTTCTCAATGTCTTCCTCAGTTAACTCTGAGAATGGGCGAAGCTTTTGCTCCTTTGTTGGAGAGACTTTAGTAACATTCATAGTGTTTTTTTCTTGTCTTTTTCCTTTTGAAATTGTCAATCTGACGACATCGCTCTGGTCTGTTACCTCAGGTGTATAAATTAACTTTAATACTCAATCAGTACCCTGGGTTTAGGAAACACAACTGTCCTAAATAATTGCTTTGCGTGGCACTGATTTTATAGGCAGGACTGAGCTTATTACCCCCTGCTAGCCAACACGTCTGAGTACCTCCTGAGGTCGTCCTGGGCAAACTTGGTGGCCAGAAAGATCAGGGGGCTGTCGCAGTCAGCTCCAGGGACTACACAGACCCCCCAGGCTGCAAGACTATTGCTGTGGGCTCAGCTCTGCGCAATCAACCAACAACACACCCACTCTGCATCTCCACTCAGGGCTCACACCTGCTATCCTGCCACCCGATATGGCTCCAGGTGGAGAACCGCAGCTGCTAGCTTTCAGCTCCAGGTACCACACCGACCCCACAGGGAACAGAGCTAGTGCTCCCCTCCACCCCCAGACCAGATCCGCACAAACAGTCAGAAAGGGGCCCGTGCGCCGTTCTGTCAACTCCGCCCTGCGCCTCTCCACACAAGGCGGCCCCCCGAGTCCCCGACTCCTTCCACGTGCAGCTGTTCCCAATCACCAAGCTCAAACTGTCAGGTCCCGGACCACACTCGCCCTCCCAACCCCGCACACAGACCCAGGCTCCAACCTGGCAGTCACAACGTCCATGCGGAGGCCACCGGCGGATGTCCAGCCGGCACTGGAAATGAATCGCTGGAGTCCGGACCACCGGAGCCCACAGCCCCGAAGGCTAGCGTGTCCCCAGCCGGCCACAAGGTCAGTCACGAGAGCTCTTTGTGCCAGGAAAGCCAGGTGTTCGCCTGCTACCACCGCCCAGCGCAGGGACTCCGAGTCTTAAGATTCCATTCTTTATGTTATCAGTCTAAGATGTTTTGTTGTAGCAACCCACAAATAAGATGAGGGTGGCATGAGCTTCTGTCACTGGCAGCAGAGCCGGCAACGTGGGCACGGCGAAGGTCCGGGGGTCTGGCGAAGGTCCGGGGGTCAGGCGGAGGTCCAGGAGTCAGACGAAGGTCCGCTGGTCTGGCGAAGGTCCGCACTGGTTTTTCTAGGGTTAGGTTTTGCATTCCAGGGATTCCGGCCGATGTTGGGAGGGAACTGCAGACCCAGGGCAGTAGGAAGCCAAACTGGTGTATCTTTCTTCTTTTTCTGCTGGAGGTCAGAATTCCAAGCACGGTCTCACTAAAACCAAGATGTCAGCAGGGCCACCGTACTGCTGGAGATTCCAGGAGAGAAGACATTTGTACCTTATATTTTAAAATAATAGAGTCCTTAGCTGTAGTCTTGCCTCCGGTGTTCTGATGTTTGCGTGTGTCATGATATTGTAGGTATAAGCAATGGTAGAGAGTCTATTATCTTGTTGTCAAAGTATATTTAACAGTTTTATCGGGAGCCTCCGTTTACTCGGGAATCCATTCATCACAGTCGCGTACTGCAGTTCTTTGTCTTTCAGCACTCTGGTCTCCATTACAGCGGTGGTTTGTTGATGAGATTACAAGTGTATACTTGTTTACCTATATATCTTTTTTGTTTTGTATTTTGGATGAAAGTTGTCTTATTTCAAAGGGAACATATATTTGTCCTTTTGGGGCCTGTGTGTTTATAGTATATATTATATCCTTTTTAAAATTATATATATATAGTTTTATTGCATTTCATTTTATAACATCGTTTCATAGGCTCTGATGTTCCCCAATCCCCTCCCCATGTCCTCCCCCCAGGGTGGATTGCTCTACCCTGTTGCAGTATTACAGTTCAAATCCAGTCTTGTTTCTTTCATTGCAAGCATGTGCCATGCATAGTGTCCAGCATCTTATTGTCCAGCTCAATTCACCCGTTTCTTGGGGTGACCAACTCTGGTCTGAAGGCATAGCTGGCAGAATATCGTTCCAGCCAATTAAAAGCCATAACATAACATCAACAACAGTTTCCAACATTATGGGGTTAATTAACATTGTATTGAGTGACTGATATGTTAGAAAATGCGGGTTCTTAACCACATCCTGTGACTACTTCGTTAACATTTCAATTATAGTTTGTATACAACTGGCTTCTGTCTACCTTAAATTGGCTATAGGATACTATTCAGCCGTGTCATGTCTATTTTCATTTTAGTATTTAGCAGTTTATTGTGTTGAAGCATAATTTTTACCGAACTTGGCAGATTTTGGCATAGTCTAAACTGGCTTATAGCTTTAACAAGGCATATGACACCAGTTGAGGCATAGAACACTGTTGGAAGGGGTGTGCAGAGAAATCCTCCATACCCTAGTTAGGAGTAGTTTGTTTTCGTGTCCTACCTAGTAAGGTATGTGTGAGTCTCCAATGATCATTTCCTGTCTAGTTCTAAACTTTTCTTGTTGTTCTCCGTCTATTCTATTTTTTTGTTGTTGTTTGTTTTGTTTTGGGGGGGGGGTTCTGGGGCGACCCTGATGGTCATTGCAAGAGAGGGTGGGGATCCAGTGTTGGAACTAAGTAAGGACCAGAGAAAGCTCCTCTCCCTGGACCTGGAGGGAGTTTATTGTTCTTCTTTTTCTGTAGACCGCTCAGGGCTCCTGGCTGTTCAGGTAACATTGGGCTCTGTGAGGAGGGATTTGGACTTCTTCTATCCCATCTGGGAGACTGAAGTGGGAGTGGGTGACCTCAGAGTACTTAGCCTCTGAAGGCACTCCAATTCCGCATGGTCTCCTATAGTATATCCTTTGTAGCATATCCTTCATGTTTTAAATTCAGTTTTTTTCTGAAAACGTAGAAATTCTGCAATTATACTTTACTTTGTGCAGTTGATTTCCCAAGCTTTCAGGAGGTATCATAGTGGTGGCTGAGTAGTGTTTGTAAGGATCTTTACCATGATGCTAAATCTGCTGAAGCCTGATCAGGGCATTTGGGTGGATCACCACATTACATGCCCACTCATTTACTCCAAATCATGCCACGCCTTCCCTCATTCCTTGTGGTTCCCTCCCTCCACTGGATGTTTTTGCCAGAAGTTGCAAAATTTGACCCAACACCATAATCCTCAAGCAGTATTTAATCATTCAGGGCATCAAGCAACATAGTAAATCATGGCTACAAGACACAAAGATCAGAGAAGCACAAGATACATCTTATTACAGAAAAAATTTCAAATGATGCAGTTTTGGCAACTGTAATCAACATGCTAGGCAAGCAGATAGGAGTGATGCCTTCAACCAAAGAGAAAAGTTAGCGCCTTTCTTTAAGCAGCTGTCATTAAAGAGAACAGGAGCTGCGTTCTTATGAGCACTACGTACTGGAGAGCACTGATCATTATTTGGTGTTTTTGATTCAGTGAACACCATTGTTAAAACTGTCCTCAATATACCACATAATGACAACAAGTATTTGGTGAGTGTTTTTCGGTACTAAACGATTTATAAATGATGTATATATGTGAACGGGTATAATGACCAAGAAAATGTGACACTTAACAGAGGTGTTGTCTTGATGATTATGTACATATTCTAATCATGTTAATTATCATCATTGAAAACGCCTCAGCACTCCTGCTTGTGAACTGCTAGCAGAGTTTGTGCAGCATTACTGTGTGGGCGTGAAGTATGATGAGCTTCCATTCTTTACAGGAGAAGTTTTCTTCAAAATAATCATGGCTACTCAGAAATTCAGAAAGGTATTCAAAGTAGGTAACACAGTTTCAGTTATTTAGAATGGAAAGTGATTTGTTGTTTATTAAATAGTGTAATAGTTTTAGTATGTGTTTGTCAATTCTAAAACATTTCTCAAGCAGTAGTTACAAAATATACTTTTGATGACATACATACTTTTAATGACAATGTTGTCAGGAGAGTGGCCTACTAAGGTAAATGCTTGAAGATCAAGACTTACTTGGGTTAAATTTAAGTAAGAAATTTATTTTAAATTGATTACAGGCAGAGACTTGGAAAGTATTACATCTGTTTAAAAGTGAAAAATTTGGGATTTTTAAATTTTGAAAAGCCTTTTATTCTTTTTCTGCTCTTAAAGCATGTTTCCTTCGCCCAATCAATTTTATAACATGGACTTGTTTTCATCAATTAATCTTTGATATTTTCAATTATATTATCAGTGCTTAGCAAATAGAAACTATATTCTTTAGTTTCCAAAATGTATTTCTTCATCTGAAATGCATTCATATTATCAACATATTGGTAATAAGTAGAAAAAACAACAGAATATTAATTTTCAATTTATATAAGTAAGTTACACATTTAATGTTTTAAAACACTTATTTGCTTTTTATTTGAAAAGCAAATTTTTCAGGGAGATGGAGGTCCTACATTGCTGGTTCACTCCCCAAATGGCTGTAATGCCCGCAGCTGAGCGGATTTGGAGCTGGTAACCAGAAGCTTCTTGCCAATTGAGTACAGGGGTCCAAGACATTGGGGTCATCTTCTACTGCTTTCTCAGGCCATAAGTGGATAAATAACTGCATTGGAAGTGGGGCAGCTGGGACCCTGGCCGGCATCCATAAGGGGACACCAGTGTTCAGGCAGAGGATTAACGTGCTCTGCCACTATGCTGGCCACAGATTTCAAAATTTTTAAAATGGGAACATGAAGTAAGGGCAATGGGATGATAGTGTAGTTAAGCTATTACCTGCAATGTCAGCATCCTGTTTCACAGTGCTGATTTGGGTCCTAGAGGCTCTAGTTCTGTTCCAGTACCCTGCAAATGTGCACTTCTGATTGCTGAAATAGGTGCATGGGGCCTTAGCACCTACTTGGGAGACCTGGATGAGGTTCCTAGCTCCTTGGCTCCTTGGCTTTGTTCTCACCCAATGAGGAGAGAACAGCAGGTGGAAGATCTCTCTCTTTCTCTTTCCCCTCTTTCTTTTTCTCTCTCTCTGTTTCACCTTGCCACTCTGTTCTCAAATAAATAAATCATTAAGATGTTATTTCAAATTATGTCTAATTTTTTTTTTATTGGAGAAAACAGACACACAGATAATTGGAGAGAAGATTCCCATTGACTGGTTCATTCTCCGAATGCTTGTAACTGCACCTGGCTGGGACTGAGGCCAGGAGTGTAACCAGGTCTCCCAGGAGGGGACTGGAATCCAACCACTGGAGTCATCACTGCTGCCTTGCAGGTGTGCATTGACAGGTCACTGGAATCAGAAATTGGAGGCTGATATTGAATTCCAGGCATTCCAGTATGGAACCTACATGTCTTCATCAACACCTCAACCACTAGTCCAGACACCTGCCCCAAACACTGCGTTTGGATAACTAGTAACATCTCCCATAAGTTTTCTCACCTTTATTTTATTTTGTCTCTTCCAGCATAGAGTGTGCAGATTTTATCCTAACATGCAGTGACAAGACATAGCTGAAATTTTTTAATGTTGCTATATGCCAACAGGAAAAATTTGGTGCACTTGATGAATAGATACTTATTAAGAAATTAGGAAAATAAGCCATATACACGTTTTATGAAAATATTTTCTCATGCATGTGTCTATCACAGGTAGACTGCTGTGCATATACGATGCTATATATTAAGCTGTATTGAGAATTTACAACAATTTTTATAGGTGTGAAGATATGCAGGTAACTGGAAGCTTGATGGTGCTACATATCATGCTTAATTAAAAGGTGTTCCTTGCAAATTCGGGTCTAAATTTAGCCATAACAATTTTTACTTCCTTTCCCGTCATTCTTCAAAACCATCCATTGTCATTTTGGGGTTGCTGAACAATCGAGCTGAAAAGTTGTGCTTTTTCCCTCTTTTTTGTTTAAAAGATTGCTATTTTTCCTAAGAAAGTATACAAAGAGCTTAACGTAGAAAACATTCATTTTACAGTTGATATGGATATTCATACCTTGGCTGGAAACCTATAAAAATGCGTGTTTTCTTTTTTAATTTCCCTACTTAAAATTCATTTTATTGTACTACTAAAACAGATCCTTATAGGCAAGAAATTAAGATGCTAAAAATTTGTTATTACATTTAGACAGAGACACAATTAGCTGCATAAAACAATATAGAACATTTGTTTAGAACTAGGCCAGATTATGTTGTTGATGGTGTGATTATAATAAATTAATATTAATATTAATTAACCTAATTATCTTTTAGCAATCTGGAAATATACTTTAGGTGTGTATTTTTTGACTTAGATATCTAAAAGGAGCACTCATAACTGATGATCAATTCCCACACCTTTTTGCCATACTTCTGTAATTTTAATTATTAGGTGCTGAAAAACAACCAGTTGTCCTGGTGAATATCAGCCATACGAACTTCTACACATTCAAATTTAAAATTTTTAACTAAAATTTAAGTGTTGGACCAAAAAAGTCTTTAAAAGCAAATCCAGCTTCCTGGAAAGAATGAAAATATAGAAATGTGTTTGGAATCTGGCTGTTCTGTCTTAAGAAGGAAGAAAGGGCTATTGTTTCCCAAGCAAGCAATCTCTTGCAAAATCCACTTTACCGCTTCTCCCCCATCATATAGTGAGATTGCCTCTTTCATTGGACTTTGGATATAAATCAAGGACCCTTGTCCCTGCTGCTATGCAAAGTCCACAAGATCACAGATCCAGGAAAGGCGCCTTCTTTTTCAGTTGCCTTGCTGTCTAACTTGCTCCATGTGCTATTGTGGTTCTGGGATGATTGTGTGAGATGTTGATATTTGGGAATGCTGCTGATCGCCTTTCTGGGAGCTTTAGCGGAATTGATAAGAGGAAAGCCAACATAAGAGCCCTTGCTTTGATGCGTGTTATAATAGCCACCAGAACCTGCCATGCACAGCTCTTGAGAGCAGACCACTACTCTAGGGAGGACTCAGTTCTTTGGGCTGATTATGGCTTATTGAGGCAGAAAACTTGTTCGAGTTCAAACTCTTTGAATTCCTTGTTCGCTCAATAGTGTGTCAAAAAAGAGCATTCAATGTTTCATGTCACAAAATCACCGCCGGCCTAAATTGTTCCCATTTCTCTTTTGCATATGGTGTGCAAGAAAATTTTCAACACTCTGCCATAGCACCATCATGCTTTGATATGGGTATCATTGCTATAACAGCCTGCATTAAGGAATTTATATTTTATTCTTCTTTTCAGTGTACATAAAAATCCCAGCTTAGTCCTTTTTTGTCTTTTAGATCCTTTGAACTCTTTCAAGCTATGTTTCAAGACTTTCTGGGCTTTGACGGGGGGCTCGGCATTCACTGTAAAAGTAGTCAATGCCTTGGTGAGACCACAAGCAAAACTGCAAGTGTCTTAAGCAGGGACCACACAACTCTAGTGAGTATTTGCATATTTTAGCAACTCTGTTGAGAATGAATCCCAAAGCAGAGAATGTGCTCATTAATTTCTTTCATGAAATATCTCAAGCAATAGACTTTTCTGACCATAGTGTTACCTGTATTGGATTGTTTGGACGTGGTCTGTGTAAGGGATGCACTTGGAATATTGGGTGTGTCTGTGTGAGTGTGTACATGTGTATCAGAGTCCAGGCTTGACATTATCGTGAGAGAATATGTTTACACTGCAGTGCAAGATTCTAGAATAAAGTGCTGATTCAGACACAAAAGTGTATACCCCTGAAGTTAGCCAACTGTGGACTCAAAGAGAGCAAGGCCAAAGCTGGACTGCTCAGTTCATTTTCCAGTTCAGTAGCTATAGTAATCCAGCTTCGCCAGCTGCTAACAAGATTGGGTCTGAAGTTTACCTCCACAATGAGATAATCAGATTACCAGCCACAAAGATCAAATAATGACCCAGCTTTCGAGCAAGTTCAGCAGGCCCTTGATAGCACTGTGTGGTCCTTGAGGCTTGATTAAAAAATTAAATGGCTAAACTTTGCCTCAATATTTTGCATTGGGATTTTGAGTGACTTGATGATTCTTTTCAAGGTGCACTTTCCTATTCTTCCGTGGGCTTGAAATTAAGAGGTAGGAGAAAAGGAGGATGCTCCCGCTGTGCAGTTGTTCTTGAGCTGAGCTTTAAATGAAGCATGCAGAATTTTTAATTTGGTGATGTAAGGAAGACAAGGCAAACTCAAAATCATTCGTGAGCGAGGTGTTGGACTGTAACAAAAACAACAACCTTTGCGTCTGCTGAGTGTCATTTCCCAGCGCTGTGCCTCTGCACCAGAATGGATTTGGTCTTTCTCTCCCAGGCCAAAAATGTTTGAAAGTTTTGGTTTTGGCTACTATATGATAGCTGTTTTCAGTAGTAAAGGGATTATTCTGAGAGGCATACAAATGTGATTGTCTCACAGCAGATGGTGCGCACTGCTTCACCTTTGAGAAAAGTTAATTAAGCCAAGCATATTGTGCCCATAGAGAGGAAAATGTAGATGAATATTGAGCAATCAAACTCAGTGTCTCCTTTTTTCATGCCTTTGCAATGGGACACAGAATCCCATTGAAAAAGAATTATGTACAGAATCAAATTAATTCACGTCCAACTTTACTCTCTTCCCACGTTTTAACAGGGGTGCACACCAGGCCCTTCAGAAGTTTTGTCCACAATCAATGGGCCACACTGCGGTGTCCACTAAATTAAATGAACCAGTGCAGAAGAATCTCTTGTGAGATATTAAAAGGGTGAAAGGCTGTTTAATTCAAATCCTTCCGTAGAGTCTTTTCACAGCCCCCTTTCCAGAGTACAGTATAAATTATTAACTAACTCCTTTCATCTCAGATCAATTTACAAAACAGAAACAATTACCCCTTGTTAATGAGAATGAACACTTCTAATAATTATGAAAGTTGCGTTTGATTCTGTTTCCTCACAGGTCCTTGTTTACAACCTAATTTTCAGTTGCACACAAAGTGAAATAAAACAAGAATTCTCAATTTGTGAAATGGCTGGTCCTTGAACAAATGGGCTTTGCATGTTAATGGACATTGTTTGAGGGATCCATTCAAATGTGCTCCACTGATACCTGCTTCCATTCAATTAATTCTCCTCTCCCAAAGCACTTGCAAATATCTAAGTCTCTGAGGGGGCTGCTTTTCAGCACAGGGGTTCAGGAAGGTGTTCATGCTGCTGTTACAAATGGCGGATGAAGACTGACAGACAGGCTTACCTCGGGAAGAAGAGGGAGAAAGGGCTTTATTGTGGCCTCCTGCCATGCTGCATGGGCTGAGGTCTTAGGCAGGCTCCATGAGCTTAACTTTATCTTTCCCTTCAGAATCAGTGACGAGTCCAAAAGGATAAAGGTAGACGTTAGACGCCAAAGGAGCACTGGGACTCAAATAGAAAGGCAAATTTTAATCTCAATTGGATAAAAAGGGGCCAGAGGAAATGACTCAGATCATTGAAAGAAAAGGCCAAGTCGGAGGTGGGCCTAGCAGCTGGATTTCTGCACCTGTCCAGCACTTCTTCCCATGGCTGGCCAAGCCCCAGGCTCAGCTATTATGTTAGTTACTCGGAACTTATTCAGGGAGTAGAAAAGTGATTGTGGAGTTTGCCAGGAGGAGGGACACCATGGCTGCGAAGGGAGGAGAAGGCTATCACACCAGGCAGCAAGCAGTGGCCAAAATGATGTCTTCCTTTGAGCTAGGAAAAAAAATCCAAAATCCAAGTTAGTTCAGTAACTGCATCATTGTAGAGAAGTAATTTTGTTTAAAGTAGCCATGTAAATTATAACTTGTGGTGGGATACGAATTCTGACTATAGGAATAAGAAACAGAAAAATTTTCAGAACCTAGAAATGAACATAGTCACCAGTAGTAGCCGTCTAATTGCTTTATTAAGATGTCTTTAGGCATCTTTGGAGAGATGAAGTCCTTAAGAATCCATTTTTGAAGACTAAATTCATCAAAACCTTTAGTGAAGAAACACCAGGATAAGTTATTAATATATGTATGCCCTCAATTTTTCATGCTTTATAATTTAGAATAATTTTAGTGGTGAAAATAACACAGAGTCCTTACCTACTTTGTACTCAATTCTCCCATGTTAACATCTTGCATTAGGACAACAAGTTTGTCACCATTAAGGAGCCAGTATTGACATATTTGGTCCATCATTTATTGGAATTTTCTTGTCTCCTACCTCTGTCCTTTTTCTGTGCCCAGGATCCCATCTGGAAAATCACATTTCATTTATTTGTTTTCTTGGCATTGCAAGTTCCTTGTTTTGATGATCTTGACAGTTTTGAGAAGTACTTTTCTTTTCTCTCTTTTTAAAATTCCTTGAATGTATGCCCTGATTTTCTGATGATTATATTGGGGTTATGAATTTTGGGAAGGAAAATAACACAGGTAAGTCTACCATTTTCGACACCTGGTTTCAAGGGTACATAATACCTGTGTGGCACCATTATTGATGATAATTAACTTCAACACCTGTCATGTTTCTGTCACAAAGTTAGTCTCCCCTGCCACCTCCCTTTTCTGCACTTTGCGAAGAAGATCACTATGTCCACCTTAAGTTTATGGTGTGGGGAGTTATGCTCCACTGCCTTGAAGGCAGTTTCTGTATTAATTATTCAGGATTCTTCTGCAGAAGAATCTCTAAATCTATATAGATTTGCCTATTTTCTCTAATCAGCCATTTATTTTTTATCAGTATAAACTCATGAATATTTTGTACTTTGGGCTATAAGCTCTTAGTGCTTCATGTATTGTGTTGCTGAAGCATTTCTGTTTTTGCCATTATGAACTTTTTCAGTTCGCTCCTGTCTCTTTTGGCAAAACTCCATTATTTCTAGAGAACTTACTTGCTTTCTGTCATGATAAGTTGTATCAAACCTGTCTTGCATATTCCCTACCAACACCCTAAAACTAATCTATGCTTCTTCAAGAATCTCTAGTCTCTTATGTTGGAGAATAATATTAGAAACCAAGATCTGTGTGCGTGTCTGTTTAATATGGTATAAAACTGCTAAGAATTGTGGTAAGAAATTCTAAATCTAGTAACATCCATGCATCCATTTTAACATTCAAATGTCATAATAAATTCTTGTTTCACTTTTAAATCAAAGATTTATCACATGCTTAGTCTTTGTATTGGGGCATGTACAAAGAGGAACATGACTATGTTCACTGCTTTTCTGGGACTTACATTTTAATGAGATGGGGAATGAAGTGATTAAAGAACACAGGTAGATAACTAACACACAACTTGGTCTGGGGCTTCCTACTCCTAATGTTCAGGTGGAGACTTGAACACTGCACTGGAATAGCATCGAAGGTCCCAAAGGCCAACCTCTGCCTCACTTGTCTTCCTCCAGTAATATGTGCAGAAATTTTTCAGTTTCATTCATGTATATATGTCACCACAGAGCTGGACTTTTAGAGAATATTCTGTAACTATTCCCAGAAATGGCTTCAGAAAGAGTGCTTGGTCTTTATCAAGAGGTTGATGTTTTCTTTACTGCTGTTCTCCTCAAAGCTGAAACTTCCTCACTATTCTTTACCAAGCTTTGTGCTCTATGACCCCGTCCTACTTACTGAAGTATGGAACTGACTTGTCACGTGGCAGTTTTGCCAAGACAGAATCAACAACTCAGGAAGGAATCAGGGATTCACATTCATATTGTAGGAGGAGAAATTAATATATACAAAAACTTCATGACTTATCTTGACTTTGTTTTGGATGGATAGATAGTGAAAGTCATTCTGTTTTGGAACACAAATGGGGGGCTTTGGCCAAAGCTGTAGACAATAGGGGTGAGATTCTACCATTCCCATAGTCCACCTGAGAGTCTCCATTTTCCAGTTATTCACTGCCAACACTAGGCTGGGGTAGTTGATCAATTTGTTCTGTCCTTCACCCTCTGTTATGGTACCAGGTGTCCTCTGCAGACTCCAATGTACTGCCATATCCTCCATGTGCATCTGGATATGCTATCTACTGCTCCGTCAGCCATTGAGGAGGCCCAGCTCTTGACACATGCACTCCACGGTCAGACTATGGAACCTCCAATTTTCTCCATGATTGTGGTTCTGAGTCCAGCAATTCAGTTGGGAGGGTCCCCATAGAAACTTCATCTGAGGTGATCCCAGGCCTGATTCTTGTATGTGCTTGCCAATAGAGGGTCCAGAGCACTCTGTAATGCCAATGATCTTATGTACATGCTTGTGTGTAGGAGGACATCCTAGAAGTTCAGCAAGCACAGGATTACAGTTGATTGGATAATATTTGCATGAGAACAACCGAATGGCTACCTTTTGTATACCTGATTGGATATCATTTGTATGAGAACAGTTGAGTGGACAGTATGTGTATGAGAACACTTGGTAGAATATACAAAACAAAAGGAGTTCCAAACAGAAGTGTAGAAACTGTTGATGGGTTTTGTCGATAAGCTCAATACCTCCTCCCTTATCCCATATAACCCTCAGTGTATAAACTCTGATGCCACTAATAAACTTCAGCTTTGACCATCAGTCAGAGTGCACGCGTGTTATTATTGGCTCTGTGCACTAAGTCCATCGCTGTGGGACAGCGACACTTGTGGTTGCAATTGCTGGGTCGGTTCTGTCTCAAGTCCTGTCTTCTACACAAACCAATGGATATTGCAGCCCAGCCTGACCCTGCCCATCACACACTCCACCCTCACGCAAACCAGTGGGAACTGCAACATAGTTGGAGCAACCCACAATAACCCCCAGCAGGCCTGCCCCTGTCCTCGTTCCTGTGCTTGCCATTATGTACAGCAGACTGGTCCAGTCTGTCCCATATCCTGTTCAACTTTCATCAATGTCAATGGGCATTTAAGCCTAGTTCGACACAACCATCCCCACTATTCAGCCCACACACCTGCTGGTGTGTACCACTCTCTGTCTAACCATGCTTGCTTCAGTCCTGGTTCTTATGTTCACCAGTCAGAGTGGCAACCCAAGAGGGAGATGCCCACTGTTTCCCTACTGGGCCCACTTCCACTCATGGATCTTGCACTCTGCAGGTGGTTCTGCAATTTAACTTGACAGAATTTGGCCCCAGTGAAGCATGTGCCAGTTGATGCTGTGGCAAAGCCCAGCCAACCTACACTCATTCTGGCTTTGCATGTACCAGTAGGAACGGTCAACCCAGCCTGACTTTCCCCTGATCCTGCCCACATGAGGCCAACACGTGGCCTAATCTGCCCCTATCCCAACTCACGCTCTCCAGTGGGAGTGGTGGTCCAGCAAGGGAGCCCTCCACTCCATTCTGGTGCTTGGATTCACCAGTGGGTGATATGAACTGGCACCAAATGTATGCCAGTGGGTACTATTTCCTGGCCTGGTCTGGGCTACTCCCTATAGTGGTTCTTGCATTTACCTGCAAGGACTGTGTCCTGACAGAGGAGTTTCCCAAGCTCCTCCATCAGAACCTCTTCCAATGCCAGATCTTGTGCATACCGGTGGGTCCATTGACCAGCCCTACTTAACCTACCTCCTGTCCTAGCGGGAATAGCAGCCTTTGCTGACTGGCCTTTATTCTGTGTTTTACTGTTGGGTGTTACAGCCTAGCCAAGCCTGCCCCGCACCCAGACACAGCTCAATTAGATACACAGAGCAAGAGAGACAGGAAGATCTTTCATCTGCTGAGTCACTCCCCAAGTGGCCTCAATAGCCAGAGCCGAGCCAATCCAAAGCCAGGAGCCAGGAGCTTCTGGGTCTCCCGTGCGGGTGCAGGGTTCCAAGGCTTTGGGGCTGTCCTTGACTGCTTTCCCAGGCCACAAGAAGGGAGCTAGATGGGAAGTGGATCAGCTGGGACACAAACAGGTGCCCATATGGGATCCTGGCATGTTCAAGGCGAGGATTTAGCCACTAGCCCACCACACTGGGCCCCTAATTAATTTTTTAAATTAATTTAAAAACTTATCAGGGAGTGTGTGAGTTTCCAGTTACTGGTTCATTCCCTCAAATGTCAGACTCGCAGGTCAGCAACAGGAACTCATTTATTGAGCCATCATTACTGCTTCTGAAGATGCTCTTTGGCAGGAAGTTGGACCAGGGGCTGGAGATGGGAACTGAACTAAGGTACTCCAATGTGAGACACAGGTACCTTAACAGCTAGATTGAATGCTGACCTTTTGCCCTCTAGCTTCTAGAGACAAAACTTGCCTAACAGATCACTAATGCTCATTTCCTGCGGGGTGGGATCCTTTGTTTCTGTTGTCAAAGTGTGTTTTATTAGTATTATTATTATTTATATTATTTTCCGTGACATGGTTTTATAGGTATAGGGATTTCTCCCTCCATCTCCTTTTCTTCCCTCCCTGTTCTTCCCATCCCTCTCAGTTTTCCCGCATGTTATTACAGTAGTATAGTCCTTCAGCAACATCCCAATCCAACATCCTGCCATTTGAGTGTCTTAAGTGCAGTGTGTGTGCACACCCCCGTGACCTGGAGGCACAGCCTGCAGTGACATTGCAAACTCGACATGTCCTGAGTACTTTGCTTTTATCTTCAAAACTAATCTAAAACCTACATTTTTCTTATTTTATCTTTGTACATACTAAATATTAAGAAAAGAATACTCTAAAATACACAGTTTTTTTCCTGAATCTTTACATACTCTGTAACAATCTGCCATATACTCTGAGGGTACCCAAAAATGAACAGCATTAAAAAATTGAACCGTAATGAGTAGAATTATTTTGCTTTTACAGATTAAAGACTCTGTATTATAGTCACACATCTTACAAGCGCAAATTTGTGTGTAAATTGTAGACCCTGCCAGATTTACTTCCGGTCAGGTTGCTTCTAAAGTCCCGTTTCCCAAGGTGGCCAGACATAGCTGTGTTTGCACATTCTTCTTTGTCACCTCATGCTTTCACCTTTGTCTTCTAGCTGCTCTTATCATTTGAGTTAGGAATGCATTTAATAAATCTAGATTGCTTTTTTTTTTTTCTTTTTCGGTAGTAACAACTTGATTGAGATACACTGCCTGGGTGTTGAATTTCAGCTTCACTATTTACTGGTTTGGTGCTTTGGGTAAATTACTTATCATCTTTATGCTTCATTTTTTTTATTTTATAAGTGAAGATAACCCTACACTCTCACAGAGCTATTGAGACAATTGTATTCACAATGATACTGGAAGTGCAATTAACACACAGTGCTCTGTAAGTGGCAGCTGTTTCCTGTCATTGCTACTATCTGCTTTCTTATTTCTGGTCATTGGGTTGAGTTTAGTACCTGTATGGACATTCATCTCCTAGCTCTTTGCACCACATTATTTAGTTGCTTTCCCTTTGGTTGTTCCCACAGTACTTCATGCGTATACTAGTCCTTCTGCTTGCATTTTAGTTATTTGCTTACAAAACCTTGTTTATGTCTTCAGACCAATGGTTCTCAGCTGACTCTGAGATTTTTGTGGTGTCTGCCCCTCCTTTCCCCTCTGCCCCCCTGCACCTCCTACATCAAAACATCTGACAATGTCTGGGGACATTTTTGGTTGTCCTAACATTTTGATAGTACAACTGGGGTGAGGGTACTGTTGCCCTGTGGACCAAAACTGGGGAAGCAGGCTTGAATTCAATTAAGTTTCCTTAACATTCCTAAATCCTACCTTGCATAGCTCCACAACAAAGAATTATTCAGCTCAAAGTATCAATAGTGTTATGGTTAAGGAATCTTTCCCTAGACTATAAATTCTGAAGGACAACATCTCATCCATGTCTGTACAGCCAACGTGTAGTACAATCCCTACTGTACATTAGTTATCCGATTGCTTATCAAATCTTTTCTTGCATGAATACCATTGATTCAGAGGACATGGTATTTTTATGGGACATTCTGATTGCGTACACGCCTACAGAAGGCTAGTAAATATGGACTCTGACTCTGCATGTTTATGAAATGTTTATTCATGAGACTCAAGAAGAGTGCTGATAGCTTTGTAGGAACAGCTGTGTCTGATGGTATATATTGCAGCATGCCATGTTTTTTCGTTTCTTTAACATCTGAGAATCCGTGAGGGTCTAGTTCGCAGGTGCTCTAAGGTAGAACTGCTTAATGTAATTGTGACTTGCTTCGTGGCCCTACCAAAACAGTCCTAAAAAGATTTCTCATCTTGTCTAGTTCCCTCCCTGTGACTGTTTGAAAATATCCAGAAGGGACAAGACGCCCTTCCTTTAGTTGCTGGGTGGGTCAGCACAAAGATGCAGCCCCTCCTTTTTTTCTCCACCTCTCCACTTGCTACCACTCTGGGGACAGAGAGGAAATGACTAAGATGTGAACAGAGGCTTCCAACAGTGCTGTGAGGCGATCTAGCCCATTTTTAGCACCTTTTAATGTGAAAATGCCTCTCAGCAGGACTTCCTTCTTCATTGTTTAGTTATGTGATCAGGAAGTGGACACTATTTTCTTGAATTATTCCTGCCAGACATTAAATTATATCTCAGAGAGCAAGTCTTTTGATTTTTTTTTCTCCACTATTTATTTTCATTTATGTTATCACACCAAGGTTGATTCAGAAGTCATTTTCCTTAGTAAATTCCAGTGGATGTTAAAAAAAAAGTCAGTTCCAAGAATGAACAAGAACACTGAACTGTTTATTATTATAAAGATGAAATCCAGGGTTGAATACATTTAATTTTCTTTAATGTTTCTGAATGTCCATGTGGACCTAGAAGAGAAAACCCTTCCCAGGATGAAGGAACCATAGGAGATGCTGTCTCAGACCTGACGAGGGAAGAGTAGAGACTAGCTCCTCTGCGTCAATGAAGCTGTCACTGAATGGAGAAAGGAGAATACATAGGGCTCAGAAAAACCTAGAGAGTAATTATGCCCTATTATTTAAAACTATAGAGTTGATATTGTTTATAAACTACAGAACTATTGGGGATCACTGTTGTGGGTGAATAAGCTAGGCATCTGCCTGTGGGCCAGCATCCCATATGGCCATAGGTTTGAGTCCTGGCTGCTCCAGTTCTGACCCAGCTCCTTGCTAATATGCCAGGGAAAGCAGTGGGGGATGGCCCAGATTCCTGGGACCCTGCACTCACAAGGGAGACCTGGAGGGAGCTACAGGCTCATGGCTTCAGACCAGCCTATCTCTAACTGCTGCTACCATGTAGACAGTGAACTAGTGATGGTAGATCTCTGTCTCTACTTCTCTCCCTGTAAATCTGCCTTTCAAATAAAAAATAAATAAATCTTAAAAAAGGAAAAACCCATAGAAGGAAAACCTATAAGATTTAACCATAAAAAACTGACATCATTGCTAATCTTTTGAATTAATTTTTAGCTACTGCTATTGTTCACAAGAACTGTTCATGTCTAGTTTGAATCTTGTTTGCATGTAAGTGCTGAGGGACCTCATTTCATAAATAGGTACTGGATAACTCCAATGTTCCAGCCGCTGATCAGGTGGGTACTGTGGCTCAGAGATGATAGGTACATCATCCTTAAGAGGCATCCTATCCCTGCAGAATCAGATTGCCCAGTCCTGGTGTGACTGAGATTCTTGATCTTCAGTCTCAGTACTGATGACCACAACCCTACCTCTTCATTGTGCCAATTAAATGAGATGATTTATCTATAAAACCTGTTTCTTGGCAACCACAAAGCACTATGCATGTTACACGTGCAACCCCTTATTTCGTACCAGCATGAAATCTGCAAGTATTTAGCATTATTTCTATCCACATCTTACTCAGTAGAATAGAGTTAAGTTAATTATAAGGGAATCTGGGAATGTGAAAAGAATACATGGACATTTGGTGAGTACTACTGAACTCTGTTTCAGAAGTGTTAACTACCTAAGTTCGTTGTAAAAAGATACTGCAGAACTTTCCAGAATTGAGTGGTGATTATCCATTGGGTGATAATGAACATTCGTACCACATGATCCTTTGTCCCACATGATCAATATGAATTTGAAACTTGTTTTATTATTTTTTAGCTATGTAATATCGTGTAACTTTCAAAATACTTCTGAGCTAAATTGTTTTTCAGTTACCTCTGTTGTTTACAAGAACTATTTGTGTTTAGTTTGAATCTTGTTTGCATAAACATGTTGAGATCTTCATCTGTGAAAAGGGCTTTGCAAAAGCTACCTCAAAAGATGCAGTGTTGGGGTATAGAGTTGAGTTACTGGTACCCCATATAGGCACCAGTTGGACTCCCAGTTGCTCCACTTTTGATCCTGCTTTCTATTAGGATACCTGGTACAGCAGTGGAGGATGGCCCAGGACCTTGGGCCACTATACCCACGTGCAAAACCTGGAAGAGGCTCCAGGTTCCTGGCTTTGGCCTAGCCTCGCCCTGGCCATTGTGACTTTTAGGGCGTGACCAATGATGGAGCATCTCCCTCCTTTTCTCTGTAATTCTTTCAAAATAGATTTTTTTTTTTTAAAAAAATAGGGTCTTTTGTGAGTACATGACATAAATGTGCCAAATGCCTTTGATCAGTACTAAGCACCAAATGGGTACTTGTTCAGAAATTATGCATATTGGTACGGGCATTTGACCTACTGATTAAGAGGTGGTTAAGACATCCACATCCCATATCAGAATACCTAGGCCTGAATTTTGGTTCTAACTCCCAATTTCAGCTTTCCTCTGGTTCACACTCTGGGAGGTAGCAGTGATGCCTTCCCCATGACTTCTGTGGAAAATTTGGTTCCTGTCACCCACTTGGGAGACCTGGATTGAGTTCCTGGCTCCAGACTTCTGCCTGGGCCTACCCTGGCTGCTACAAGCATTTGGAGTGTGGATTACTGCATGGAAGCTCTTTTTGTATGACTCTGGCTCTCACATTAAAACAAGATACATATTAACAATTTTACCATCTCCCTAGTTTTATAAATGAGTAAATAGAGAATTTTTTTTTGTAAGGGCAGAATTAGCAAATGGCAGAGCTGGAAGAAACACCCAATACCTGTGGTCTGATGATCTCCCCTTACAGTGCCCTCCCACACTAGTTTGTCACTAGGACTTGAGTTATCCTTTGAAATGTGACTTCAAATTGTCATTTCTTCTCCATTCCCTCTGCTTGGATTTAGGCCACATTTTTCCCCAGCACTTTTCCTCCAGGTTGCCTTTATCTGTTCTCATTCCATGTTGTTTCCCCATCCTAGAATTTCTGCCATCTACCCCATCAACTCCTACTCCACAGGGTCTTTTATGATCTGTCCTTTATCAGAGAGCCATGGACCCAGATGAAATTTATCATATGTGTGCTTGGCTGGAGCAACAGAAGGAAAAGTAGCATATCTGTTAACCTTTGTTTTTTTTTAAGATTTCTTTTTTTAATTTAAAAGATAGGACTACAGAGAAAAAGAGAGATCTTCCATCTACTGGTTCACTCTCCAAATGGCTACAATGGCTGGGGCTGAGCTGATCTGAAGCCAGGAGCCAGGAGCTAGGAGCTTCCTCCAGTAGGTACATTGGCCCAAAAACTTGAGCCATTCTCTGCTGCTTTCCCAGGCCATAAGCAGAAAGACAGAGTAAAAGTGCAGCAGCTGGGAGATGAACCAGTGCTCATATGGGATGCCAGTGCTTCAGGCATAGTACTAGCCTAGTACGTCACAGGATTGGCCCCCTGTATTGTTACAGTGTTGAAATCCACATTTGTTAGCTCACATCTCTATGAATATTTCATGTTCCTCATCAGTTATGGAAAGTTTTACTTTTATAAAGAGACAGATGATAACTATTTAGATATTTGTGGGCCATAGAATCTCAGTCGTAAGTATTAGCTCTATCATTGTAGTATGAAAGCAGACTACCTGTAAGCAAGTGAATATGGCCTTATTCCAGTAAAACATAATTTACAAAACTAGGTTTTCCAATTTTCTATACTTCCACTATCTCTCACCTTAGCACAGTAGAGTAATGCTATGATTTGGTACAGTTTCTCCTCACCCACCCTGGGTTCAAGGATTAATGTCTCACTGTAGCAATGTTGGGAGGTAAGGCATAATTGGAGGGGTTTGGGTCATGTGTGTGGAGCCCTCATGAACAGATTAAGGCTGTCTCATGGAAATAAGTGAGTTCTTGCTCTCACAAACTGGATAGTTACCTTGAGGGCAGGTTGCTATAAACCAAGGATGTCCCTGTGTTTTGTTTCTTCATGAGGATCCGTTTGCGTATCTGCTGTATGCCATGAAGAGGAAGCAGTGTGAGATCCTCATTCGATAAAATTACCTGATTTTGGACTTCCCAGCCTCCAGAACTGTTCATGAAATCAATCTCTTACCTTTATACTTTACCAAGTCTCTTATATTCTGTGATGAGAACAGAAAGAGAACAGAAAATGGACTGAGGCAATTGGTCTTCCTTCTGTATGCATAACTTATAAATTACTAACTTATTCAATGATTTATTCTTTATTTTTTATTTCCAAAGCAGACTTACAGAGGGAGGAATGACAGAAAGATCTTCCTTCCACTGGTTTACTCCCTAATGGCCACGGTAGCTGGGGCTGAGCAGACTATCTGAAGCCAGGAGCCAGGTACTTCTTCCAAGTCTCCTACACGGATGCAGGATCCCAAGGAATTGGACTGTTCTCTACTGCCTTCCCAGACCACAGTCAGGCAGCTAGACGGGAAGTGGAATATCTGGGTCGTGAACCGGTGCCCATATTGAATCCCCAGTGCTTGCAAGCTGAATATTTAGCCATTGAGCCATTGTGACAGACCCCTGATTTTTTTTTTTTTTTTTTGCATATTTGCTTGCACAACACCAAAATCAAGGAAGTTTTTCTTCCCAACGCTTCTGGCTTTCTTTTCACTATCCCCCTTGTTGGTTTCTTTTCAAATCTGAATAACACCAAATATAGCATTTAATAATTTAAGATAAATCTAACTTATTATCATCTAATTGTTTCATGTGTTGTCTCATTGTCCCCAAATTAAACACCTTCCCTGTATTCCCTCAGTTGTGCTTAATATAATGCAATTACATACTGCAAAACCAATACAATATTATTTAGTTTGTTTGGCAGTATATATACCGATATACTAATTTGAGCTGAAATTTGGCAGAGAACTTCATTTCATTCAGAAGGATGTTGTGGAGAACAGCCATGAGAAAGCTGAAGCACATGGTACCCAGTAAAAACACCCAACTCCACAAATGTGTTTAGACTGATATTTCTATATTTTTATTTTAGTCGTAGAAACCCTCTCATCTCTGTTTGAATTCACCTAACAATGATCTGCCTTGAACCAAGCCTCTAATTAAAGCATTTCCAGAAAACACTCAAATCCCTGTCTTGATATGGTAGACTCTGGCTATTTCAAGTAAATTTCATTTTAAAAATAACCTTGTTTCTAAGGGGTTATTAATTAGAACATTTAGCTAGATTGGAAATTTGACCTGTGTTTTATTAAAATGTTTTATGAATGTTGTCATTCTTCCACATCTCACTACTTCTGGTGCTGCTAATCTGCATCTGGCTCAGTTATGTCTTGACCTCTCAGTGTGTTTATTCTATACTCTTGTTATTTGTCATTAATTACTTCAACAAGAATTTATTAAATCTGCTTATTAAGCACTTGCAGTCACACATGTAGTCCCTACCATGAAACATGCCTTCAAAGATTAGCTTGAAAAGTCTGAAGGACTTTGATTACTTGTAGAAGTATCAAAACTCATGGAAATCTAATATACATGTGAAGATTTCGTATTTCTTGCCATCAACATGCATACCCTTTAAAAATGCAACATAACATTTTATACTCTTTCAAGGTGAAGTATATCGCCTAATTTCACATTTAAAATCCCTTCTAGAGAATAAATACTCTATATCTGATGAAGAAGAAAGTAAATGGTTAACTCTCAATGTTTAGATTTGTAACAGAGAAAGTTCTAGAGAAAATGCATTTGAAAATATAAGAATTTGGCTAAAGACTTACTAATAAATAAGTTTATTATAATGAAAATGAACCGGGCCCGGTGTGATGGCTCAATGACTAAATCTTCACCTTTCTTGTGCCGGGATCCCATGTGGGTACTAGTTCATGTTCTGGCTGCTCCACTTCCCATCCAGCTTCCTGATTGTGGCCTGGGAAAGCAGTAGAGGATGGTCCAAAGCCCTGGGACCCTGCACTGTGTGGAAGACCTGGAAGAAGTTCCTGGCTCTTTTTTAAAAGATTTATTTGTTTTTATGGGAAAGTCAGATATACAGAAAGGAGGAGAGACAGAAAGGAAGATCTTCCATCTGATGATTCACTCCCTAAGTGGCCCAAATAGCCAGAGCTCAGTCGATCCAAAACCAGGAGCCAGAGTTTCTTCTGGGTCTCCCATGCGGGTGCAGGGTTCCAAGGCTTTGGTCCATCCTCTACTGCTTTTCCAGGCCACAGGCAGGGAGCTGGATGGGAAGTAGGGCACCGGGATACGAACCAGCTCCCATATGGGATCTTGGCTTTAGCCACTAGACTACCACTGTGGGCCCCAAGTATTTTCTTATTTGCTTAAGCAATAACTTATTTTTACTATACTACTGATAAAAAATTCTATTCTATCCCATTTTCTGCAATGAAAAATGATGATGATGTTGATATTTTAAGCTTTTCCCTATATGCAAGGTGAAGAATTTCTCTACTATGAAATGGAATTTATGGGTCCTAGGGTGGCCACAATTTTACTATTTGGCTTCTTACATGATTGTACTAATTGTACACCCAGCAGTTTGTAAAGTTTGTCTTGGCTCCACATATTTGTCAACACTTAGATTAGTGAGGTTCAGTAATCTTTAAGTTGAGGCTTAGCGTTTACAAGTGATATTGAACACACTTTATATGTTTTAGCTGTTGGGCCCGGTGGCGTGGCCTAGCGGCTTAAGTCCTCGCCTTGAACTCCCCGGGATCCCATATGGGCGCCGGTTCTAATCCCGGCAGCTCCACTTCCCATCCAGCTCGCTGCTTGTGGCCTGGGAAAGCAGTCGAGGACGGCCCAAAGCTTTGGGACCCTGCACCCGTGTGGGAGACCTGGAAGAGGTTCCTGGTTCCCGGCTTCGGATTGGCGCTCACTGGCCCGTTGTGGCTTGCTTGAGGAGTGAAACACCGGATGGAAGATCTTCCTCTCTGTCTCTCCTCCTCTCTGTATATCCGGCTTTCCAATAATAATAAATCTTTAAAAAAAAAGTTTTAGCTGTTGGGGTTTCTTATTTGAAGTACCTCTCTACCTCTTTTGCTCATTTAAAGATCATCATGTTTTTCATATCCTTTTTCCTCTCCCAGTGTAAAAGAGACCAAAGCAACTTAGAGTTCATTCTAGAATCTGTATACAGGGGTATTTGTGCTCTAAAAATGAGAAAAGCCATCCTATCTTCTTCATACCTATATTGGCTGGGGGAGAGCATCACCTGGGCACTTTGCCCTGGGTCTATCCTGTCTTCTTCAATACTCAGACTGGTTGGGTGAGAGGAACATATCCTTGGCCTGTATTCCCGGGGTGACCTTGCAGTTCCTCTGCCACTTCTTAAAAGGCTGGGCTGAGATGACTTGAGCTGAATTTCACCATAATGTCAGGATCGTAGAATACAGGGATGTGGAACACACCCTCTTTATGAGCAATCAGGATAAGGTGAGGTGCTTCGATCTCCAGGACAAACAGGACAGTTGGTAGGACTCCCTGCATTTCTATCTAGCATGTTTTCATCTGAAAACCTCCAGGCTTCCAGGAAGCATTAATTAATTAAGCTTTACAACAGTCCCATAAAATAGGTAAGGAGATAGAAGAACATCTCTCCAGGGAAACAACATGGCAGCTGTTTAGCAACCTGCAGGAATACTGAGTGGCAGACAGTGAGGAACTACAGACACAGGCAATTAAAAATGATGAAAGCACATGGAAGCAGGGCTCTGTCATGGAATTCGGCCTGGATCTGGCCCCGACAGCTCTGCTGCTTGGGGGAGAGCCGGCCCAGGCAATATGCCTGTTGAAGAGCCAGGTGGCACAGGTCACCTGCATCTGATAACTACAGGGTTTCCTCAGATAAGACGGATTTTTGTTGATTATTTAAAAAATGTTCATGACATGGCTCCTCATGACTTAAACCTTATTTCTCCTTTGAGGCACAGAGCTAACAGAAAAATTAGTAAGATAGGAAAAAAACCTTTTGAGTGAAATTTTCTCATTTTGCTCATCAGATTTCTGCTTGGATTTTTTTAATCAAGCAATCTGAGGGTTGGAAGAGTTAGTTAGAAGCAAAAAACACACCAATAATACAAGTGTTTACCATTTTGAAATAAAAAGATGCATTTTTCAAAGTGTACATTTAAAAAATTATCGCTTTGGAACTGGTGCAGTGAGACCTCATGCTAATCATCCTATCTTTGGCACCAGCATTCCATAGAGGCACTGGTTCATGTCCCAGCTGCCCCGCTCCAATCCAGCTCTCTGCTTATGTGCTGGGAAAGCAGCAGAGGATGGACCAAAGCCTTGGGCCCCTGAGCCCGGATGGAAGACCCAGAAGAAGTTCTGTTTGGGATTAGCTCAGCTCTGCTTGTTACAGCCATTTGAGGGAGTGAAATCTGCCTATCAATTGAAAATAAATAAATCTTTAAAAAAAACATATTATTGGCACATGAAAGTTGTATGTATTTTGGAGTATTGTGATGTTTTGATATATGTGTACATGAAGAAATGCTTCAACCAGAGTAAGCATGTTTATTTCTTCAAATATTTATCATCTCTTTATGGTGAAAGCACTCAATGTCCTTTCTTCTGGGTTTTTTTTTTTAAAGATTTATTTATTTTTATTGGAAAGGTGGATATACAGAGAGGAGGAGAGACAGAGAGGAAGATCTTCCGTCCAATGGTTCACTTCCCAAGTGAGTACAATGGCTGGAGCTGAGCCAATCTGAAGCCAGGAGCCAGGAGCCCTTCTGGGTCTCCCACACAGGTGCAGGGTCCCAAGGCTTTGGGCCATCCTTGACTGCTTTCCCAGGGCTCAAGCAGGGAGCTGGATAGGAAGCAGGTCCTCCGGGATTAGAACTGGAGCCCATATGGGATCCCAGTGCATGCAAGGCGAGGACCTTAACCACTACGCTACCGTGCTGGGCCCTCTTCTGGGTTTTAATGACCTGTATTCTCTCTGCTCCCCAGTAGAGGAGCAGCTATCCAGCACTCACCTCCTCTATATACTTGTGCCTCGGTACTGCTGACCAACCTTTCCTCTTCCTCCCAGTCTCCCTTGTCTCCCCAAACTCTGACGACCACAAATCTCACCACTTCCGTGGGCTCAATCTTTTAGATTCCATATGTAAGTGATAGTATACAGTATTTGCTTTTTTGTGCCTGATTCATGTCACTTAGCATGCCTTGTGTTTCCATCCATGAGGCTGCAAATGACAAAATTTCACTGTTTTGGATAGCCAAAGAGTGTTCTATTCGAACAGTATTTCATGTGTCCTTTCTCCATTCATCTTTTGATTGACTTGGGCTGTATCTGTCTTGGTTGTAAACAGTGCTATAATAAACGTGGGAGTTCAGGCATCTCTTCAGCAGCTTAATTTCTTTCTCTCCATCTATATACCCAGTAGTGGGATTGCTGGGTTATATGGTAGTTCTGGCATTAGTTTCTTGAGAAACTTCCATGCTGTTTTCTGCAGTGGCTATACTAATTTACATTTGTAAAAGCAGTGTGCAGAGGTTCTCTATTCTCCACTTCCTTGATAGTATTTATAATCATTTACATCTTTTGTTATAGACCATCTGACTGGGCTAAGGTGATATTCCATAGTAGTTTTGATTTGCATTTTTTTTATGATTAGTGATTTTGACCATTTGAAAAATATACCTGTTGGCCATTCTATGCCTTTTTTTTAAAAAAAAAGTATCCATGAAGGTCTATTACCTACTTTAAAATAGAATTATTTGTTATTTTGCTTTTTGTGTTGAGTTTCTTATTTATTCTGGATGATATTTAATATGCTAATGGCTGGTACAAGGTTGGCAGCATTGAGGCACTAATACAATTGACTATTATCCTTAGGAATAGGAGCTAACTAAAAAATGGAAAGACTGGGGGTTATGTGGGAAAACAGGTTCCAACAGGAAGGATTAGCATAGGAAAGTAACAGAGATGAGAGAGTATGACTAACTTGAGGAAATGCAGTGAAATGAGTTCAACAGGCATTAGGAGGTCTGTATTGAGGGTTGGCAGGAAATGAAACTGGTTACGTAGATAGAGGCCAGATTACCAAGTGCAGTCTATACTGGGCATTAGAGGGGAGCCATGGAAGGGCAATACCATTCATGCAGCTGAAATTAGGAACTGTGTCCTGTTTCTGTTGTGTGATGTGTTGGGGCTATGCCAGAAGATTCACTGCACTCCTGGTTCAAGTCTCTTTTGAAAACAGAGGTTCCTGTAATTCTCAGTTTATCACTACTCTTCCTTTCATGAGAAAATTTACTTTGGTGCATGGCAGTCCTGTGCGGTCTGAATAATCATTTTTAGAATGCCTTAGATCCTGCTTGCCACACTTTTCTCTGCAGGCCTGGGAGGAATGAATTGCCCTGTAACTTGCTTAGCAAAATCCTCCCTGTGTACAATTTCCCTTGATAGAGAATTCGGGCAGGCAGGGTCATCTTTGTAGGCCTTGGATATGTCTTCACCTCCTTCTTTGGAACCAGGGACAGTCTAGAAATAAATAACTTTTTATGTTGAGTCAAGTTCAAAACAACATGCCAATTGCCCAATTTACACCTGTGGGGAAAAGAAGAAACTTCAATGAGAGCTAATTGAATAGCTCTGCCCTTGTAGCAGGCACTTGTGCTACTGCTTGTGGAAAGAGGGCCTCTGGAGAACCAAGAAACCAGTGACCTAAATTTCCCTGGGAGCTCTTGCACTGTGCCAGAGTGCGGAGTTTCAGAGAAATTTTTGTTTTCTGAACATGTGGAGATAGTGCAGGATAAACAATCTATTAGTTCCTGACCAGGTGCTACAGCCTCCTGAGGCCTCTTCAGGCTATCCACAGAGAGCAGTGGCTAAGAGTGAGCTACTGAGAGGGTGTTTCAAAGCAGAACTCGGGGTCTTACCCTGAAAGAAGCCATCGTCTCAGGGCTTCACTCCCCATTTACCTCTGGAGCTTAGAAAGATCACCCAAGGAATCAGAGAAATGATGGAGCCAAAGGAAAGCAGCTCACAACAAACAGCACCCTGGGATGAGAGGGCCAGATTGGGCCTTCTAATGGTGAGGAATTAAATAAAGTGGTCTGTAAAAATAATTTGGCTTGGAGAAGAGGAGGTGTGAGGTAATTCTAGGCAAGTAGAAAGATGAGAGAAATTCGAGCTAGAGCATGAGAGCTGCCCCAGGTACCTGTCCCTTGTTTCTGCTCAGCTTAAAAACTGTCATTCGTTCCACTTTGCCTGTGGGATGGAGCACAGGTTCTCAGCTTGACGCGTGACTGATCTCTCCTTACTCCTTTATCTGCTTGCCTTCCTACCCAGTGCCTTGTGGTGAATCTTATTCTTGCATCTCTGTAGCAGCCCTCTTCACGGTGCTATTTCTTGCCTTCATGATCCTGCCTCTGTTTCCTCTGTTTGCCCCTTACCCTGGTGAAGTCTAACTTGTCCTTCAAAGCTCTTCCCAGACCTCCTCCATCCTTTCCCAAGGTTATACAAGATTACTGCAAAAAGTACATGGAAAGGGGGAACTTAAAGGTAAATTTATTTTGGTGCATTTTTTTTTTAAAGATTTATTTTATTTTTTATTACAAAGTCAGATATACTGAGAGGAGGAGAGACAGAGAGGAAGTGGAGCTGCCGGGACTAGAACCAGCGGCCATATGGGATCAAGGCGAGGACCTTAGCCACTAGGCCACGCCGCCGAGCCCTATTTTGGTGCATTTTTTTAAAAAAAAAATCACGGCATGGTTTTTTCATGATGTGAGTTATCCACAAACTTTCTGAAGACTCTTCCTATGGGGATGAAGTAGAGCTAGTCTGCATGATTTGACTTTGAAACCTGTGCTGTTAACCCCTCTGCAGTAATCTGTGAGGAGAGGAGTCCATTATGCTAGGGTTTCATGCTGATCAGAGCTACTAGATGAGCTGAGCCCTTTAGAAGCCCTGGGTCTAGTGTCCCTCCTGCTATGGCCCCTAGAACATACATTATACTTGTGCGCTTCATTTTTCTCATCAGTAGAATGACAGACTCGCTCTAATTCATCCATAGGATTAAAAAATTTTGCCAGTGTAGTAATATAAAAAAAATTCCAGAAATACTGGCAAAGTTCATCTTAGGAATACAGAATTTTACTCAAGAACCTAGTGAAGGATTTCTTAAATTTGGGACATTAATATATTGATAAGATATGGTCTAATATCAAGGTATGGACTTAGAAAACAGAAGTCAGGAACAAAATAGGACTTGTCTTTATAAAATGTTAGACAAAGGAAGGCTACAGTAGTTGAAATATCCCCTTCCCAACTGTCTACTTTCAGTTTTCCATCTGTGGAGATTAGACGAGGTCATATGCACAAAGACCAAATAGCCCAGTAAGAGTTGGCCATGGGTTGTTGGTGTCACAGGATTGGGAAGGTGGAGGTATTGCTGGTTCATGTTGACCAGGAGTTCCATCTTGTTTATTTAGCATCTGTTGCAACCCAAGTAGAAGGCACTGGTGATAATCAGTGGTAACCTGGGTTAGGCTGGGATTGATGAAAGTGAGAAATCCTGAAAATAAAGAACAGCAAAAGTAGTCACAGTGGCAGTAATAATAATCACCATTCTTAGGTCTTCTGACTTTAGATCCTAGTTCTTGACCATCTCTTCTGAAGATGCCGGAAAGTCATCCCCGAAAGGAAAAAAAAAAAAAAAAAGGAGAGCAACTTATTATTCAATGGCTTGGGACATGTGGGTGCTGTGGTGCCAGGGTTGTCCTACCTGTGTGATGTCATCAGATGAACACCAGGTACCCCTCAAGAGCCGGCTGCCAGGGCTCCTGTGTGTTCCACAGTGTGCATCACCCATGGAGACAGAGGCGTTGACATCCTCTATTAAAATGCAAATGTGATCTGGAAGGCAAGATGCATGGGTCCTTTACCTTCATTCTGAAGTTATAAATCAGATTTGCAAATCTCTTGTTTGGGCAGGAAGCTAGCGACCTCCAGAGCCCTAGATATTCTGTCTTTTCTAAAAATAGTTCAGTATGAAATAGTCATCTCTCTTTCGTGCTCAAATCTGGACAATTTCATTTTCTTTTCACTGGTTTTATAGTTGAGTAAAAGTAATTCATGTCCAACTCTATATACTACTGCATATTACATAGCATGAAGAAACATTTTTTTCTAAGTAAAAGATACTTTGGGAAGCTTGTAATTATGAATTTGTTCAATCCTAGCCTTTCAGGTTTTTGCTTACATCGTCCTGATGTTAACCATAATCTCTCTCTATGTGTGTCTATTATATCTATTTTTTTTGTTTTTATGGACAGCATTTAATTTGTATTCTTAAGTAGATGAACTGATAAGCTAAGTACTTCTATTTTGAATGGTCTTGAGGGAAAAATGAAAGCCAGTTTCTCTAAATACTGTTCTCAAAAACTTTACAAGATAACAGAGAGTCAAGTTAAAAGCTAAGATGGCAATGACGGTCTGTAAATGGCTATGGAGATGCAAAGCAGGAGATGAATAAAAGCAAAGATAGAGTAAGGAATGGGAAAGAGGTGAAATTGCTTTAAGATTTTGATCTTGGATGTTTGATAGAACCATGGTGTCAGCCACAGAGAGGAGGAAGTCGGGATGGCCAGCAGGCTTGAGGTGGCAGGCATAGACAGGACACGATAACTTCAGATGTACATGTGTTGGGATTGCTTGATATTGACATGAATATCAATTAAGATGTTCAGCTGCCTTGTCACCTTTGATGAAGACTGGTTAGGTGACTTTATCCTGCTTCAGGGCTTTGTGCTAGGCAATGCAAGGGGGCTTAAAAAAATACTGAAGGAATGATTTTTGTTCTCCCAAACTTCCAGCTGAGTTAGGAGAGAGACTGTACACCACTGTGCCCAGGCATTAGCCAGCGGTGTGAGCCATTGTGTACAGAAGGACAGAGGAGGGAGCGGCAGGTTGGAACCAGCTGCAACCTGCACTGGCTCATGTTGGCGGCAATTCTGAGACTAAAACCAGCATGCTGCTTACGACCTTTCTGGAGAGGAAAGGTATTTCCCCAAGTCTGATTTACTTAAACATGAATAAAAATCAGTGTGATAGGTATATACTTTTCTGCATTAACCTCATCATATAGCTTCTACATGATTACTGAGGAAGTGCTGAAAGGATCCAACTTTATAGTGGCTGTAACAGCCGGCCTGGGGAAGAGTGAAAATTTAGAGAAATCATTGAAATGTATTTTCCTTTTGAAAAACACAGTGAGAGAGTATTACAGAAATGTTAGAGAAATTACAGGGTTATAACATGTCACGTTTGGAATAATACCTTTTTCCCCTCTATTTAAAGCATGCCTGTTATCTGGTTAGCAAGGGGTGTCCTGCGAAGGGCTTTACTACCTCATTAAAATAGTGCCATCTAGTGGTAAATATTTCAAATTGTAGCTAGGTGCCCAGAGATCTGTCACAAATCCTCAGAGGACTCAGCTGGAAGAACAAGCAGAATTTGTAATTTGCCTGTCCATTTATTTAACCATTTATTCACTTCTTTTATTTATCACTTTTATATACTGGGGTCTTGAAGGGTGTTACGTGTGAATAGAACAAGTCCTGGCTTCTAGGAGTGTATAGTCTAGAAGGGGAGACTACTTAGAGACCCACCAGAGATAGCAGCCATGGGAGAAGCACAGCAGAGCCCAGGAGCCTCAGATGTTATCTGAAATGTCCACGTCTTATTGGAAAGCCCGACCATGTGGAGTCAGACGTACCCTGCAGAAATATTGGTTAAAAGAATGAGGCAAGTTGTTGTCTGCATCACCAACTTGCGCTGCATGTTGCAATCCCAATCCTGCCAGACCTCTCTTGCATTCTCTTTGAGGCTCAAGATGTGCCTTTAAATCAGGGACCCAAATGAACTTGCAGCTTGCTGTTGAGTCTATCTCTGCCTCTGTCACACACATGAACTTGACTCATGGCTGTCCAAGGAACGGCTTAACTTGCAGAACACCGGATCGTGTGCTTAAAATCCTGGGTATTTCCCCAGAAGCTGTTAGAGTACTTCCCCCGCCCCCCAACAGGTCATCTGCCCTTGGCTTCTGTGTAGTTTCCTTTTCTTTGGGCCAGAGAATGTTCATGGGCCTTGGGACCCTGCATCCATGTGCAAGACCCAGAAGAAGCTCCTGGCTCTCTCTCTCTAAGATTTATTTATTTTTATTGGAAAATGAGATATGCAGAGAGGAGATAGAGAGGAGGACATTCCGTGATCTGATTTACTCCCCAAGTGCCCCAACAGCCAGAGCTGAGCTAATCCAAAGCCAGGAGCTCCCTCCGGGTCTCCCACACGAGTGCAGGGTCCCAAGGCTTTGGGCCATCCTCAACTGCTTTCCCAGGCCATGGGCAGGGAGCTGGATGGGAAGCGGAGCTGTTGGGCTTAGACTGGCAATCATATGTGATCCCGGTGCCTGCAAGGCGAGGACTTTAGCCACTAGGTTACTGTGCCAGGCCCATGGGGCTTCTTCTTCACCCAGGACCGTGTCTGATTTAAGCTGTGCAGGCTCTGTTTAGAGAAAGAAATCCATGCTGTATGATCCTGTTAACGTTATCAAATATTTCTAGCTCCAAAGGCTCCTTTTCTTTATGAACCAGGCCATTAGCATTGACCTAATTAGTGCTGGTTAAGTACTTTAACTATTATTTAGTATGTCATACGATACAAACAGAAGCAAAAAGACTCGTTATACTTTTTATTCACTTGTTTTAAGCCTCCTCATCCAGGTCTTCTCTTGTGTAAACTTTCCCACATACTGTTTTTGGATAGTTTAACATTTAAGTTTCCCATTTGCTGTCCTTTTTAACACAGTGCTCCTTTGGTAAGTCTTTCTGTGTTCCTTATGATTGGCTCTCGGGCTTTCCCTTGACTGTCTTTTCTTGCCTGGGGTTTTGTCTGTAACACTGTTTTCCAGCTCGTCCTTCTGTGGGTCTCACTCTGCTTTGCTGCCAGAGCCCCTCTCTTCCTTTGTTCTTTTCACTGTCTATTTTCAACCTGTTCCTTCAATCACCTGATTCTGGTTATTCTACTTCCACTCTTCTCTCTTACTCTCTTTTCCTCTTCTCCATGTCTTCTATGATGTTTTTATTTTCCATTGCTTGCTTCTTTTAGGTTCTGCTTCTCAGATGTGTTGGTGATATTGCTCCTTACTGATTGAGTGTCCCTGTTTAGTTGGCCTCAGTGTCTGCCATGAATATGTTATTCTACTGGTGTGAGGGAGGTAAGAGATCTGTTAGAAAGGAACAGTAAATTCACTCATTCATTCATTCACCAGACATAAATTGTGTATCTCCTGGATACCAGGCAGGCATTGTACTTATGGCTGGGTGGGGATAGATAAAGAAAAACAGTAAGCTAGTGCTTTAACCAGAAGCAAATGGTTCAACAGGTTATTATGATTCAGTTAGGATTTGTGTTACAACAGAGATAGGAGGGAGGTTTTATGAGTATGTAAAGCCTGAAGCAATTAACTGCATCTGGAAGAGGTGGGAAAGAATTCACAGTGCTAATCATGAGGACAAAGATGTGAAGAATGGTGTGGAGATCATCAGCTGGGAGCAGTGTGGGTCACTAAAGGCCATCCCAAGCAGACAGGAGTTATAAAAGACAGAATCTGCAATAAATGTAGTGGGGTCAGGAAAGCACGCATGGGAGATGCAGGGCATTTATTGGTGAAAAATAAGATCGGAGGAACAGGAAACGTTTTTTGGAAATGTGTACAATAGGGTTGGGGATTGATCATGTGAGTGTTGGGGACCCATGGATAGACAGCGCATGAAGCTCTGAGTTTCGTGTAGCATAAGAGGATTCAGTGATATCTCAGAGACCAAATGGACAGAACCGAGGAATGATTTGTTGTAAGATTTGAAAAGACAGGTGAGGATTTAGAATGGGTGTGCTTTTATTGACATATTTTCTCCATTGGATATCTCTTTTGTTAAGATATATTTTATTTTTATTTGAATGTCACAGCCACAGAAAGACAGGAAGAGACAGAGATATCCTTTAGCCACTGGTTCACTACCCAAATGGCTGCAACAGCTAGAGTTGGGTTAATCCAAAGCAGGAGCTTGGAGCTTCTCCAGGCAGGGTCCTAAGGACTTGGGTGTCCTCCGCTGCTTTCCCAGGCCATTGGCATGGAACTTGCTTGACAGTAGAGCAGCCAGGACTCAAACTGGCATCCACTGGACGTGGTACCGTAAGAGGAGGCCCATCCCATTATATCATAGCGCTGGCACCCCTAGAAATCCGAATTTCCCTGAGATATTATCCCTTTTCTAGTGGACTCTTGTCCTAAGGAACCTAGATGCAAAATTGGAAGTTTCTGTTCATTTGCTTTGAGATATTGTTCTACATTTGGTAGTAAAAACATTGTTTTAACCTGAGCTGGGCTTAGTTACAGTGCCTAACTAGTCATGGGCAGTGGACACAAAGTGTGAGGGACAGAATGCTGTGGGGTGTGCGTTTTGCAGGGAGGGCTAATGATGAGGAAGAAGCAAAGGGCACTTTATTCAGTTTCTCTGTGGATGTTTGTGGTTTGGGGGGAGAAATGTTTCTCAATTATGAATAACATAAGCCATATTTAAATTGACTTTATATCAAATGATTTCTATGGATGCTAACTAGAATTGAGACTGGAAGTCTTGTTGCATTTTACTTAAACTAGCACTGAGAGTGTTGGGGGGGGCACTGTGGTACAGTGGATTAAGTCCGCACTTCATATTACAGTATCAGTTTTAGGCCTCGCCACTCTACTTCCAATCCAGCATCCTGTTAATGCATCTTAGAAGCAACAGATGATGACTTAAGCATTTGTGTTCCTGACACCCATATGGGGAGTCCAGATGGATTTCCTGGTTTTAGCCTCACCTAGCCACTACTGCTGTAGGCATCTGAGAAGTGACCCAGTGACTGGAAGATCTCTCTGTCCATTTCTCTCAAATAAAAACAGATATAAATCTTTAAAACAATGTTGAAGTTGTTTTACAATTCTTAAGATCAAATGGGGGGAGGAGATAGTAATTATGATAATCATGCCCAGGTTAGCATTCATCTTTTTCAGGAGGACTCCCTAATTATCTGAGTTTACTTATCTGAGTTAGCATCAATGATCCTAACTCCAGGGCTTCAGAAATGAGCAACCTCAAATTGAGGATCCAGTAGCCCGTACCCATCACCTTCTATCTGAATTCTATTTCAACTGAGGATTTTTAGATCTCTTTCTCTTTCTCTCTCTCTCTCTCTGTGTGTGTGTGTATTTAACTCCCTTTTTATGAAAAGCCATGTAAAACTCCTTATTTCATCAGATTTGGTGTTTCCAACACATCTTCAATGCCCTGGTGCATAATCCATTATTTCATCATATAAATGAAAAAATCTTTTGATGGCAGCAATGTTCTGGTCCTGACCTGAACCTCCATCTTCCTTAATTATGTTAGATACATTGTGTTCATTGTTCTACTTCTGCAGTTTTTCCTGCATCTCTGCACCTTTGATATGTTATTTTGTAATTTCTCTTGCTGGACTTCATTTATTTCCCTTTTGATTCTGAGTTTGGCCACTTAACTTTCTTTGACCAATGGTAAGTTGCAATAAACAATTTCATGACCCAGTGTAGTAGCCTAGCGGCTGAAGTTCTTGCCTTGCACGCACTGGGAATCCATATGGGCACCAGTTCTAATACCAGTGGCCCTACTTCCCATCCAGCTCCCTGCTTGTGCCCTAGGAAAGCAGTTGAGGACGGCCCAAAGCCTTGGGACACTGCACCCGTGTGGGAGACCCGAAAGAGGCTCCTGGTTTTGGATAAGCTCAGCTCTGGCCATTGTGGCTACTTGGGAAGTGAATCTTCAAACAGATCTTCCTCTTTTTCGTTCCTTCTCTCTGTATATGTGACTTTCCAGTAAGAATAAAATAAATCTTAAAAAAGAAAAGAATTTCATGGGAACCAACACATTTCATATGGGTGTATTTTCATGTCTGGCTGCTCCACTTCTGATCCATCTTTCTGGTTATGACTTAGGAAAGCAGTGGAGGTTGGCTGAAACCCTTGGGACCCTGAGACCTGAGGAAACTCCTGGCTCCCAGCCTCAGATCAGTTCATCTTTGGTCATTGCGACCATTTGGGGTATGAACTAGTAGATTAAAGACCTCTCTCTATCTTTCCTTCTCTTTGCATAAAATATACTTTTTAAGCAAAATATTAAGTATTAAAAAAGGATTTTATTCTGTTTCTGGTATGAGACTGTTGATAAGATTCAGACTTCTATCTTTCTCTTCCCCACCACTGCCGATATGGTGCTTAAGACAAGGATATACACCTGCATCTCTTGAGATTTTGTTTTGTTGAAAGTCTGAACACTGTAACCTTCCTCCAGTACCACCCTTCAGCCATTTTAGCAGACTCAATCCACTTCCTCTTGTTTTGTCATTCCAAATGGTCTCACGTCTACTTTTCCCTTATAATCCCTTGTATGACAAATAAACTTTCTTTCAAATTCTCTCGGTGTGTGACATATCGTTAGTCTTGACATTCAGTGCATTAATTGTGGAGGGTGGTCTATTCCACCTTCACAGGGGAACTACAAAGCAAATATTAACCTATGTAGTACTTGCAGATGGTTGGAAAAAGGTCCACGTTCTGTTTCAATGGTTGCTCCAATGTCCCGGCCATGAGACCAGCCCTGGGTCAGCTTCCTAAACACAAAACAGTGCAGTGTGGTACACAGTTGCCCAGTCACTATAGTTAATAGATCATTCACCTCAGGTCTGTAGGCGAACTCAGCTAAGATGGGCAGAGCCTCCTACTCCTATTCTGCCAAAGCTAACTGCGGGAGACTGAGGAGACCCAGGCTAGATGGGTGAAGATGCCCAAATCAGCCAAACCTTGTAAACCTTCCTGTAAGCTAACTATGTTTTTGTTGTGCACCATTGAGACTTTGTGATTGTTATACAGCCTTGGTAGAGTACTAGATCACCATTAAACCAAGTGTGGGGACTTCTAGACTTAGTTGGAACACATAATATAAAGTCTTCAAAGTTTAGCAACTTCCAATTAGACTATATCCACAAATGAAGCAGAAAATTATGGTGCAGCACATGCTTTTTGAGTTTATTTTGTTTAATTTTTTTTTGTGCTAGAACTCTTAATAAGCAATTAAAAAAAAAACCCTTAAGTAAGATTAGCAATTTGCACCTTTTAAAAAATTAACAACACTCTGTTGTTTTGATATTGAGCGCCATTATCAATTTGCATCTTTAAAGAGGTGTAACCTTTCTCAGATATTTTGCTCCATGTTCTTATATTTAACGAGCAAGACTTGATTTTTACATTGTTTATGTTGCATTTGCTTCTGCACAATTAAAGGGAAAAGAAGACAAAACACAAGGCTCGAAAGAGTGTGATGTGGATTTCTGTAAATTTGGCCTTTCAGAGTAAAAGCTTAGATCCCATCCAGAGGCAACAGTGAATGCTAATAAGAAAAGACATCCTCAGGTCTCGGGAAGCATCGCCGCACGTCTCTGCACGCTTGGATGGTTGCTTTGTATACCTTTCTGTTTACTAAACTAGCCCCATGGAGCGGTGTGACCTTCAGCCTGCCATGGAGTCTTCAACCCTCCTGGTTGGGTGAGAAGAGCCTTCTTGATTGGTTACCTCCCATCTCATACCTTGCCTTGCCCGGATAATGTGAAGTTCCACTTTCCCAAGCCAGCCCAGCCAACAGGCATTGCTCTAGCATGAAGCACAGGATGCTGCACTCAGGCACCTGAGTCAGCCTTTGCTTCCTGCTCACATCTTCTCCACAGAGAGCTCCCAGTGGCTGGTAGAGAAGTTCTTCTTCATTAGAAGAAGATATATAGAGTGTCCTTTATGTGATTAGGGAAAAAATGCTAACGATAATGCCAAGTAAAAGGAAATTTATTTTAAAAATACTTTTGTTAATTATCTGCATTTTGAATTATAACAAATTATGAAACATTTTTGCTTTTCTAGGATTTTGGATTGAACTCATATATACTTTGTCAAATCATAGAATAAACCAATTTATTTTATCTTTTTAACAATGGATCAGTGACAGTTGGAGCCTGGTCTACATATTTTCTCAAATGCTAAGCCGGAACAAACTTCTAAAATTAACATTTCCTTAAACTGAGCTGATACTCGGCTACATCTCTGTTGATCATCTCAGAAAGTACAACCTTTGTTGTTCCGAGTTCTGTGTGATAGTTAAAACTTTGGTTTTCTCCATCACAGATGGTTTTACTTTCAATTAATTGCTGTTTCTAATGTGGCAAGTAGAAATGATTGTGTTGGTTACTGCAAAGGAGAAAAACAGGAGACATTTGGGCAGATTGCATGTCTGTCTCTGGCACATATTCTAAACCATTTGTTAGATCTTGCTTTTGGGATCAGTCCACGCTGGTTGCCTTGGGATCTATAAATGTGTGGTCCCCTGGGCAAGGTCCTCCCTCTATCTACATGGCGCTTTCTTTAGGAAACATGATTCTGCAAGTCCCTGAAGGGTATATATATATTTTTGTTTCTACTTTAGGGAAATATTGATGTACACTGAAGTGGTCTAGTTTTTAGCTTAGACATTTCTATAATCCAAATAAAAGGTTGAAGAACTAATGCATCACATCGAGTTTAAAGACACTTCAGTTACAATGATAAAAATGAATTAACAAAGGTTAATTTGTAATATTTTAAACTCATTTATTTTTCTGAAGGTAGGCTTTTGTCCTGTAATATGAAAAATGCAAAATGGACTTAATATTTAAGAGGGTAGAAATATGTAAGAGCTGTTATGTGAGAAGGACTACAAGTGAAAATGTAGGAAGAAAAAAAAAGATGCGTGTAGAGCTAAGGTGTAAAAGCAGACAGAGTAATGATCCTGTTTCCAATAATACTAGCCTGAGGAAGGTGTCTGAAGCTACAGTCGCTGGCTAGCAGTGAGACACAGGGCATCCCGGGGGGGGGCGGGGGTGGGCATCTCCCCAGGGGTTCTCGCTGCTGCCGCTGAGTTTGAATTTCAGATAACTATTGCTTTGACTTTCAGTGTTTTATTTGATACTTTCTAAATTACAAAATAATTCATTCTAGTTATTATGAGGGAAACAATACAAAGACATGATCATAACCTGTCGACATGGCTGTTCTTTCCATTTCCAGGTGCAAGTTCCTAAAGGCTTCCATGTTAGCTGATCACTGTGTGGGCCCTTCACACTTTACATCTTTCTTGTGCGTGTGTGCACACACACACGTGTATTTTTATGCATAGTTTAAACAATTGCATCCACATGAGAGCATGCTCTGCATATTTATCTTTTGCACCTGAAAAGTCCTAAGAGTAGAGATCTAATATCCTTCTTTCATTTTTTCTCTTTTCTTGTTATTTTACTTGGAAGTCAGAATCATACACATACACATACACGCTTGATACTGAATTACACATATACAGAGAGAGAGAGAGAGAGAGATCTTCCATCCCCATGTGGTTCTTTCCCCACATGCCCATTATGGCTGAAGCTGGGCTGATCCAAAGTCAGGAGTTAGGAGCTTCCTCTGGGTCTCTCATGTGGGTGTAGGGGCCCAAGGACTTGAGCCACCCTCTGCTGCCTTCCCAGGCTATTAGCAGGAGCTGGTTCAGAGATGGAGGAAGACATCAACCATATGGAATGCCAGCACTTTTGGTGGAGGAGTAGCCCATTATGCCATTGCAATGGGCCCTTTTCTTATTTCCTTTATGTGAGCACATATACACATATATGCACATATCAGATATAACACTATCCACACATATGCATGGAGATTTACACAAATGGAATCATTAGTAAAATTTATTCTTAGTTTTTGATTGTTTCCCTTTTTACACTCGCCAGTTTGCTTCCTCATTCCTGCAGCTTACATGGACAATCTGGTATATATTCCCCAGCGAATTTATCTGTTCTCATATAATTTTTTTGCATGGGCATATATATATACATACACACACAGAGAGACGTGCTTCATTCTGTATCATAAATGACAGTATGTTTCATATTGAGATTTGGAAAGAAGACTTTTCTTAATCTCTTTCCTGGGTTCCTCTTCCTTTTTCTTCCCCAAGTGAAAATTTTATTTTCTTTATTTGAGAGGCAAAAAAAAAAAAAAAAAGGGAGCTCCCTTCCACTGATGCACATGGACCAGGGTCCATTGGGAGCTAGGAGCTAGGTTTCAATCCAAGTCATGTGTGTGGGTGGCAAGGACCCACTTGAGCCTTCGTCTCCTGCCTTCCAGAGTGCACACTAACAAGAAGCTGAACTTTGGAGGGCAGCTGTACTCCAACACAGGCATTCTCTATGGATGAACACCTGCTCTGCTTCTTGCTTTGACTTGGTCTCATAAAGGTTCCCAATGCTCCTGGTCTTAGTCCATGCCACTTATTTTTCTACATAACCTGTCTGGATGATCTCATACATTTAATGAGTGTAATTACCTCTTTTGCTATTGACATTCAATTCTAAATTCCTAGTTTAGATAATTTTTGGTCCCTTTATTCAACTTTTTAAAAAAGATTTATTTTTATTTGGAAGGAAGATTTACAGAAAGAAAGGGAGACAGAGAGAGAAAAATCTTCCATCTGCTGGTTCACTCCCTCAGATGGTCGCAATGGCTAGAGCTGAGCTGATCTGAAGCCAGGAGCCAGGAGCAAGGAGCTTCTTCTGGGTCTCCCATATGCTTTTGGCCATCTTCCACTGCTTTCCCAGGCTATAAGCAGGGAGCTGGATTAGAAGTGGAGCAGCTGGCACAAGAACCAGCACCCATATGAGATGCCAGTGTTGATGCCAATTGAGTCATTGTGCTAGCCCCCTGCTATTCAACTTGATATTAGATATTCTCCATCTAATTTTTCCATAGGTACCTCAGGTGAATGTGCCCCTCCTTTCCTTTGCATCCTGCATCATTTGAGTGCAGTTGGTGCTGTCACCATTCATCTCAACATCAAACTAGAAATCTGCCACTTAGAATTAATTAGCCAATTCTGGCAACTTATCTCTTAAAATACTTAATGAGCTTATTCTCTTCTCTCTATTTCTGTTAGAGGCACAGTAGTTAAGATATTCATTAAGCATCACATGTTTTTTTAATCTTTCCAGTTTTTTTTTCATATTCCACAACCTTAGTGAGTCACTGCAAAGGCATGGTGCCATATTTTGTTATTTTTGGTAAATGTAGAATCATGATAGATTTGCCCATTTCAAGATTCTGTTCCTTCTTTCTGGATTCTAAAATGCAAAATATTAAAGATATAAGATCATGAGCAGAAAGAGTAATCTTCCATCTGCTGGTTTACTCCCTAGATTGCCACAATGGTCAGCACTGAGCCAGGCTAAATCCAGAAGCCAGGAGCTTTCTCTGGTCTCCCATGTGGGTAACAGGGACCCAGACACTAGGATCATTTTCTGCTGATCTTCCTGCATCTTTCGTACAGAGCTGAATTGTAACTGAGCAGCAGGACATGAACATATGGCCATATGTGATGTCAGCATTATAGGCAGTGGTATTATCTGCTGTGTCACAATTCTAGCCCCTTTTGTCCTATTTTTAAAACGGATTGATTTATTTGAAGATAAAAGCTGTGGAGAGACAGGAAAAGAGAGAGATCTTCCTTCCACAGTTCACTCCCCAGATGGTTGCAATGGCTGGGGCTGAAGCCAGGAATTAGGAGTTTTGTTTGTGTCCCACATGTGGGTGGCAGGAGCCCAAACACTTAGACCATCACCTGCTGTTATATTCAGGTCAAGAGCAGAGAGCTGGATCAGAATGGAGCAACCGTGACACGAACTGGCATTAGATGGGATGCCAACATCACAGGTTGCTACTTTATCTATAACAGGGTAACTCCAGCACCAAGGGCAATAATCTGTAAGAAAATACTGATGTTGTAGCAACATGGGAGGCATGTTCTCCCCTAATCCCTCCCAAGCCATGCAGTGCCTCCTATTTTAGATGAATTATTCCTGCATCATTGTTTTCATGCATGTTGTTCTCATGCAGCCACAGTGAGCTACATGAAGCACAAACTTGACCTTTGTGTCACTCTCAGGACTGTGGAATGTGAATGAATGTGGCCTACCTTTAAGGGTTGTAGTCACATTTAGCCAGTGGATGGAAGAATAGCAGATGGAAGAAAGACCTGAAGTGTTAGAGAATCTGGCAGTAGAAGGTCATTGAGCTCATCTTGTGGGTACTGCAGAGTAAGTGACAAGACCATCCAGAGTTCTGTTGAGCTGTCATAGTGAAAAAAAAAAAAAAAAAAAAAACCAACACCAAAACATGTGAATGAGTTCTTTCCAGACTGCATTCTCTGGTTACTTTACCTGTGTTCTCCACTGGTGACGAAAATCTAGAATAAATGGCACACGTAGCTCTTTAAGGCCCCATTGAATAATTGCCCATCACAAAGAAAGACATAGGAATAAGGAAATGTTGTAGCTAGATAGATTGGAACCAAACATTTCGGAGAAGGTATAGATGGTAGACTTATAATGAAATTGTAATAAGAAGAAAGAGTATCTTAAATTCATCACAGCATATATTATTTCAGTGAAAATCTTGCTGTATTTTCTCTGGTTGAACATTTTTAGCCTCTAAACATTTCAGGAGTAGGGAGAGAAATGAGGGAAATTTGTTCTCATTCATGAACTTTCAGCCTCCCTAAAAACTCTTTTGGGAGTTTTGGTCACTGTTAAGATATGAATCTTGAGTCATCAGGATTTTGATATTAGACTGTGACACATGACTTCAGAATGTGGTGAGTTCTATGAAGTTCATTAATGTCAGAGACCAATGGCACTAGTAGGCAAGTAGGTATTGACTGAAGAGTCTTTGAGTTCCTCAGGCATCTTCTTATGGCAACCTTCATGCTCCACAATTAGAGACAGTCCCTGACTTTTGATGATTTGATGCATGATTTTTTCTTATTTTTATAATGGCATGGAAGTGATATGTTGCTAGTGAAAGTTAGTTTTACTTTTTAGTCTTGATCCAGGCTAAAGACATATGATATCATACTGTTTTGGATGGTAGGCAACTTCAGGCTGCACTACTTCTGCTCCACCCACAGTCCTGGGAGTAAACAAGCAATACTCTGCAGCTACTGTGCTGCTAGCCTGTAAAGTTCACTAGGCTAGGTGTGCCAAGTTCATTTGCAACTCAATTGTGACCCCATACTTATGCAAAGGACACTTGAGTACCTACTGCCAGAAGTTAAATGGTACTTTGAGAAAACTTTGACAAATTTTTTTTTCACAGGGCTGAAGGGATGGTCATAGATATTTTGGGTGGTTTTGACCTATCCAAGCAGATTATATAAGTCTGAGAGATTCATTGACTATGAATAGTGTTATATAAAGCCTAATTGTTAGCTTCCATGTGGATTGCTTTTTTGATAAGTAGAATTGGCTCCAACATGCAGTAAGAAGTGGTTTGCCTCTTTATGTCCTTCAAGAGGACTGGCACAAAGAAAGTTCTGAATATTTTGGGAGCGACTGGTTGATTCCAAATATTAGATTCAGATTATTTGAATTTAAATTAAAAAAAAATTATTCCTTCTGCAGAAGCACAAGACCAACTTTTTGGGTCAGTTGTATACCTTATGCATCTTAATTTCTTAAACCCTGTCCCTAATGATGAGTCATATCCAAAGATGTTTGTAATCCTCCCACTTATGGCAACAAAGAAAGTGGAATTTAATAGTAGCATCTGATTTTCTACCTTTCTTGGGCTAATGCCTGAATGTGGGAGCAGCTGAAGAAACAAGAAAATGAAAGAATGCTGTTAGGCATTTGGCCTGACTTTGTTCTTTAAAACCAGCTTATCATAGCCATGCACCACATTGCCATTGACAAAGAAAAACAACCAGTGGTTATAATGATGGTCTTGTGAGACAAGGACAAAGACCAGAGATTCATGCTGTCCCTATAGGAAAATTCTCACTTTTTTTTTTTGGTCATTACCTCTGCAGGAACTGTCAGAGGTAAAATGAGATGACTAACCCTAGGAGATCTCTTCAATTTAATCAATGCTAATAGTTTAGTGTTAGTTAACTGGGGGATGCGTTTGCTGCTTTAGCTGGAGTAGAGAGGAGGAAGAGAAATGTCAAGAATGCCTAGGATTGGGCCCAGCATGGTAGCCTAGCAGCCAAAGTCCTTGCCTTGCACGTGCCGGAATTCCATATGGGCACCAGTTCTAATCCCGGCAGCCCTACTTCCCATCCAGCTCCCTGCTCGTGCCCTGGGAAAGCAGCTGAGGACGGCCCAAAGCCTTGAGACACTGCACCCGTGTGGGAGACCCGGAAGAGACTCCTGGCTCCTGGTTTTGGATTGGCTCAGCTCCAGCCATTGTGGCTACTTGAGAAATGAATTATCAAACAGATCTTCCTCTCTATCTCTCCTTCTCTGTATATCTGACTTTCCAATAAAAATAAATAAATCTTAAAAAAAAAAAACAGAAACAAACAGAAACAAACAAAAAACTAACAAAGAATGCCTAGGATTTCATAAGGCCCCACAGCCGTGACTTCAGAGTAAGGAGAGGGGCGATGGTGACTGAATGGGACAGAAGAGCATTTAGTTGTGTGCCAGGCTGGTGTGAATTGCCCTGGTGTCTTGCTTTTCGCTAGAGAGGAAGGAGATTTCTGAAGTTTGACTGTGAGGATTCAGCAACTCACTGTCTTGTTGTCTGCCGAGCCTTTTCTTTCTTTTTGTCTTTTACGGAAAAACAGGGTAAGGTAAAATAAAGTAGCCAGGCAAAATATATCTATGTCAGGGTCATTCGGAAGACACAGTTTTATCCAGTAGTCTGTCTAGTGTTCCTTGCAACTCTGTCACACCTAGGGCAATTTCTATCAAATAAATCCCAGCCCCTACGGAACTGAAAAATAAAATTCAAAATAAAATTAAAATTGTCTGATGGGGGCTGGCTTCGTGGCACTGTGGGCTAAGCTGCCACCTGTAATGCCTGTATGAATACCAGTCAAGTCCCAGCTGCTTTTCTTCCAATCTGACTCCCTGCTAATGTGTCTGGGAACACAGTGGAAGGTGGCCCAAGTGCTTGGGCCTCTGCCATCCATGTGGGAGACTCTGGCTCCTGGCTTTCTTTGTCTCCATTTGGGGGAATGAACCAGTGGGTGGAAAATCTGATTCTCCCTCTCTTTTTCTGTAACTCTGCCTTCCCAATGAATAAAATAAACCTTTAAAAATTGTCTAATTGTTTTTATTTTCTGTACTACAGGGTGACACCTGGAATACCATAGCCATACTGCTCTGCAGATGTATTTCAAATGTTGAGTCTTCCAGTGAATTTGAAACTTAGCCAAGTATCTTCTCCCATTTCTACTTTTATTCCTTATAATTTCTGAAAAACTTTCTTGCTAGCAGACTGCTCAGACAGTGACAAACTGAATCCTCATTAAAACAAAGAAAGGTTAAGGGGAAAAAATAACCTATTTAAGATGAGGTAATTCACCAGTCTTTCAGCTATAAATTGACAATAGGATTTATATAAATCCATAATTGTATCTCTTTTACCTGCAGTTAGGTTAGTTAATGATGAAAAAAGCATATAGCTGATCGGGCGGCTTTAATGAGGATTCTTTTTTGCAGAGTTAAAAAAATCCACCAAATTAAATTCTGCCAATTTACTCCATTGCAAATTGAGAACCACCCTGTGAGCAAGAAGAAAAAGAAAAAAAAAGAAAAAAAATCATCAAGTAGGTTAAATCAGTTACAGCTAAATGTGTAAGTCAGCATGCGCTTTAGCCTTTAGTCATGAAGAATATATTAGATTTTAAAAATAAATGGCTTTCTGCTGAGTCTTCATTGCAATGGCTTTCTGACTTTTAATTAAATTTTCAGTACTTGTGGATGCTTCCTCGTGTACTCTGGCCACAGAGTGAGCATTGCCACCATCATTAAGGAGAGTGGAAAACCAAATTGGAGATTATTAAGCTTGTTCATTTCTTTGTTATCAGTAGCTGGTTACTCTCTCCTTTATACTTGTTAAATAAGGATGGAGCTTTCTACCAGGATTTTTTCCAAGAATGAAATAAGCTCTCGTAAACAGAACATGATTAGCCTTAATGCGGGAGCTTGTTAAATGTTCCTCATTATACATTTCTGGTCTGTTTCATCAGTGTTAAATGAACTTAATGTAAATTAATAAAAACAGGTTTGCATTATTTGTAACAGGATTGAGTGTAAAGAAGAAAACTGTAAGCAACACTAAACTTGGCAACTAATGTTGAAGTTTGCACTTTTATCTCTGCTGCCCTTTCTTTCCTCTGGAATTGAATAAATGGCTCTGAGGACTTAATATTTAATCTGTGGGAACGGAACATTACACTTTAGGTCTTACATTACCCACTTTAATTGGTAGTTTGGTGCTTTCCTGTAAATTTTGTCTTTGCTTCTTTTGAACTTCCCAGAAATAGAGATTTATGAAAATCATATATTATTGTAAGGAACCATCTTCAACAAAGGGATTTGGATTTTTATACCAACAGGGTCAAGTGCAACATAATTTTGGCTATAGAACTTAATGGTTGATTTTAAATTCATATTTGTTTTGATTTATAAAAGTGAGTTCATTGTAGATGCTTTAAGGCAAATGTGTTATATAAAAATGCACATTGTTGTAAGCAGTGATGTTCTTAAAATGCAAGATTTCTTCTCCTAATTAAGAAGAAGCCAAACTGCAAACACACTTAGGCATGCACAGAAGGTCAAAGAGCTAAGGGCCACTAGTCTAAGTAATAAAATGATTTATCTTTGAGAAGTGGAATTAGATACCCATGAACAAGTAAGAATAATTGGAGATCTGAGTATTTAAAATTTTAGGGCTTTCATTAACCAAAGTTGAACGTCCTAACTTGCAAACTCCTTTAGAAAATGTGAAGAATATGAGGTTCCAGGGACCTGGCCTTCTGGTCAGTGGTAGAGCTGGTGGAACACCTGTACATGGTGTTTACAGTGTTTTGTAGCATCCACAAACATATTAATACTCACAAGGGGGGAGCTAGCATTTAAAAATGAAGTCAAGATAAAAGCCACTAAATTAAAAAAATGCATTATGCACTGTGGGTATAGTCTCATGTTGAATAATTTTCTGGAATGTTACGTTTTTATTAAAAATATTGGTGCTCCTCAAACTAACAGTGCATTGTTAACTATAAGCATGTTTTACCAAGTTAATGGAAATGGATGCTAAATATGAGTTTATTCTATGCATTTTTAAAATTCATGCATATGAAAGGTCTTCAAAGAATTTGTGAAAAAATCTGTAGTATGAAAAAACCATGTATGAATTCCAAAATTTTTAAAGATTATTTTTATTTCACTTGAAAATCAGAAAGACTAAGAAATAGCCAAATACACACACACACACACACACACACACACACACACAGTGTGAGATTGAGAGAGAGAGAGAGAGAGAGAGAGATCTTTCATCTACTTGTTCACACTAAACATATTTGTAACAGCTATGGCTGGGTAAAGATGAAGCCAAAAGCCAAGCACTCTATCTAGGCGTCTCATGTGACTGGTGGGGACACGAGTTTTTGGGTCACTACCTGCTGCCTTCCAAGGTGTGCGTTAGCAGAAAGTTGGAATGAGAAGAGTTTGGGAATCAAATCCAGGCATTTCAATACAGGATGTGTTCAACTGAAGTAGTGCTGTAACTGTTAAAACAAATACCCCTCAACATGTTTTATATCAAAATAAACTTATGTTTAATCCTATTTACACTAACATTTTAAAGCATTACGGTATTAAAATTATATTTCATATTAAAATATCACAGATATTAATTTAAACAGAATCACACACACATAGAAAATGATCAACTGTCTACTGGTTAATTTGCAAATGTCTGCACTAGTTGGGACCGGGGCCAGGCTGAAGTCAGGAGCAAACAGTTCTGTTTGGGATTCCCAGTTGGCTGACAAGAACTCAGGTATTTGGACCATCACCCACTATTTTACATTTGTATAATCAGGAAGCTGAATTTGAAGTGGAGTAGCCAGACTCACACATTCTTCCAGTATGGGATGCTGGCAACTCAAATGGCATTTTAACCTACTGTATCACAGCACCTGTCCTAGTGCTCATCTGTTTATTTAACAGTAGTGGCAGCAAAAATAGAGAAATCTTGATTTTGACTTGAATTCTTGACTGTGTCATACTCACATCCATGACAGTGAAATTCCAGGATGTACACCACAATTATCAGTCACATGCACTTTCTCTCTAGCAACCTGGATTGTTTTCAGCGGCCTTCTCAGCATACTAATGGAGGTAGATCACATCACCAGATTGCAGTTATGTGAGGTGAAGTCTCTTTTGCCATTTCTATTCTAATTTGTAAACAAAGACTTTTGGGATGTGGCTTAAAAAATGCGGTTTTTCAACTTTTGTGGCTGAAACAGATTACTTCTTGCCTTACTAGGGTATGGCAAATACATTCTAATCATTCTATCAACCATCATCATAAACTGTTTTTGTGTGTGATTCAAGGACATCATTATGAGAAGGAGTTTTCCTAATTAAGTATATCAGTAGAAAGTGTGGCAGACTAACACTGTACCAAATTCAGAATGTCTACTTGCGTACGTCCCTCCCTCTCTCCTCCTGCTTCCCTCTCTCCTTCCCTACCTTCTCTTTCTGAAAAACCCCAGATTCCATAGGATTTGGTAGCAAAAACAACAACAAAACAGACAAAATAACTTAAATTTTCAAAGCATTTCTTAGAGAAAAGACAGAACACAGGTCTTCTGAAATATCCAGGCAATGTTAAAATGTTGTCCCTCTGGCTTTGTCCACAGGACCATCCACTTTGAACTTCAGCCTCATTCTATTTTGCTACCCTGTGTCTTTGGCCTGGTGCAGCTTTGATCTTATCCTCTGATAGTTCCATGCTGGTTGCCTTTTGCTGGCCAGCTCCTGCCCCTGGATTAAGATACATGGAGCTCTCTTCTCTTACTCCCCAAGTAAAGCAACAGAACCAGATTCTGCTGACTTGATAGCTTTTATTCACAGAGCTCTATCAACAGAATTTACTAAATGTCTTAACGAGCCCTCAACCTTGCTGTTATGTGATAAGGACCACATGATTCCATGCACGTTTGAATGGAATGGTGGTGGTGAGAGACTGGGATATTTTACATAACAGTTGAGAATCCAACTGCTACCGCAGCACTAGGACCAGAAATGCAAGGATCTGGTGGAATATTATAACAATAAAGGCTGTAGGGTAGTATAAAAATAATAAAGTAAAGGTAAGTGGTATGCCAAAGAGTGATAAGAACACATGATTAAAATATGAGGAAGATGAATGACTCATTTATCTTGTGCAATGATAGTAATGATAGCAGAACATATTTATTGAATAGCCACCATGTGCTAGATACTACTGCAAGAGCATTTATGTGTTAGCTAATTTCAGACAATAACTCCCTGGGGTAGCTATTATTATTATTCTTTTATGAATAGAGACGGTGAGTTGTCAAGACAGCTCAGTGCCAAATAGCTGGTAGATGTTAGAGCATGTGACACTGGAAAGTGCATGTGGGTACTCTGGTGAAGATGATGGTTGAGTTCCCAGGCAGAGAAGGCCTGGCCATGTGTTGCTGCCCCTGGTTGTCTGACAGAATTGACTGTGGTGTATCCTGAAAAAAAAAAAACAAAGAACAAAATAAAACAAAAGCCAGTTGCTTCCTAAGCTTTTGTGGTCTTTGAATCAAATCTAAGAAATTATCTTTTACAAATATACACTACCATTTTCCTTACTGAAGAGCTAATACGTGAGATCTTGCAAAAAAAGCACAATATGAATATAATGACCACTGTAGAGAGATTTTTAAAATTATGGACAGTTATGTTTGCTTTCAGCTCTACTCACCCCTCCTAACATTAGCAATACTGATATGCTTAAGGGTCCCTTAGAGAGGCACCATATTCATCTATTAAATTCTTACTAGAATTCTTCCCTTCCACTTTGCAGGCTTGTCCTGGAGGGGCCTAGACTGCTGCTAATCTTACACAGGTAGAATATCATCATTCTGTTCACCGACTACTGAGTAGATGTACACAGTATGCTAGAGTCTAAACAAATGACACAAAAACCTGAAAAAAAAAACATTGATGAGAGAAATGAGAATCTGTAATTTCTGATTTCCCAAGTCTATTTCCATTCTATTTCATGGGAAAAAAGAAAAACAAATAAAGGAGCATTTCTTAGTCATGTAAACTTAGAGAAGCCCTAGCATGCAGTTAGCTGTCTCTCTAGACAGCTAGGAAGTCATATTGGTGTAAAGTAATTTTTATGACATTTAGCAAGTATAAGATTCATCCCAGAGTCCACTATGCTGGGCTTTCTTAGGAGGCTTCTCAGAAAAACTGTGACTGATTTTTAATTTGTGTTTACCAATGTCATAGATCTTCCCAACACAAAATTCAAAGGCAGAATGAAACCTCAGTTTATTTAAAAATGGTGGTGGAGGAACCGATGCGAAGACTCAGTGGTTAAATCCTTGCACATGCCAGGATCCCAAATGGGTGCCAGTTTGTATCCCAGCTGCTCCACTTCCCATCCAGCTCCCTGTTTGTGACCTGGGAAAGCAGTAGAGAATGGCCCAAGGCCTTGGGACTCTGCACCTGCAAGGGAGACCCAGAAGAAACTCCTGGCTTCAGATCAGTTCAGCCTTGGTTGTTGCGGCCACTTGGAGAGTGAACAAGTGGACAGATCTTTGTCTCTCCTTCTCTCTGCAAATCTGACTTTCTAATAAAAAAAATAAAATCAATCTTTTTTTTGTTAATGGAGGTGTAGGGTGGTGTTTGGCACTATGGTGAAGCCCCATTTGGGAAATTTGCATGTTGTACTGGAAGTTCTGAGTTTGACTCCTAGCTCCAGCTTCCTGCTTATGTACACCCGGGGAGGCAGCAGGTGATGGCTCAAGAAGTTGTATCTCTGCCTCTCATGCAGGAGACTTGGATTGAGTTCCCATCTTCCAGCATTTGATGCATGAACCATTGGACAGGAGTCTCTGTTCCCTTCCCACTGCCCCATTCTACCCTCTCCACCCTCCACCAAATCACTGGGTTTTTTTTCTCTCTCAAAAAAAGCTTAATAATAATAATAATAATAAATGATGTGATAATTTTCCCAGGTTCAGTTTGATTCATGTGTCACAGGGCAAAAGGCCCCCAGTGGAAGCTTTGCCTTATTTCATTCACTTTGCCTCATCCGGCTCTTGCATTCATCCCTGCAACAGTCTGTAAGTGCACCAATATGCAAAATTAAGGGGCTTAGCCATGCAACAAAATGACTCAGCCATTACCATAGCTACAACCTAAGCATGCCATCCATGAGCGGCACTTCACCTTTTAATAATTTCATGGCAGAACAGCAAGGCAGATACTATCCTTGTGTGTTGGATGAGAAGGCCAAGGAGCAGCAAAGTTAAATGATTTGCTAAGATCACCTGTATTTTCAGAGGTGGAGCTGTGGTTCATGAAATTCCTATGAATTACAAAGCCAGTGCTTCAACACTGCATCCTTCTGCTTGCCTGGATTACCAGCACTAAGAAATTCTGTATCACCTAACAAATACAGAAACAAAAGGCAGCCATGGCACTGCCGTGTTATAAAGTGAAGTACAGAAGGGGTCTGTCAGCCCCACCTGGCTAGTTCTGACCACTGGGATGTTTTGGATATATGCGTAAGGAGAAGCCTTCCAGGCAGTGAGGCAGTGAGGCAGGTGGGCTGGCTAGACAGGATTAAGGCACTGGGACTCTGCTGAGCAAGGTGCTCCTTCCTGTCAGAACACATTGCCGTAGAGTCCTGGAGTCTTGCAAGCTGGTAGCACCTCCTCCAGCTTCTGCCTCCTAGTGGGCTGTCTGAGGGAGGCTATACATATGTATTAAGTTATTAAGCAGTGGTATGGGCTCTCACAAGTTCAAACACAAAGCATGCTGTGTCTCTGCTCGAGCATCTCCAGGAGGGCCTGGATTAATAGAAATGCAAATGGAGCATCTGCACAAGGCCATATGATTAGAGCCTCCCCCTCACACCTCAAAGTCAAGAGCAGAAAACACTGCATGTGAAACACAACAAAAAATGGTGATATAATATGCAAAGTCTCTTACCCATTTCAACAACAGTCAGCAAAACATTTCTACTCACACCACTCAGAACTGTTGTGCCTCAACTTTATGATCTAAGCTCATGTTTTTCATTGGGCTGAAATGGCTGTGGGTATATTACAGCCCTATTGACTATTGTGTTGCCTAAAATTATGCACACTACCACTGAGCCCACTCTAGAGATATGCTGTTTAAAGAAGCAGGGCTTTAAGGTTTGTTTTGTTTTGTTTGTGTGTGGCTATTCCTGGAGTTGAAATCCAAAGTTCAAAGAAGCACCAAAGATAGTAGTATAAGACTGTTGAGGCTAGCCTGCTGCCTTGTCTGACCTGTCCTAGGTGTCACCCAGCTGGCTTGAGCCAGGATTTATTTCCATTTGTTCAGGTAGCCGCTCTCTCTTTCTGTGGCTGGCACATAGTACTCTCTTCAGGAAGCGGACCAAATCCCAGCATATCAGCATCATAATATTTTATGTATGTTTGTGGGATGAGTGAATGCATGAATGAGTAAGTGAAAAGTCAGCTTGCCTCTCAGTTTATGCTGTCGGCAGGAGGGTGTCCATGTGAGATGTCCATGGTTTTGTGCAGCTTCTTCACGGAAGGAAAACAAAGCTCACCTATAACTGCCCTCTTTCTGTCCCTTCCCTATGACTGGTGTTCTTCCTGCTTTAGTGGAATTCAAGCTGGACATTGAACCCAGACGCTCTGATGTGGGACCCAGATGTTCTAAGCAGAAGTGGTGATACCTGACCTATACCCTTCCCTTGGAATTTTTTATATTCAAGCAGATTGCTGAGTAGCTGGAGAAACCATAGATTTACCAGCTGGATGCTTGTGTTTACACTAGTTGTATTTCTGGACACTAGTCCTCATTGGAGGGCTTAGAGTGCACATTGCTACAGCAGACTTTCTTGCATGATTCAGACTGGCACCCTGTCTTACCTGTACTCCCACCAGAGGATTCTTGGTGCCCTAACCTCTTCAGTCAGTTGCATACTGGCATACCTTCCATGTTCATCCTTCTGAAGAATAGTTCTGGTTAAGTAGCTCCTCAGTAGAAACACCTAGGATTTCCATTGCTTGATAAGTAAGCCACAGTGTTCCAGGACAGACTGCTACCTGTCCCTTCCAACGTGTCAAATCACCCACCACACCACACGATTTATAATTCCACCTCACCAGATGCACACCACCAAGTGTTTCACTGAAAATAAAGCTCTTACCTTGGTTCATCCCCGGTGTGGCCCTGTCCTGGAAGTACCTAAATTATCACTTCCTGTTGGAGGCCATTCTGATGTATCCAGTGAGTTCCTTGTGTGCCTGCCTGCCATGCTTTGTCCCTCTTCTTGGCTCACATCTCTTGTTTTCCAGGTCAGGTGTGCAGTTAGAACAAACTTCATTTACAAAACAATCAAAAGGATGTTGAATGAATGAATGTCCATCTCTGTCTGAATTCCCCTTCAGAGTGTGAGAGCCCCAGTAAGGCAACCGTGTGATGTTTGGGGTCAGAGACCTGGCTTGGAGTCTCTACTGGCCATTTATTAATGCTCTTTGAGAAAGCTACAAAATTTCTCTGTGCCTTACCTCTCCCAGGGCTTGTTGAATGCATGGACTTTGGTTGTGCATCTCTCTTTTGTTTTTGTTGTTCATATGCATTTTCTTTAGTCCCTGGAAAAGCAAAGTATTACCCGTCTTATGAGTATGGGACATTTTGTTTCGTAAATCATGGCAGGAACTGACATCATAATGTATACCACGGACCTGGTGAGATTTCACTTGAAAAATAATGAGTTGGGCAAGTATTATACTATCACTCTGCCAACTGCCCTTGTGACAACTAACTGTGAACAATGGAAACTATATGTTTGCTTTTAAAGACTATGTATTTTGCTAGTTTATCTAATTTGGAGACCTAGTAATAGAAATGATACAGTGCTGTTAATCCAAGCATCTACCATGAGGATTTCTTAGAAAGAGAAAGAGAAAGAGAGAAACGTTAGTACAGTAATTTCTTACATCTGCAATCCTAAATCTAATTTAGTATTAGTGCTCCTGACAGGAAAAGGAATTTCAGGGCAGTTACTCACACTTCTGAAGGTTTTATTTGGTTTAACCTCAGAAATAACTGCAGAGAAGGAGCCATGTGCTCTCAGATGTGGGCTTTCTCTCTGAAATAATGGACTCCTGAGTTTCTTCTCCTCCTAAAATGAGCTTTGAGATGCTGTCGAAGCTTCCTGAAGAGTGGCTTTAACTACCTTGTGATGTGGGGACATAAAGAAAGAATCCCCTGCCCACTTAGTGTGGTATTTCTGTGAGAGCACGTAAGAACCTGGAAACCCTCACTGACCATGCCATCTATTGGAAGGCGATGGCTAGCCAGCCTGATGGGGTCACATGTTTTCCTTGTCATGTACCTCCCCTGTGACCAGGCCCATGCCTAGTGCTGGGGCCACTGAATGATGGTGAGCATTGCGCGCATGTTTTGGGTGCGCTCCAGTAGTCATTTCCATGTTATTTATGGTATTGTCTACCTTTTCATGACATCTGTCCTTTTCTTCTGAAACTTTCCTCTGGCCTCTTGATGAACTGCATCAGGGAACATACAACTGGGCAGCACTCGCTCATTTTTCTGTTGGATGTAAAACAAACAACTGGAGAAGAAATAATCAACCTTCTCACCAACATGACAGGTGCCACATCATAATGTCCTCGCACTGGCAAAGGGAGGATTCCACCTTTGATGAGGGATGGTGTTGAGGATGAGACCATGTTGTTTTGCTTTCTCGCTGTATCTTTTTTTTTTTTAGATCATAAAATGCCTATCAGTTTTATTTTTTTTTTAATTTTTAAAATTTTTTATTGATTACATTGTATTATGTGACACAGTTTTATAGGCACTGGGATTCCCCCGCACTCCACCCCAAACCACCCCCCATGGTGGATTCCACCACCTTATTGCATTACCACAGTTCAAGTTCAGTTGAGATTCTTTCATTGCAAGCATCTACCAAGCATAAAGTCCAGCATCTTATTGTCCAGATAAGTTCAACGGCTTCTTGGGGAGACCATCTCTAGTCTGAAGGTAGAGCCAGCAGAGTATCATCCCGTTCAATTAAAAGCCCCAACATTACATCAGTAACAATTTATAATGTTATGGAATTAGTTGACATGGTATTAAGTAATCAATATGTTAAAAGAGAAAAAAAAAAGAATGCAAGTTCTGAACCATATTCTGTGACTTCTACATTGAGATTTCAATTATTAGTTTATATACAACCAGGTTCTATACACCTTAAAATGGCTACAGATTACTGTTCAGCTGTCTCATGTCTATTTTAATTTTAGTATTTAGCAGTTTGTAGCGTTGAAGCATGATTTTGCTGCACCTGGCTGTTTTTCGGGTAGTCTAACTCTGTAAGTCTAACAAGGCATATGTCAACAGTTTAGGTGAACAATTTCAGGAGGGGTGTGCAGAGAAATCTTCAATACCTCAGTGAGGAGTAACTACTCTTTGTGTCCCACCCAGTGAGTTATAAGTGCATCCCCGCTGACTGTTTCCTGTCTGTTTCTAAGCTTTCCTTGTTGTTCTCTATTAGTTTGTTCTCGCTGTATCTGATAGAATACTAGAGGAAGAGTTGCAAGTATCTGTATAGTTCTTTACTCTTTATAAATATTTCCCTCAAAATATTAATGTTTGCAAGAGCATTGCTATGTGCTTGATCTTCTTCTATTAATTTTTTTCTGATGATGCATCTGCGGCTAGGAGGTCTCATAAAATAAATGACAGAAACCAGGGGCACCTGGTGATGGCTATGTTCCCACCAGCAGTGGCTCTTAGAAGCATCGTGGCTTGGAGCGCCACTGTCAGAGAAATGAGAAGCTGGAGCACCAGACAGGGATTAGTTTCCAAAGACAGGATTGGAACTCACTTGGGGTGCCAGAACATGGAGTCTATATTGAAACAGGGTTGAGAAACACTACTAAGATACAGACAGATGCTTGGCTCTGGGGTCATTCTAGGAAGGTTACTGAGGATGTAGGTCCAGGAGGAGCTGGCTGCAATGACCTCAGGCCCCACATGAGGATGTTAAGTATTTAAAGATGGTGAGGTGGAATTTGGCAGATCCCTGAGTCACCGAAAAGTGCTGCAGGGACTTGGTGTGGACATGAAAACACTTTAACAGGTTTGTGGAACGTGGAAATGAAACGAGCTAAGACATTTAAATTTTCTAATGTAAGAATACTGAAACTGGTGTATAGATTCATTTCTAGAAACATTTTGAAAATCCTTTATATGTATGATGTATCAACCCGGACAACAGAAAATGGCAACAGTTAGGCTAGGTCTTCTGAAGCATTTCTGGGACATGTTCATGACCTGAATTTTGCATAACTTTGGGTTCTTGGAAAGTCCTGAAAAGGGAGGAACAGTGCTTATCACAAGATGGCATCTCATTCCAGGATGAAATTTTGCTTTTTTTCTACAGCTCAAGTAGTAAGCTGATTGCCCCAAATTGTTTTCTGTAAATGGAATTCAGAAGACCTGTTTGCCTGGTTCTGTTGTTCACTACTAGTTGGGATGTGACTTAACAACTAGATAGTTTAAAGCATGTGGTGCTTCACCTGGGTATCTGTGTCCCAGCCATCACAGTTGATTGAAGGATTTATATCACGTACCAGTGCGCTCTTAGTTGAATGCTTAATCATTGCTTAAGAACTCCTGAACAAGGCTGATTGTGGCTGCCCCCCTCTTCCATGCGTGGTGTAATGGGTCAGGGTACTGGTTGGTGCCGACCAGTGAATAAAGACGCCTGAGCTTCTAAGAATCTACGTACGAAACTGTGTTAGTGGTGGTGTAAGGTTCTGGGGATGTAAATGTGGTTGAAGTATGTATTCAGAAATATTTTTCCAGTGAGGATAGCTATCTAGCTAACTTTGGGTTATTTCTAAATTTTTAAATTCTTATCATCAAGTAGATGAATTCATGTATTGAGACAGGGAAAACAAATTTTAGATGTTTTCTAGATTCATGCTGAATGTCTCTGATGATGGATGAGTGTGTGTGCTTCTACTGTGTGAAATGTAGCCTACTTAGGAGGGGCTTTGAACCTAGTGAGGTCAAACGCTTAACTTTCTGTGCCTTTTATGACTGTCATATAGCTCATCTCATTTATGCAAACACAGATAGTCATTCTCAATAAATGCTTGATGACTTACTACCTTTTTGGCTGACTCCAAACTTTCTAAAACCTCTGGTCCTGAAAATAATGAGTAATATTTCTGTGTTCCAAAGGCTGAAGTGTTCTTTCTTTACAATTACAAACAAAGTCTATCAGTCTTTATCTTGCCATCACTTGTTCCCCAGTTATTCAAACAATGCAATTGATTGGGCCATTGGAGATGGTTAAAGTAAGTAGGTAATTGATAGATTCCTAAACTCTTTGCTGTGAAATAAACAATAATTAAGGTTGAAAAGTGAAGACTAACTTTCAGTTTGGACAACTTTCAACCTGAGGAGCAACATGAATTTTTTGACTGATACTCTTTTTAAAAATGTATCTACTTATTTTTGTATATTTGAAGAGAAAGAGCATGAGAAAGAAGGAAAGTTCTCCTGTCTGCTGGCCCAAATGTCTGCAACAGCTGGTGCCAGGCTAGGTCAAAGGCAGAGATCGGGAATCAGTCTGGGTTTCTCATAGGGTGGCAGGGGTGCAAGTATTTGGACCGTCATCCCCTTTTCTTCTGTATGTGCATTGGCAAGAAGCTGGGAATGAAAGTGGGCTATGGTGTAATTCTAGCCCTCTGATATGGGAGGTGGGCATCTCAAGTGGTATCTTAACTGCTGTACTGTCTGCCTGAAAATATGTATTCTTAATTGGTGAACCTTTCCCTTATAGAATATGTGACTTTACAAAAATGTGCAGTATTCAAGAGATGGCAGAGGAGTTAATGAACACATGCAAGCTTATTCTACAGCACAACCATTTTTGTGTCTTTGCAGAAAAGTAACATATTAATAGTCTTGAAAGAAGTTTGAGTAAAACATAGCTTTAAATCTATGAGAAGTATCATTATCATCATTATTATCATTTATCATTCACCAGCGTGTACTTTCCCTAATCCTGGAGAGAGGTAAGTTTTAACTTCATGAGCTTATCATTAGAATTCAACTACAATTTTACTGCTATGAAATACTACCAAATGTTCTAATTAAGTATGCCTAATTCATTTCAACTAAGAAATTCCAAAATATCGTATACATAGTTTTTCGAAATAATTGTTCGCATCAAAATTACACAAGCAAAAAGAATAGGTAATCTGTACAAGGGAAGTAAGATTTGGGCCTCACATTATTTCCCATGCTATTCACTTGCCTTGGGAGCCCATTCTAAAAAGGAAATGGATTTCAAATTCATGGAACGTTGGATGTGGGGCTTTGCCATTGCCATTAGAGAAGGTGAAAGGCAGCTGCAGTGCCTTTCCCCACCCCTGTGATACAGGGCAACAGTGACTCCACTTACAAAGAATCCAAAGAATCATACCTGAGGCTCTGTAGAGGCGAATTCCAGCTCATTTATCTATTGACATTTCATGAAAAAGAAAGAGACAACAAGGGAGTATTCTCCCATTTTTACAGATAGGCTTGCTGAAGCTACTTGACCTGCATCCTAGACTAGGGTAAAAAGTACAACCTAATTTGGGGTTTTATCTTATGGTAATTTACCTACTTAAGTAAAAGAGTAGGCAGGACTAAAAAAAATCAAAGGGAAAAAAATTTACAGTAGTAACAAAATACATTGGAACCCCCTTACTTTCTTTTTTTTTTTTTTTTTTTTCTTTCCTTGCAAACATATATTAAGCATGGAGTCCAGCTACTTATTGTCCAGATGGGTTGAACAGTTTCTTGGGGAGACCATTTCTGGTCCGAAGTCAGAGCTGGTATAATATCATCACAGTCAATTAAGAGTCCCAATATAACATCAACAGCAATTTGCAATATTATGGAATTGACATAGTTTTGAGTAACCAGTATGTTAAAGAAAAAAAAAAAAAAAACAAAGAACAAAATAACAAAAAAACAAGTCCTAACCACAACCTATGATTAGCTCATTGACATCTCAATTTTAGTTTATATACAGGACCGGACCGGCTGCTATATACCCCGAAAAGGCCACTGGGTACCATTCAGCTGTCTCATGTCTATTTCATTTTAGTATTTAGCCATTTGTTGTGTTGAAGTATAATTTTGTTGATCTTGGCAGATTTTGGGATAATCCAGACTGGCTTTTAACTCTAACAAGCTCTACTTTCTGTTGTTTGTCTATTTATTTTAGGGTTTTTTTTTTTTTTTTTTTTTTTTTTTTTTTTAGTTTGTATGATTGTTTGCTGTGAGGGGTTTTCGAAGCGATCCCGATGGTCACTGCGAGGGAGGGCGGGGGTCCAGAGGTGGAGCCAGGCTCGGACCAGAGAAAGCTCTCCTCCCTGGTCCTGAAGGACATTAATTGTTCTTCTGTGTCTGCTGACCGCTCAGGGCTTCTGGCTGTCTTTCCGATGACGTTGGTTTCTGCACGGTAGTGTTTGGACTTCTTCCATCCCCTGCGGAAGCTCCGGTTGGGGGTGGGTGACCTCAGAGTACTCAGCCTCCGAGGGCATCCAATTCCCTGTGGCCTCCTTGGCAGTTGGGGTATAGTCCTTGTTGCTCGTATTAGTAGTTTGTGTTGAAGATCTGGGAGTCTTCATGGTTGGGATCCAAGCTTCCTCCTTACCACCTGCTCCACTCTGGAGTGCCCCCCTGCTCCACGCACATGACCTCCTGTTAAGAGGTTGTCAGGATCGCACCCGATTCCCCCCTCATGCATTGGTATAGTAGTTTTATTGTTGTTTAGTGCCGCATTGAGTCTGCTGTCTATGAAATACCAGATTTGACCTTGATAAGCTATATTGTACTTTTTTTTTCTCTCACTCTTTTTATGGTCTTGAAAGATTTCCCTGCACTCCCTCCCCATTACCGGTTAACATAGCGTGTTGAGGGTATAGTAGGTTTTACACTTTTTTGATGTAGATCTTAAGTATTCTGACATTAATTGTTGTTTTATAGATTATATCGCATTATCTTATTGCATTGGATACAGGTTGTTAGAGATTGCACTAATATTACAATATACAGGTACTATCTTTCAAGTTGTCATCTTTTCATCTCAGATTAAGGCGAACATGTGGTATTTAACCTTTTGGGATTGGTTCATTTCTCTTAGCATGATGGATTCCAGTCGGGCCCATTTGTCCACAAAGAACTGCATTTCGTTTTTTTTAATAGCTGAGTAGTATTCCGTAGAGTAGATGAACCATAGCTTTCTTATCCAGTCTTCTATTGATGGGCATTTTGGCTGCTTCCAGGTTTTTGCGATTGTAGATAGTGCTGCTATGAACATAGGCGTGCATGTTGGTTTCTTGTGTAGGAGATCTTTTGGATATATTCCTAGGAGTGCTATTGCTGGGTCATATGGTATGCTGATTTTCAGTTGTTTGAGTATTCGCCAAACTGATTCCCATAGAGGCTGTACAAGTCTGCAGTCCCACCAGCAGTGGAGAAGGGTTCCCTTTTCCCCACAGCCTCGCCAGCAAGTGTTGGTGGTGTTATGTATGTGTGCCATCCTTACTGGAGTTAGGTGGTACCTCATTGTTGTCTTCATTTGGATTTCCCTTATTGCCAAGGAACTTGAGCATTTTTTCATATGCTTGTTTGCCATTTGGGTTTGTTCTTTTGTGAAATGTCTGCCCATTTCCCGTGCCCATTTCTTGAGCAGTTTGTTTGTTCTGTTGTTTTGGTTTCTCTGTAGATCTTTGTATATTCTGGAGATCAGCCCTCTATCTCCTATGTAGTGTGCAAAGATCTTCTCCCATTCTGTAGGTTGCCTTTTTACTTTGTTGATTGTTTCTCTAGCTGTACAGAAGCTTCTTAGTTTGATGAGGTCCCAATTGTTTATTTTGGTCTCGATTTCTACTGCATTTGGAGTCTTTTTTAGGAAGTGAGGGCCTACCCCTAAGTGTTCCAGTGTGTTTCCAACATTTTCTTCCAAAAGTTTGAAGGTTTCTGGATGTAGGTTTAGGTCTTTTATCCATTTAGATTCGATCTTGGTGTATGGTGAGAGATGTGGGTCTATCTTTTTGTTTCTGCAGGCTATCAACCAGTTGTCCCAACAGCATTTATTGAACAGACCTTTCCATTTGCTTGGGTTGTTGTCTGTCTTTTTGTCAAAGATTAATTGACTGTATCTGTGTGGGTTTCCATCTGTTGTTTCTATTCTGCTCCACTGATCTTCCTCTCTATCTTTGTGCCAGTACCACGCTGTTTTGATGACCACTGCCCTATAGTATGTCCATAGATCCGGTACTGTGATTCCCCCTGCTAACTTCCTGTTCTTCAGAGTGGTTCTGGCTATTCGTGGTTTTTTGTGTTTCCAGATGAATCTGTGTATCCTTTTTTCCAGTTCGATGAAGAATGCTGTGGGTAATTTGATTGGGATTGCATTGAATGTATATATTGCTTTTGGTAGTATAGACATTTTGATGATATTAATTTTGCCTATCCAGGAGCATGGGATGTTGTTCCATCTTTCGAGGTCTTGTTCTATTTGTTTTTTGAGTGTTTTGTAATTTTCTTCATAAAGGTCATCTACGCTTTTGGTTAAATTTATTCCCAGATATTTCATGCTTTTCTCTGTTATTTTGAATGGTAGCTTGTTGGTTAGATCTTCCATCTTGCGGCCATTTGCATACACCATGGCTATTGATTTTTGTTCATTAATTTTGTATCCTGCCACTCTGCCAAATTCTCGTATGAGTTCTAGGAGTCTTTGTATTGAGTTTTTTGGTTCTTCTATGTAGAGAATCATGTCGTCTGCGAATAGTGAAAGCTTGACTTCTTCATTTCCAATTTGGATTCCTTTGATTTCTTTGTCTTGTCTTATGGCTTCTGCAAGTACCTCTAGGACTATATTGAATAGCAGTGGTGATAGTGGGCAGCCTTGTCTTGTTCCAGATCTCAGTGGGAAGGGATCCAGTTTTTCTCCATTTAGTATGATGCTGGCATTGGGTTTTTCATATATTGCTTTGATTATGTTGTGGATTGTTCCTTCTATCCCCACCCTGGTTAGGGTTTTTAACATGAAGTGGTGTTGAATTTTGTCAAAGGCTTTTTCTGCGTCTATTGATACTATTATATGGTTTTTGTTTTTCAGTTTTTGGATGTGATGTATCACATTTATGGATTTTCTTATGTTGAACCATCCCTGCATTCCCTGGATGAAACCTACTTGGTCTGGATGGATGATCTGTCTGATGTTTTTTTGTATTCTATTGGCTAGGATTTTGTTGAGAATCCTAGCATCAACGTTCATCAGGGAGATCGGTCTGTAGTTTTCCTTCTCTGTTAATTCTCTGTTCGGTTTGGGGATTAAGGTGACATTGGCTTCATAGAATGAGTTTGGAAGAACTGCTTCCTTTTCTATTGTTTTGAAGAGCTTGTAAAGGATTGGGGTTAGCTCTGGTTGGAATGTTTTGTAGAATTCTGTGGTAAAACCATCTGGGCCTGGGCTTTTCTTTGTTGGGAGCTCTTTAATCACTGATTCTATTTCTGATTCGGTAATGGGTTTATTCAGGTCTTCTGTTGCTTCTGGGGTGAGTTTTGGTAAGTGGTGGGATTCTAAGAATCTTTCCATTTCCAAGTGGTTATCGGATTTGTTGGCGTATAGTTCTTTGTAATAATTTCTAATTATTTCCTTAATGGTAGTAGTGTCTGTTGTTATGTTGTCTTTTTCATCTTTGATGCTGCTAATTCTTGCTTTGTCTTGTTTTTTCTTTGTCAGTTGGGCCAGTGGGGTATCTATTTTGTTTATCCTCTCAAAGAACCAGCTTTTTGATTCATTTATTTTCTGAATGGTTTTTTTAATTTCTTTCTGATTTAGTTCTTGTCTTGTTTTGATAATTTCTTGTTTCCTCTTGTTTGTGGGGTCCTTCTGCTGTTGCTTTTCCAGTTCCTGGAGGTGTGTGCTTAATTCCTGCATTTGTTGCCTTTCTTGAGCTTTGACGTGCGCGCTAATTGCAATAAACTTACCACGTAACACTGCTTTGGCGGTGTCCCATAAGTTTTGGACATTTGTATCTGGGTTTTCGTTGGTTTCCATAAATTTTTTGATCTCGTCTTTAATTTCTTCTCTAACCCATTGTTCGTTTAGTAGCATATTGTTCAGCCTCCAGGAGTTTACATGTTTCCTGGGACATTTTGAGTTGTTGATTTCCAGTTTCACTCCGTGATGGTCTGAGAAGGTACATGGTATGATTCTGATATTTTAGTTAAACTTGCTTTGTGTCCTATTATGTGGTCTATCCTGGAGAAGGTACCATGCACTGCTGAGAAGAAGGTGTAGTCTGTGGCCTTAGGATGAAATATTCTATAGATGTCTACTAGGTCCAGTTGTTCTATTGTTTGTGTGAGTTCTGTGGCTTCTCTGTTGAGCTTTTGCTGCGTTGATCTATCTATTGGTGTTAGTGGGGTGTTCAGATCTCCCAGAATTATCGTATGTTCATCTATGTCTCCCTTTAAGTCCAAAAGTAGTTGTTTCACATAGCTGGGTGCATCCGGGCTAGGAGCATATATGTTAAGAATTGCGATTGGTTCTTGTTGGATCCTCCCTTTCAAGAGGATGTAGCGCCCTTCCCTGTCCTTTTTGACGTTTGTTACTTTGAAGTCCGTATCATCTGAGAATAGGACTGCCACGCCAGCCTTTTTTTCTCCTCCATTGGCATGGAATATTTGTTTCCATCCTTTCACTTTGAGTTTCCTGAAGTTTCTTCTGGTTAGATGCATTTCTTGCAAGCAGCATATAGTTGGGTCCTGATTTTTAACCCAGTCTGCTAACCGGTGCCTTTTCAGTGATGAATTTAAGCCATTTGTGTTGAGGGTTAATATTGAGAAATTATAATAATGCCGTGACATATGCCTGTGTTTTTGAGGTTGTTGGTAATTGATTGTCGTTTCCGTGGATGGACTTTATTGAGATCTCCCTGATTGCCATCCTTGCTTATGGCTTGCTTCCTTTTTCTCTGGGAATAGCGCATTTCTAAGGAGATTTTGTAGAGTTGGTTTTGTGTTGGCATATTCTTCTAATTTCTCTTTGCTGTGGAAGTATCTAGTTTCGTTCTCGTATACAAATGAAATCTTTGCTGGGTAGAGTATTCTTGGTTGACAGTTGTTCTCTTTCAGTACTTGAAAGATTTTGTTCCACTCCCTTCTTGCTTGGAGCGTCTGTTCTGAGAAGTCAGCAGTGATTCTGATGGTCCTACCCCTAAATGTAAGCTTCTCTTTGGATCATGCTAACCTTAGGATTCTTTCTTTGTATTCATTGGAGGGTAGCTTGATTACCACGTGTCTTGGGGAGGATCGTTTTGGGTCCACCCTGTGGGGAGTCCTCTGGCCTTCCTGAATTTGGATTGGACTCATGTTCCAGGTATTTTGGAAGTTCTCCTGCATAATTTCCTCAAGTACTGGTTGTATGCCTGTTTCTCTTTCCACTCCTTCTGGGAGCCCCATGATTCTGATATTTGACTTCTTGATGTTGTCATTCATCTCCTGGATCGTCTTGGTCGCCTTGTGTAGTTGTGACTCCAGTTGGTTAATAATCTGCCTGCTTTCATTCTGGGAATCTTCTAAGTCGGATATCCTGTCTTCTGCTGCTGTAATTCTGTTGGCTAAGCTCTCAACTTTATTCTTCAAGTCCAGGATCTCGTTTTTGAGTGATTTTGTTTCTGTGATTATGTGGTTTTTAAAATCTTTGAGCTCGTCCCATCGTTTTTCATTGTCTCTGAAGAGTTTTATAATTATTTTCCTGAACTCCTTATCAGAGACGTCTTCAATTTCTTCATCTGTAATCTCTGCGATCGACCAGGCTTTATGGTGGCTTTTTGGGATGGCATTAGCTGCATCTACCTCACTGGCTCTCCTATTGCGCCTCATGCTTGTGGCCCCAGGTGTTGCTGAATTCTCACCCTTGACCTCTGTTGCCACCTAGTGGGTGGCCTGAGGTCTTGCTAGCCTAGGTTTTTGTTTTCCTTCGGCCCAGGGAGTTGTTTTTGTTTCCCTTCTGGGTTTCAGGTTTCAGCGCCTTAGGTTTCAGCCTTAGGTTTCAGCGCCTAGGATTTTTTTTGTTGTTGTTTTACTTTGGTTTTTTGTCTGAGGCACGGCCGCTTTCCTTCGGCCTGGGTTGGCCCAGAATTTAGTTTAGCTGTGGTCCCGGGGTAGCTGCCGGATACCGCACTTCAGGATCCTAGCGCCCTTCCGGTACCGTAGCGTTCGTTATGTGGGAATGTGTGTTACTTAGCCGTCCCTGTCTTTGCCTGGGTCCCACCAAGGTCACTAATATCGCCACCAGTGCTAGAGGTTTCAGCACTCCTGCAGTTTCCAGCCGCCACTGGCGGGGCCTTGTGCAACGATCTCCCAAAGTTGGCTGTTCAAAACTCCCGCCGGCCTTTCCCCCCCGCTGGGTTCCCAACTCACCCGTTTTCGAGCTGCGGTGAGACTGAGCCGGCCGCTGAGCGCTTCCTTGGTTTATTTGTTGTTATTTTTGGTTGATTCTCCAAATTGCGTGGATCTTGTTGATTCCGCAGTGTCCTGTGGGATTCGCACACCTGTGTATACTATTTTTAACTAGACTTGCTCCTTCTTCTGGCACTTTTTGGCCCTCTCTCTCTGCCTTCCCCTTTACATCAACCCTCCGTGGTCGGCCATTTTCTCCGATCCTTCAGAACCCCCTTACTTTCTCTAGCCCTTCACTTTCTAAGTAAATGTCTGGGTCATAATTACCTCTTTTTCTATAGAGACATTTATTTCAACCCAGCATCCTGGGAAGATCATGAGAGTCCAGAGGCTGGGACTGGAAGATGGATGGGGTCACCCGAATCATTGTGGAAAGTTGAACAGGATAGAATCAGTGGGCTGTATGAAGACTGCAGCAAGCCTGGGAGGCTGCTGAGGAGTGTGTGAAGCCGCTGGTTAGTGTGACTCACAGGTGGAACATCAAGACTCCTAAGAGAGAAAAAGAGAGGCGTTGTCCCCAGAACACTCAGCAGTTGGACTCCCAGTCCTTCAGGGGGAGTCTTCTCCCTGAGTTGTCACTGCCTGAATACTTGTAGAGCTAGTTTCACTGAGCTTCTGTTCCTTGCAGTTACATCATCTGGGCATAAACTCTTTTTGCAAAAACACACAACACTCCTTTCAAAGAAACAACCAATACCCCTCAGTCTCCAGTACTAATCAGGCTTGCATTCATTTTTGCATGCAAAGAACATAGACTTCAATCACCTGAACTCTTGGTGCACAGGTCACCTTTGTTCGAAGAATTTGCAAATAAATGTTATGCCAAGTTTATCAAGGTAGAGACTGCACTGATCCTCTTATCTGGAGTTTTAATTGTTCCTAACAACCCTGAGGAGGCTCCTTGAAGAAAGAAAAGAACTTGACTGATTAGATCACCCCTGCTTGCTTTAGGACAGGAGGATGGGCTGAAAGAGTGGGAAGGGAGGTGGAGAGAGCACGACCGTCCAAGTTAAGTGTTTAGCTTTCATTCATCAGGTAGAGTTCCTTGCTGATCAAATTTCTTGGCCAACAGGCAGATTTCTATGTGAGTAGTAGCGATCTCCTTCGGTCCTGTGGAACACAGGAGTGCAGGAATTTCCAACAGCCTGACATTGTGTCAAGCCACCCAGAATGCACGTGTAGCTTGCTGGAGTTCTTTAGGCCCTGCTGTGCCACAGCTCTCCGAAGAGGTAGAAGAGAGAGGGTCTGATTCTGTTCTGATATCTTGAGAATGGATTTGAGCTTATTATTACCGTGGGGGAACAGGGTGGGAGGTAGGGCACTAGCAGTATTCTGGATCAGGACAGAAAAACATCTCTCTCTTCACAAATGTGTACACATTGGTCTGCTGCTATGTTCCTGAAATCTGTGTCTAGTGTTCACGTTCTCATTTCCAAGGTTTGGAGCCCGGGCATTTCAGGTAACAAGCTACCTGCTGTCTGAGTGGAAGTATTTAAGTGCCTGCTGTTTTTCCTCATTCAGGTTGTTTCCCCCATGTTTTCCCTGATAGGAAGCGGGGCTGCCATATGTACAGGGCCACCTGGCCAGCAAAACATGAGCATCATGCTTGATGTTGGATTTATTTGATGGCGTAATATTCCTGGCAGCTGGGCTTATGCATGATTTGCTTTGACAATTCTGGGAGCAAGATGGGATCATTATTCTCTAATAGAATCTGCAGCCGATTTCATTGTTAACTGACAGGTGGGAGTCCTGTTAGTGTGGTTATCATTGCTTAACAATGAGGACAGGAGTCTTTCAGTCTTAAGTTGTGTATCAGAGCCTGGGCTTCAGTGTAGATTCGTTCTTCCCTTCTGATATTGTCTGACACAATCTAACTTTTGTAAGGCTGAGTTTCTCCAGTTGTAAAATGATTCTAAAACATTTTCCATCTCATACGGTTGCCTTAAGGATGAACTAAGAACCTAAGAACTTAAGGATGAACTAAGCCATCGGTCCTGTTTGTCACTCAATGAGTTTGGGTCAGATGTGAGCCACTGGTCAATTCTTATCCTTCTATTTTAGCTCTCTTAACCCATTTTGTAAGGTGAAAAGTGTTAGCTTGTAGAAAAGATGTAAGATTTATTTTCCACCTTTTCCTTTAAATATTTTAGGAAACTGAGCTTTGCAGGATTCATGCCAAATGCAAAACAGTTCAAAGGAGCTTAAGTGCTGGCCTTTGTTGGTGGCACTGCCTTTCAGAAACTGCTATAGGTGTGTGCGACATGAAGGCAATGTGACAATAATTCTCTGTGTCATAAGAGTCTCATTTGGGGTTATTCTTAGTTTCCTATTGGTGAGTGTAATCTTAACAAATTTGTTTCATCTTTGTTTTTCTGCTCCCACTGGTCGCAGCCCTAGTTCAAGATCTAGGCACGTAAATAGAATCAAAGAAACCCAGATCCTTGGTTGAAAGGGACTTGAAAGGTCATTTATTGCTTGCAGTGGCAGCTTGTCTTTTGTCATGTTTGGGGTGTGCTCTAGTAGTTCTGGAAGGATCTTAAGAGACAAGTGTTAAGAAGGCAGCAGGTGAAGAAGAGAAGGTGGCAAACACAAGGCTGTAAGTCCCCAACGGTGTTTGAAAGAGTAGAGAGAGTAAAAGCAAGGGAAAGACTATAGAAAGTATATGTCTGAGAAATTTAAAAATATATATGTATGTGCATACATATGCATATATACACGTATATATACATAAACACACACACATATATATTAGAATATTATCCTTGAATTAGACTGCAGTAGGAAATTTTCTGATGGTTTTAGAGGTTGGTGTCACATTACCAAGTCGCATGGAACAATTATAATGAAAGCCTAACCACCTCCTGGTTTCTGGAATTCCCAGGAAAAGGAACTTTACTTCCCAGGAAGCTCCTAAGAGTGTGAATATTAAGATCAGGGCTTCATTTCTGAAATTATAACCTCGATATTATACAGGTTATACTTTTTCTAAGTTATAAGAATCGCAAGGGTAAATGTCTTGTAACTATCCAAGATTTTGTTCAGCTGTGAAAGCATCTTTAATATTGAAAAAGACTGAGAAGGAAAAGCAGAAGAGTGCATGCATGTTTTTCATTTTAAGTACCAAAGATAGGCAGTAGAGAAATTAGCCTGTCTCTCTCAAGCTCTTGAAACAATGAGAAATGAAGGCAGGCTTCATTTTATTCTCTGTGGTCAAGCATTGCTGGATGAAATGCCAAAAGCAAAACATACTGGAAGCTGTAAACAAGCTAATCCTTTACTTATTAGAGCAGTGGAACATGCATAATACATTGGACTTGTGTGTTGAGAACTACTCAGTGAAAGCAAGCTGCAGACAGGACTAGTGGATGAACATTCACATGACAGAAAATCTATATTATCTGGAAAAAAGGCATTAATCTACTAGAAAATTAGCAATGTCACTGAGGAAATTTACAAGGTGGATTTGTAAGCAATTCAATTATTCTGGCCTAGAAAGTTTCTTAATTATCATTGTTTGAATTAGTAGTTTAATAGAATGGCCAAGGAAGAGAATAAGGTCATAATGAAGGGAGTGAGAAAGGAAAACTCTAAAATAGCAGCCCTTTGAAAGAATTATACCAGATCACTGATGAAGATAATTTTGTGGAAGTACATAATTTTAAACAAGGAGGAGGGAATAATGGTGAGCTTGTCCTTGAGAAATAGTCAGATAGGACCAGGCTTTGGGCACAGTGGTTAAGATACTGCTGCAGACTCATGCATCCCCTCTCAGAGTGCCAAATTAGATTCCACCTTGCTTCCAACTCCAGCTTCCTGCGTACCCTGGAAGTTAAAATGTGATGGCTCAACTATCTTGGTCCCTGCCATCCATGTGGGCGTCTTGAATTGAATTTCTGACTCTGATTTTTATCCAGGTTTCATCCTCACCCCATTACAACTGTTGCCGGCCTGTTAAATCAACAAATATTTAAAAAATAGAAATAGCCAAGTAACTTATTTAGTTCTAGATGTTTCTGTCAAGTATAGATGAGCTATCGGTGTCATCAGGCAAATATTCAGGCACTTAGAAAACTTGTGGTACATGTGAAGAAATAAGGGAGTAGAAAGGGAAGATGAACATTTTCAAATCTTGATCCCTGATTTTCACCTCTTTAAATTTGGTAACCACATCATGTTTGTAAGTCCTCTGAAATTTTTAGCGATTAACTGGGTACAGCTGCAAGCAAAAATTGAGATCCAATCTGAAGAAACTCACTTCAAAATAAAAGTAGTTTCAGTCTTTGCAATGAATACAGAGGCTCTCCAGCCCTTGGGAAAGATGTCAGATTTTGGGGAGCATGGTTAAAGGCACTCTTCTGCACTCAAAAGATCATCTCCGGGCCCAGCGTGGTGGCCTACCTGCTGAAGTCCTTGCCTTGCACTCAGCAGGATTTCATATGGGTGCCGGTTCTAATCCCAGCGGCCCTGCTTCCCATCCAGCTCCCTTCCTGTGGCCTGGGAAAGTAGTCAAGGACGGCCCAAAGACTTGGGACCCTGCATCAGTGTAAGAGACCCAGCAGGAGCTCCTGGCTCCTGGCTTCAGATCGGATCAACACCGGCCATTGGGGCCACTTTGGGGGGTGAATCAGCGGATGGATGATCTTTCTCTCTCTCTCTTTCTTTCTGTATATCTGAATTTCCAATAAAAAATAAATAATTTTTTAAAAGATTATCTCCCCTCCCAGCCTCCTGCAGAGAAGCAACATGGCTGTTTTGATCGCCAGTGCTCTTTCCTGTCTGTCATGCTTTGAAAATAATACATTTTTAAAAATGTGGTCATTCTAACCTAGTCGATCTGTTTTTCTATTGGTTGACCTAAAGCTATCCTGTCCCATGGACACACTCCATCTTGAAGATGAGAAAACTGAGACCTGGAGAAAAGTAAGACGTTTGAGCAAGAACTAGCCCAGTCTTTGATCCTATGGTTGATGGTTTTCACCACTGCATCATGCTGCATCATCAGGTCTGTGCCATAATCTGCTCAGGAACATTTGCATCTATGCTGCAAGATATGAGGGGTTAGCTTCAGTTTTAAGAAAAAACAGCATTTGTTTTGGCTGATGGTCAGATATATTGCAGGACAATGGACCATTCCCAGGTACCCCAAAGTCACAATACTTTGTTCTCTGGATAGCAATTTGTCCCTTCCTCCCAAACTTGTTCTTACAATTGTGGTATCATTATCATGCCAGAGGCAGTAAATGAAGGGAAAGAACTAAATTCTCAGCCTCCATTTTGTCACAAGGAAATTACAAGTCATAGGGGTAAAACTTGAGAGATATAGGTTGTGTTGTAGTGGCAGGAGGAGGGTAAAAGCTGAGGTTTGGGGCCTTGGTGTCAATACCCTTCCCACAAGACCCTCCAACCATGTGATATAAGAGTAGAAAACTTTATTTACTAGTCCAGAAACTCCGCCTGTTTAGTCCAACTCGCTGTGTGGTTAATGAGGAAAACTCCTTTAAAATGGCTTTTTCCTTAGTGTTGCTGGCAACAAGTATATTTATATGTTTTCCATTTTCTACTTGATTTATTTTAGAGACTGACACTTTTATAAGCTGCCATCTCAGGATACAGACACTTTTTTTTTTACTTTGTTGATCGCAGTCAGTACTCCTTACTTGATGCCATGCCGAGCAAAACCTACTTAGAGGTTCTTCTTTGTGCTGCAATCCATCACACCCTTTGCAGGTCTGCATCTGCCGGGGTGTAAACCACTTCCTAATTCTGGCATCTGTTCCTTGCCTTCCTGGCTGCTCCCTGTTGCTTTCTGAGATCACTCTGGCAGGTTGTCACTTGAGGATTTCACTGCTACCCAGGAGTGTACTGAATTCAAAATTGCTGAAGTGTTTTTTTAAAGCTTCCATTAGGATAATTATCATGGATGAATGATTAATAGGAAGTTGAGCACTGAAATAGAAAATTGAACAGTTACTGTCAGTTGGTTGTACATATGTTTAGCCATAGTAAAAACATTTATTGTTTGCTTATAAGGGACTGGAAGATTTACAAAACAAAGATCAAGTGCCACTTCCTGTAAGGAGCTCCCAGCATGGTGAACGATTGTATGGTTGCCTGTTTGCTGGAACTTTGGAATAGGTCATTTTGCTTCCAACTTTTCCAAATTGCTACCTTTCTCTCTTTTTTTTTTTTTTAAGATTTTTATTTATTTATTTTTATTGCAAAGTCAGATATACAGAGAGCAGGAGAGACAGAGAGGAAGATCTTCCATCCGATGATTCACTCTCCAAGTGACCACAACGGCTGGTTCTGTGCCAGTCCGAAGCCAGAAACCAGGAGCCTCTTCCAGGTCTCCCACACGGGTGCAGGGTCCCAAAGCTTTGGGCCATCCTCGACTGCTTTCCCAGGCCGCAGCAGGGAGCTGGATGGGAAGTGGAGCTACTGGGATTAGAACCGGTGCCCATATGGGATCCCGGGGCGTTCAAGGCGAGGACTTTAGCCGCTAAGCCACGCTGCCGGGCCCTGCTACCTTTCTCTTTTATTCCACTTGTTTCTTTGAGAGAACATAGCTGCATGAAGCATCCTACACCAGCCCCTGTTCTTCTAGCTTTTCTATTTTCCACTTGAGCACTGAAAGACACTTGTTCTATACTCTCTGTCAGGTTCTGCTCTTTTCTGGATATAACTAGCCCAGTATGCCTATCTACACTGGTGGGGTTTTGTTGTTGTTGTTGTTTGTTTGGTTTTTGCTGTCACTTTAAAGATAACAGATGTAACTTTAGCGTAATAAGTATAAGGGCTTTGGGTAGGCCAGACTGGTTAGGCTCTTTTATCAGAGACTAGGAAAATGAAGGCTTAAAACAGCGAAATCATTTATGTTTCTGTGAAAGTGGGAGACCAGCGAAGTAGGATGGTTTTGATCCAGACAGTCAGATTCCTTCTGTCCTGCTGTGCTGTTGTCTCTGCTGTCTCCAGGGTGTTGACCTCTTCCGCAGGGCAGGCTTCCCACCCTCATACCAGAGTCTCCTCCCACAGGCAGTAGGAAAGAAGACAGGGGGATAGCGGCTTTTTTTGTGACCTGGAGGAAGTGGTACAAATCACTTTGGCTTTCATGTTATTGACCAGAATTAACTTCATGGTCACACCTACTTAAATGGGATGCTGAAAAATGCATTCCCTAGCTGGGCTGTTATCTTCCTAGTTAAAACTCTGGAGTAACTTTCCATTAATTCAGAAAAGTAGAATGGCTATTGAGGAAAAATTATTGTTGCTGCCTTAATGATATGTGTAGAATCTGTCTTACAGGAAGCGACATGTAGACTGTCTAAACTCATGGGCAATAAAAATCAGAAACAGTGACCCTGTTCACAATGCATAAGGCAAGTGAAAGTAGTTGTCTCCATGGGCAGCTGGCACATTGCTTCTATTCCTTTCTCTGCTTTTTCTGAGAGGACCTGATCAGTAAGAACATCTATTCTATCTGAAATGGGTGCATTGACTCTTTAAGGAGTGATAGTATTTTCTTAAGTGCACCTAATACTCGTTAATACTCCCTCTAGAGCAGTTGAGTCTATCTGTAAATGTCTAGTTGGACACCTCTGGTCAACCTGATGTAAGCTGTTCTCATTCGAATGGTATCTGCTGACAAGACTGTGGCAGATGCCATTTTCAACCAGTCTTTCCAGGTTAACATGTTTCAAGTTCATTCAACAAATAGTAATGGATGCCTATTATATGTCTGCTACAAATGCTGGGGTGATATAAAAAGATAGTCTTTGTTTTTCAGTATCTCACGAGACACAAGGTGAGAGCAACAGAAGAATAAAATATTTTGAATACAGGGTAGACTGTGCCTAAAGCTATGTGAGAAACATAAAATGTTGTAGGAGTGCTGGCATAGAAAGCCATTCTGAATGTTAGGGTCAGGAGAGATGTCAAGGATGTTGTGGGATGGAAACTGGAAAATGGATGATTTCTCATTTGGCAGGTAGGAGACAGAAGTTCTTCCTAGCCAGTTTGGAATTTCTCGGTGGACTAGTATTGCAGGAACTCAATGCAAAGAGAGCACTATTGTAAGACTGGAATTTTGAAATCAAGTCTTGGAGATCTTGGTATGCCGGAGTAAGAAGCTATAAAACCTCTTGGAGCAGTTTGTATGACATCTTGGATTGTTGTGTTTGACAGTAGAAGTGTGTTTATGTGTATGTGTTTGAAGCAAGGTAGAGTCCTTGACACAACTGATATTGTGGGGCTAGATAAAAATTAAGGGCTTAAATGGGGTGAGCATTTAGCATAGAGGTTCCACATCTAAGCTTTTGACATCTGACTTTAGCTCATTACTAGTTTTCTTGGAAGGTAATAGTGATAACTCAAATCGTTACATTCCTGCTACCTTCATGTAAGAGCTGGATTGAGTTTCCAGTTTCGGCCTGGCTGGGTCCCAGCCCAGGAATGTTGTGGGCATTTGAGGATAGCCTGCAGATGGGAGCTATCTCTGCATATCTATCTGTCTCTCAGATAAATGAATAAAGAGATTTAAAAAAGTATGAACTAGGATTTGGGCATGCAAATGGAAGTGGAAGAAAAGATGATGAGGATTTGCTAACAACTGTCTTCGAGGGTGAGAGAGAGAGTGGAGGGAAACTGTCAGTTCTCACACCTAAAGTACAGAGCAGGTGATAGCACTAATCAAGATAAGAAACCCAGCTAATTCGTGAATATAATTGGAGATATTAATACTGCATTTCAGATACATGTACAAAGGATATCAAAGATCCTTAGATAACAAAGTGCCAAATAAAACGCAGGCTGACATTTTCACCTGCACATCCTAGTGGACTGTCTGCACAGTTGGTTTATCCCCCACTGTGTACCCACTGCTTAGCAGAAGTCAATGAATTGTCAGCACAAAAGGCTCCAAAAATCCCTCACAAAGAAGCACGTTGAACTTCATTTGGCCTTGAGTCCTTTTAAAAGATGATGTCCCATTTCACTAGGTATTCCCTAGATTATCTTTGAGAAATACTGCCTTAGGTAATATATGGTTATGGGGTGAAAAGAATGCTATTAAGGCACTAACAACAGGAGGAAACGGAGGTGGGAAGCTGCCCTTCCCTCTGTCTGTCCAGCTCTTTCTCCCTCTGACAGCACTAAAGGCATCGAGATTTGTGGAAGGAGTGGCCCCTGGCAAAGGCACAGCCACACGGAGGAGTGCACGGTTGACCTCTTCCCCCATACCTGATCACAGCTTCTAAAAGACTCACCATCAATTTAAAAATATTTCTTTAAAGCTGTAAATATGGCCCCAGGACTTCACTCTTTAGACTCCAGTTCAAGATGATGGTCACAAGCATGTCCTGGGGGCAGTTTTGAGTACTTTAAAGGCTTCATTTAGTTTTCAAATGTTTATCACTGCTCTCAGTGCCCTGGAAGGCCCAGAGGCTTTCATAATTCAGCAGAAACACCAGAAAAGACTGGGATCTAGGGTCTAATTTTATTATAATTATTATTATTATTACTTTAAAATACAATAATTAGTTCTATCAAGAGGAAAAATTGCAACCTAAACTGCAGGTTTTCTCTTTTATGGAAGCACTTAGAGAAATGGAAAAGTATTTAAAGAAAGAACATGAATGCAACAAATGTCGATGGCCTCCATGCCTTTGTGTGGAAGATTAAGAGCAAAAACAGTATTTAGAAAATATATTGCTGTCATGCATCCTGTAATAAACTAGACTCCATTGACAAGTCACAAAGCATTTTGGTAATGTTTGTTTTCTGTGTGTTAGCTGATGTAGTGATTCTATTCCATAGGCACTGTTTTACAATGTTCAAGACTGGATTCGAAGCTTTGGATGTTTCACAGCTGTATTAACACTCATGTTCTGTTATTGTTCATTTACTAACCAGTGGCCATCCTTGCCTCTTGTCAAAAAAGAGTGTTATTTCATGAATGATAAGATTTAGGACTCTCTCGCTCAAAATGCTCATGCGGCTCTTTTCTGATTAAAGGTACCTGTTGTTGAGCAGATTTCATTTAGAGAGTAATTCTTGGGTTACCAAGGTAACATTCAGGTTAATCAGCTGCACCACACTTTGCCTAATTGAGGGAGAGTACTTCAGCCTCCACTTCAGTCCCTGGAAGGTAGCAATCTTTTTCTCTCCTTAGTTTTTCAATTTGACATTTGGAGCCTATTTCAGATGCTCTTGACTTCAGAACCATTTTCCTCCCTGGTGTTAACACATATGGTACTATGACCTCAGATCAGCTCTCTGAATAACTGGTTTTTGTCAAAGCTGTCTCCCTATTTGTTAGTTGTGAATGCAGTCATGCTATTATACACTACTCTCTGAAATTATTATATGGGGGAGTTATAACTTTATGTTACTCCCAGCACAATGGAATGTGTTTCCTATTTCCTTGGCTTCTGGTTTTATGAGTGCCAGGCCACTTGAGTGGAAATGAATGAGAAATTTTTTTTTTGGAAGCAGTAGACTAAGGAACTTTGTTTTGTCTGAACTTCCTAAAGCATTGTTAGGCAAAATTTCAAGTGTCTTTTTAACTCTTCTTTCTCTATCTTTCTCTGAAAAAGTACAGTTATCTCCTAAGCCAGGTGCTGATGGCTGCCCTGAGGACTCGCTCATATCCTAGTTAACATTGGTTAATCCAAGTTAAAAGAGGGTAACTAGGGATAAAAGATTTTGAATTGGTGAAAAGTACTATCGTAGACCACATAGCACACAGTCTCACGAGTCGCCGTCCAATAGGCTGGCTTGTCCATGAGAGCAGGCAAGGTGGAGCTCTTCAGTGCTCTGTATCTGCCCAAGGTGCTGATACTCAAGTAGATGAGTTTTGACTAGAAAGGATGCTAACTAAAAATGGAACTGAGAAAACAACAGCTTCGATTTTTTTGAGTTTTCAAGATTTTCTATGTGAAATTTTTTTTGTAAGAATGCTTCATACACTTGCTGCTACTGTTCCTTTATTGTTAGATTTAGAGGAAATAATTGTTGAAATGATCTTTGGTTTGGTTGGTTCTGTTTTCACTCAAGACGGTTTGTAATTGTTTAAACACTACAGATGAATTATTAAATTCCATGCATCGCAATCACTTTTTTACCCTCCTCTGAATTAAAGATCAGAAGCTTTTTTTTAATTACACATAATTCACTGAAACTTTTAGTTCCTCAACACTGTAATGAAGTACCCTCTTTGTGTGAATTCTTTCTCTGTCTCTCTCATTCTCTCAAAGATGGATTTATTTACTCTAAAGGCCGAGTTACACAGAGAGGGAGAGTGATCCCCCATCTGCTGGCTCACTCCCCAAAAGGCCAAATGACTGGGGCTGTGCCAGGCTGAAGCCAGGAGCCTGGAGCCTCCTCCAGATCTCCCACATGGGTGCAGGAACCTAAGCAGTTGGCCCATCACCTGCTCTCCTCCAAGGTGCATCAGCAGGATGGTGGATTAGAAGTATGGCAGCTGGGACTCAAGCTCATGCCCATGTAGGATGCCAGCACTGCAGGCAGTGTGGCTCAATGTGCTGGACCACAGTACTGGCTTGTTTATGTGAATTTTCCACTTGCTACCTAGTGTGCCCAAAGTTGTTTCACGCCCTTGGAACTTAGTTTTCTATCTAATGGGACTGAGTACTTCCCTTGCACTGCTGATGTGAGGGTTAACTGAGGTGTGTTTTACATAGCACTTACCGTTCTGTAAGTATTTCACAGCTGCTAGGATATTTAATATGATGAACATTTAGTTTTTCTTTTAGCTTTAGTTTGTTGTTAAACAATAGCTATGTTTTCGAGTATCATTTTTATCTTCTGTGGCCTATACATTTAAAGAAACTTATAAATTTAATAATTTTTCTTCTCGATGGGTCCTCTTATATTAGCTTCATCTTATTTAATGGAAAACTGCATTTTAAAAAATCACAGTCTGTATTCTGCAACCTGATTTCTACTTCCTGGGTTGTGAAACACTCAAAAATTCTTAAAATCCTATAAATATGAAATCCATTTAGGCAGTATATCTCATTTTTGGGGAAAAATATAAATATGCTAATCAATATCATAAAACCCAGTTGTATATAAACTAAATTGAAATGTCAGTGTAGAAGTCACAGGATGTGGTTCAGAACTTGCATATATTTTTAACATATTGGTTACTCAATACTATGTCAATTAATTCCATAACATTATAAATTGCTGCTGATGTTATATTGGGGCTTTTAATTGAACGGGCTGTACCTTCAGACCAGAGATGGTCTCCCCAAGAAGCCATTGAACTTATCTGGACAATAAGATGCTGGACTCTATGCTTGGTAGATGCTTGCAATGAAAGAATCTCAACTGAACTTGAACTGTGGTAATCCACCATGGGGCAGGGTTTGGGGTGGGGTGGAGGGAATCCCAGTGCCTATAAAACTGTGTCACATAATGCAATGTAATTAGTAAAAAAATACAAATATGCTAGTCAGTATCATAAAACAGATTTTTTTTTCCCAATGGACGTGCTATATGACAACTAAAATGGTATTACCACCTTTTATATGCAATGAGTATTGACTAAATACTCTCAACTGTTATCTTAGAAACTAACAACCTGAAGCTATTGAGATGAAATAATGCCTTATTACACAACACTAGTGACTGAAAATAAAACCTGTGGAGGTATCTAATAAGAATGTGTGTGTGTGTATGACCTAATCTATGCTGCTAAAATTAGTGATCTCTCTGATTTTTCTATCCAGGCAGTATCAGTTAGTGACTACTATCTGGAAATGGGCAAATCTGGGAATTTTCTGGTAACTCTTTGTTATAAAAATATGTTAAGTTTTTATCAGAACTTCCTATTCTCCCATGTTGTAAAAAATGGATGAGTTTGAGATGAAGCTAATCTGTGCCAATAGACAATTTCTCTTGGCTGTGCCTCAGGTTTTTCTCTCCTTACTTGACCCCTTCATCTTCTCCACCCTCAATTTAGAAGCACCCCAGGGTGTCTTCTGATGCCTCAGGCTGCTTATAATTAGAGATCTGAAAAATGATCCCTCTGCCTTGTGTTCTATAGAAAGTTACATTTCTTTCCAGTTGATGAGTTAAGTATCAGCCCTGTTAGTATAGTTTAATATAATTTTGCTGCACAAAATTCCCTAGTTTTCTCTTTACCTTTCAATTTTAATTTTTTGAATGATTTATATGTAGTTAATCAGACAGTTTTTACTTTGTGCTTTCTTTTACTGTTTCAAGCTTACAATATTCTCTTTGTAACTTTGATATATTTTTTTTGAAAAATTAATTATTTCACTTGTAAGGCTAACAGAGAAGTACATGACAAAGGTAAAGACAATGAAGGAAGTAGAGAGAGACTTTCCATTTGCTGGCATAAATCCCTAAATGCCTGTGAAAGATGGGATTGGGCCAGACTGAAGCCAATCTAGGTCTCCCGTGTGGGTGGCAAGGGACCAATCAATTGTGCCATCATCTCCTCTTTGCTGGAGTAGGCCTTCATAGGAAACTGGAATTGGGGTCTGAGCCAGCACTGGGACCCAGGCATTCTGAGACAGAATACAAAGGCTCCCGGTGGCCTCTGAACTACTATGCCAAACGTCTACTTCATAGCTATAGAACTGAATTTGCTGTGTTCTGCTTTTTGATAGATTAATTTTAAAAAACATGCATTTTTGTATTCACCTGAAGTTTATCTTCTGGTTTAAGATAATGACTAAATGGACTTTAAATATATATATGTATATATTTATTTTATTTATTTGGAAGCCAGAGTGATGGAGATACAGAGAAAGAGATCCTCTGTCTGTTGGTTCATGCCACAAATGGCTGCCATGGTTAGGGTTGGGCGAGGCTGAAATCAGAAGCGAAAACTCTATCCAGTTCTCTCTCATAGGTGGTGGGTCCTCCACTGCTTTCCCAGCTGCATTAGCAGAGTTGGATTGCAACTGATGCTGCAAGCACATGAAACAGCACAGGATGCTGGTGCTGTAAGTGGTAGCTTAACTTGCTGTGATACAACACCAGCCCCATTAACTGGCCTCTTTTTCAACTTTGTGGGAGAAGTGTTTGTGAACAAATACATTGTTTCAAGTGTAATCAAATCATAATTAATATGTATTGTGTGACTATCATGAAACTTAGCTTAAGAAAAATCTCTCTGTGTTAAAAGCAATCTGTCATTCCGGAGTGATAGCCTAGAGGCTGAAGTCCTTGCCTTGCATGTGCTGGGATCCCATTACGGTACTGGTTTGTACCCTGGCTGCTCTACTTCCCTTCCAGCTTCATGCCTGTGGCCTGGGAAAGCAGTAGAGGACAGCCCAAAGCCTTGACCCTGCACCCACAAGGGAGACCAGGAAGAACTTGCTGGCTCCTGGCTTCAGATTGGCTTAGTTCTGGCCATTGGTGGCCACTTGGGGGTGAATCATCGGATGTAAGATCTTTGTTTCTGTCTCTCCTTCTCTCTGTAAATCTGAATACTCAATAAAAATAAATAAATCTTTTTTAAAAAAGCAATCTGCCATTAAATTTAGGGACAAAATAAGGGGAAAGAGGATAACAATGGAAAAGCTGTCAGTTTACACGCAAGTACTGTGGAAGCAACAATGAGCATCCCTGAGAAGCAAGATTATGCTTCTCTGTTACCCTCCTCATCTTTACCCTTTGGAAGATACCTTTAACTTTATCATGGAAAAGTCCATTTGACACCTTTGTGTGATTCAAAGGAAAAATTACAGATCCTTCCAATTATTGTGAATTTGAGAATGTTGATCTCTTCTTTGGACTAACATGTGAATGCTTATTTGCCTTTAATGTCCTCTGTATATTTATCATGTTAGAAATGAGACAGGATGCGTCATCTGTTTCATTGTGAAGAGTACAATGTGCCCTGGGTTGATTCCTGTTTATCAGAAATTTAGCTGTTTTCAAATAAGGATATTTAGCCAGATGTTCTCTGTGCAAATTTTTCATGTTCTACGAATCAGCATGCAATCACTGTTTAGCTGAAATTTAGTTAGCAATGTTGACACCTCTACGTTTTAACACTAGGATTTCTTTGTGGGACACAATTCCTTTCAATCAACTTAATATGCCATCCTGGTCTCTAAGGGACAATAATTGAATTTAGGCGAGTTTTAAATAGCAATAAGGACAGAGAACACAGATGGGTATTTCATTGATTAACGCTAAACCTGGCCTAAGGCCCCAGTGTCAGGCATTAGATTAGGACATTACGAAGAGAATGACAGAGTTTTGGTACTTTATTCCTCTCAATAACATTCTTTCACATATTAAGTTTATCCCCCACTAGGTAGCTACTTTAGCATGCAGAAGGTCTTAATCCACTGATGTGGATCTCTCTGCTCTCACTTTGATGCAGCGTCTGTTTACAAGAGTAATACGGCCTGTGTAAGACAAAGTACTTGGGACAAGAACAACTGAATAAGGCTTTTAGATGCGCAGTGATCCGGCCTAAAAACAAAACCAAAACCGTACTGCACACACACACCCCACACACATACGCGTTTTCAAAACACGAGCACAAATCCGCAGACACACTTGCACATGCAAACACCAACAAAATGGAGGCTTTTTTGAAATGAAGTTATGACGTCTGGATTTCATCAAGAAGATCCCTCCGTGGCTGATCTCCTTGTTGGGCACTTTATCTTTTCTTCACCTCTGACCTTCCTTTCAGGCTCTCTTCAAGGCGTAGTCACCCTAAGCCCTTGGGTGTTCTTTTAGAAGTAGGATTGCTGTCATTCCCTCGGGGGAGTTTAAGCAGCTGCCCCAATCAGTGACAAGGTTGGGGACAGATTGGGTATCCTGGCTGGGAAAGAGATTATGAGTCAGTCCCCATTGCTGGGATACAACAGATTCAAGCAGTTCAGGATTTTTTTGGATATCCGAAAAAGATTTCATGAAATTTATTAAGATCTGACAATGTATTACAGATTTCATGTGGTTTAAACAGCTTATATTAAGGAAAACCTCTAGGAATTAGTAAATGATGTTTTCGCAGTGACACAGTTTTTCCAAGATTGAATTGCTACAGAATAGTTTAATTACACCAAATTGTGTGGCTGCTGAATGGAGCTGGCGACCCCTCACTTTCTGATGCCTTATCCTGACTTCAGGGTGTGCTTACGTGTCGCCTCTAGTAAATCCAGACCATCAGACAATACCTTTTCATCTTTTAAAAACATTTTCAGGTTGTTGTTATTACAGGGTGAGAAACTATGGAAAGTCATTTCTTTCTCCTGTAAAAGGAATAAACTACCTCACATTAAAGTACTTACGTTTTTTCATTGGCATCAAGCTTTTTTTTTTCCTCTAAGATCTCAAAGAAGAGATCTTTGGGATTATAACTGGGGTTGAGAGTTTTTGTAACATTCCACCATTCTTGTTTATATATAGATTGAAGAAGGATGTCTTATTACATGTTATGTGTAATACATGCTACATGTATTATAATTATTTGTTGAGCTTGTAAATCTTTGAAGGTTAAACTATTTCTATCAAAATTCCTAGCATCTTCAAAAAAGAAACTCAGGTACATTTCCCCAGACTTTCACTTTTCCTCTTTATCTCGTTTTTTCTTTAAAATATTTTAACAGGAAAATATAAGTGTGCAGCACAGTGATTCCTGTTACAGATGACAGCAACAAAGAGCACAACAACAGCAACAGGAGAGGTCCCATTTGTCAAAGACAAACATTTGCCTAATCAGTATATGTCCCAACTCAGAGGTGGGTGGAGGGGGAAGGCCTCCGGCCTTGACTTAGTGCCCTCGTTGCTGCAAGGGATGCCCACACTTGCCAGTGCCCACAAGGTGTGGAATGGCCATCCTACAGCAGCTCACTCAGTTGAATAGGACTTGCATAGGCAGAGCAACAATTTTTAGCTGGTATTACATTTTGAGGTTCATGCTATTAGTTTTTCAACAGGTTGAAATGCTGCTAATTCCTTTGTTTAAATCAATTCACAAAAATTCATTGGAAATGCAGCATATCCAAACGGTATATACTAACCACCATGTGGAGCTCTCTGAAACTGTAAGCTTCCTACCAAGAACAACACTTATCTCAACGAATCGCAATGCTATTAGAGATTTTAAAGAGTGGCATGGCTTGTGGTTTCTGGATTTTTTGTCAGTTACTTCTTTTTATTGTTTATCACTAGGGTTCCCATACTTAGAGCACTTGGATTTTACCTATGAGTTTTTATTTCTATTAGGCAGACAATTTAATAGTAGTGATATATTTGGGAGAGATTTCTGTGGCCCCAGTTTGGGAACCTACAACCTCTTAATATTCTGTTATATCAGTAAGGAATTGAAGTCTACTGACTTAAACCCCACTCCCTGCAAGGCCTCAGAGTTAGTATAAGCAGATTGAAAAGTAAGTTCTGGGTAGAATTGAATTACCCAGTAAATGCAAACTATGACAATAGTTGTTCACTTATAGACTAGTGAATCAATCTGAAAAAAAGTGTCCTACATAATTAGCCTGTTCTTTAAATACTGTTGGGAGTCCTCGCTTCGGCAGCACATATAGTAAAATTGGGACGATACAGAGATTAGCATGGCCCCTGCGCAAGGGTGACACTCAAATTCGTGAAGCGTTCCACATTAAAAAAAAATAAGTAAATAGAAAAAATAGAAAAAGTACTGTTTAGAAACTCATATTTTCAATTCTCATACCAATAATTACTATAAATGCATATCAGTGTGAGCTGCTGCCTCTCTTGAACGTTGTCACATGACTTTCATCATTATGGACACTGGCTTATTTTTTTAAGATTTATTTATTTTTATTGGAAAGGGAGATATACAGAGAGGAGGAGAAACAGAGGAATATCTTCCCATCCGATGATTCATTCCCCAAGTGACTGCAACAGCTGGAGCTGAGCCAATCCGAAGCCAGGAGACAGGAGCTCTTCCCGGTCTCCCACGCGGGTGCAGGGTCCCAAGGCTTTGGGCCATCCTCAACTGCTTTCCCAGGCCACAAGCAGGGAGCTGGATGAGAAGCAGGGCCGCTGGGATTAGAACTGGTGCCCATATGGGATCCTGGTGCAAGACGAGGACTTTAAGTACTATGCTATCGTGCTGGGCCCAACTCTGGCTTTTATAATAGTCATATGAGTTTGACCTGAACCAACAAAAGCCAAGGAAATTGATTATATAGGAAAACTGAAGTCTTAAATCTTAGGTTTCCTTGGAGGTTAGGTATATGGCTCATTGGTGACAAAATTCTGAAATAAGAATGTGGTGGATGTTGGAGCTGAAGCCTTTGAACAGAAGTATTTTTTTTTTTTTTGTCCATTGAAGTGACCACCTTCAGCTAGTGCTCTCACACCTTTTCAGTCCTGAATGAAAACCAGTTAGAATGAGGCAAAAAATCCAATACAAAAAAATAAAGCCATTAGCCAGAATTCCTAGATTGGATTTCTTTTTTAAAATAATGATTTGTTCATCTTGTGCTGGCAGATTTGTCCTCTTGCATCCTCTGGCAGCTAAGTAAAAGTTCACTCAAGTTTTGCTCTCTCTGCCATCAACAGATGGCATGCAGATCTGAGCATAAGCTGGGCTCCCGGGCCACAGGCACAGGGTGAAGCCTGCTCCCCTGTGGACACCCTCAAAAGGCCCTAAGCTTGAGTAGCACAAATGAAAAGGTCTAGTGCTGGTGTTAATTACGCAGAAACCACACAGAAAGTGCTGCCTGTTACTGAGTTGAGAGGTTGGCCATCTCTTCTTCCCCAGATAAAAGGCTTGATATGAAAACATTTTGCAGAGGACAATGGAGCGAAGATTAGCATAATCTTCTGCAGTATCCTCAGTAAGCTATCCATGAGTGAGTTGCTTTTCTCTCATTCCTTTGGCTCTCATGTCTGGATTTAAGGAATGGTATTGTTAACAGGGGCTTTGTCTTGGCGGCTGGCAGTTGTGTTTTTCCCGCCTTCATGTAGTCATCCCAGTTGCTAGTCTGTTGCTCTTCACGTAGGCAAACAATGGAAGGAAAAATGAAGTGTCAGTTCATTGACAAAATCTCTCTGTGCTGTGTTATTATTAATCCAGACTCTTCAGGGATTTTTCTTTTCTCTTTTTTAAACATTTTCTCTCTCCTCCATGCTCCCTGTTTGAATAGGAGAAAAATCCCTTTAATATCATCCAGGGGAAAATGTGGAACGAATAACAGTGAACTTCGAGGTTTAGAAAGCTTTGAATTAAAAAAAAAATCAAATTGCGTCATTTTTCTCTGTACTCCCATCAGAACATTAAACTGCTGTTCTTACGTCTTACACCTAAATGTGGGTAGCTGTGAAAAGGGTTATTCAGATGCATACAACTGAAAGCCTTGAGTGCTGAGTTTTTCATGAGGAGAATTTAACCACTTGCACAATGCAGCTTAACACAGTTCTCTCAGGGGCTGGTCTGGTGGCTAATGCAATAGTTTGTTGGCCACTTTGATCCTGGCTGCCCTGTTTTAAGTCTTGCTATGACTGGTTAAGCTAGTGCTCTGTAACCCTGGGGATAACTTGAGGGTTCTGAAAGTCGTCAGGCACGGTCCCCAAGATCAAAATATAAAAATAGGTCTGGGGTCAGGGAACTCGACAGGCCCCGGAAGCTCTGCACTTTTACAGCTGGAGACAGTCTCTTATGTATTTAGAATTCATCATTAGGATTCTGACAAAGAAGTGCAGTATGGGATGGCTGCAGGGCAGGCTCTTTGAATCTTATTCCTGACAAAAAAATACCCAACTTCTGGCTGCTGACTGGAGACAAGGCGAGTACAAGGAACGCATTAAAAAGCAGCTTATGTCTATTGGTGGCAGAAGGAAGGTTAGAATGGCTCAGTTTTGAGTTTGGGTGAAAACCTCAGAATTTATGTATTGGAGTTGGAGACAACAGGTGGATTTTAAAGACCTAAAGGAGCTCTTAGTTTGGATATCTTAAACACCTGTGTTGGACAACTTTCCCAAGTTCCAACATGGACAGTTTTGGTTAGGGTTCTGCCTTAATGTACTACCAAGGTTACATGTGGACTTGACATTTACCTTGTCAGACTTACTGGAAATTTTCTCTCTCAACATGAAGCACATGAATATTTCTGGTTTTCCTTCATAGAGGCAGCTCAATTTACTTCAATCTATAATCCAAATCAGGATCAAACACTAGATGCAACTGTTACCAACTAGATTTATGTGATTAGATTGGGTTGGTCATGGCATGACACTGAAGAAAGCCAAAGGCCAACTTAAGTCCGTCCATCACGAGATGAGATTCAGTGCTTGCTTGCTTTAAGAGTTTAGACATTACTTAATTTTGAATTTCAAAATAGGAAAATATAATCTAGAGGATTGTGGAGTATTTCTCTTATATTGTATCTTAGTTTCACAGATCTTTTTCAATGTATCTATATTCAATTTTGTATTACTGCATCTTTAGTCAGTAGTCTAATTTAGATAGTAACTTGTTTATTTTTTTAAAATTGAATTTTTTTTTTTTCATGAGATAGTTCCTTAGGCTCAGGGATTTTCCTTTCTACCTTTTCCCACTCTTCCCGTTTCTTACAGAGTAGAAAGAGCATTTGATGGGACCAGATACTCAGGAATCCCAGAGCTGCCTTTTGTTGGCTTAAAAAGACTGATGCTAAGACTTGTTCTATCATTTGGGCCATGGTCATTTCTGTGACAACGCCATAGTTCTGTTAAGAGGAAACTAAAGGATATCCTGTATTTTTAGAGCCACTTGAAAACTGTAAATCCTCATATCTATGTAAATTGCCGTTACAATATTTTTAGAAGGTTTTTCAATAAACACTTATTTAATCAGCAAATAGTATGGGACACTCCTATGCATCAAACTCAATATGGAGTTTGAGGTTCAAGGAAGTCATAATCCCATAGGGTATAGGATAAAGGAGCTTAAAATAGAGATAACTAAGTTTAAGGAACTCTCACTTCTAACAAGTTCTGGATATGAAACTGCTATGTACACTGCATTGTAGTTGGTATTTTGATAGTAGTAAATTACTGAGTTTTATGATGGTCTATTGGGAAGAGAAGACATACAAGGGGGCTTCAAAATATTTATGGAAAATGAGCATCATCTTGATTTGCATTTTTCCATGAATTTTTTAATACTCTTCATATACAATATAGCCTCCTTGTCCCTAAGGCAAGAAAATGAAAGTATCAAATGCAAAAAGTATGTACTACATTCAAAGGAGACAGTCATAATTCCTACAGAACATGGGTTTTGAGCTGGTTAAGTATGAAAACTCTGTGAACTTCCATAAAACTTAATTTAATCTTTTTATGGTATTTTGTCTACTGTACATTATAGTAATAATTATTATTCCTGTTCCTCATAAGTTTCAGAACAAGTTATCTATTTCATTTTTTAAAAAGATATATTTATTTTTATTGCAAAGTCAGATATACAGAGAGGATGAGAGAAAGAGAGGAAGATCTTCCATCAGATGATTCACTCTCCAAGTGACCACAGCGGCTGGAGCTGTGCCAGTCCGAACCCAGGAGCCAGGAACTTCCTCCAGGTCTCCCATGTGGATGCAGGGTCCCAAGGCTTTGGGCTGTCATAGACTCCTTTCCCAGGCCACAAGTTGGGAACTGAATGGGAAGCAGGGCTGCCGGGATTAGAACCGGTGCCCATATGGAATCCAGGTGTGTTCAAGGTGAGGACTTTAGCCACTAGGCCACTGCATTGGACCTATCTATTTCCTTTTTTGTTTGTTTCATTTTAATACTTAGCCAATGCCTAGCACAGAATTGCAACTCTGGTTACACTTTATTCAATGAATGAATATAGGTTAGAGGAGTGATTTAATAGTGTGTAGGTAAGGATACTGATCAATTTATTTCCATTTTTGATTCCATAAATCACTATTTTGAATCACCTCTGTATCTCAATATGTCCAGTGGTTTTGAATGAGTAAGCATGTGAATTTTGAATGAACACAGTTGGAACATATTTCTCTTTCAAGTCTAGCCAACTGTCTTCCACATGGCCACTGTTTACATCTTTTGAAAATTCACTTAGTGACATTTTTGTCTTTGAATTATGAAGATGCTCATGTCTTGTTCACTTCTTCTCCAGCCTCCATAATTGGCGCAAGAAGAACCTGTTACTTCTGTTTCCTCACCTATTTTCTAGACCTCAAAGAAAATTCTTCCAAGATCATTCTCTGACCTCAATTCCAGTGATAATTTTTCCTAGTTTTAATTATTAATTTTTAAAGATTTATTTATTTTTATTGGAAAGTGGGATCTACAGAGAGAAGGAGAGACAGAGAAAGATCTTCCATCCACTGATTCACTCTCCAGGTGGCTGCAACGGCTGAAGCTGAGCCAATCTGAAGCCAGGAACCTGGAGCTTGTTTCATATCTCCCATGCGGGTGCAGCATCCCAAGGCTTTGGGCCATCCTTGACTGCTTTCTCAGGCCACAAGCAAGGAGCTAGAAGGGAAGTGAAACAGTGGGTTACAAATTGGCACCTATAGAGGATCCCGGTACAAGCAAAGTGAAGACTTTAGCCACTAGGCTACCATGGCAGGCCCAGACCTCTTTGATTTTTTTAAAAAAAGGTTTATTTATTTTCATTTGAAAGGCAGATGTACAGAGAGAAAAACAGACAGGAAAGAGATCTTATGTCCACTGGTTCACTCCCCAAAAAGCTGCAGTGGCTGGAATTAAGTTGATCCGAAGCCAGGTACAGGGGTCCAAGGACTTGAATCACACTCTGCTGCTTTCTCAGGCCAGAAGCAGGGAGCTGGAACGTAAGTGGAGAGGTTGGGACAGGAATCAGCACAAGTAAGAGAATCAACACTGCAGATGGAGGATTACCCCATACACCACTGTGCCAAACCCAAGTTTTTAAGATACCTTTAGAACCTATTTACTTTGCCCAATTGGATAGTTACATGGTGAATTTAGATCTCCATCTTGGAGCTTTCACTTGATCTTAGCCAAAAGACTGAGAAGCAATAATCTTGGAGTTTTCTGTTTATGCCTTATGTTGACTAGAGATTTGCAGTTCCATGAAGGAAGTCACTGGGCATATGCAATTTTTCTGTGCTTAGTGCAGCTAGAAAAATAATCATTTTTATATAGCAAAATAAGTCATTATTCTTCCTAAATATTTTTGAGAATATTACAAAGTAATCACATGGCTGTCTTTTTCAAAGTTTGATGTTTTGTCTGGTTCCTTTCTCTGTCTGAAACATTCATTGGTACTTCAAAAAGTAGATGAACAATTGAATTAAAGATGAGCTTATTTTGGTACAAAATATTTTTGGAACTAAAACATAACGTTTTCATAACAGCTGTTTTCTGCAAACATTGGCACTATGAATAATTGACAATAACACTATGACACTCTTTCCAAATGTCTCATATGTGAGTGGAAATGGAAAGTTTCTGGATTATACATAGTGTGGATACATGCTAATGGCATAATATTTTGTAGAATTATTTTGGAATGGTTTGTTGAGATGTCTTTTTCTTCCCTTATTTATTTATTCCTTCAGGTTACTGCATATGACCAAGCTAATAGAGACTGACAGGCTGGGAATGGCTAATTTAGGCAATCCAGGCCAGTTTGTGGCCTGTGGTGACTCACTTGAAACTTGGTAAACGCTTTTGAGTATCACTTCTCTGCTCAAGTAGAGTCATCTCAGTCCTTGTCTCCCAATAATGTAAAAATACCTCTGTATTTTTGTTGTGTTGTGTTTAGAACATTGAGCTCTATCCAGATGTTGTTTATTTCTTAAAGGCTCTAAGCATCTAGTTACATGTGTTAATATCAATGTAAGTAACAGTCATTAAGATTTAAAACAGTGGATATTTGAGGTGGCAGGGGACAAAGATTTGAGGCAATTTTTTTTTATTCCTGTTTTGATTTGAGGGCATTAGCAAGCTATCAGGAGCCCCCAAAAGATCTTTTGTGATACAGGCCTGACTTCACAGACTAACTGGGAGGGTGAGTGAATGTGTCCTAAGGTGAGTGGCAAGATGGTGAATTAGTTCTGAGAAAGACAAAGGAGTTAAACTTGGGATAAAGGTGAAGAGGAAAAATAATGCTACAAAAAGAGGACTGTAGGAAAATGTTTAGGCTTTAAAAAAAAGATTTATTCATTTTTTATTGGAAAGTCAGATTTACAGAGTAAGAATGAGAGACAGAGAGAAAGATCTTTCATCAGCTGATTCACTCCCCAAGTGGCTGCAATGGCCAGAGCTGAGCTGATCCGAAGCCAGGAGATAGGAGCCTCCTCCAGGACTCCAACATCGGTGGAGAGTCCCAAGGCTTTGGGCTGTCCTTGACTGCTTTCCCAAGGCACTGGCAGAGAGCTGGATGGGAAGTGGAGCAGCTGGGATACAAATTGGTGCCCATAGGGGATCCGGTGCAGGACTTTAGCCACCAGGGTACTGCACTGGGCCCAACATTTAGGCATTTATGAAGAATTTCCATGAACTCGGTGATGCATGTGGCTAAGAATATAGAGTGTCTATGAGATATTGTAGAATGATTATTCCTGGCCTGCAGGTAATAAGGACTGGGCCACGGGAATTTTGGATAATCTTGAAAAGGAAGTGAAGGCTAGAAGGTTCAAAACAGCACTTTATAATAGTGGAAAAGCAAATTTCTATGTACCTGGTTTGAGGAGTGTGGAAAACAGTGTTGTTGGGATTGACACCTGTGCACATGAACAGCTGTACCTTTGCTATACACTGTTTTTTGGGATTAAATTTTGCTTTTTGAGATCCCATAGGATTAAGTTATCATTCAAAATGTGGATTAGTTTACTTATTCATTGTATTGGATCAAAAATTCTGAATTAAACTTGAAATGGCAGTACTAACATTGTTAAAAGTTTCAATAACGAACACATTGCTCTGTCATCAGAAAGATTTACAGACTTATTGAGTGAATTAGATGAGTGATTAGTCCAAAATATCAATCTCAGAAGGCAGGGGCTGTTTCTCACCCATTTTTTGTACTTTAAGCATGGACCCCCAAAAACATGCTCATTATATACTCAATGATTTACATCACATCTGTCCACCTTCATTTTAATAGGAAAACACCAACAGGAGAAATGACATAACTGCCTGTCTGATTGACAGTGACTGGCTTTGATGACCAAGTGTCGTGAACAAGCATTGCCCAGTGCTTATTAGCATTTGAAGCATTTGGAGCCTGTGGCTAGTGAGATAATTGTCTTAAAAATATGATATGATCTGAGGTTCCCCAGTTGTTTGAAGTTCTCACCTTTAAATCTATGCCTTTGAGTTAAGGAATATGTTTTAGAAAACTTTTTTTTTTTTTAATGCACATGTGATACCTGGAGCGGGAGTAAGTTAGTCTTTTCATACCCTGTAGATAAAAATGTCTTAGGAGACAATAATTCTTTGGGTGAGCAACACCCAGAAGAGATGAATGGTTTTGTTTACCACTATGAGTGAGTGACAGAGTTGTAAAATGTAAGGTCCCATCCACCTCTTAAGCCACAAGGATGCTTAGGCAACCAGGATATGGAACTGGATGACAGAAGGAGTCATTCCAATTCTGTCTTCTCTTTTTGATGCTGTACAACTGTGGTGCTGGCCTTGTAACATGAATTTTCAGAGCCTAAATAATAACCCACCACCTTTGATCTTGTTTGTGTTAAATTCAATAATTTTTTAGACAATAATCCTTATTAGCATATTTTCAAAGGTACATATACTCCTGAGCTACTGTACTTATACATTTATCATTTAACTCTTTAAAGTTTACAGTTATTTCGCTCAAACTCTGATGAGTACATTTTTATAATAATCAGAAACTTAACTTAAAATGTTAGTCTTATCCCTGCAATCACCAATTAATTCACCCAGATAATCTCATTATCTAATTCTACTACATGAAAGATTTTAGAACTTTACTTCTGAATTAAGTAATTTCTTTTTCAAAACTGCATAAATGGGCAGTGCAAGAGCTGATTCCAAACTATACTGCTTTTTGTTCCTGATCTATTTTCTTAAGTAAATTGGATAATTAGCTGATCAGTCATATCAGTAAGAGTACCTCTAATACAAACATTTTAGTTAGTGCACAATGTCAGAAACTTTCCTTCACATATATGTGGTACATAATTATCTCGGTAAGAAAAAATTTACCATGATTTAATGAAAAGGAGCACAACCCAGTGTTAGTATATCTTTGATTAAATGATGAAGTATTAGAAAGCATGTGAATATGAAATATTTCCTGCAATCTCTGTAATGGAATACTCAGGGATAACATTACATTAAATCCCATGAATCCAGACAAGCTCTTTCACAACTGGTAAATAAAAAGACAAGGATGAAAAACAAGTCCTGTGATCTTTGAGGAAAGACATTTATCCAACATCTCCAACCATGAACAAATAAATATTTTTCAATCCAACATTTTAAATTACTACCAAAATATTGTGTCTTTCTACAAACAACAGAAAACAAGCATACAGTTTCTAGAAATGTTTTTCTTTGACAAAGTTGTTAAATCTTTGAAGGTATACCCAACTTTTTTCCTAAATAAGGGCACTATAATCTTAGGTTAAAGTTATTGTAAAGCAGTTCAAGCAAAATCTCACATTGTTTAGATTTTAAAGCAAGCAATTTTGATCATTTTTAATTGAAATGTAAGTATAAATGTGAAACTGTTGTAGAAACATGTATTAACAATTCTTGGGAATACTCACAAATCGACAAGTAATAGAATAACTGAACAATAATGAAAACGTAAGACTATTCAGTGTTTGGTGGTAAATCTGAAAATACCTTCAAGAGGTTTGAAAGAACATAAAAACACAGCTTTATATTTCCAAGTTTGAAAATCTAGCAGCAAAACAATCTATTTGCATTTAATGTAGTGCAATGAGCATTTGTTTGTAAGACTCTCCATGTCTTGAAATTATCACACATAAATCAGAATGGAATCCATTAAGATAAGTGATATAAGATATTCAGAGTAGCTTGCCTAGAATTACTAGACACTCTGACCTGTTATCGCTAAATCATAAGCAAGCTTATGCAAAACTGTGTTCTGGGTAGCTGACTCTTATGACTCCCCAGTAACAAGCTCGGATAAGGCAGATCAGACCTAAAAGATAAGCAATTGCTCAAGAAACATAGGTTGCATGAAATCGCCGTGAAAAGTCTTGGGTACCAACAGTTAGTCCCACGCCAATGAAAATGCGTATCATCCCAATGGTAATGTATGCACAGCCGCGTCTTCTTGGCAGTGTACTCCCCACTGAGGAGATTTTTTTGCAGTGTGGGCATTTTGCCAGAGTGTTGAATCTCAGTTCCATCCATAGAGATGTGTATCCACAATGGCCACACACAACCCTTGTACCTTCTGGTTGGATGGGCAATGCTGGTTACGCCGGCGGTTCTTCAGAAATAAGCATTACTGGGTCAAGGGTGATTATGCATCTGCAGTTGGGTCTCGGACACCCTATTCGCCGGGATGTGTCCTTACAAATGAGGAGACAATTGCAAGGGTATCGCACATATTTCTTCCCTGTTGGTGGGCTTTTGATTGGCATAGCTTCATTGCAAACGGTGCACTTAACCACATGCGGTGAAGTTTGCCATTCATATTGATTAGAGACTGGCACACACGGCAGTTTATTTCAGGAATACTACTGGCATCTGGACTTGCTATGGCTGTATATGGAGGTGGGAGTTCCGCTCAGGGGCTGCTTTCTTGCAAGTACGGTGGGGCCGTGGGAGTGACATTCCCGGAATGGGATGCTGACAGCAGTGGCGAGCATTCGTCCACGCCGTCAGCAGCCATGACTGCAGCAGCAGCGGGGCCCGGAAAGGCTGGGCCGGTTGCGGTGGAGGTGGCGGCGGCTGCTGCTGTTGCTGCCGCCGCCACGTAAATTCAATAATTTTGACTGTGGATGGAGTAAGGGTGGATGAGTCAGACCAGTGGTCAGCCAACACTGTTCCAGGGAAATTGATTGTGTGTTGTTCTCAGTGACTATACGTCTTTTTGTTTAGGTGAAATATCTTGGGGAAAAAAGCTGTTATAACACCTATTACAATATTTCCAGAGTGACCCAGCAGGAAGAAAAACATTCAGAAGAGAGTGGAATGTAGAGACAAAATAGCTATGCCTAAGAGGGGCTGTGGGAACACAGAGGGATAGGAGTTAAATATACCAATTATGTGAAAGTCATAGTGCCTCTATTGGACTTGGGGTTTTCTACTTTGATGAATTGTCAGCATTTAGTGGCCCATCAGCCCGCGTGAGCAAGCAGCAGGGGAGTATGTGAATTGAACCTGACACATGGACAGTCAAGATGGCAAATCCTCTGAAGATGTGAAGCATTCTGAAGAATCACCTTAGTGTCTGAACCCGAAAGATTATTTTTTCTTCTTATCCATACTATTCTTGAGGTATTATGGACTCAACAAAACTGAAAATGAGTACTATCAGCCATAGATTGATTTACCTATGGAGGAGTAGAGGTAAGAACCATGTCGGTGAGCATGAGGATACTGCAAAAAATTCTTGGAAAAATGGAATTAAAATATAAGCCAATTTGGATGAAAATGTTTTGGAGTTTTATGCATATGGGAGAATTCCTGAAAAGTTTGTGGAAAATGTACTTTATAAAGAAAATATGCAAGGCTTTCAAAAAATTTTTGCACCAAAGTAAAGCTGCAACTAAAAGTTGCATTTTCATAAGCTATTTGAAGTCTCTTTGTTTTTATTGCACATCTCTATATTACAAAATGAAGTAGTCTCCCTGCTGTGAGCTGAAATATCAGGGAAAGAACAATCGGTCTGGAATCTGAAGATAAACCCAGATCCTCAGCTGCCTACTAAATGAATAGGTTGCATAAACAAAACTTCCAGCCTCCATGTTCTCTCTGAAATAAGGGTAGTTGAACTGGTATATCTGTGTCAGTGGGCCATTATGGAGATAAAGTTAGGTAGTGCATGTAAATGACTAAAATATCTTGTCTGTAACACTAATGTGCTTGGAGCAGAAGTATAAAAATGCCTATGTAGTGTATATAGCTAAATATTTAATGTGGTTAGGTAGTGTTACAAGTACAATAGGAGGTGAGAAGAGGGAGACGTTGGCATGATTGCGGTGGTCAATTCTCGGTATAGTTCCATCATCTGCACTTGTTCATTCCTCATCTTTCTGGATGTCTTCTTACCCTTGAACAAAGCCGACTTGCTTAGCTCTAGGACAACTGTGTTCTCTGACAGCATTTGAGGCTTCATTAGGCTGGTATCCACTGGAAGTTGACATACCCATTTCTTTTACATATTTGTATTTGGGTTGCTTTTTGGCAAGGTTTGAAGTCATGTTCAAAGACCTAAAAAAAAAGTTGAATGACTGAGGACATATACTGGAATTCTAACCTTCAGTTTATGTGCAAAATCAAAAACATGCAAAGTTTGTGGTATCTGAGCTTTATCTGCTTTATCTGATCGTTCATACATGAAAGTATAAAAAGAAGGCCTAGATAGGAGTGTTGTCAGTTTGAATGTTAGTTAAATAAGTACATAAGATAAACAGTTCATGGAAGGTTATGCAGCTGAATTTCGATCAGAATGCACTTGAGACTGTTTCATTACCATCTCCTACTAATCAGAGCTTGTTGGATTTGTTGCTATCTTATTTATGCAGACCGGGTTATGAGTTTTACTGCTGGAGCTTTAATAAGTCCATGTTTTCTTCCTTCTGATTTATTGTTAAATCGTCCAGCTCCATGCCCATCGTCCCCCAGCTTCACACTAGGAGTGAGTCCCACTCACTTGTTAAACAGGTGTTCCTTAATATCATTTCTGTAGCGAAAATGTACTCCCTGAATGCTGAATGTGAGTGACCTTGTTGATCATCTCCCATCTTCTTAGGTTGAAGAGGGGGTTCAATATTGAAGTGAAGATTCCTGGCAGGCACGGAATTGGAGAAAGAGCTGGATGTGGGGTCATTATGGACTCCACATGAGAAGTCCTCAGAACTGTCCAAAGTAGCAGTTTTGTGTACTTGTCTTACACTTTCCACAATAAAAGTACTGTCCATGTCTATACCAGTGTACTTTGGTTCACTAATTTTTTTAGACACTTGGTGGTTAGCAGACACTTGTATAGTAGGCCTGTCAGTGTAGTGGCTAAAAGCAAGGAATTGAGAAGGCACACTTAATTTAAATCCTGTTTCTACCATTTGCTTGTTGCGTGAAGCTGAGGAAGTTACTGTACCTCTGCAGTTCATCATTTCCATGTCATAGTGAGAGAAAAGTGAGATCCAGCATTGCTACTCTTGGTGAGAAATAATGTGGTGGTGAGAGAGGGCTTTGTGGGATGACTGCTTTTGAGATCAGCACTCAGCAAGAGTTGTTATACGTGACTGAGTCAACGATTTGACTCAGGTGTTAGAAGAGAAGGGGGGGGGATGTTATGGAGTGCAGCCAGTGATTGCTCCTTCACCTCTCCTTGTATACTCTTCCCCCCCACATCCTAATTCGGCTGGGATGTTGGATGCAGATGAGTCCAATTAGTATAGGTGTTCTTAGCTACAAACCCAGTTCCTCTTCCTGCCCATCCCAATGAGTGCCAATTAACTCCTTAACTCACAACACTTAGGTATTCGCTCCTGCCCACCTGTGATTCACCTATCAACTGAGAGGGGATGGTATTGCATTGTTGTGTAACCACTCCTCTCACAAGCATCTTTAAAAGGCCGGTGAAGTGGGGGACTCACTCTCTCTTTCTGGTCAAGTGTTTCCGTTACTCTGGCACCTCGACTCTTGACTGATCCAGGACAGGTAATCCCCTGAGCATGGTCCCTGTTTACTGCTTAGATGGGGCAATGGATATAGTAATGTTTTTTCTGGTTTGTGTACTGTCAGGAGTTCCAGGAGAGGTGAGGCCTAGCAGTAGTGGAATGTGGGCAGGGAAGCCAAGGAAAGGTGAATGTCTGCAGCTTTGTAAGTGTGTCCAGGTTATTTGTTGTATGTCTCTTAGACATTCGTCATGTATTTTTGAGGAAGGCGGGACATAGGTCTTCAGCTTAATGGATGGACTTAAGGGTGATGACCATTTGTTCCCCTTTGGATTACGATTATTTGGATTGCCATATGGACTTGTGATCTGCTATTTCTACTATGCTGTGTTACCACCAAGCTTGGTTAATAAGACTCCTTAATAAACCTTAGACATGTCTGGTATGATCTCGCTCGCACCTTGTAACAGCTGCTACACGTCTTCCCAGCTTCATGAGCCCAGAGGAGCGATTGATTCTAGTTAGCTTCATTTTTGTCAGTTGAAATTTGGGCTTCTTGCCTTGCCCTGCCGGTGTTATTCCTAGGAATTCCATTGTCTGGGAATCACTCAGTTTGCTGATTTAGTTCACGGCCTGCAGGTTCAGAGACTGAGAGCTGCCTGGTTCAGTTAGTCTTCTTCCCTAACTCAGGCCTCCCCACTTGTATTTAGTAATTTGTGTGTTCTTTTCTTTTAATATGCTTTTAAGCATATTTAAGAAATACTTGAGAGGGAGAAAAAGGGAGAGAGAGAGAGGAGAGAAAGAGAGAGAGTCCAAGCCTCAAAGCCTGGAGCTGGGAATGACATGGTGGCAAGAACACTGTTACTTGAGCCTTCACTGCTGCGTCCCAGGGTTTGGCGGGAAGCTTGAACAGGAGCAGGGACTCAAACCCACACACTCTGATATTGGATGATGGCATCTTAGCTGCTAGGATACACAACAGCTTCAGCATGTTTTTGAGGTTCATTCATGTTGTTACATATATGAGTAGTTCTATCCTTTTTTGTTAGCAATAATATTCCACATTTTACTTAACCATTCCTTGGATGATAGACATTTGGGTTTTGTCTGGTGCTTGCTTATTTTAAACACTGCTGCTATGGACATTCATTTAAGGTTGCGTATACACATTTGTCTTTTTCTGGTAGTTATCTCAGGATGGAATGGATGCTATGTAGATTTATATTGAAAAGGAACAGCTGCCAAAGTGTTTTCCTTTTTTTAGATTTGTTCTCCAAGTGGCTGCAACATTTGGAGCTGAGCTGATCCGAAGCCACGAGCCAGGAACTTCCTCACACGTGGGTACAGGGTCCCAAGGTTTTGGGCTATCTTTGACTGCTTTCCTAGGTCACAAGCAGGGAGCTGGATGGGAAGTGGAGCAGCCGGGAATATGAACTAGCACCCATATGGGATCCTGGTGCATGCAAGGCAAGGAATTCAGCCACTAGGCTAACCGAACTGTTTTCTAACATGACTGTATTATTTACATTCCCCATGGTAAGGGGTGGAGTTCCAGTTTCTTTGCATCTTTGTTCATTTTGGTATTATAGTGAAGGAAGTGTGTTTGTATTTCATTGTGGACTTTTTCACTTATAGATTTATTCATTTAATTGAAGGCAGAGTTACAGAAAAAGTGCATTTCTATCTGCTGATTCACTCCCAAACTGACAGCAACAGCTGGGGCATGGCCAGACCAAAGCCAGGAGCTTGGAACTGCATCTGGATTTCCCAGATTTTCCAGGGTGCTTTGCACTGCTTTCCCAGGCGTGGAACCAGGAAGCTGGATTGCAAGTGGAGCAGCTGGGACTGAGGACTCCAACCCAGCACTCAACATGGGATGCTAACACAGAAGATAGTTGCCGATTTACTGAGTGGAATGCTGGCTCCCCTCATTGGGGCTTTAATTCGTGTTAGTCTATAGACAAATCATATTGAGCATCTTTTTTTTTGAATGTGTTGGTTAGTTATTTGTCTCTCTTTGGAGAAATATGTATTAATTCTTTTACCTATTTTTTTTGTCTCTTCACTTTTGAGTTGTTATAGTTCTTTATATATGTATTTAGTGAAAATCCTTCACAGATACATTTACAAACATCTGCCTATCTGTGGCTTGGTTTTTTTTGTTTTATTAATGGTGTCTTTGGGACAGTAAGTTTTCAATTTGTTGAAGTTGAATGTATTGATTTGTTCTTGAATGGATTTTGCTTTTGATGTTCTATTTATGAAAGCTATGCCTACCTCAAGGTTTTGAAACTTTATGCCTGCATTTGCTTTTTGAAGTTTTAGTTTCAATTCTCATATTTACATCTGCAGTCCATTTTAAATATTTTTTATGTGTGCTGTAAAGAAAGCTCTACATTTTTCCTTCTTATTTCTTCCTCTTTTTCTTCCTGTTTTCTTAAAATGAAAGTTCTTTTTTGAGCACACAAGACCAATTGTTCCAACACTGTTGTCCAAAAATATTATCCTTTCCCTATTGAAGTATCTTGTTGACCATAGCTGTGCAGATCCCATATTCTTTATTTTTTCTTCTAATCCTTTTATCTATCCTTTTTGTTGAATACTACAATGACTTGATGATTGTAACTTTATAATAAGTTTTGAAATCAGTTATGTAATCCTCCCAACTTTCTTTTGCTTGTTCAATTCTTTTTTCTTTTGGTCTAATCTTGATTTTTTATATAGCCATCTAAATTAAGTAATCAATTTCTACAAAAGTACCTGCTAAGATTTTGTTATTAATTCCATTGACTTACAGATTAATTTTGGGGAGTTTGCATTTAAGTCTCCCATCCATGAATATAGTATATTTCTTCCTTTATTTAGATCTATTAAAATTTAATAATATTCTATATTCATGAGTTCCATTTCTTTTGTTATAAACAGTTTAAAGTGTTTTATTCTTTTTGATGCTATTATGTATAGAATTGTTTTGTAAAATTTATTCTAATATGCTAGTTGATGTTATGTAGGTCTGTTTTTAAAAAATGTTGTTTGTGGGGCCAGTGCAGTGCCTCAACAGGCTAATCCTTTGCAGTTCCAGCACCCTATGTGGGTACCAGTTTCACTGCTGGCTGCTTTAGTTTTGATCCAGCTCTCTGTTTATGTGTTGGTGAGACAGCAGAGGATGGCTCAGGCCCCTGGGCCCCTACACCCATATGGGAGATTTGGAAGAAGCTCGTGGCTCGTGGCTTCAGATTGGCTCAGCTCTGGCCATTGTGGGCATTTGGGGAGTGAACCAGTGGATGAAGGATCTGTCCGTCTCATCCTCCTTTCTGTAAATCTGCTTTCAAATACCAATAAGTTTTTAAAAGGAAGTGCTTGTGTAGCACGTGACCTTGCAAAATCATAACTTACAGTGTAGGTTTTAAAGATAAATTCCTCAGTATTTTTAAGAAATTGTGTCTTCCATGAAAAAATTTTACTTCTTCCATCCCAACGAGACTGTTTTTTGTCCTACATAATTGCCTATGATGAAGCAATGTTAAAAACAATGAAGTGGTGAGAACATATATTCTCATATTTTTTATTTTAGTGGGGGATAGCCTTCAGTTTTTCACCATTAAGTATGATTTGATTATAGGATTTTTCATAGATGATTTTTGTAAGATGTAGAAATATTTTTACATTCCTAACTTATTGAAATGTTGTTCTTTTTTTAAAAATCATGAATAGGTATTATGTCAAATACTTTTTTCTGTGTCAGTTTAAATGATCACTTTTTGTTTGCAATAATATGGATTATTACATCTATTTTTGGATCTTTTATTAATATTTTTTCTTCGATAATTCTTTCTTGCTTATGGTTTGTAACCTTTTTATGTGCTACTGGATTTAGCATGCTAACTATTTTTGAAAAATTTTTATGTCTAAAGGCTGCTTTTTTTCTGGAATATTTTGGTTTGGCTTTGTCATCAGGCCAAACTAGCCTATTGCAGTTTTCTAAAATAATTGGTATTTTTCTTTTGTTAAATATTTTTAGAACTTCCTCAGTGAAATATCCTGGGTTTGTTGTTATAGGAAAATTATAAAGTTTCTGGGCCTGGTGCTGTGCTGTCTTCCACTGGTGGCGCCAGCATAGCATATGGGTGCGAGTTTGAGTCCTAGATGCTCAACTTTTTTTTTTTCTATTCATTTATTCATTAATTACATTGTATTACATGACACAATTTCATAGGTACTGGGATTCTCCCCCGTTCACCCCAAACCCTTTCGCCATGGTGAATTCCTTCACCTTGATGCATAACCACAGCTCAAGTTCCGTTGGGATTCCCTAATTACAAGCTCACACCATACAGAGTCCAGCATCCCACTTGTCCAGTCAAGTTCAACGGCCTCTTAGGGAGGCCCTCTCAGGTTTGAAGGCAGAGCCAGCAGAGCGTCACCTCGATCAATTAGAAGCTCCAACATATCATCAGCAACAATCCAGGTACGATGAGACTGGTGCAGAGTCCACTGATTGACATAGTCCATCTTAGAGTTTCCCCTTGTCCAGTTTTTCGCTGCAAACATATAGCTCAGGTGGTTGATTGATCTACTCCATCTTCTATCTTTTCTTGGTTAATGTTTTGATTCCTCCATTTTGTTCAGGGGAATCCCCAAAGAAACCCTGAGGTGTTCCCAGTCCAGGCTCCTACATGTACTACTAGTAAGCACAGTACCCGCCACAGTCCATCACTCCGATCAGCTGGTGGTTGTAACCCCTGGGTTGGTTCTATTCTGAGCCCCGACCTCCATTGGAACCAATGAGTATTGCAGCTCTTCCCGGCTCTGCCCATCACACACTCGTCCCTCACCTAAACCAGTGGGAGGTGTGCTGGTTGGGTGCTGCATTCCCTACTGGCACAGGCCATTTCACCTTGGCATTTTGTGTTTTGTACTGTTTTTATCGCAACCAAACCTGGCCAGGCCCCCACACAGTTCCAGTGCTCGGATTTGCCAGTGGATGACGTGAACTGACTCAGCCTGGTCTGCCCCAACCTGAGCCAAATGTATGCCAGTGGGATGCTCAACTTTTGATCCAGCTCCCTGCTAATGTGCCTAGGAAAGTATGGAAGGTGGCTCCAGACCTTGGGCTCAGCACCCACGTCGGAGACCAGGAAGAAGTTGCTGGCTCTTGGCTTTGGACTAGCCCAATTCTGGCCTTTGCAGTCACTGGGGGAGTGATTCAGCAGATGGAAGATTTCTGTCTCTCCTCTCTTTGTAACTCTTATTTGTAAATAATAATAATAAATCTTTAAAGGAAAAACCTTTCTTTGTGCATTATGTGATTTATATTGAATCAAATATACTGAATATATTGAATCAAAACAATGTATAACTAAAGATTAATTTCTTGTATTCTTCCAGGAATCTATCTTATTTAGTTTGTATAAATTAAATTGTTTCCCTATAGCAAAAATTTTTGTTGTAAGCTTAAGAATGTCCCCTTATTCATCCCTGATTTTAGTAATTTGTGTATTTTTATGATCATTCTAACTAAAGCTTTATCAATTTTGTAGGTTTTCTTTATAAAAGAACCAACTTTTGCCTTCTTTCATCTGCTGTTTCACAATTTCTGCTCTGAAAATTAATATTGTTCTTCATTTTATTTAATTCACTGTTGGTTGTTATTTAACTTGAAAAATGATGTAAAATTTCTTATAGTGTAGCTCTACTAACAATACATTTTCTCAGTTGTGCTTATCTGGAACAATGTTTATGTTGTCATTGTCTTGAGGAATAGTTAATTGGATATAGAATGCCTGGTTGATTTTTTTTTTTCCCCTTTCAGGGGTTTGAACATGCCATTCTAATGCCACATTTTTTTAAAATGAGAAGTGAGTTATTAATTGAATTCTTGATCCCAAATACATAGTAAATTCTTTTTCTTCTGTTGCTTTTGCGAGTTAGTATTTGATTTTCAGTAGCTTGAGCAGGTTATTTCCAGATAGGAGTCTCTCTCTCTCTTTTTCTATTTGGAGTTGAAAGTTTGGGGGACTGGGCTGGGAGGAGATGGATAAAGCCCTATGCCTGCAGAATTGTAAAATGGAAAATAAGAATTTTTTAAAAAGGGAAATGTCCATACTTTTTTTCATGGTGGTTGTACTAATTCCCACTAACAATGTATGGGTTTTCCTTTCTTCACATCCTCATGGCATTTAATGAGATAAAACAGTTTCCTAGGTGAAACTGCTATATAACAAAACAGTGCAAACCTAACCATAAGCTGTAGGATTTCCATGGGGAAAGAGCATTGTGGAATAGTCTTTTTAGGAATAGGTTCTGTAAAATAGATGGAATTTTAAAGTTTTTTAAAAATTAAGCTGAAATTGGATTTAAGTATAGAATTTTCCATCTCATTTTAGAGGAAGGTATAGGTTTCTTCAGTAAGGGAGATGTGTGTGAGCATTTACAGGAGGTATGAGGAGGGGAAGTGATGGAGGCCAAATTCAAAGAAACAGAAATATTTGCAAACTCTGCATTTAAAAGCTGCCTCTAGAAAATATGTGGATGTTGTCTTTATGGATACACAGTACTTACACGGCACCATTTCATGTCCATATAAAACAGAATATTTTTAAGGGCAGAACTAAACTAAAATGTACCCTTCAAGAGCTTCCTATGAAATAACACTGAATTCACCCATTTGACTTTAAGTAAGTGAAAACTTAATCAATGGAAAGTTAAAACCAATACATAGTTTTCTAGCAATCACAATATAGTAATTATAACCCTGGATATCTTATGCTACAGCCCAATGGTCAAACATTGGTACATGTGTAGCAGACCTTGGAAAATTGGTTTCAGTGATGGTGACTATCTTTGTTTCATGGACATGTTTGATGTAGCCATGCAATGGACTTCATTTCTCATGGTCTATTTCCTTATCTTTCCAATGGACCACTAATAAAGCAAACCTCTTTTCCTTGGTTCCTTAAAAGCTTGACACTTTCCTATCCTATTCAGGTGCAGCACCTAAAGCATGTGATTGTTATTAGCTGAGTGAGGCAGAGATGCATTGTATCCTCACCTGTTCTTAATGCTATTTAGTTACCTCATAAGTAGTTGCTAACTGATTGATCTCATTCAGCCTTCTCTGTGAAGGGCAAAGCTACTCTTGAATAACTTTTCTTCTAGACATCGTTTTATGATAGTTTGTACTCTTTGTACAAAGTGGGCAGGCAACAAATACAAGGTGATTGTTAGTGAATTGTAAATTATGTAGAAGCTGTGTATTTACTCATGATGTGTTTTTTAATCTTGGCAATTAAGACCTATCCTATTTTCAGGAAGCATAACAAAGCATTTAAATTTTAAAAAGTTTTAAAAAGTAAGAGGCAGTAGATGATGAATCACCTGTTTGGGTCTCAGTCACCCTCATATGAGATCTGGATAGAGTGTCAGGCTCCTGGTTTCAGTCTGGTTCAGTCCTGGTTGTTGCAGACGTTTGAGGAATAAACCAATGGATTAAAGATTTCCATATCTCCATTTCACATCAAACAAAAAAAAATTTTAATTAGAAGCTAGTTAATGGTAGAAACAATCTTGATATTATTAGGGCATTTGGGTTCATGAGCTCTAGTTTTTTTTTTTTTAACCATTCAATGAGAGATTACAGATTTGCTTACCTCCTGCTTAGTGCAACTAAACAGAAATATGGGATATTGCAAAATTGTTCTGAGATGCATTTAAATCTTGAGACAGCTGGAGGGTTGTAGCTGGATGAAGCAAGACTTTTCTTTGTCTTTTCTTTTTGATTGTGACCATTCACCCAGGGGAAGTGGACACTGGCCTGAAGGTGGCCCAAGCCGTGCAGTCTACACAAAGAGTGTTTGTTGTTTCAAATTCCCACCTGAGCAGGTGCCTGAATTGTAAAAATAAGCTTAGCACTTGTTGCAATAGGGTTTACTTTATTATTTAATATAGAATAGGTTTATTTTATTATTTAAGGTACTCTGAAAGAAGATACTGCAAAATGCTTAAAATTGGGTTGGTTGCTCTAGCAACAAAGCCACATTTCTGAAGATTATCCCCCATGACTGCAGCTTTGGCAGCAGAACAGCGAAAGGGAGAGGTAATTAGTTCTGGAATTTTGCTTTTTAAAATGTGGCTTTAAGTAACTTTGCTAGCAGCAGAGAGCAATGTTTAAATGCATTGGATAAAGCTCGAGAATCATTTTAACTTTCAGTTGAAATGCAGGATGTGTTCTTCATATGGTTTCTGTTGCAGGAAGAATTCACTGGCTTCAGCATAGAGAGAAAAGTTGTTATTAATACTAGATTACTGGGTACCAAATGAAATAGGTATGAAGTTAGGGTGGATTTGAGTCAGACATTTTTTATCTAATAGAGAATCATTTATCTCTGTTAACAACTAGTTGATGTGTCTTTGAACAAAGAACCACTTTAGGCAAGTGAGCTATCAACAATGGTCATTTTTATTGATTATGTTCTAAACTGCTTCAATTAGGATTTATAGGAGGTGAGAACCATCCAGTGAAACAAATGAGGGGGAAAAATCTGCTCTAATATATACGTTTAAGTTGATTACCTTGATGGGAAATGGAAATATAATAATTATTCTTTATTCTATTTCCTCCCAGAAGATTGGTTATGTTAATTCCTGGACCTACCTAAAAATAAGAGGCTGGACTATGATATGGATTTTATTTGGTTTTTAAATTCAGTTTTATTCATATTTGAAAGACAGCTAGAGGTCTTCTATTTGCTGATGTACTCTCTAAATTTCTGCAAGTCAGGGCTAGACCAGTCTGAAGCAAGGAGACAGGAACGCCATCTGAGTTTCCATGTGCATTTGAGTTAGGATCTACTTTCTCCTAGGAAGTGTGTTAGCAGGAAACTGGATTATAAGTGGAACATCCAACACTCAAACCAGGCACCCCCATATGGCATGCCAGTGTCTGCAGCAGTACCTTAATCACTATGCCAAGTATATAATCTTGTTTTTAAGTCTGAACAAGTCTTTTTTTAATAAGACTTTTATTTATTTTTTTTGGAAAATCAGATTTACAGAGAAGGAGAGACAAAGATCTTCCATCCACTGGTTCACGCCCCAAGTGTCTGCAACAACTAATACTAAGCTAAACCAAAACCAGGAGCCAGGAGCTTCTTTGGGGTTCCCCGTGTGAATGCAACGTCCCATTGATTTGAGCTGTCCTCTACTGCTTTCTCAGGTCACAAGCAAGGACTGGATGAGAAGTGAAGCAGCTGGGATTAGAACCAACGTCCATATGGGATCCCAGCGCATGCAAGGCGAGGACTTTAGCCACAAGGCTATTGTGTTGGGCCCATCTGAACAGGTTTGCAAGATTTATTTATTTCAAAATCAGAAATATGGGGGTGGGGTGGGGAGAGGGGAAAGAGAAGGGGAGAAGGAGAGAGATGAAAAGACAGAGGGAAAGAAAGGGAGGGAGTGATGAAGGGAGGGAGAAAAAGAGAGAAAGAAGAGACAGAGATCAAGAGTTTCCATCCTCTATTTATTCCTCAAATGCATGCAAAGACTGTGACTAAGCCAGGCGGAAGCAGTGAGCTGGGAATGTAATCCAGATTTCCCACATGGGTGGGAGGAGCCGTGCCACCTGAGTCCCACCATGTGCATTTTCAGGGAAGCTGGAGTCAAGCTCTAGAGCCAAGGCAATCCAGTGTGGGACATGGGTATCTAGCTGCTAAAGGCCACTTTCCAGGATTGAGTAAACTGAGACAAGTCTGAGTCCCATGACAAGAAATGCTCCCTCGGAGACTCAGATGAGCTTTGGGGTTAACATTATGACAATGCTTTGATTTTGGTTGGTTGGTACTTGATTTGATGATATAAGTTTCAATTATGTTTTTAGAAAAGTTCCATTGGGTTCTCGGGTACATTCTTGTTTAGCATTCTGAGGACATGCTTCTAAGGCACAAAGTGTAATATTTGAACTTTGAAATATATTTTCTGTAGAATCTGAATCTGCAGAAGCAGCTGATATCATTTGACCAGACCTTGTAATGTTGAGACTGGTTTAGTAAATAAGTGTTTAGTTTTGGAAACTTCAAATAGTATAAAAAGGCCCCCATGTTTCTCATCATGGGTGATGCTTGCTGTCTTTTCATTTTTTGGAAACATTACCCAGGACATGGTTCCCCTCAGTAGTGACTTTGGGGTGTCTTTAGAAGGCATTTCTGTATGAGAGAGGCACTGTGGGAGTGCAATGATGAATAAAATACAGCCCTTTAATTCCCTCTTGGGAGAAAATATCTATAACTGGTTCTAATTAAAATGGAAATTCAGTAAAGGAAGCGAATTTTGAGCTGTGTATTGGCAAAGGCTAAGTGTTCTGGCTTATTAGGAACTGAGGTATAGAAGTTGGCTATGTGTAGAATTGTATATGTAGTATCCTGCATGGAATAGTGCCCTGTCTTATCTACTGCAACCAGTATTGTGTACTGTGGGGAGCAGTGCGCCAGAGCCGACCTCATGCGTATGATAGGCTGTCGCAAGATGGCGGCTCCCCGAGGGCCAGGAGGCAGGGTTGGTCCTGCCAGTAGGCAAACAAGAAGTCACGGGGATAGGCTGATGCCCTGGCTGCGATTATATCATTGCTACTGGCCTATCAGGTAGCACCCAGTGGACCCACGGGGAGAAGTGATTGGTGGAAAGCTGTATATAAACAGCCCACTTTCGACAATAAACGTTCGTTCATTCATCGTTCTTGTGTTTTAGTTGTGGTGGCGGTTCCTGTTTTTCTAGACCCTGGAGAGTGTGCCTCGTTATTTAGGGTCGGCAACAACTGGTGGCCCATACGGCGAACTTTCAGGGCTGAGACAAACAAAAGGGAGCACAACAGTGTACCTTGACTTGAGTGCTGTCTTGGGTGCTGAAAGTACACTGGTCAGGAACAAGCACTTGGCTTATAGAAGTGAAGGATGCATTAGGTTTTAATCCAATAACAGCACAAGTAAATGTATATTTTCTTGCTTTGATTTTTGCATTTCTGATTCCTATTCTAAGGATGCAGATTGGAAGCTCTCAGAAAGTGCCTCTGACCCATCTGGGTAGCATGGGACAAAGATGGTCAGGAAAAGTTTCCTCAAGTAAGTGCTGCTTATGTTAGAGTCTAAAGGAAAAGGAGATGTGGTCATGAAGCAAACAGTCAGGGTAGGGACAGCATTCTAGGCAGGGAGAGCAGTATGTACAGAACCTCTAGGGCTGGGTACAGTGTCCAGGCTTCAACAGGGGCAGGGAGGCTGGCTGACAGCTGCAAGTGGGGCAGGAAGAGGAACAGCAGGGGTAGATTCCAGCAAGATGACAGTAGAAGTGTGGAACTTCACCCTGAGAGCAATGGGAGCCTTTCAAGTTTTAGTGTTCTTTATTATTTTTTCTGTTTTACAGTTTTGCAGGTATGGGGCTTCCTGATGTAAGAGATTAGGCCCCAAAGTATCTGGGGAACCCTGTGGTGAGGCTGCTGCAGAGACGCAGTGAGAAATAGAGGATGGTGGCAGCAGTAGTGGCAAATATTGAGGTGTGGAGTGACAGAGGAGAGCTGGAAGTATCACAGCCTGACACAGATTGGATCCTGGAGTGAGGAAGATCGAGGTTTTCAAAGAGTTCCTAAGGTTCTTCTGTCCCAGTGGAATGATGGTGACACCATTCCTTGGTTAGGAAACAGGAGTGAGTCTGAGTTGGAGAGAGGATTATACCTTTGTTGGTTAGAGATGGAAACAGTCAAATAGAGCTATTGAGTGGGAACATATATAAATGGGTCTGGAACTCTAGGAAACATTTGTAGTGAGGAGACATCAGATAAACTAATGCCATGTAACTGGATAAGATTAATTAATAAAAATATGACAAGACTAAAAATCATTGGAGAACACTAACACAACTTAGATGAGCATACATTTACAACAGGAATCGGAAACATCAGAGAAGTCAAAATAATGATAGTGCTTCTGGAATGAGGGAATGCTATGTTTGAACCTTTGAAAGGACAAACAGTTTCAGTTTTTTCATGCTTCTATGTCTGTAGAGCATTTTCTGCACTGAATCTATTTATCCACTGAATACAATTTCAATACTGTCTAATGATCCAGTTCCATGCATAAATTCATTTCCTTATGTAGTGATCAAAACATTTATCTGAAGAAAGTTTTTTTTTAAAGGAGTCTGGAGCTTCCTTCAGGTCTCTAACATAGTGCAGGTTCCCAAGGGCTTGGGCTGTCTTTTGGTGTTCTCCCAAGCATGTTTAGTAGGGAATTGGTTTGGAAATGGAACAGCTAGGGCCCATATAGGGTGGCAGCACCACAGGAAGAGGCTCAGTCTGCTATGCAATGGTGCTGAAGTCCTAAAGAAATTTTATGTAATGTGCTATATTAATTTTTAAGTAAAACACTTAGTGAGTAATTGTAGTAGATAGCAAAATCTTACATTTTTAAAGCAATATTTTTTGTGTGAGATTTTTGATTTTGAGATATCAACTTGAGAATATGTATTTTGTTTTTCAGTAAGAAGCATAAATCAGGAGTCTTTCATTATTTCTGTGATTATCAGATGCAGATGAACCTAGCTGCAGCAACATACAAATGTGCATCTGCATATATTTTCCGTTTCTGTTACCAGGTGAACCTCTTGTCTCATTTACGGATAAGAATGCAAAGAGATTGTTGCTCTCATTTTAACTCACCATATAATTTTTACAGCTGTTTCTCACTTATTAATACATTTTTGTGGAATATGTGTAAATAGACATGAGCAAACTGTCTAAGAGTTATTCAGTTCGTCAGTGAACCGTGTAATCTGGGGGTTCAGAGACAACAGTTAATAGAGTGAGATATTTGCTTTACCATCCACATACTCCCTGTCGCTTCCAGGTTCCAAAAGTCAATTTCTGTTCTGTTGGGACATGTTGCCTCACACTAAATTATCACATCAGGGATAAGAAATTTGGATAATGACTATCTGACTTAGAAAAAAGACTATTTAGTGAATTGAATATCTGCGAGGTGGGAATTTTGAACTAGAATTCTGGCTCTAGCCTTGGTTAATTTGATACTCTTCATGTGTTTCCTCACTGTTTCCCTCTCTTAACAATGTAAGTTAGAAATAACCTTGTTAATTAGCATCTATTTTTAGGTTGATGACATGACACAGCCAAGACAAAGTGGGAACATTCCAGTACTACCAATGCAAAAGTAAAACCTTGCTAAAAGAAAGATAGACATGAAAATGAAGACATCCCTTGTAGGTATACTTGGAGAGTGTATTCATTTGGAATATTCAGAATTAAGGAACCTGCTAGGTAGGAGACTCATTTGGTAGACATTTCTTTTATCCACCAAAGCAGCTGAAAACTGGGTGATATCATGGTATTTTCTCTTCTTATAAACGTTTATTGGCTCCTTATCCTTCTGGCAATTCCAATTCATCCTAGACTATGTTTCGGTTCTACTTGTGTTGTCTTTAACTCCAACTCTGTCCAACTCTCTGACCTCCTAGCCACTTGAGCGACCCTAACTCTCCTGTACTGTGTCTGCCTGTGTATTAGGGTGCATGTGTGATCTTTTCTATGACTTTGATTATGCTATTTCTCCATCATGTCTACCTGTCCCTTTCCTCTGGATCTCAGAAGGTCAGATGATACTGTCTCTGATTGGTGTAGACCTTATTGACATCTCATAGTTAGAAGTGGCCTCATAGTACTTCATTTTCCCCTCTCATAAGATAATTAGTACTATCCGTATTTGTTTTGTCTACGTATATATGTATTGTACTTCTCTTTCTATACTGAAATCTTATAAATTATGAAAATGATGGATGCTTGACTAGGTCAATGAAAGAATGGGATAAAGAGAAAGTCTACAGAAAGGGAGATCAACGCTAAAGTAGGTTTGAATTCTGGGATAACCTAGAATTCATCCTGTCTTTTCCTGAACTGAACAACCTTAAATAAGTATGGATACAGGAAGATGTCCTGCTTTTTATAAAAATATCTTAGGAGATAATTTTAGTTTTCATTATGCAGGAATAATTAAGTATATGGGTTCGATAGACAAATTAATGAAATTGAATTAACTGGAGCAAGAATAAGGGAAGACTGATGTTGGGATGTGAGGCATGTGGTCCATGAGAGAGCAGATGCCTTGCAAGGGCTGCTTTGTGTGCTTGTCTGTGAGCATCTTTCTCTTCGTGTTTCTATTTCAGTTATATCAATATGACACAGTTTAGCACTTATTTGGCTCATGTGCTTTGCCTTCTTATCTTGATGAAAATTTCTTGAAAAGAGATGCTTTACCTTTCCTCTGTGTGTGTGTGTGTGTGTGGTGTATTTAGTGTATAGCATGGTTCCTGTGGCATACAGACACTCCAAAATCAATTGCCTTACTAATTGCCACATTAGTTTATCAACTGGTGGATCACTGGCACTCCATAAAAGATTTATTGAGCAGTTACTGTGTTCAAACATTATGCTTCTTGCTTCAGCAAATATAAAGACTCTGACTTTCAGAGCCCCTCTGGCTCCTGACTCCAGGTTTTTGGTAATGCAGACCCTGGGAAAAAATAGGTGATGACTCAAGGAGTTTGCTTTCTGCCATTTCTGTGGAAAACTAGAATTGAGTTCCTAGTTCCTGGTTTCTTATTTAGGCCCTGGCCCAGTCCTGTCTGCTGTGGACAATGGGATGAAGATCTCATTGTCCTTCTGTTTGCCTATCTCTCTGCCTCTCAAATAGCTTTTTTTTTAATCAAGAAAATGAGCAGAGTGTATGTGTAGGACAGTTAAGGAAAATAGATTTCTGAGAGTGAAAATAGAAAATTACCTTAAATTATTTTTCACATTTGAAGGTTCTTAGGCAACAATCTATTATTCATGGGACACAGTAACTTCCTTTACCCTTTTTGCATTTTACTGTTCCTTCCCTACACTTCCTTATATTAATTAGATCAGCCCAGCGACTCATAAAGAGCAAAGAGAGTAAATATCCTGCTACTGGGAATCTCTTACAAAGCTTGGGACAACTGAATTTTCAGAGGCAAATAGTTCTGACCTCCATGCTTCGCTGTCTTAGAATCTACCCTTACTTTCATCATGTGTGTTATCATGCTGCAGGTCCTTTATTGTGTTTTGCACTGTTTGAGTCCAACACTGACCAATGACATGCAAACGTTTTGCAGGCATAGCTCATTCACTCTCTATAGAGGTAGGGAGGGGTCAGGTAGCTTTGTTTCCCTGGAATGAATGAGGAAGCAGTAGGGCAGAGAGGTTAAGTGACTTGTATGAGATCACACAAGGGGTCAGTAGCTGTGTGTGAATAGGACTCAACTTCCAAATCTTTAGTCTGCGACTCTGTCCAATAAGGCTTCCTCCACCACAGGCAACTCGGAATGTTAGAGGAAATAAACAAGTACTGCTTCAGTGTTCCAGGTGAATAAATAAAATAACAGATGAGTTGTGAAAAAAATTCATCTAGCCTTTGGTAAATGCTGCAGAATAGTTTTTTATTTAGTTGGTCCTTTCAAGCACCATACCGCATCAAGTTCCCCAATTGTAGCACTATGTAAATGAGGCAGGCATTTCAAATTTTCAGAAGAATAGAGTCTGAGAAAGGAGTGCCTGGAATCAGAATGCCACATCTGGATTCCCTTCCACACTCATGCTGTTTAAGGGAATAAATGTTCAGGGCGTCATGCCACTCAGACAAGTGCCAGTGTTCGGTCATTTAGGACCCATCACCCAAGTCAACATTGTTTGTAATACATTACAACTTAGGGAGGCTCACAAGCTGTAGAAAATGCCCAGCTTGACAGTGGATGTGCATGCATTCTTGCTTGTTTTGCCTTAGTATTTTGTTGCAGAAGCATGGTATACACAGGATGCAAGCCACAACCGATGCCTGTGTTGACACTTTCTTCTATTACAATACCAAAAGTCCAGCAGTATTTGTGTTGGCAAAACTCTCTAAAACTTTAGTCTTGGAATCAAGTCTTATGTACAATAACTTTCTCAACAAGTTCTAAGGGTCTGAAGAACAGTTTAAAATGAAAACTGTCATTTCAGCTGAGAGTATTATCCTACAGTTGTGCTCCTCTACAGTTGGAATTTTTTTTAAAATCTTGACCCTGCATTTTAAAAATCTTGACCCTACAGAGAAGTTCTAATGAAATGGTGGGTTGATTTCTGCCCCACTAGAGAGAAACAATTGAATATAAGTTCCATTAAATTCAGAGAAGTGAAGACCTATCCTGTGTGGGTCTTCTAAATAATTCTGTTTCTCACTAGATACATTTTTTTAAATGACAATGTGGTTTCATACTCCATATTATTCAATACGAAATCAAAGCTGATTCACGGACAAAAATACTGTTTGATTCTATTTAGGCCACATTTCCCTCCCCACTTTAGGGTGTCTGCCCGTGCAGTTGGGGGCAGGCTTGCGTATAATACGGTCTGAATACATTCTTATAAGCATTAGAAGTATGGAAACGCAGAGCCCTCTGTGACCCCCAGAGCCCTCTGTTGATCATGGGTGTTTGTTGAAGCAGGAAGGCAAACATAAGCATAGAAGTGTTATTGAACAGGACCCCTTCAAAAATGTCTCTGGGCTTTTGTTCTCGGGTTGCATAGCAGTAGGAGGCCCCCTTCTCAGAAAGCATACTTATGCAAGTATTAAGAACTGGCTGAGATAAGAAGTGAAGCTTAAGAGACCTTCATCATTAGCTGCTAGTGGTAGAGATTAGTGATCCTACTACGGGATTACAGATGGAAAGAGTGCCAGTGTTGGTTAATTGTTCATTAATGCTTGTAAAATAAGCCAGCTGGAGGAAAACAGACCCTGGTCCGCTTGCTCAGGGAGAAGCTAAATTAGATCTGCTCATCAATGGCATTATTGATGTCAAGGAAAAAAAAACATGTAAACTGCTTCCTTATGCCTCCCTCTTAATGTTATGTATTGAAATAGAAAAATGTAGTCCAAGGAAGCAACGATCAGGTTGTCAAGGAGGCGTTTTTCTCTCTGGCTGACCTTCCCCTCAACTGAAAACACCTTTCTTTGTTCACAGGCATTTGCTCTTTTCGTTTTGCTCTGAACTGGTAAATAAAACCTACTCCTGAAAATGGCCTCTGGATGCAAATAATTCTGTATGATTTGTGGTTATAATTTCGAATTGTAACGGACCTGCTACTTCAAAATCCCAGGGAACTTTTGGCCTTTCTTTCTTGCTCCCTCCTTCCCTAATCAACCTTTCACACTCCTGCTTCCTTCCAGAAAAACATTTTCTTTTGAGGTGAGTCCGTCTTCCCCCTCCCACCCCAGGCCCAAGCAAGGTTAAATGATTTGCCCAAAGTTACACGCTCCCTAAGTCAGGAAAAGAGCTAAGCATATTTGCCTTCTTTTGCCTGGTTGCAGACAGGTCAGAGGTGTTATGGTTAACAATTACTAAATTCAAAACTACAAAAAACTTAGACGTGGTTATACCAGCCCTTCCATTTGAAATCAGAGCCAAAGTTAGTTTATTTAGGAAATATTTATTGAGTCCTTACTTTGTGCAAATTCGATGGGCAAACTGACACAGTTCCTGCCTTCACTGTGCTTACAGTTTAGTGGGAAGACAGGAGAAGCATGAGCCAAGTGCAGAGAGGGGCTGTTGTTGAGGGGCATGCACTAGGTTTGAGCACAAGAAAGAAGTTGGAGCTGAATTAGAAGCAGTCAGGCATGGGTGGTGGGAAGGGCAGTGCAAGCAGATGCTGGAGCTGACTCTGGTGTGCCGAGGTTTCTCATTGTGTGGCAGACTCTCCAAAGAAAAGAATGTTCTTTCAGAACTGGAAGGCATGTCCAGGTTAGCTGTCTCTGGAGGTAGCAATGATGAGATGGTTGTAAATATGTGTTGCTGATGAGCCTAGGCTGTTCTTGTCAGAACCATGGTCTGGTCTTGGCCTGCCCCTTCTCCCATCATTTCTTGCCACTTCTTTTTCTGCTTTTCACATTGATGCCATATCACCTTCTCCTTTGTTTCTCTAGTAACCATTTGCATGTTCCTCCATTTTTCAGCCTCCCTGCTCTCAAGCACGTGTTCATATCTTCTGGATTGTCTTTTGCTCATTGTTTTGGGAAAACCTGGTATATGGTTACTGACTGCCAAAGGCAAAAGGTGTTGTGAGACTGGAGCAAGAAGTGGACAAATCAAAGATTGCCCAAATTGTAATGTGTTAGGGACCTGCAGACACAAGTACAGTCTTTAGTGACTACAAGGCAGATAGATCCCTGTGTCTCAAGATAGGAAAAAAAGGGTTTTGCAAAGATGTCCTTTGGCTAATGTGTGTGCACTTGGACTTTCTTAGGAAATGTGAATACAAAGATGTTCCAGACACCACATAAGGGTGGCAGGATATTTTATTCACTTCGTTTAGATTTGGGATGATACTCACAGCTGACATGGTGAGGATGGTGGTAACAACAAAGATGGCTATGGACATGTCAAGCTAGATTCCTACATTAATTCCATTAGCCATTAGTTACCAGTTACCAGTTTGATGCATCATGGAAACAAGAGAGCCCGTTAGGACACAGAGTCAAAATTCCTTCTTTCTTCATCAGTTCTGATGTCTCCCTCTTTGGAGGATATTTCCCCCTATCATGTTGGCCTCTTTTCTTTGAGATTTATAGCAGGTTTTGCAGTCTGTGGTTGTCACATTTATTTGTGACATGTTTGTTTTCTGTCTCCCCTCCTCATTGCCATGCGAACCTTGTGAAGGTGAGGAGTGTGCCTCTCAGGATTGTCACAATGTCTCTAGGAAAGGGAACTGCACCTGGCACTCTGAGGCACTGTCAGTTCTGAATGGCTGAAGATACAGGAAAGAAACAAAAGCCAAATCAGATTAAAAGTTTGCAGTTGATGTAAGGTGTGTGAAAGGAGGTAACATTTACCAAGTACTCCCTTGCTGGAAGAGCTGTCCGCCATTCTTCATTGTCTATCTGGGTGGCTCAGAATTGTCACATTCTGTCACTGTGTTAGCTCTGAAAGTTTCACTTTCCTTTGTTTGGAAGGCAGATATACTAAAAATTCAACTCATTTGAATTTTGCACGATATTTGTTTTATAAAAATATCCTTATATGAGCAATAATCAAGACACTATAAAACCTCACATTTCATGATTCTCTGACTAAATAGCTATTGCCCATAATTTCAGGTGCCTGCCATAGTTATTTCGTATTTTACCTACTTGTAGTACGAAATACTCCAAGTCCCTCTTTTTAATGTGCCGCGATGTTAGCCTTCAAAATATACAAAATCAAGAGGGTCAGAAGCAGACTTTCAAACAATTCCTTTTCAAAATTGATAAATTGTGATGTAGACATATTAAATTTCCTGGATAAATGTGGATTCTGCACAGACCTGTGTTAAAGGGCTTCTCAGTGAACGTGGGCATTTCACAGCCCCCCGGCAGCTGGTGCCGGTTATCATGTGAGAAGCAGTGTATAGGAGGTTTAAGTGGAAGGTTAATGCGGCACATGCACTCCTTGTTGTCTTGGAGCTATGTTGGTTTCACTGTGGTCCCTAGTAATTCCTAGTTTTTAACCTGTTTCTCTTCTGACTTTGAAAAGCCTCATGTGTTGAAGTTTTGTTGGTTAGAAGCATGGTAGTAAATTAAAAACCAGGCTGATCTTTGCCTGGGAATCGAGACTGATTCTTACTCTGTTATGTCTTCATGTTACAATGCTGCTTGTGACATTGATATGAAAGCTGTTTAGAATAAAGAAATGACATCCAGAATGATTATTTTGGTTTGGCCATATTCTGAGTCAGTAGTGAGGTGTTATTTTTTGTTGAACTGTCCATTGGTGGTTATGAATAACAACATGATTTCTAGAGAGCAGAAAACATAAGCTACTATGCCTACATCACAATTGTTAATTGCTTTACATGAAATTTTTAAAAACTCTTATTTATTTGAAAGATATTTATTTAAAAGTAGCTCCATTAGGATTTACGTGATATTGTTCAGCAAAAGTCTCATTGGGCTTTGGATTATAAAATGAAAAAGGAGGGATTCTGCCAGTTTGATCAAAAAGTGGAAGGAAGCAAGAGACAGAGACCACTAAGTATGGATTCATAGCACCAGGCTCATATAATTCTAATTTGGAAAAAGACATCTGGGGAATTAAGAGCACTGAGAGGGCTTACAGAAGCCTGTAGATAGAGTTTGCAAGAAAGTTTAACAGTCCTGACCCAGCTCTCACTCTGGTGATGACGGGGTTGCATAAGTGTCCAACAGACGGAAAGTGGCACTGTGTATTGTTAGAATCAGTTTTAGCAAGTTATAGGGATGATCTTAACTTCCTACACCTTGCATCTTAAAAACAGTTTTTAAAAAGCTTTTCCTCACCTCTTTATAGCAGTGACGAGCAAAATTCAGCTTGTGACCATCTAAATATATCAAATTCCCTATCGCATTGTCTAAGTCTTATTTTTATATCTCCATATCACTGGTGAACAGGACCCAAAGAGTTTACTTACTATCCACATTACTCTGTTCTGCACCTTAGGCTCCTAAAGCTGAGAACACAGACCCTGGGGTGAAGGGAGCAGCTCTGTAGGTAAATCTGTGGATTCACCTGATCTTTGCCAATGTGTGTCAACTAAACCTTTCTCTCAAGAGGTACTTTCAAGTACAAAGTACTTTCAGGATACACACAGAAATGATTTAAAAAGAGGCGGTCTGTCTGAAAGGCAGGATTTCTACATCTTAAGGCAGATATGCTCATGAGTCCATTCATGTTCAATAGGCAGGATTAATACTTTTTCTGGGTATTTGTGATGGTTTAAATAGGACTTTTCATCCTGTGTTGTTCTTGGAAGTAATACAAAGGAGAAGAAATATGTTTCTTTTCACAAAGCTGTCATCATTTTCACTGCGTGGGGAAATGTCACGTCCATGAAACCCTCACGCAGTCACAAGCGGCCGTTCTTTCGTACACATAGTCATGAGTGGTGTCTCTAAGGCACAGATCAGCTCAGAGCACTTTCTTTTGAAAACAAGCTGCTGGCCATCCATCACAAGCTTAAATGGCCCAGCAACACATCCCAATGTGGCTGGCTGAGTAGATGGAATTGAACTGTTAGGAAACAGCTTTTAAGTTTTTCCTGCCACTGACATCACCCTTGCTGAAATTTTTGGCAGATTCTATTTTTTTTGCTGTTACTTTTGAGTATTAGAAAACCTCTTTTTCAGAATTAATTCTAGTCCAATATGAATTCAGTTATCTGTTCTGTTGAATTTAAAGCATCTCCCTTCTGTTTAGTTAAGGTCTGGTATCACCAGGGGAAGGGAGACTCATTGCCATTAATTTCCTGAACTTCCCTTTGGATCCATTCAGGCATAGGCAGAAAGGAAAGGAGAGAGGAAAAATATAATATTTGCAGCTCTCCAGGAATCTGTTTTGATAGCATTGCAATGTCAACCATAGCTGTAAGTCATATATATGTCCTGTGTGGTTCTGTGTCATACACTGTTTCCTGACTCAGCAGATGTTTACACACCTAAGTTCCTGGCTTCTCACGTTGGACCTTCTGGGTTTTTACCTGAGATCCTTTAGGAGGGTACATAAAAGACAACTGGAGTCAGGCTACTTTGTTTAGCACCCAGTTCATGTGATCTTTGGGAAAGCCTACTTGTTCTTAGCAAATGGACCTGATTAGCCACCTACTTCTTTGTTTTACCTGCAGTGACAGCTTGACCCAGCCTCAAATAGGCATTAGCCTCTCTCTTCATCATGTGGCCCCTGAGATGCTGAATGAATGCTCGAGGCTTGCCCATGCACTTTTTGAGTTCTGCCCTGATAGTAGCGCTGGGAAGAACTACAAATTCCCATCTCTAAGCAAGCAGCTGTCTTCGATTCGAGAATAAAATCTAGCAAGTAATTCCAACCCTTGCAAGTGTTCTCATGGGGTCTCCTTCATTTAGCCTCAGCTTGGCATGGATAGAGAGAGATGATATAGCACCACTCTCTACTCATTAAATCTTCTACTTCAAAGGATTTTTTTTTTCAATAAATTTCCTCCTGTTTAGGTAATTGATGGTGATTTAGTTCAGCTGACAATGAAGTTTGAATAAGTTTATCTCATCATAACTAGAAGCATAGTTTAAAATGTGGCAGATTTATCACCCATTAGTCCTACCTTAAGGGTCTTAGATGAAACTTAGAGACAACAGGAGAAACTTCATTCCACTTTCAATCCCCTGGCATTTAAAAATGGTTAATAAATGTGTCTGAACATTGCTTCCTTGCTGTATTGCTGAAATTCCTCTCTTGCCTCATTAATATCTGTTCTAGCCTGATTGAGCCATAATTCTCCTTTGATCTCATTTCTTATTCTCCAAATGCTATTTTTTCCATGCAAGTGTTTTTCTACCATCTTTGCTTGTTGAAATTTTATTCATCGTTATAAGTCTTCCTTTGACTGTCACCTTCTTGAAATCTTCTCACCATTTCCCTAATCTAACTAAATTTAATCTCTCCCAACAGCTGTTTGCTGAGTACTCTGTTATGGCTTGGCATACAATGAAGCTATTTGTTGATGCTGTAGAGGTACAGAGTTTCTGGTACTAGATACTGTGTTTCTCTATACTACCAGATTGTATATTTAACTCCATTCATTCATCTAAAATTATTCCTCTTCTAGGTGTTAGACATTGAATTCAATCATGGGGATGAAACCTTAAGTAAGGTACCGTAATTGGCCTCTGGAAAGTTATTCTGAGAGAGCAGACAGAAGATAGACATGTGAAATTTAAATGTCAGTTCAATGAAACACAGACTGAGAATTGATTAACAGAAAAAGTAGGAAAAGAATATCTACCTGAAGGAACTCAAGTTTAACCCAAGAAAGCAGATCGCAGTTGACACAGAAAAATATTCATTAATTGCACAAAGATTTAGTTCACATCTTTTATGCATCAGACACAAGGAAGGACAATGGAAATATAGTCAAGAACAAGACAAGTCTTTATTATATATGGATTTAATGCTGGCAAAAGGAAGAGAACAATAAATTGTAAGTTTTAGCAAGTGAATAACAAAGGCTGTTGCAAATGGCCTAATCTAGTTTAGCAGTCAGAAATACACTTGAAAATGCTGTTGAATTTGCTTTTCTTAACCACGATTTCATTAGAAAATCTAGGAAATATTTTTAAGGTAGTTAGCTGTATGTTTACGAAGGTATTTCAAAATGTTTCTGATAAATGGAATAAAATGATGACATTTACATCATTAATCTGAAGAGGACTTGGGAGAAGACTCTGTGGGTGGCTTGTGCCATTGTCACCATTGAAAACCCTTCTGATGTCAGTGTGGTACTCTCCAGGAATGCCAGCCTGAGTGCTGTGCTGAGGTTTGCTGCTCTGCCACTGCAGCTACTCCTTTTGCTGGCTGCTTCACACCTGCAGCCTTCACTCAAAAATCCAGGCACCCTTCTGGGAGCTACGTCTTCTGGTGGTTATTGATCTCCAGGATGACCTTTCCCAGAGGCATCTTCTGTGAACTTGCCTATCGTTGCTCTGTGTAACACAGACATTTCTCTATGCTGAAGGGGCATTGCCATCCCTTGCAACAACAAGTGGGTTTACTCATTGGATCTCATATGATGTATGCTGGCCCTGTAGGTTCTATGTGTGTAAACACCATTCCCCACAAATGCCCATGGAATGCTTCGCCTGATTTCTAACTTTGACAAAGATTCAGAAGAGACTGAAAAAGAAGAGCAGACCACTGCTAAAGCTGTGATTAAGGAGGACTTTGAGGGTGAATGGACTGACACAGCTCCTAAGTTCATGCTTATTGAACCTGAGCTTGCAGACAAGTCTGAAGGTATGCAGGTGCCTCTTCTGCAGTTCCCCATTGAAGACTGGAATGGGTAGCCCACCATGATCATTGGTTTGCAGTTCCCACTGCCCTAGCCAATGAATGGATGGGAGAACCACTCAGTGGTCTTAACCTGCTTCTCTTCACAGTCTCTGAAGTGAAAACAGAAATGAAGTTGATGGGAAACAAACACATTTCTTCAAAAAAAAAAAATGAGTTACCGCTGGTGAAAAAATTAAAAAAAAATGAGTTACTTTTTCATGTTTAAAGAGATTGTGGTACATTTCTGGGAAAATTGCAAACCCAGTTATTTCAATATACTGATGATAATGATATAAATTCCAGGGATGAAGCACTCAGAAATAGAGTGGAAGCTTAGAGAAGGGACACTTGGCTGAGCTTGGGCATTCAGAGGGTTTCTTGGAATAGATGATCTGTTACCACTGTTCAGGAGAGAATAAGAGTTAGTTAAATGGGAGCTTAGAAGAGGTGGGTGTCAGAATATCATGACCCTATAGGGGAGGTGAAGAAAATTGAGCAATATTAATCATTTGATTTTTGCTAGTACACATGGACAAATATAAAAAGGGTACCACTTCAGTTGTGCTGTTTGAAAAGGGAAGCGTTGTTAACTGCTTAGGATACAGCACCAACTTAGTAGCTAACTTTTAGGCCTCACCAGTATCAACCTTGAAGATGAACTTTAAATAGAATAGATTTTTTAATTACATCGAATCAAAACACATCTAAAAGTGCCTCAAAAAGCTAAATTTAGATCTGTGACAAAAGAGAAAAGGAACAGTGATGGTCTTCTAAAGCAAACAGGGGCTTCTGAGACAGGATCACGCCTTTCACTCTGCCTCATTATACCGTAGCTGGTGGATGGAGAGGAGAAATGTTTCTCTGTATAGCAGCTCATTAGCAAAAGAAGAACTCTGACATTAGTTAAAATGTTGATAGAAGTGACAGGTGGTGTAAAGACAAGATGGTGTTGTCAAATGGGAGCGGGAGCCCTCCAGCCTCATGCCTTGCTTTATATAACCAGTTTATGCAGCATATATTAAACTGCTAAAAAGAGAGATTGTTGACTAAAACATACTTGATATTCTTTTGTGGTCTGAACCAAGCTATAATATCCTGTGTGAAAATTGCCTTATGTTTGCTACCTATAAATACCCAAATCTATTTGACTTTGTCTCGGGCCTTTTAGTTCTGTGTAAGTGAGAGTTAACCTCAATTCTATCTTACGTTTGAGCTCCTTTTTCATCTTTTCATCCGTTTTCCTTGCTTAAAAGTGTGCTCCTATATCATGTATTGGGGAAAAATTGTTTGAAAAAGCAAGTGAAAACAGAAATAATAAGATTTTCCCCTGATACAACAATCCTTTTGGGTTCCCATGTAATCTGCTTGCTTTCATCACAACACTCCTGAATAAAAAAGGCTTTTTTCCCCACTGCTCATCACTTTAAAACCATCCACCCACTCTTTAAAAAATTGCAATGTAGTTTAATTTCTAAGGTTGAAGGAAATGATTCTTCCAAATATCTGGGATGACTTCCTAATAAACAAATCTGATGGTCATTTAGTTTTTTTCTCAGTGTTTTCTTCTATTAGTCTCTTCCTGCATTTAGTGCCATTTATAGTACAGTATTCTTGAAACACTTTACCCTTTTGTCTGGAGTGATGATATTCCCTGGGTTTCCTTAAAACTAGTTGGATGAAAATCAGAGCTTTGCCACTTAATTTGTTATTGAGTACTTTATTGAACTTTTCAGGGCCTCCGTTTTATCAACTCTAAAAGGGGTAATGCCAACCTAGGATTGTGTTGGCTCAAAGACTAAATTAAGATAATTCATGAAATATCCTTAACACAATACTAGATAATCAATCCTTAATGATCCTCTCTTTTCCCTTCCTGAACACTTTACTGGCTGAATCTTAGGACTCTTCTAGTCTCTCTCTCTTTTTAAAAGGTCTTGTTATTATTATTATTATTTAATAGGCATATTTATAGAGAGAAGGAAAGACAGAGCATCTTCCATCTACAGTTTCACTACCCAAATGGCCACGATATTGGATTGAACCAATATGAAGCCAGGAACCAGGAATTTCTTCTGGGTCTGCCATGTGGATACACATACCCAAGAACTGGAGCCATCTTTCACTGCTTTTCCTGTTCACAAGCAGGGAACTGGATGGGAAGTGGAACAATGTGTACATAAACTGGTACCTGTTTGGGATACCAGGACTGCAAGGCTGATAATTAGCTCGTTGAGCCACCATACCAGCACCCTTTTCTTTCTCTTAATGTAGTTAATCCTCAAGGTCCTATCTGGTCCTTCTTTCATGTGTTCCTGGAATTCTCACCAATACTCATTTTTCCAAATACTAATTCCTTGCTTTAATCCCTAGTAGATATGCTCTTGACTGCTACACTTTTTGCTGCTCATTATACACCTTTATATGGAATTCCATCATCATCTCACACGACCAACTCACATCTAAAAATTGCCTTTCTACTTAGTCTCTTCATTATCTTTATTTTCTCCATTATCTTTCTGATTCTTAGGTTAAAGATATAAGTATTAGGGGCTGGCACTTTGGCATAGCAGGTACAACCAGTGCCTGTGATGCCAGCATTCTATATGGAGACTGCTGGTTCGAGTCCCACATGTTCCACTTCTGATCCAGCACCCTGCCAATGGCCCAATGGCCCAATGGCCCAATGGTCCAGAAAAAGAGCAGAAGATGACTCAAGTGTTTGGAACTCTGCACCCATGTGGAAGACATGGAAGAAACTCCTGGTTTCAGTCTAGCTCAGCTCTGGCCATTGTGGCATCTGAGGAATAAACCAATAGATGAAAGATTTCTTTATCTCTTTATTTCCATCCTTCTCTCTGTATAATTTTGACTTTAAGATAAATAAATATTCAAAAGAGACCTCAATTTTGTCGTTGATCAACTTCTATACATTGCAATTGATAATATATTTCAAACCTCTTAACCTGTTTACAAACCTGTGATTAAACTGCTTCTGGCCTTCATTATCGTTGCCATTGTAGAGGACATTTAGGTACCCTCCTTGCTTTTATTTTTTCCCATTCTACTAACTTGCACACAAATGGACATGTTGTACTAGCGTATTTTTAAAGTTCATTAGCCATCCCTCTTTTTCTGTTCTACTTAATGTATATCTTAATCTGAGTCAAAGTCAAATTTCCAATCTCATTTATGATTTCTATTATTGATCTATTCAAACTAGAATCATTTGTTCTTCTGTTTTGGGGACTGACTCCCTGGCCCATGTTGTCATTCTCTCTCCACCCATGTGTAGCTGAATACTGCTTGTTCAGGAGCTCAGCTTAGCTAGATCTCACACCTGGGAGAGTCATGGAGGACAGCAACATCTTAACTGATCTTTCCAACCAGAGGCAACTTTTCCAAATCTGAACTTATGGTGTATCACATGTCATGGACGGGAAAATCTGTGAATGAGTTTGTGTATGTCAAGGTTTAGGGGTGGGAGTTGACATAAAGACTAGGGACTCAGTTGCTACTCAACTACACATTAGGATTAGGCTGGCAAACTGATACTGATGAGTTGAATCTGGCTTGTTTTTGTACAGCCCAGAAAGTGAAAATGGTTCTTTTAATTTTTTTAAATTGCAGTAAAATACACAAATATACTTCACTGTCATAATTTTTCCATAGTTTTGTGGTTAAGAACACTTGCATTTTTGTATAATTAATCTTCTGAGAATAAGGCAACTGACAACTCCCTATTTTCTTTCCCTCAAGTCTAGTGTCCTTTGAGTTTTATGAGTTTAACTACTCTGTTTCTTATACAAGTAGAATCATGCATTATCGTTTTTTTGTGATTGGCTTATCTCACTTAGCATGATGTTCATTAGCTTCTTCTGTGTTGTAGTATGAATCAAAATTTCCTTCATGTTTAAGAATGAATAATGTTCCTTTGCTGTATTGCTACATTTTGTTCATCCACTAATTCATTGATGGTGGATACATGGATTTTTTCATCTTTGGTAATTGTGAATAATGCTGCTTTGAATGTGGTACTTAATATCTCTTTGAGAGTCTGTCTTTAATTCTTTTCAGGTTATTTTTCACTCTTTGAGGAATTGGTATACTGTGGCCATAGCACTTTATATTACTAACAAAAGTAAACAAGTATTCTAATTTCTACATATTCTCACTAACTTGTTTTTAAAAGTAACCACTTTAATGGAGATGAGTTGGTATTTGAGTGTGGTTTCAATTTGCTTTTTGCAAATGAGTAGTAATGTTGACTATTATGTTTTTGTTTTAGAATGATAACTGCTCAAGTTTTTTTGCCCATTTAAAATTTTGTTATTTTTTTAGCTGTTATAAGTGTTCATTTATTTTTTAAAAAAAGTTATTGATTTTTATTGGATAGGCAGATTTATGGAGAGAAGGAGAGACAGAAAGCTCTTTCATCAGCTGGTTACTGGTTCACTCCCCAAGTGGCTGCAATGGCCAGAGTTGAGCTGATCCTAAGCCAGGAGGCAGGAGCTTCTTCCAGGACTCCCAACATGGGTACAGGATCCCAAGGCTTTGGGCCATCCTCTATTGCTTTCACAGGCCACAAGCAGAGAGCTGATTGGGAAGTGGAGCAGCTGGGATATGAACCAGTGCCCATATGGGATCCTGACACTTTGCAAGGGGAGGATTAGCTATCTGAGCATTGTACCGTACCCTGTATTGTAGGACTTCTTTACTTCCTGTTAATATTAATCCCTTATCAGATATATGCTTTGCAACTTTTTTCTCATTCCATTGGTTGCCTTTTTCTGTTTTGGTTGTGTTCTTAATAACTGAAAGTTTTAAAATTTGATGTGATCTAACTTATTTATTGTTTTGTTGTCTATATTTTAAATGGTGGATTGAAAAACAAAAGAATATTCTGTGATATATGAAAATGATATAAAATTCAAGTTTGAAAGTTCACGAATTATATTTATTGGAATATATATTCATTTTACCTATGGGTACTTTCATGCTGTAAGGGGATAGTTGAGTAGATGGGACAGAGAATATATCTGCTGACTTGAGAGTTAGGGCACAGTTTGTATCCTTTGTCCTGATCCTGGTATAGCATTTTGGGTAAACTATACACTCATAAATAGGAGGCCCATCTACTAGGCCCCTATTTATTTATGCAGAGCTATCATACTTAATAGAACTGAAGAGGCTCCACAGGTTAAATACCAATACTTTGGAGACTGTCTTTTGCCATGCTGGAGTGCACGATACCTGGTATGTCTCTGTAACAAATTTAGTCTCCCAAAACAGGGAGAAAGCTGCCAAATTATTGCTACAGCCCTGCCCTTTTATATGGAAGGCATTTATCTTGGGCACACATTAACAACCATTGTGTTTATATATAAAGCAGTGTTTAAACCACAGAGCCACAGCACTGTCCTGGTCCTTGACCAAAGTCAACATTAGTAAGACAATTCTATTCAACTGTGGGAAACAAAGTCAGGGCCCAGGCATCTTTGATGAAAATTGTTATTACCAACTTTTCTGTGTCTTAGGGGATGGTTCTTATAAAAAATCCTTGTCCCCAAACCCAAACTGATATATAGATATAAACATAGATATATAAAGCATTTTGATACTGAATTTTGTATGAGACCCATAATCACAAGTAAGTTTTCTTTTTTTTTTTAAAGATTCATTCATTTTTTTATTACAAAGTAAGATATATATAGAGGAGGAGAGACAGAGAGGAAGATCCCCCATCCGACGACTCACTCCCCAAGTGACCGCAATGGCCAGTGCTGTGCTGATTCAATGTCAGGAACCAGGAACCCCTTCCGGGTCTCCCACGTGGGTGCAGGGTCCCAAAGCCCTGGGCCATCCTTGACCGCCTTCCCAGGCCACAAGCAGGGAGCTGGATGGGAAGTGGAGCTGCCAGGACTAGAACCGGCGCCCACATGGGATCCCGGGGCGCTCAAGGCGAGGACTTTAGCCACTAAGCCACGACGCCGCAGGGCCCACAAGTAAGTTTTCAATACTTGCAAACTTTAATACTGTTTAATTTTAGCTTATGTTTTCTAATGATGAGGATCCACAGAGGCTACCTATGTGAAAAACAAGGCCCAAACCCAGCACATTAAAAGGATTATTGGTTGTAAGCCATGTAATCAACTCTAGCTACTTAAAGCAGAAAGAAATGGGCTGAAACATCCGAGGTGGCTGACAGAATCCCTGGGAAGGCTAGAGAACTGTAGCCTGGGAAATTGCCTAACCACTTTGCAAACAGTTCTAATAAATACTGTGGCAACATTGCCCTCTAGTTAGCACTAATTGCTCTGAAACTAAGTACAAGAAGTTTGGCCCCAGTAACCAGAAAAGCTTCCGTGCATTTTTCTTTGGGTCCAACTAGACTTTCTTCTTATACATGACCATCCCTTTACACTGTTTGTTTCACATTCAGGTTTATTACATTCTAATTTTTTTAATGATGAAAAACCATATATTTACAATTAAGCCAGCTGGACTCAGTTTAGATGTTCCCAGTTTTGTTGACAACATCCAGAGCATCATAACCAGGAGCTAGTTGAACTTGTGCCTTCTCTCTGTCGTCCGTGATGAGCTTATTGACTTTGGCCATTTCAATGTCATGGAGTTTCTTCATAGTCTGTTTGATCTGGTGCTTGCTACCTTGACATCCACAATGAACACGAATGTATTGTTGGTATTCTTCACAGTAGACTCTGTGTTAAGGGAGTGTGGTGATGGCTTGGAGATCAAGCTTGTTTCTCCTGGAGCTGCTTTTCCAGAGATATTTGGGCTGCTGCCAGAGGCTTAATATGTCATGGGCTGCTACAACAGGTGATCTGCAGATCCTTTTTTTTTTTTTTTTTTGGCTGTGTATGCTTATCAGTACTGCTTTCTTAGCCTTCAAAAGCTTTGCCTTTGTTTCAGCTTCAGCAGAGACAGGAATGCTCATCTACACCTGTGGTACCGTCTTGGTGAAAAGCAGGTTTGTCACATTGTTGATGCCTACACAATGATCTGTACTACAGCTGCAAGGGAATCTGGGTTAGAGCCATTTTTAGCTTTCCAGTCTCTGGAATAGAATGAAAACAAAGAGCATTAGGATGGGATGGGTTTTAATGCCATATCTAATATTATTTGTCTATCATGATCATTATACTATTTCTTTCCCTTTGGATTATAGCACCTAACATTTTATTTCTTGATAATCTTTTTATTTTTATGTTCTGTGATGCAGTTTTGTAAGTATAGGAATTCTCCCCTCTGTCTTCTTTTCCTCCTTCCCATTTTCTCTCCCCACACATTATTTTCTCCTGTATTATCACAATAGTATAGTCTTTTAGCAACAGTCACAAGTCCAACATTCTGCAGTTGAAGTGAATTATAAAATTGTAAGTTTAGGCAATGGTAGAAAATCTAGTATCATATTGTTAAGGTATATTTAACAATTTCATTGGGAGTACTCCTTTTATTTGGAAGTAGAGATGCATACTGCAATGTACCTTCACATCCCAGTATGCTACTCTTCATTCTATAGTTTATCTGTGAGAATATATGTCTATGCATGTTTACCTACATTTCTGGTTTGAGTTTTGCATGAAGGTTGCCTTATATCAGAGAAAACATTGGAAATTTGTCCTTTTGGGATTGGCTTATTGCACTAAGCATAATGGTCTCCAGTTGGGACCATTGTATTGCGAATGGTAGAATTCCATTCTTTTTAATAGCTGAGTAGTATACCACAGAGTAGCTACACCACAGTTCCTTTAGCAATTCCTTTTTCAATGGGCATCTGGGTTGTTTCCATGTCTTTGCTATTGTGGATTGTGTTGGCATAAATATAGGGTTGCAAGTGACTCATTGTCTCATATGCAGCTTTCATTATCTTTAGATATATTCCCGGGAGTGTGATAGCTGGGTCATATGATAGATCAGTTTTCAGTTGCATGAGCACTCTCCTTACTGAATTCCATAGTGGTTGTACTAGTCTATACTCCCAACAACCGTAGGGTAGGGTACCTTTTGTCCCACATCCACACCAGCACATGTTGTTACTAGATTTTTGGATGTAGACCAATGTCACTGGAGTGAGGTGGAACTTCATGTGGTTTTGATTTGTATTTGTATGCTAGGGAGCCTGAGCATTTTTTTCATATGTCTATTAGCCATCTGAACTTGTTCTTTTGAAAAATGCATGCTCATTTTCTTTGCCCATTTCTGATGTTGATGTTCATAAATCATGAATATTATTCCCCTATCAATTGTGTAGTGTGCAAATGTTTCTCCCACTCTTTTGATTATTTGTTCGCTTTGTTGATAATTTGTTTTGGTATATAGAAGCTCTCAATTTGATGTAGTCCCCAAATTCCTTGTTTATTTTGGCTTTGACTGTGCTGTTGGTAACTCTTCTAAGAAATCTTGATGCCACCTGTATCTAATAGAGTGCTTATTAGTGTTTTCCTTTAATAGTTTGATGGTATCTGGCTGCAGATTTAGGTCCCCAATATATTAGAGATGATTTTTGTATGAGGTGGCAGGTGAGGGTCTTGTTTCTTCTTTTGGCAGGCTGCTATCAAATTGTCCCAACAGAATGTATTGAAAAGACCAACCTTTCTCCCTGAATTATTTTTAGTTCTCTTGTCAAAGATTAGTTGGCTGGACATGTGTGGGCTCCTTTCTTAGGTTTCTAGTCTGTTCCATTGATCTACTCTATTTCTGTACCAGTCCTAAACAGTTTTGATTAGCATTGCTCTGTAATATGTCTTGAAGTCTGAAATTGTGATTCCTCCAGCTTGAATTTTATTCTTTAGGATAGCTTTGGCTATTTGTGTTCTTGCTGTGTTTCCAGATGAATTTTTGTATCATCTATCCTATTTCTGAGAAGAATGTTGTTGGGATTTAATTGGGATTACATTGAATCTGTATATTAGTTTTGGTAATACAGACATTTTGATAATGTTGATTCTACTTATCCAGGAATATGGTACATTTCTCAATCTTTTAATGTCTTCTATTTCTTTTGTTAATTTTTTTGTAATTTCCATCATAGATGTCTTCCTCTTCTTTGGCTGGGTTTATTCCAAGGTATTTAAAAATTCTACTCTGCTGTTTTAAAGGGGATTATACTTACAAGTTCTTTCTCAGCCATGGAATTGTTTGTGTATGCTAGCACCATCAATTTGTGTTTACTGATTTTGTACCCTGCTTCCCTGCCAAATTCTTTGATGAGTTCCAATAGTTTATTGATTGACTCTTTAGGTTCTCCTATTTGTAGAATCATTGTTATCTGTGAACATGAATAATTTTAATTCTTCGTTTCCAATTTGAATGCCTTTAATTTCTTTTTTTGTTATCTAGTAGCTCTGGCTAGGACTTTCAACACTGTGTTGAGTAACAGTGGTGAAAGTGGGCATCCTTGTCTCTTTCTAGGTGTTAGTGTAAAAGCTCCTAGGTTTTCCCCATTTAATATAAATTGTTTGAAGCAATTTCTTCTCTGATTTCTTCTATAATTCATTGTTCATTTAGCAGCATATTGTTTAACTTTTAAATATTCGCATATCTTCTTGGGTATTTTGACATGTTGATCTCCAGTTTCACTCCATCATGATTTGAGAAGTTGTGTGGTATGACTTTGATTTTTTTTTTAATTTGCTGATGTATGTTTTGTGGCCTAAAAAAAGTTTATTCCGTGTCTGTAGGATAAAAGGTTCCATAGATATCAATTAAGTCCATTTGTTCTGTTTTCTGGGGGAACTCTATCATTTCCTTGAAGAATTTCTGTTTTATTAAATGGTCCATTGAGGCTAGTGGGGTGTTAAGAACCATGTTATTATTTGTTTTATGTAATTAGGTGCTTTGGCATTTGGTACATATGCATATATTATCATGATTTCTTTTGGATGAATGGATCCTTTGATCACCATGTGGTATCTTTGTCTCTTTTAACGTTTTTCACATTGAAGTCTACATTATCTAATATTAGAATGGTTCTACCAGCTCATCTTTCCTTTTCATTAGCTGGAATATCCTTCCTATCCTATCACTTTTAGTTTCCACATGAATTTGTTGGTGAGATGTGATTTCTGTAGGCTACAGGTAGATGGGTCCTGGTTTTTGATTCATTCTGATAATCTCTGTCTTTTGATTGATGGATTTAAGCCATTTACATTCAGGGTTGGTATTACCCAGGTAGTAATTTGTTCTTGTCATTTCTGCATTGGGTTTCTCATTATTTGATTTAAATATTTTTATAGTTTTATTGATATGTTCTCCATTTTTGCCTTTGGATTTGGTAGGTATTCTAATTTTTCTTTGTAACACATCTGTAAGGAACATTTGTAAGGCAAGCCTGGTAGAGGCAAAATTGTTCAGTTTTTGTTTACTTTGGAATTACTTTATTTCTTTCCCAAATACAAAGAAAAATTTTGCTGGGTATGTTATTCTGGGTTGACAGTTTTTTTTCTCTTTTAGGATCTGGAATATATCACTGTATCCTCTTCTGGCCTGTAAGGTTTCCTCTAAAGGTCAGCTGCAGGTCTGATTGGGAGTTCTTTTTTAAGTTAATTGAGTTTTTTCACATGCATATTTAAATATCTTTTCTTTATGTTCAGTTGAAGAGCACTTGATTATTATGTGTTTGTGGCAAGGATCACTTCTGATTGAGTCTATTTGGAGTTCTGTACCCTTCTTGTATTTGGATCTCCAATACTTTCTCCATGTTAGGGAGGTTTGCTCTTATTATGCCATTGAACACATCTTTTAACCTAGCTTCTCTTTCCATACTTCCCTCTCCACCCCTTGCTTTTCTTAACTTTATTCTTTTCCTAGCTTTTTCACTCAGCATTTTATCAGGAGGCGTCTTCCAGTTCTGGGATTCTCTCTTCTGAGAGAATCTCTGCTCTATTACTGAGGTTTTCTGTTGAATTTTTAAATTTGCTGTATTGTATTCTTCATTTCTAATAATTCAGCTTGATTTTGTTTCAGTGTTGCTATTTCCTATGTAATGTATTCTTTAAATTCCTTGGACTCATGTTTGTATTTCTCTTTATTTTAAGGAGTTTTATAATAATTGATACTGATTTTAATGATTTATAGTTATTTTTTAAAAAAATGTCTTCCTCAGTTAATTCTGAGATTGAAATAATTTTTTGTTCCTTTGTGAGGAAGATGTCATTCATTGTGCCTATACCTCTTCTTTTGCCCTTGGTCACTGCAATTCTGATTAGCAGATTCTTCCCATTGGGTCCAGTTTTTAAGCTGTATCATTCACAGATTTGCAGGTCAACATTACTGACTATGTTCAATGCCAGGTTCTCTGTGTCACTTGTACCACCCCCTCCAGTGAATTTCAGTCCCAGGTTCCTGTGCTAAACTTCTGCCTTAGCCTCTGCAGCCAGGGCTCCTAGGTTGCCATTCTCCACCTGCTGTGATCCCATGTTTTGGCCACACTGTTGTCTGCTCAGTCTTTCTCCCACTCATGTTTCTAGTAGAACCTGGATTCGGGAAACACCACTTGTGACTTTAACCTAGATCACAGGGCTGTCAGGGGTGTCCATTGCATGGATTTCTTTGTTCTTGCCTCTTCTTGCCAGAACCTGCTGGCTGTTGGGTCTTGGGTCAACATGGAACTGATCACTGATGCAACTCTAGTCACCCCTGGGGTATCTATTCACTGAAGCACCACTCCACTGTCTCTGATACTTCTCTATCTGTGGTCTCCAGGCGTCCCTCTACCATCAGCCTGCCCTCTCCTGTTTTCCAGGATTGCATCCTCTTTGCTTCTTCTCGGTTAATCCTTCCTATCATTATACTATTACTCAAGAAACTATATCAAAGTAAGTACTCTCTCTACTCTTAGGACACTCTACATCAAGATGGGTGAACACCAATATACATGCGCACAGATAAAAGCAGAAGTATTAAGATCAGTTGGAACATTGCTGATGGATGATCTTACGTAGTCGTTTGAAAACTTGATTCAGAGGGCCCGGTGGCGTGGCCTAGTGGCTAAAGTCCTCGTCTTGAACGTGCCCCGGGATTCCATATAGGCGCCGGTTCTAGTCCCAGCAGCTCCACTTCCCATCCAGCTCCCTGCTTGTGGCCTGGGAAAGCAGTCAAGGACGGCCCAAAGCCTTGGGACCCTGCATCCGTGTGGGAGACCCGGAAGAGGTTCCTGGTTCCTGGCTTCGGATCGGTGCAGCACCGGCCATTGCAGTCACTTGGGGAGTGAATCATCGGACAGGGGATCTTCCTCTCTGTCTCTCCTCCTCTCTGTATATCTGACTTTGTAATAAAAATAAATAAATCTTAAAAAAAAAGAAAAGAAAACTTTATTCAGAGACAGTAGCAAAGCTTTTTTTTTTAAATTATTTATTATTTAACTTCAGTAATTACATTGTATTATGTGACACAGTTACATAGATACTTGGGTTCTCCCCACCCCTCCCAAACCCTCCCACCATGGTGGATTCCTCCACCTTGTTGCATAACCACAGCTCAAGTTCAGTTGAGATTCCCCCATTGCAAGCGTATACCAAACATAGAGTCCAGCATCTTATTGTCCAGTCAAGTTCAACGGCTTCTTAGGTATACCCTCTCTGGTCTGAAGACAGAGCCAGCAGAGTATCATCCCAGTCAATTGAAAGCTCCAACATACCATCAGCAAAAATTTACATCATTATGGAATTAATTGACATAGTAACGAGTAACCAATATGTTAAAAGTAAATGCGAGTTCCCAGCCACCTTCTGTGACCACCTCACCTATACTTCAATTTTAGTTTATACACAACATATAACATTCAAAACATAACATGTTATACATAACATCATATCATCTTAAATTAAGGCAAACATGTGGTATTTAACCTTTTGGGATTGGCTCATTTCCCTTAGCATTATGGTTTCCAGTTTGGCCCATTTGGCCACAAAGAACTGCATTTTGTTTTTTTTAATAGCTGAGTAGTATTCCATGGAGTAGATGAACCATAGCTTTCTTATCCAGTCCTCTGTTGATGGGCATTTTGGTTGCTTCCATGTTTTTGCAATTACTGATTGTGCTGCTATGAGCATAGGAGTGCATGTTGGTTTCTCATAAAACAAGTGTTCTGGATATATTCCTAGGAGTGCTATTGCTGGATCATACGGTATGTTGAATTTGAGTTGTTTGAATATTCTCCATACTGATTTCCATAGAGGCTGTACCAGCCTGCAGCCCCACCAGCAGTGGAGTAGGGATCCCTTTTCCCCGCAACCTCGCCAACAAGTGTCGTTGGTGCTTTTATTCATGTGGGCCAGTCTTACTGGCGTTAGGTGGTACCTCATTGATGTTTTAATTTGGATTTCCCTTATTGCCAGGGAACTTGAGCATTTTTTCATATGTTTATTTGCCATTTGGGTTTGTTCCTTTGTGAAGTGTTTGCCCATTTCCCGTGCCCATTTCTTGAGTGGCTTGTTTGTTCTGTTGTTTTGGTTTCTCTGTAGCTCTTTGTATATTCTGGAGATTAGCCCTCTATCACCTATGTCGTGTGCGAAGATCTTCTCCCATTCTGTGGGTTGCCTTTTTACTTTGTTGATTGTTTCTCTAGCTGTACAGAAGCTTCTTAGTTTGATGAGGTCCCAATTGTTTATTTTGGTCTTGATTTCTACTGCATTTGGAGTCTTTTTTAGGAAGTGAGGGCCTACCCCTAAGTGTTCCAGTGTGTTTCCAACATTTTCTTCCAAAAGTTTGAAGGTTTCTGGATATAGGTTTAGATCTGTTATCCATTTAGATCTGATCTTAGTGTATGGTGAGAGATGTGGATCTATTTTTTTGTTTCTGCAGGCTATTAACCAGTTGTCCCAACAGCATTTATTGAACAGACCTTCCCATTTGCCTGGATTGTCGTTTGTCTTTTTGTCAAAGATTATTTGGCTGTATCTGTGTGGGTTTCCTTCTGGTGTTTCTATTCTGCTCCATTGATCTTCCTCTCTATCTTTGTGCCAGTACCACGCTGTTTTGATAACCACTGCCCTATAGTATGTGCAGAGGTCCGGGACTGTGATTCCCCCTGCTAACTTCCTGTTCTTCAGGATGGTTCTAGCTATCCGTGGTTTTTTGTGATTCCAGATGAACCTTTGGATCATTGTTTCCAGTTCCATGAAGAATGTTTTGGGCAATTTGATTGGGATTGCGTTGAATGTATATATTGCTTTTGGCAGTATAGACATTTTAATGATATTGATTTTACCTATCCAGGAGCATGGGATGTTACTCCATCTTTTGAGGTCTTGTTCAATTTCTTTTTTAAGTAGTTTGTAGTTTTCTTCAAATAAGTCTCCTACATTTTTGGTTAGATTTATTCCCAGATATTTCATACCTTGTTATTTTGAATGGTATCTTGCTGGTTAAGTCTTTTTCCATCTTGGGGCTGTTCGGATACACTATGGCTGTTGATTTTTGTTCATTAATTTTGTACCCTGCCACTCTACCAAACTCTCATACAAGTTCTAGCAGTCTCTGTATTGAGTCTCTTGGCTCTTCTACATAAAGAATCATATCATCTGCATATAGTGAGAGTTTGACTTCTTCGTTTCCCATTTGGATTCCTCTGATTTCTTTTTCTTGTCTTATGGCCTCAGCGAGTACCTCTAGGACTATGTTGAATAGTAGTGGAGAAAGTGGACATGCCTGTCTTGTTCCAGATCTCAGTGGGAATGGCTCCAGCTTTTCTCCATTCAGTATGATGCTGGCGTTGGGTTTTTCATATATGGTTTTAATTATGTTGTGGATTTTTCCATCTATGCCTACCTTGGTTAGGGTTTTTAGTAGGAAGTGGTGTTGGATTTTGTCGAAAGCTTTTTCTGCATCTATTGATACTATCATGTGATTCTTGTTTTTCAGTTTTTGGATGTGGTGTATCACATTTATGGATTTCCAAATGTTGAACCATCCCTGCATTCCAGGGATGAATCCTACTTGATCTGGATGAACGATCTGTCTGATGTGTTTTTGAATTCTGTTGGCTAGGATTTTGTTGAGAATCTTAGCATCAATGTTCATCAAAGAGATAGGTCTGTAGTTTTCCTTCTCTGTTAGTTCTCTGTCTGGTTTTGGGATTAAGGTAATGTTGGCTTCATAGAATGAGTTTGGAAGGGTTGCCTCTTTTTCTATTGTTTTGAAGAGTTTGTAGATAATTGGGGTTAGTTCTGTTCGGAATGTTTTGTAGAATTCTGTAGTGAAGCCGTCTGGGCCTGGGCTTTTCTTTGTTGGGAGGTCTTTAATCACTGATTCAATCTCTACTTCAGTTATGGGTTTGTTCAGGTCGTTTGTTGCCTCTGGGCTAAGTTTTGGCAGGTGGTAGAAGTCTAAGAACTTTTCCATTTCTTGGTGATCTTCTGATTTGTTGGAGTACAGTGCTTTGTAGTAATTTCTAATTATGGCCTTAATGGATGCGGTGTCTGTTGTTATGTTGCCTTTTTCATCTTTGATGCTGTTAATTCTTGCCTTCTCTTGTTTTTTCTTTGTCAGTCGGGCCAGTGGGGTGTCTATCTTGTTTATCTTCTCAAAAAACCAGCTTTTTGATTCATTGATTTTGTGTATGTTTTTTTTTTTATTTCTATCTGGTTGATTTCCTCCCTTGTTTTGATGATTTCCTGTTTCCGATTGTGTGGGTGACTCTTCTGCTGTTGTTTTTCCAATTCCTGGAGGTGTGTGTTTAGTTCCTGTATTTGGCGCCTCTCTTGGGCCTTGACATGAGCTCCAATTGCGATGAGTTTACCCCGTAGCACTGCTTTGGCAGTGTCCCACAAATTTTGGAATGTTGTGTCAGAGTTTTCATTGGTTTCCATAAATTTTTTGATCTCATCTTTAATTTCTTCTCTAATCCATTGTTCGTTTAATAGCATATTGTTCAGCCTCCAAGAGTTTCTGTATTTCCTGGGGCATTTTGCATTGCTGATTTCCAGTTTCATTCCATGGTGGTCTGAGAGGGTACATGGTATGATTCCTATCTTTTTGAAGTGATTTAGGTTTGCTTTGTGTCCTATCATGTGGTCGATCCTGGAGAAGGTGCCATGCACTGCTGAAAAAAATGTATAATCTGTGGCCTTAGGGTAAAAAATTCTATAAATGTCAACCAAGTCCAGTTGTTCTATTGTTTGTATGAGCTCTGTTGTTTCTTTGTTGAGTTTTTGTTTTGTTGATCTGTCTATTGTTGTTAGTGGGGTGTTAAGATCACCCACTATTATTGTGTGCATATCTATATCTCCCCTTAAGTCCGTGAGTAATTGCTTCACGTAGCTAGCTGCGTTTGAATCTGGTGCATATATGTTCACAATGGTAATTACTTCCTGATGGATCAGTCCCTTCACCAATATATAATGTCCTTCCCTGTCCTTTTTGATGTGTGTCAGATTGAAGTCCACATCATCTGAAATTAAGACAGCTACCCCAGCCTTTTTTTCTCGTCCATTGGCATGAAATATCTGTTTCCAACCTTTCACTTTCAGCTTCTTCGAATCTCTTCTGGTTAGATGTGTCTCTTGTAGGCAACAGATAGTTGGGTGCTGTTTGATAATCCATTCTGTTAATCTATGCCTTTTGATTGGTGAGTTCAGGCCATTTGTGTTAAGAGTTAAAATTGAGAGGTTGTGGTTTTGCCCTGCCATATTTGTTTTTGTGGGTGTTGATATCTGTGTAATTGCCCTTCCTTGTGTGGACTTTAGTGGGGAGATCTTCCTGTTTGCCATCTTTGCTTATGATTCACCTCATTTTTTTCTGGATTTAGTGCATTTCTAAGGAGATTTTGTAGAGCTGGTTTTGTGCTGGCATATTCTTCTAATTTCTCTTTGCTGTGAAAGTATTTGATTTCATTCTCAAATACGAATGAGATCTTTGCTGGGTACAATATTCTTGGTTGACAGTTGTTCTGATTCAGGATTTGGAAGATCTTTGTCCATTCTCTTCTTGCTTGTAAAGTCTCTTCAGAGAAGTCAGCAGTGATCCTGATTGGTTTTCCCCGGTATGTGATCTTTTCTCTGCTTCGTACTTGTCTTAGGATTCTTTCTTTGTCTTCGTTGGAGTGGAACTTGAGCACCATATGTCTGGGTGAAGATCGCTTTGGGTCATATCTGCTGGGAATCCTCTGACCGTCCTGGATTTGGGCTGGGTTCATGTTCCAAGTGTTTTGAAAGTTTTCCTGTATAATTTTGTCGAGCACCATTTGCATTCCTGACTCTTTTTCCGCTCCTTCAGGAAGGCCAATAATCCTAATATTTGATTTTCTGAGGTTGTCTTTCATTTCTTGTATGGTCTTATTGGCTTTGTTCAGACTTGTCTCCAGCTGTTTAATGACCTGGGTATGTTCGTTTTGTGTGTCTTCCGTTTCAGAGATCCTCTCTTCTGCTGTATTTGTTCTGTTGGTTAGGCTCTCAATTTTGTGCTTTAAGTCAAGGATTTTACTTTTCATTTGTTGTATTTCTGAGGCTATGTGGTTCTTGAATTCCTTGAAGTCCTTCCAATTCTTCTCATTGTCTCTGACATATTTTAACATTATTTTTTTGAATTCCTTGTCTGGTAGATCTTCTATGTCTTCATCTCGCATCTCCGAAATAGACATTGGCTTTTGATCCTTTATTGGTAGGGTGTTGGCACTCTCATCTGGATCATTACCTTTTCTGGTATTTCTTCCCATTGTGTTAGTGTTTCTTTTTTGAGAGACCTAGGCATCAGTGTGCTGAGGGTTCTCCAAGCACTATCCTGTAGAGATCGGAGTCTGCAGGCGTGGAGTAGCAGGGTGTGGGAATTTTCAAGGCACTTTTGGTGCGTCTCCAGAACACTGGACCTCAGGGCGCCACTTCCAGGGCCCAGTGGATTCAAAGCGCACTCTCAGCTCATCCCCTACAGGTATGCTACCACAGGGCGTGGGGGAGTGAAGGCATTCTCTGTGCGCGCCCCCTGTGCACGGGATCTCAGGGCTCGGAGGATTCTAGGTGCTTTCTCGGTGTGTCCCCAGTGCCAGGGACTGCAGGGCGTGGAGGTTCCAGGTGCTCTCTGGGAACGCCTCCTGCACGCGGGTCCGCAGTGCTCTCCTGGTTCGTCTCCCAAGCACGGGACTATAGGGCGTGGGGTGTTCCAGGTGCTCTCTGGAAGCGCCTCCTGCGCAGGCCCGCCCACCCTAGCGCTTGCAGGGGACCAACCGCCCCAGCGCTAGCACGGGACTGCCCAACCCAGAGGCGTGCTTGGGTTCCTGTGGGATAGCACTGCCCAGCTGAGTGCCAGACCGCAAAGGCACGGGGGAATATTCAGTGTGCCTTTTGCCTTTCTCCCAGACACAGTTTTGGCAGTCTCAAGGCACTCTCCTGGTGTCTCTAGACTCTGGAGTCTCTGGGGGGGCGGGGCGGGGAGACGAGCACCAATTGTGTTCAGGTTCTGTGCATGCCCCTGGGGGGCCAACTCCCGAAGCCTCCAACCCACCACTGTCCCCACCCAACTCACTCAAACCTCAGGTTCTTGCAGTCTGCCTCTTCCTCTGGTGGGAACCCTCGCCGCGGGTGCATCTCCCGGCTACTGCGTCCGTTGCTGGTCCCGGCGGGTGTAGGCGGATGGAACCTGGAGGCTGTGGCGGTCCCGGCGGGGCTTGGCGACCAGGGTGGGCAGATGTCGGCGGGTCCCGAAGACTCAGGGTCCTGGTGTCCGCAGCGGGCGCAGGTCCTGGTGGGTCCTGGTGACCAGGGTGAGCAGATGCCAGCGGGTCCCAATCACCGCCGGTCCTCACAGCCACAGCGTCTGCGGGTCGGTCTGCGGGTCGGTCTGCGGGTGGGTCTGCGGCTTTCAGCGTCTGCACTCAAAGGTGACTCAGCAGGTCAGGAGCGGAAAGTTGTCTTCCCTGCCCTTTGTTTTGTTTTTCCCTGGTTGCTCTTCCGAGTTGTGTGGATTTTTTTGGTTCCACACTGTCCAGGGAACTTCACATTCTTCTCCCCGTAGTTCTATGCTGCTCCACTTACGCTTTTGTCGCTTTCTAGCCCTCTCTGTCTGTGAGCTCTCTCACAGTCTTCCTCCTATGTCGGCCATCTTGCGAGTCTCCCAGTAGCAAAGCTTTTTAAAAAATGTCAAAGAGGAGCTGATCTTGCTGTACATTGAGTTATGCCACTGCCTTGCTATAATGGAATCTCATAGTGGAGTACCAGTTTGAGCCTCCACTGCTCTACTTCCACTCCAGTTTCCTGCTAATGTGCTGGGGAAGACAACAGAAGAAGGCCCTAATACTTAGGCCTTTGTGGGATTCCCAGATGGAATAACTGGCTCCTGATTTTGGCTTGGCTTAGTTCTGACTGTTGTGGCCTGGACTAGGAGGAGTGAACCAGAAGATGGATGGAAGATCTCTGTTACTTTACATTTAAATAACTAAATGTCACAATCCTGCTCCATGCTGCATCTATTAGAGACACCTGCGTATGATCCAGGCCAGTAAGAGCTTGCTGAATGGATTCTCTTTCAAGCTAACCTTGTATAAGCCATTAAAGGGAAGGGATACCTCTCCATCAGAAATCTTGTCAAACTCCTCTTTATAATACTTAACCTTCAATCAGGATTCAGAGTAGCCCTTAACCTCATGTTTTACACTTATCCCCATAATATATTTTAATTTGATTTAACATCAACATTCTTGAGATTCCAAAAATTCTTTAAACAGGCAGGCACTCAAACTCAAACTCTATAGTAGAGAGAAAAAGACTTGACAAAGTAAAATAATCAATTGTAAGTTGGTGAACCTTTAAAGAGTATTAATTCAATTGGATAAACTGTGGTTAAATAACTTTTATCAAGGAAACTGGGTTAGATGTTTAAAAGTAAGGAAAAAAGTACTAAAAACATACAGTGGGTAGCAGTTTATGTGTCAAGAAAAACTGAGAGAATTTCTGAAGCTCTGATGTCTAGCAGATAGCACTTAAATCATTTTTCTCCAAACTTCAGTCATAAAACTTCAAAGAGTTATAGCCATAATACAAATTTTTAGACTAAGAAGTGGTGTTTGAAGTTATTTTATAGGATTTTGCTGTAAGGGCTCCAATTGATTTGTAGTAAGATAAAAGAAGAAAACTTTATTTTCGAAGCTTTGTCGGGAAAAGCTTACCTTCCATTGGTTGTTCTGCCAATATGCCTGCAGGGCGTGATGATGTCGACACTGACATTATACGCGTCTAGGAAGCAGCCCGGTGAACGTTGCCTACTGTTTGTGTTGTGGTTAAAATCTGTCACAAAACTGGTGGTGATTTATTAAATGTTTAATGAAGGAAGACAAAAACTTCAATAACTACAAGTGGAAAAGTAGGACATTACATTAAAATATAATAATACAGATTACATTTCTATTTTTCTTCCCAATTTTTACTTGCTAAAAGTGATAGGGTACATTTGGAACCCAGATAGCATAAAAGGAGAACGAGGAAGTAGTCCACATGCTAACTAAAGAGATCCATTAGCTTGATGTTTTGCTTTCTTTTTCTTCTAAGACAAAAAGAAAATAAAAAAGCCCTCTGTTCTAAAAAAACAGGATATAGAAACCTTCCTTATTAATAGCATCTATGTTGTCTTTTCTATTAATAATATGAGAATACTTCACTATCTGAAAAGCAGAATGACAGTTTTGATATGTGGGACTGAATAGGCTGTATCTGTTTTAGGAATAGTCCATGAATATGAAGCATTAAGACAACAAACAATCACAGGCATGTATGAAGTTTTCTTTTAAGCATAGATTTTGTTTCCCCTATCTCAAGATTCTGTGATGTCATTTTAATTGAAAAAAAAAATGGAGAGAGAGAGAGAATATTTTCATGTTGCTTGCCTAGCTTGCTGGCTGTATGTCCTGACATAACGTTAATTCTTTGTCTATAAGAGGGGGAGATGACAGCTGGGAAAATGAGCTGGTTCCATTACATTATTTGCTTGTACGTATTACCCTCCACTCACCACATATATGTTCCTCCTGGCCTTTTCCACCCAGTTTTCTCCCCCTCTCCTCTATACTAGTTAGAGGTTTTATGGTTTAAGTTTCCAGTAGAAGTGATTACTTATGTTTATTGATTCTAATTTACTTAATCCTTGTAATGGAGATTCATATACCAAGTGAAGAGGGAATTTTGAAGTACAGAAATATTGATTTTGTTATAAGCATAAAATTGTGATATAACTACATGAGTATTTTGCTTGTATTAAAATGTTTAAAAGGTCTTGCCATTTATGTTATCACAAATAGGCTAGCTTACTAAGGTTTCATTTCTCTGTGGAACTGGCTTGTAGGAAGATATGAATTTAAAGAATATAATCCAATAAAATAATTAAGTGATCTTTTTGAGAAAAGAATAACATGCCAATTGATTAATGGGATAAATTTTGTACTTTTTAGCTGTCTACTTCTATATCAATAGAAACAGATAATATCATGAATTTATACAGAAGTGATGGCTTTCAAAGTTTTACTTGATTCGTCCATTTATTCACTTATCCATATATATTCCCACGAACTGAATGGGCACTGTGTACCTGTAAAGTAAGCACTGGAGAGATAGCAACAAGAAAAACAAGGACGGTCCATTCCCTTATAGAATTTATAGTCTACCCTGTGGACAACAAAAGTCAAAAACAATACAAAGTTGCAACAAGTTCTATGAAGAAAACATGGTGCCAATATAAAGGCAAAGAATTCCTGCTAATCAATCAAAATAGGGTGATACAAGCTCTATCATAAGGCTGATGCCTGAACAAAGTGAATTATCACACAGCTAGATTTGATTGAAATATTACTCAGGTTTGTCCCTATAATGAAATACCTGACACTAGTTAAGCAAAGAGGCTCATTTGACTCACACTTTTTGGAGGTCCCAAATCTGAAAGGTGTGGTGGTGCAGGCTCCAACTGTGGTACAGCATGCACTGCAGCATGCACAGAGAGCCAGGAGGCAGAAGCTGGGTGGCGCTAGGGTTGTTCCTTTTATAATAACCCCATCAGGAAAATCCAAGGGGCCTCAAGAATATGATCTATCCAGGCATTCTGCCAGTGACCTAGGACCTTGCATTAGGCCCCACCTCTTAATACTTCTACCACTTCCCAGTTGTACCACCCTGACCGGGTCTTTAACCACAGTGATCTTTAATCATAGTGATCTTCTAAGAGGCCACAATTAAACAGTATCCAAACCAAGCCATGCAGTAATTTGGGTAATTTTTGTGAATCTAATTACTTCCTAACATATTAAGTAAAAAGAACTGTGGGACAATCTGATCAATTAAGCACTTATTAATCAAAGAAACACTGGTTTGGTTTAGAATAGTTTTTAAATGATTTTGTGATTGCTTCTTGCCTGAATCAATATTCCGTCATGATTTTTGTTTCACTATTTTGAATAACGACTTCAAGTTAGAATTTTAAGAGATTTTTTGGGAAAAATTACTGAATCTTTAATAAGATTATTTCATTTTAAAGGGAAAAGACACAGAGATAGGCATGTGCACACACACACACCACAATGAGAGAGAGAGAGAGAGAGAGAGAGAGAAACCTATTTATTAGTTCACTGCCCAAATGTCTGCAACAGCCAGGGTTGGGCTGCGCCATGCTGCAGAGGGGAACTGGGATTTCAATCTGAGCCTGCTACATTAGTGGGATGGGACCAAGAACTTGAGCTTTTATCTGCTGCTTGCTAGGGTATGCAACGGAAGGAAACAGGAACTAGGAACAAAGCCAGGATTCTAATTCAGGCACTCTGATTTGGGATGCATTCAAGTGGTAGCTTAACTACTGTGCCAAATGCCAGCCCCAGATAATATTATTTTTTCTTATTATTTACTATTTAAAAAATAATCTTAGAAATCACCTTAAGGTAATAATGAATTACTGTGTTTAATCCTCTAATTCTCCCCAAAGACAGAACTACTGTATAAATAGTTTGCACTTAATCTAGTATATTTAGGTTGACTTAACTCCTCCATTTGGAAATCTGTTTTCATGATAATGTCAAGTAATTAATTTGCACATACACTAAGGGATAATGGGATAGAGAGCTTCAAGACCTGGGTTGTAGCACTTACCATGCTACAAATGCCTGTGAAACTCTAAGTAAATTAATACAACTCAACCAGTCTTCAGCAAAAATTTATTTACTATTGGTAATTCAAATATTTATAAAAGTTGTTCTGACCTTAAGTATTTCACCATCTGCTTATAAGGGAAAGCAGCTTTTGTCACAATACACAATGGAGTAGAATCAAGATCATGAAGTACCAACTAGGACTTACCATTGGTCACACAATGTATGAATCTTCTAGATATGTGGAAATCCACTCCACCCAGGAACTGGACCTTGAAGCTAGATACAATTTCAGTAAGCCAAGATAGAAATTCAGGTTTCCAAAGAAAAAGCTCACCATGTGAAGATTTCATGTCTTCTTCAATAATGTAAACTGCATGCACAGCAGAATGAAAGCACTGTTCAGCTTTCTTCTTCTGTGGCACTTTAGATTCCCTTTTCTTCCACATGATCCAATTTAGCATTGCTTCTTGGATTCCTCTCCAATTGCCCTTCTCTGATACGAGGACATACAGAATCAACTTTGATCAAATGCGTTGCACAAAACTGCCCCATAAGTATTTGTCCAACAGATGAGTAGCAGAACCTCTATTCTCCTTCTCTTGTAATCTCTTCCCTGTGACCCTGAGAAATCAGCAGCAAAAAAGGGCTTGGAAACAGGGAAGTGATTCAGAAAAGCCTTTCTGCAGCAGGACTTAGCTGCCAGGGCCATGGGGGCACCTAACTATGGCAGCTGCAGGTGATGCTGAAGGACAGTCTACCCAAATGTTCCTGTGAGTTTGTGAAGCTGAGGAAGTTTGCAGCTCACAATGCCTCGTTTTGTCACTGCCTCTGGCTATGAGTGAGAGAGTTAAAGTGCTGCAGTCAAAGCAAGGCAGCCAAGAAGGGGGAACAGAGGCAACTGTCTTGGGGGTGTTGTAATCCACTCAGTTAAGAACAGAGAGACCTCCTGCTTCCTGTGGTTACAGGGGTTTCATGTCCTTGGTTCTGCTAGGATCATTCTGCCCCCATATCAATAGGGCAGACATCCAGACCCAGAGAAACCAATGCCATTTAAAAATGTCTTTTTTTTCTACAGATGTTATAAACATTGTTTCTAAAATTTTATAATAATTTTCGCTTGCTTCTGCTTTTCCACTCCAAGATGATTTATTTTCAGCACATGAAAATAAGTCAAACTGCATGAAGAGTGGATCTTGGGAGTTTGGACCTGAGGCATGATTATCCCTAGCCTTGGCATTAGGACCAGGTTCCTGTCCCGCCAGCCTGTGGTGCTGCTGCCAGGGAAGGCATTTGCTGTTTGCCCTCATCTCTGTGGGATTCTCACCAAACACCACTGAGAGCAGCTGATTCATGCATGTCCTTCTCTGACAACTCTGGCGGTTTGAGTGCATGGCTTGCCAGACTTCCGGACTGTGCTGTACTCAAGCACTTGAGCAAACGAAAAACCCTTTCATCTTAAGTGTTGGCACATTATAGGTATGTGCAGGTACTCTTATGCTTGTTATGAAATAGAGATTTAGAAAGGGATCACACTGCTCTTAAATGCTTTCTGTGCTTCACAGACTCATAATAATATTCACCCAAATTTATAGACAGTGCAATTTTGACTTTAATTTGCCTAGTAGTCATGGAAGCTAACACATTGCGGAGTGTTCCTCTAATAAGCTGTAATTGTTGTGTTATACCCATGTATTGCACTTCTGAAAAAAGGAAGGAAACTATAACAGACAGCCTGTTGAGACTGTTAAATGAGAAAAATAAAGCTTAATTAAAAGATTTATTTTTGCCATAGGGGAGTTATATTTGTGTGTGTGTTCTTTTCTCATTATGAAAGATTCATATTGTACTTTTATAATTATTTGCAAGTACATGCTGGGGTTCATTACATAGTTCATAGCACTTTATCTTATTTTGCCTGTGTCAATAGAAATGATGCAGAAAATGGTTAACTAGCTCTTTTGGAAGTCTTGAGTTACAGTTTTAAAATTAGAAACATTGATGGCTGGGGCAAGAATGCAAATCTATGCAGCGTTTACTTCTTGTTTAGTCCTCAGGCCATCTAGTGGTAGGACGAGCAGTAGCAGCGACTGGCTGGGGCTCCTGTGGGTCTTTTCCATACTTGTACCTTTCTATAGGGATGCTAACCTTTTCTTTATTATATTCTGCTGCTGGGGGTACCAGAAAACCAGCCCTCTGTTCCAGCTGCAAAGTACTTAATGGAAAACAAGGCAAGCTGATCAGAGTTAAGCAATCAAATTTCATTTCTGTAATTTGAGTGCAAAGAGGACTTCAGAAGAAATATACACATATAGACTACAGATTTTTTTAAGAAACAAATTTGGGGTTTTGGTAATACTGTATCAATCTTATGGATAACTTCTCCTTTCTGAACATTTTGATATGCATTTTAAGTGATCCCAATAGAATTTTTCTCTAAACTTTGTTTCTAAAGCTTTCTATTTCTTGCACAGGATTAGTTTTTATAAGATAATAGGAAGCAGTGCATATGTTTTATGTCATTGTTACCAGTTATTTATCTTCTGCCTTTAAATATCCATGAATATATCCTTATCAATGCACAGTTGCCTATGCAGTATGTAGATTAAATATGGGAGCTCTAAGAAATAACATGCTGCAACAAGCAATATCCATAAGGCAGGAACTTTTTCTTTGCATAAATTACAAGAATTTGATTCCCCAAATTAATGCCAGAAAGCAATAAGATTGTACTTCATTAAAAGCCTTTCAAGTCAATATTTAAGTATGGACACAAAATCAGATGATGTCACTATTAGTAGGCTAATTAGGTAATAATGAATGAAATGCCATAGGCTAGCTAGCATAGAGTTAGCACACTAGGATTTGTTTCAGCATGACACAAAGTTGAGTGTTAAAAGTTTAATTTTTATGTGCTAATATGCTTGAACATACCTTGTTAATTATTGCTGAAGGACTCTTCTGCTCCTGCACACTAACAAACGGGTAATTCAGAAACAGATATGTTTCATAGCTCTCCACATGGATTAGTTTGACAAAGTCCACCAGGCATGTGAAAATTATGTAGCATGTTACTATGAATGACTGTGACATGTAACAAATCAGTTGTAGACGTTGTTATATGGTGAACTACTGTTTCAAAATAAACGAGCTAGAGATTTTTCTTATTTTAAAACAAAAAATTTAAATCAGTGTGTAAAAGTTTATATTTACTCTGTCACCATCTTAATTTTACTACCATGTATTATTTGAGAGAAGGAATATTTATTGATAATGCCAGTAGTTAAAATTAAGTTAGTAATGTTAGGTTGTAGAAATAGTACTAAACTGATGGAATGTTTAATTAGTTATGCAAATACATTACTGAGGTAGAATCTAAATTTCATGACATTTGGAGTCAGCCATATCTACTGACCAAAAATTATACTAAATATGAATTTAATTATCCAAGTTGTTATTTGTGTGACTCTAATTTCAGGTTAATAACCAAATATTAAATAATATGGAAAATAATTTTATTCATAGGAAATGTAATAATTACTTAATAAGATTACTTAATAAAAATAAAACACCCACTTTCTTTTTTATTTTTTTATTTTTATTTTTTTATTGCATTTCATTTTATAACAATGTTTCATAGGCTCTGATGTTCCCCCATCCCCTCCCCATGCCCTCCACCCAGGGTGGATTGCTCCACCTTATTGTAGTATTACAGTTCAAATCCAGTCTTGTTTCTTTCATTGCAAGCATATGCCACACATAGAGTCCAGTATTTTACTGCCCAGCTGAATTCAACAGTTTCTTGGGGAGACCATTTCTGATCTGAAGGCATAGCTGGCAGAATATCGTTCCAACCAATTAAAAGCCATAACATTACATCAACAACAGTTTCCAACATTATGGGGTTAATTAACATTGTATTGAGTGACTGATATGTTAGAAAATGCGAGTTCTTAACCACATCCTGTGACTACTTCGTTAACATTTCAATTATAGTTTGTATACAACTGGCTTCTATCTACCTTAAATTGGCTATAGGATACTATTCAGCTGTCTCATGTCTATTTTCATTTTAGTATTTAGCAGTTTATTGTGTTGAAGCATAATTTTTACTGAACTTGGCAGATTTTAGCATAGTCTAAACTGGCTTATAGCTTTAACAAGGCATATGACACCAGTTGAGGCATAGAACACTGTTGGAAGGGGTGTGCAGAGAAATCCTCCATACCCTAGTTAGGAGTAGTTTGTTTTCGTGTCCTACCTAGTAAGGTATGTGTGAGTCTCCAATGATCATTTCCTGTCTAGTTCTAAACTTTCCTTGTTGTTCTCTGTCTATTCTATTTTTTTGTTTGTTTTGGGGGGGTTCTGGGGCGACCCTGATGGTCATTGCAAGAGAGGGTGGGGATCCAGTGTTGGAACTAAGTAAGGACCAGAGAAAGCTCCTCTCCCTGGTCCTGGAGGGAGTTTATTGTTTTTCTGTTTCTGTAGCCTGCTCAGGGCTCCTGGCTATTGTTCAGGTAACATTGGGCTCTGCGAGGAGGGATTTGGACTTCTTCTATCCCATCTGGGAGATTGAAGTGGGAGTGGGTGACCTCAGAGTACTTAGCCTCTGAAGGCACTCCAATTCCCCGTGGTCTCCTTGGCAGTTGGAATGTAGTCCTTGGTGCCCATACTGATAGTCCTTGGTGAGGATCCAGGAGTCTCCAGGGTTGCAACACCCACTTTTTAAAACCGTTATTCGTGAAATGACAAATATTTTGTAGCAGAACTGTCTCTAAGAAACATCTAATTTTATTGCATTGTCTGTGTTATATAATGTGACAACTGGAAAATGGGAAAATGACATTATGGTTCTAGGATACCTAGCAAACAGCACCTCTTTTCGTTCAGAACCAATTGAGAGATTGGTACAGGAACCAGGCAGGATCAGTTCAAATCATCTTTTTAAGATAAGAGTAAAACTTCATTGAGGAGCACTTTTGGCATAATGGATTTGCCATGCTTCCCTGATTAGTCAGGCCTGCCCACCTGATGACAGGTTCCTTCGTCCTCAAATGCCCCCTTCTGTCTAAGGGAGCAGAATCTGTCTTGCTCAGTTTACCACTTGGTTAAAAGAAGAGCTTGTGCTTTCAGCATTGAAGAGCAGAGAGACTGAGCCTGACCTGAGCTGCATTTACTCAATATTTCTCTGAAATTCCATGTCTTCTTCCATGGTAGCTGTTATGGAATACATTGTGCCACCATCCTTCGCCTTCCAAAGTCTTGCCTTGAAGGCTTAACTGCTGATATGATGAGAAATGTGCCACTCAGACAGCCTCATACATCTCTAGGAGTAAATATAATGATTTAATCTTGTGTTTTGTTCATCATGCTCCCTAAGTGTATGAAATCTACTACAAATGTTTAATAAGAGGTCATGCTGAATGGCTAATTCAGAAACAAAATTAAAAAGTGATGGTGATGAGAAAGGTTGATGGCTGCTGTGATGGCCATTGACAGTCCCATGTCACCACAGCTACCATCTGGAAGAATTAGAGCAAAGTGATGGAAGCTGTTAAAGAAGCTGCTTTGTTAGAAACAGTGAGACTCACACACATTTGAGAACGGTCTGTGTCAGAAACTGAGAAACTTCTCATTGCCTGGATTTGGGCCATTGACAATCATGGCCAAAGCAGAAGGTTTGCAATGTTGAAAGAAAAGGATTACTCCGGACAGAGTGTGGAGTTTACACCAGGTGGTTTGAAGATTTAGGAATCATCACACATTACATAATAGTACTGTAAATTGTGACTCTATGAGTACTGATGTCCAGGCAGCTGAAGAATTTTTGGACACTTCAGTTAAGTGGATTATGAAAAATTACGTCTAGAACAAATCTTAACTAGTCTAAAATTTGTGTAAGTGAACTCAATGATGTTCCCAATATAGCATTTCTCACATAGATCGTGCTCATGAAGTATACTTGCTTGCATTTAGAGATTGGCTGTTTAAAGAGGTAATTAAAGTTAAATGAGACCCTAAAGGGGTGGGGTCCAAATCTTGTAGGACTTGTGTCCTGTACCCAAAGACACACCAGGGCTGCCTGTGCACCCAAAAGACGTCATGGGAGGGCACAATGAGAAGGCATCTGTTTGCAAGCTGGAGGGCTAGAGCTCAGAGAAACCATGCCTTCTGGTACCATTGTCTTGTAATGCCAGCATGCAGATTTTAAGGAAATAAATTCCTGTTGTGGAAGGTGCCCAGCCTGGCGTTTTGCTATGACAACCCTTGCAGTAACCAAGAATATTACCCCTGTGATGGTCCTTCCATGAGGAAATGCCACGAGTAAGGGTAAGTTCAACTCTAACACAAGTTTATTTCACAACTAGCCACTCTGTTGGACTAGATTCAAAAGGTCTCAGATTATACTGTGCTTTCTGTTTCTTCATTTTGGCAAAGTTATTTAGTATATAGGTCTTCAGAAAATACTTACACATGATAGTGTTTCTGCATTTAATTCCCTGCCTTTTAAATTTTATTTGCCCCTATTTTTTATATTCTGTACGCTATACTATGACCATCTTCACAAAGTGCTACAAAGAAACTCAGTCCTCCACTAGAAAACTGTGCTTCCATGAGGGGATTTAATGACTGTCTTTGTATCACATCACCTTTACCAATATAAGACTTTCAACTCAAAGAACTATGAGGGAACGCTGGAGAATCTTGTTGTAGTTACTGACAAAATACAGATGTCCGTGCATTTGTTTTAAATGTTTGGCAGAGCCTATTTTCACTTTTTGAAACCTTTTTATTTTGACATATTTTTTAGATTTTCAAAATTGGCAAATGTAGCATATATACCCTATTTCCTCACAAGGTTCCCCTCTTGTCAACACATTTATTCATTGTGCAGTGATAGACACCAGGACATTGATAACTGATACTCTGTTAATGGGCTTACAGACCTTATTAAAATTTTTCCTGTTGTCCCACTAATGTCCTACTTCAGAACACTCACTACATGTGCTTCATTTTGGTCCTTTTTCCTTCCACACCCAATCACAGCGATTGCTCAGCGTTTGTCATCTCATGATGATTTATGCTTTTGAATATAACTGTAATCAATCATTTGTGTTAGAAGTTTTCTCATGACTGAATTGAAATTATTCAGTTTTGGCCAATATTTTGCAAGAAATATGACATTCTCAGTGCATCATTTCAGGTGTGATGTTGGTGTAATTCATTTACTGGTGATTGTAAATTAGGTCCCTTGGTAAGCTGCTGTTTGCCAAATCATTTCATTGTAAAGTTATATTCTCCCATGCTTAATGAATATTATTTGGGAACTATTGTCAGACTATGCAAATATTGGATCCCTGGCCATATTTTTGCTTGCTTACTTAAGTTTTCACTGGCGATTGTTGCAACAATTATTCTGATGGTATATGTGTCTGATAATAAGTTTAGATCTCCATTATTCACTTTAATTTATTACTTGGAATTTTATGCTAAAATGATCAGCTTCTTTTTTTTAAAGATTTATTTATTTTTATTACAAAGTCAGATATACAGAGAGGAGGAGAGACAGAGAGGAAGATGATTCACTCCCCAAGTGAGCTCAATGGCTGGTGCTGTGCTGATCTGAAGCCAGGAACCAGGAACCTCTTCCGGGTCTCCCACGGGTGCAGGGTCCCAAATCTTTGGGCCGTCCTCGACTACTTTCCCAGGCCACAAGCAGGGAGCTGGATGGAAAGTGGAGCTACTAGGATTAGAACCGGTGCCCATATGGGATTCTGGGGTGTTCAAGGTGAGGACTTTAGCCACTAGGCCACGCCGCCAGACCCAAGCTTCTTCATTTATATATTTATGGATCTACTTATATCATGGATGTGAATATGGAGTCATGGGAATTTCTTTTATTTGCTAAAATTTAAGGGTATCATTTATTTTATTGCAAAAGCCTATTTTAAAAGTGTCAAGTAGTTTTAAACATGCACATTTTAAAAAATCATTGCTACAGAATAAATTAATAAACTTGATATAAAGCTGGTTTGGTATATGTAACTGTGCCAGTTGCTGGGAAAAAAACAAAAATATTACAACCTAGTTTATGCCTTTTAAAACTTAGTTAAACAATTATAAAAATGTAAAATATCCCGTAAACCAGTTTTTTAATTACTGCTTTAGACAACCATTGAAGTGATACCAAGAGACAACCTGTGTCTGTCTACCAAATAAGGCAGTATGTGTTGCAGCACTGAGGAAGGGAGGCCTTGCTCATTCTGCAGAAGAGTGGGCCATCAAGATCTTCTCCAAAGTCAGTGTTGGAAGATGCTGACCTGAAAGCAAATATCATATCACATTTTCTGGAAGAAATAAATGTACAATAAGCCTTCTCATACTTTCCACTGACAAATTTTTCCCCAAAGGTAAAGTTTGAACATTTGTGTATGCATTAACATACAATGAAGATAGTCTGATGCCCAGGATCTCATCAGCTGCTTCTGCTACTTTGTTGGTCCTACTTGTTATTTTCCTTTTTTCAAAATCGCATCCCCATTTCATTCCAGGAACATGGTACTTGATGTTCCAGACTCGGTATGTTGCCAGGCTGTCCCCATAGTTGAGAATGCCTTTCAACACATCTTTGGAGGGTTTCCTCTCATTCTTTAAAACCAATCTTAAAATTGCTATCTCTTGGAAAGAATCTCCAACTCCCCAATGCACATTCTTGTCTTCTGTCTCAGGCTCTGATGATTCCTTATTCACGCATCTGTTGAGACCTTACTTTGCTTCTTGACAAGACCATACTCCCATGAATTGCCAATATCCCACTCTGTAGTTTCTGTTATGAGACTCATTTTTTTACCCCCTCCTACGCATATCAATGAGCAGATATATCTCTACTCATGACCCTTAGCTATGGAAATGGTTGAACTGAATATTCACTTAGCCGCAACTTCCCAATATTTTAATATTTGGAAAATGATGTAGGCTCTCAGCATATAGCAGATGCCAAACATGTATCACTTTCCTTTTGAAATCACTCTGGATCATACTAAATAGGTTACTTAATTTAACACTTCAATCTCTAAATATGAGAAATAAGTCAATAAAATACCTGCAGTTTACTTTTGAAAAAATGTTGGGTTTTGAAAATGTTATCTTCTAACATTAAAGTTTTATAATCACAAATATAAATGCTTTTGAGTCTGGTCCAGGGAGAGCTATTTTTCTAGCTGAAAAAAATATTTTTCTAATTGAAATAGCCTTTAATCTGAGCTTAGTATGGGACTTATTAATACAAATTTTCTTAAAGTGAGCTGTCCCTAAATTAAAATTGTCATTTGGTATATCTGGAAGTAAAATGGTCTAATGTGGAGGAATTCACACAATAGCAATTAATAAATTTTTAAAAATATTGAGATACATAGAAAAGTCAAGTTTCAAACTGTTTTCATATATGATTTAAGATTCATCTTGGATACAATAAAATAAATTTAAAAAAAAGATTCATCTCAGGAACATACAGTTGCTACCTATAGAAAATATTTTATTCATGATGAATTGATTCATCTTTCTTTAAAATAAGATTATATCATTTTTAGTCTCCATAGGATATAAAACATGACACTAAGATATGAAACTGCATTTATACCCCATGTAAACATAATAAATAAATGTACTTGATAATGGAATACTTTGACTAATTTGCTAATTTGCTAATTTACCCAACATTTACTTCACACACATTGATTACTTTGTTACTGAAGATAGGTCCAAAGCAACATCAAAGTGAAGAGCCGGTGTTCAGGTACATAATTTCATGATAGAGGTGCCTTGAAAATATTCCTGCTTAACACACTCCTTAGAATGAACTTGTAAAGCTTTTTTTTTTTTTTTTTACAGCTTACTGATGAAAGTGGCCTTTTTTTTTTTTTTAATGAGCTATCAGTTTCTGATGTTGAACATGGGTCATGGGTATATTCCTACAACTATGAAGATGTGACAATGTCTCTCCTAAATTTTTCCTCTACACATTTGCACCTTTGAATCTGATGTATACCAATGAGTTCACACAATAACAAAAAAGTATTTAACACATCTTGATGCAGAAATAAGTCGGGCTTGGTGTGATAGTGTAGCAGCTAAAGTCATCGCCTTGCATGTGCCAAGATCCCATATGGGCACTGGTTCTAATCCTGCAGCCCTGCTCCCCATCCAGCTCCCTGCTTGTGGCCTGGGAAAGCAGTCGGGCATGGCACAAAGCCTTGGGACCCGTCACCCATGTGGAAGACCCAGAAGAGACCCCAGGCTCCTGGCTTCAGATTGGCTCAGCTCCAGCCATTGTGGCCGCTTTGGGGAGTAAACCATCGAATAGAAGATCTTCCTCTCTGACTCTCCTCTCTGTATATGTGCCTTTCCAATAAAAATAAATACATCTTAAAAAATAGGTCTGCATTGGTTAGTGAATAAATGCTTTATCCTGTGCTTGAATGGAAGTCATATTTTTATGACTTTAATTATTCTTGAATGGAAGTCATATTTTCAATCAGAAATTCACAAGTATTACACTTTCTTAAAGACAGAACTTTCATAGAAACCATGCTATGTTGCCTCTGAAAGGTCTAGACAGTATGAGTAGCATGGGCCTCCTTCTTGACTATTTGCACCTCAAGAGATGTGGTTATGCTATTTCCAGCATAATGAATGAGTACAATAGGAGAAAGTGTCTCTTAACAAGCAAAGCCAAATACAAATGCTGTTACGAAATTTCAGCATCTGGTGCTCACTACATCGTTTTTTTAAATTGTCTTTTTTTTAAAAAATATTTTTATTTTGAATTTTGAGTTATGTGGTACATTTTTGTATAGGCTGGGATTCCTCCCCCCAAACTCCCACCCCCTGTCAGATTTTTCCATTTTGTTACAATAGTGTAGTCCTTCATAAGGAATCATAATTCTATCAGTCTCTTATTCAAGTGTACCCCGACATTGTTGGTACAGACAATGTCAGACAGTCCACCATCCCATTGTCTAACAGTTTCATCCCACATGTCCAACAGTTTCATTGGGAATCCATCTTTCGTCTGGATGCAGGGATGCATATTCCATTGTACCCCCACGTCTGAATATGATAGACCCCAGTACTCCATCACTATACATTACCATAAGCGAGAAGCCATGAAACAAGGTCAACAACCGGTATGAGTTAGAACAGCCACATCCACAACAACATCAACAACAAATTGTAGCACCTTGAAAAAATAATGTGCCACTGAGCAACACGTGAGTGACAAAAAGGAAACACAGAAGTCTCTTGGGCAAAATGATGCCATCATATAATTCGTGAGCATGTGATGAATTCGACTAGAGAAGAGAGATTATTTGGAAGGAACCAAACTGAAATAAAAACATTAAAACACATAGGATATAGCCAAAAAAGCAAACAATCAAAAAACAGTATGGATTGGACTATTGGAGTTACACTTTCCATGTTGGTTTCCTTATATAAGAGAGAATATATGGTGTTTGTTGTTTGTGATTGACTCATTTCACTGAGCATAACCATCTCTAGTTGGGACCACCTAGTTGTAAATAGAATAATTTCATTCTTCTTAATAGCTGAATGATATTCCATGGAGTAGCTGTACCACAGTTTCTTTAACCACTCTTCCCTGGATGCACATCTGGATTGTTTCCATGTCTTTGCTATTGTAGATTGTGCTACTGTAAATACAGGATTACAGATCCCCTTCTTATATGAAGATTTCACTTCTATTGGGTATATTCCTAGGTGCAGGATAGCTGGGTCATATGGCCCGTTTATTTGCAATTTTCCAAGCACTATCCATACTGATTTCCACAGTGGTTATACTAGCCTACACTCCCAGTGAAGTAGGGTACCTTTCTCTCCACATCTGTGCCAGCAGGTGTTGTTAGTCGATTTCTGAATATAGGCCAGTCTCACTGGAGTTAGGTGGTACCTCAACGTGATTTTCATTTGTAGCTCTCTTATGACTAGGGAGCCTGAGCATCTTTTCATATGTCTGTTAGCCATTTGAATCTGTTCTTTTGAGAAATGTCTGTTCATTTCTTTTGCCCATTTTGTTACAGGGCTTTTTTGTTTGTTTGTTTGTTTGTTTGTTTGTTGTTTTGCTGTCCCTGGGTTTCTGAAGCTCTTTGTAGATCCTGGATATTAGTCCCCTATCACTTGTGCAGTATGCAAAAATTTTCTCCCATTCTGTTAGTTGCTTCTTCACTTTTTTAATTGTTTCCTTTGCTATACAGAAGCTTTTTAGTTTGATGTAGTCCTATTTTTTCATTTTGGATTTGATTGCCTTTGCTTTTGGCGTCTTTTCTAAGAAGTTTTTTCCTGTTCCTATATCTTGGAGTGTGCTTCCTATGTTTTCCTTTAATAGTTTGATGGTTTCTGGGTGTAGATTTAGGTCCTTGATCCATTTAGAGCTAAATTTTGTATAATATGACATGTGTGGGTCTTACTTCTTAATTCTGCAAGCTGCTATCCAGTTGCCCCAACAGCATTTGTTGAATAGACCAGGATTTTTGCCTGGATTGTTTTCAGTTTTCTTGTCAAAGATTAGTTGACTATACATGTGTGGGTTCCTTTCTGGTGTTTCTATTCTGTTCCACTGATCTTCTTCTTTGTTTCTGTACCAGTACCAGACTGTTTCGATAACCACTGTTCTGTAGTATGTCTTGAGGTCTGGAATTGTGATGCCTACAGCTTGATTTCTATTTTTCAGGATAGCTTTAGCTATTTGTGTTCTTTTGTGATTCCAGATGAACTTTTGTATCATCTTTTCTATTTCTGAGAAGAATGTTGTTGGGATTTTGATTGGGATTGCATTGAATCTGTGTATTATTTTTGGTAATATGGTCATTTTGATGATGTTGATCCTGCTAATCCAAGAACATGGTAAGGTTCTCCATTTTTCAAGGTCTTCTATTTTTTTTTAAATGATTTATAGTTTTCATCATAGAGGTCTTTTACAGATTTAGTTAGCTTAATTCCTAGGTATTTAAGATGCCTCTCCTCTATTTTAAAGGGGACTGTGCTTACAATTTCTTTTTTAGCCATGGAATTATTTGCATACACTAGTGCCACCAATTCGTGTTCATTAATTTTGTGTCCTGCTCCTCTGCCAAAGTCTCTTATGAGTTCCAATAGTCTCTTGACTGAGTCTTTTGGTTCTCCTATGTAGAGAATCATGTCATCTGCAAATAACGATAATTTCAATTCCTCATTTCCAGTTTGTATTCCTTTAATTGCTTTTTCTTGCCTAATCGCTCTGGTAAGGACTTCCAACACTATATTGAAGAGTAGTGGTGAGAGTGGACATCCCTGTCTAGTTCAAGATTAATGGGAAGGCTTCCAATCTTTCCCCATGTAGTATGATGCTGCCATTGGGTTTTTTTTAAATTGCTTTGATTGTGTTGTAGAATGTTCCTTCTATGCCTATCTTGTTTAGGGTTTTTACCATAAAGTCGTATTAGATTTTATCAAATGCCTTCTCTGCATCTATTGAGAGGATCATATGGTTTTTAATTTTCAATTTGTTGATGTGATATATCACATTTATTGTTTTGCAGATGTTGAACCATCCCTGCATGCCTGGAATGAATCCCACCTGGTCCGGGTGAATGATCTGCCTGATGTGTTTTTGGATCCTATTGGCTAGTATTTTATTGAGGATCTTTGCATCTAGGTTCATCAAGGATATTGGTCTGTAATTCTCTTTTTCTGTTGTTTCTGTATCTGGCTTTGGTATTAAGGTGATAGTAGCTTCATAGAAAGAGCTTGGAAGGATTGCCTCTCTTTTTATTGTTTGAAAAGGCTTGTGTAGGATTGGGCTAAGTTCCTCTTCAAATGTTTGGCAGAATTCAGCAGTGAAGCCATCTGGTCCAGGACTTTTCTTGGTTGGGAGGGCTTTAATTACTGATTCAATCTCAGTGCATGTTATTGGGCTATTTAGATTGTTAATTGCTTCTTGATTCAATTTTGGTGGATTGTATGTGTCCAAAAATCTATTCATCTCTTCTAGGTCTTCTGATTTGTTCGCATATAGTTGCTTGTAATAGTTCCTGATGATTCTTTGTATTTCTGAGGTATCTGTTGTTATATCTCCTTTCTTATCTCTGATGCTATTGATGTGTATTTTCTCCCTCTTTTTTTGATTAGTTGGGCTAGTGGGGAGTCTATTTTGTTGATTTTCTCAAAGAACTAACTCTTTGATCGTATGTATAGTTCTCTTGCTCTCTATTTGGTTTATTTCCTCCCTTATTTTGATGATTTCTTTATTCCTACTAATCTTGGGAATGCTTTGTTGTTGTGTTTCTAGTTCCTTCCTCTGTAAGGTTAGCTGATTTACTTGGTGCTTTTCTAGTTTCTTGACATAAGCACTGATTGAGATGAACTTTCCTCTTAGCACCGCCTTGATTGTGTCCCATAAGTTTTGATATGTTGTGTTGATGCCTTCATTTGTTTCAAGCAATTTTTTAATTTTCCCTTTGATTTCCTGTCTAACCCATTGCTCATTTAGTAACATATTATTCAGTCTCCATATGTTTGCAAGTCTTCCTTGGTGTTTCAACTTCTTGGTCTCTAGCTTCCCACCTTGATGGTCTGAGAAGATGTATGGTATGATTTTAATTTTTTTAAATTTGCTGAGGCTTGTTTTATGACCTATAACATGATCAGTTCTGGAGAAGGTTCCATGTACTGATGAAAAAAAGTGTATTCTCTGTCTATAGGATGAAAGGTTCGATAGATGTCAACTAAGTCCATTTGCTCTAGAGTTTGGGTGAGTTCTATTGTTTCTTTGCTGAGTTTCTGGTTTTTTGATCTGTCCATTATGTTAATGGGGTATTAAGGTAACCTACTATGATCGTATTGGAGTCTATTTCTCCCTTTAAACCCATTACTATTTGTTTCACGTAGCTAGATGCTTTAACATTTGGCGCATAAACATTTATTATGCTGATATCTTCTTGCTGAATGCATCCTTTGATCATTATGTGGTATCATTCTTCATCTCTTCTGGTGCTCTCTACATCAAAGTCTGTCATCTGATATAGCAAGGCTACACCTGCATGTCTTTCATTATCATTTGCTTGGGATATCTTTTTCCAACCTTTCACTTTCAATTTTCTCTGATCCTTGTTGGTGAGATGTGTCTTCTGTAAGCAGCAGATAGCTGGGTTTTGTTTTTTGATCCAGTCCTCTAATCTATGGCATTTGACTTATGAGTTTAAGCCATTTACATTCAGTGTTATTATGGATAAGGGGCAGTTTGGTCCTGTCATTTGGCGATATATTATGATTGAGTCTTCTGTTAGCTTTTTAGTGGGATGATCTCCACATTTGCCTTTGTGTTTGGTGGTTGCTATTTCTTTTTTCTTTCATGGGAACATCCTTGAGTATCATTTGTAGGGCAGGTTTAAATGAGACAAAATCTTGAAGTTTTTCTTTATTTTGGAAGAATTTTATTTCATTTTCAAAGACAAAGGAGAGCTTTACAGGGTAATTTATTCTGGGCTGAAAATTTTTCTCCTTTAGAATCTGGAATGTCACTCCATTCTCTTCTGGCCTATAGTGTTTCCTCTGAAAGGTAGCTGTGAGTTTAATTGGGATTCTTCTATGTGTCACTTGATTTTTTTTCTTTTTTTTTTACATTTTATTTTTATAATTATTATCATTTTATGATACAGTTCCATATTCCCTTATCCCTCCCCAATTACCTCCCCCCCACCTAGTTCCTCTATATCATTACTAACATATAGTTCTTCATACACAGTCATACGTCCATTATTGTGGGCATGGACAATGGCAGAGAGCGCAGCATCCTATTGTCAGGATATAGTAAACAGTTTCATTGTAAGTCCATCTTTGTCTGGAAGTAGCAATGCAAACTACACTGCATCCTCACATCTGGATGTTATCTCCATTTCACAGCTACTGTACATCCCCTTAAATGAAAAGTCATAATACAAAATCAACAATAGAAAGAAAAATAAAAATTTGCAATGCCATGAAGTTAAATGACATGTTACTAGATATGAAACTCTCCATTACATAGCTACTATACATCCCCTTAAATGAAGAGCCACAAAACAAAATCGACATCAGGGAGGAAAAAGAAACTAACAACACCAAGAAGTTAAATAACATGCTATTAAATGCCTAACGTGTAGCTGAAGAAATGAAAATCAAGCACCTTCTTGAAGAAAATGATGCCACTGCATGATCTATGAGTCATTGAATGATTTAATCAGAAGAAAGTGTTTTGAAGAGATGAAACCAACAGAAAACAACAAAACCCATGTGATATAGTTTCCACTGATCTTAGTTGAAGTGTGTTTCCTCCAGACAATAAACAGATGGGTTTTGTTTTTTAATCCAGTCTACTAATCTATGACGTTTGATTGAGCTTAAGCCTTTTACATTCAGAGTTTAATATATATGGGTGGTACTTTGGTCTTGTCATTTTAGCAATGGGTTGTTCACTGGTTTAGTCTTCTGTTGTCATTTTACTGGGATGTTCTTCCCATTTGCCTTTGGTTTTGATAGGTGCTATTCCTCTTCTCTGTGAAGAGAACATCTTGAAGTATCATTTGTAGGACAGGTTTGAAAGAGGCAAATTCTTTTAACTTTTCTTTACTGTGGAAGAATTTTATTTCATTTTCAAACACGAAAGAAAGCTTTGCTGGATATGTTATCCTAGGTCGACATTTTTTTTTTCTTTTAGAGTCTGGAATATGTCACTGCATTCTCTTCTGGTCTGTAGAGCTTCCTGTGCGAGATCTCCTGTGAGCTTAATTGGCATTCCTTTATATGTCAATTGATTTTTTTTTTTCACGTGCACATTTAAGGATCTTTTCCGTATGTTCAATTGAAGAGAGCTTGATAATCATGTGTGTTGGTGAAGATGGCTTTTGATCAACCCTGTTGGGAGTTCTGTGCCCCTCCTGGATCTTGTTTCCCAATTCTTTCTCTAGATTAGGGAAATTTTCCCGTATTATTTCATTAAATACATTTGCAAACTCAACTTCTCTTTCTGCACCTTCTGCAACTCCCATAACTCTTATGCTTGGCCTCTTAATAGTGTCTTTCAATTCTTGAATACTTTTTTTGGTGATCCAGCTCTGCTTCCAGCTTTTTGTTTGCTTCCCCCTGATGACAGGAAATACCTTCCAATTCTGAGATTCTTTCTTCTGCTTGCTTCATTCTATTTTGGAGACTCCCCACTGTAATTTTAATTTGTTCTTAATTTCTGATATATCAGCCTTGATTTGCTTTATTGCTTCTTTAAATTCTTTGAATTCTTGCATGAGCTTCTCATTGTTGATCAGAATCTTTAAAATGAGTCTTATGGATTCTGTGTCCCCCATTTTCTCGATGTCTTCCTCAGTTAACTCTGAGGTTGGCATAGGGTTTTGCTTCTTTGCAGGGAAGTTTTCGGTAATATTCATTGTGCTTTTGTCTCTTCTTTTGCTCTTGATCATTGTACTTCTGGTTAGCAGATCTTCTCCTTGGGGCCTACAATGCGATTTTACTTATTGCAGTTGGTACACAACTTTTGCTTGTAGCCACTTGTGCCACAACCTCCAACCAGTTCCAGTTCTGGGTTCTTATGTCAGATTTCCATCGTGGTCTCCACAGCCCCAGCTCTTGGCTCACTACTCTCCACCTCCTGTGATACCGTGCGGAAGCTGCACTGTAGTCTCTGCAACCTTTCTCCCACTTCCGGTTGGAACAGGTCCCAGGATAAGAGAGGCACCAGGTGTCCTATATAATTAGGTTGTTGGTGGCGCTGATCCTTTCGGAACCTGTTGGATGTTAGGTCTGGGTGCCACATGGACCTATTTTGACCCATACGATGCCACAGTCCGTATTATTTTCCTGCGGGACCAGTGCAATCCAGTGAACTCAGTGAGTTCTTGCGAGCTCAGCACATTGCACAGTTTACTGTTGTCTCCTGCAGTTCTAAAGCTATTGTCACAGTGTATAAAATGGTACCTGATGTACTACCAATACAGTTCTTGATCTGCTGGCTGTCAGGTCTGAGGGCTGTTCAGATCTGCCCTGGGTGGAACCCGTAGAATGCCACGTGGATGCAGTTCCCAGCGTCAGAAATGAGCTCACTCACAGCTCAGCGCATGTTCCATTCTTTCCCTTGCCTTTGCCTCCTTACGTAAAATGGCGCCCAATTCAGCTCTAGGGGGCTGACTGGGCTATGAAATCCACCCTGTTCTCGCACTGCCCATCTGGAATCTGCTGCTCTGTCTCTGTTCCTGGTCAAATCAAACGGACCAGCAGAATTGACAGTTCTTTGTCTGGGTTCACCTCCCAAGCTCCCAGTTGAAGTCCCTTCCCACCTGGTTGTTGGTGGAGTTCTGCCTGCTGGTGGAGTTCAGATCACCTGTTAGCGAATGTGGCTGGAGTATCAGTCTCTGCAGCACCACACCGTTGTGTCCGCTGCTTTCCTGTGTGTGCTGTTGTTCTGTCCTTTCCTATTTCCTGAATTATGTCCTCTCTGCTTCATACTGATAAATGTTTTACCGTCTGTTTAAACGTGTCCTTACCCTATTGCGCCATCTTGATTCTCCTATATGTCACTTAATTTTTTTTTTTACATGCACATTTAAGAACTTTTTCTTTTTGTTCAACTGAAGAGAGCTTGATTATCATGTGTCGTGTTGAAGTTCATTTTTGGCCAACTCTGTTGGGAGTCCTGTAGCTCTCCTCTATATTATTTTCCAATTTTTTTGTTCAGATTAGGGAAGTTTTCCTTTATTATTTCATTGAATACAACTTTTTTATTGCAAAGTCAGATCTACAGAGAGGAGGAGAGACAGAGAGGAAGATCTTCTGTCCGATGATTCACTCCCCAAGTGAGCACAATGGCCGGTGCTGCACCAATCCGAAGCTGGGAACCAGGAACCTCTTTCGGGTCTCCCACGTGGGTGCAGGGTCCCAAGGCTTTGGGCCATCCTTGTCTGCTTTCCCAGGCTACAAGCAGGGAGCTGGATAGGACATGGAACTGCCGGGATTAGAACCGGCGCCCATATGGGATCCCGGGGCACGTTCAAGGTGAGAACTTTAGCCACTATGCCACGGCGCCAGGCCCAATTACTTCATTGAATACACCTTTAATCCCAACCTTTCTTTCTGCACCTTCTGGAACTCCCATAACTTGTATGTTGGACCTTTTAATCATATCTTTTAATTCTTGGATACTTTTTTAGTTTGACCTAGCTCTGCTTCCAGCTTTTTGTTTGTTTCTTCATGGTGACAGGAAATATCTTCTAATTCTGAAATTCTTTCTTCTGCCTCATTAATTCTATTGTTGAGACTCTCCACTATATTTTTAATTTGCTCTACTGTGTTCTTAATTTCCGATATATCAACCTTAATTTGATCTATTACCGCTATTTCTTCTTTGAACTGTTGTTTGTTTCTCATTGTGGATCAGCAGCTTTATAGCAAGTTTTCTGAGTTCTTTATCCCTCATTTTCTCCATGTTTTCCTCAGTTAACTCTGAGAGTGGGCGAAGCTTTTGCTCCTTTGTTGGAGAGTCTTCAGTAACATTCATGGTATCTCTGTCTTTTCTTTTACCTTTTGTGGTTGCCAATCTGACAAAATAATCTCTAAGGTGTATTACCTACAGGTGTACAAGTTGATTTTTTATGTTCAATCAGTGCCATGGATTTGGAAAACACAGCTGTCCTGAATAATTGCTTTGTCGGTGGCACTGATTTTGTAGGCAGCACTGAGTTTGTCGCCCCCACTGGCCAATAAGTCTGAGTACCTCTTGGGGTTATTTTGGGTGGAGTTGGTGCTTTGTTGGTGCTGTTTTTTCTGTGGCGCCTGTGCAGTGCTCTAAGATTTTGGTGATTTTGTTCCCAGCTTAGTTCTTGGGCAGCTCAGCTGTCCTCCCTTCAGTGTAACAGTGTCTGGTCTCATGAAGCTGATATCTGAGAGCTGCTAAATTAGTGCATGCGCAGTTTACCACTCCTCCTCTTGCAGTTTATCAGTGTTCAGAGCACTTGCCTCAGTGTCCAAGATGGCGCCCATAGGGGCACCAAAAAAGATCAGGGGGCTATTGGCCATCAGCTCCAGGGACCACACAGACCCTACAGGCTGCAAGACTGGTGCTGTGGACTCAGCTCAGTGCAATTAGCTAGTAACACGCCCACTCTGGACCTTCGCTTGGAGTCCACACTTGTCCTGCTACCTGAGATGGCTCCAGGCGGGACCCTGCTGGAGAATTGCGGCTGCTGGCTTTCAGCTCCAGGGACCACATCGACCCTGCAGGGAGCAAAGTTGGTGCTACCCTCCCCACTTGGATCAGTTCCGTATGATCAGCCAGAAACGAGCCTCCTCTGTGCTGCTCCGTCAACTCCTCCTTCCATCTCTCCACAGATGATGGCGCGCTGAGTTTGCTACTCTTTCTCTACCTGTGGCTGGTCCCAGTCATCCAGCTTGATTGTCAGGTCCCAGACTGCACTCACCTCCCTAGCTCCCCACGCAGACCCAGGTTCCCACCTGGCAGTCACAAGAGCTGTGTGGAGGCCACTGCTGGATGTCTGGCTGGTGCTGAAAATGGATCGCCGGAACCTGGATCACCAGAGCTTGGATCGCCAGGGTCTGAGTTGCCACTTGCCGATTGCTGGTGAGTTTTTCAGTCCACTGCAACACTGCTTTCCTGTCGCCACAGCTTCCCTGTGTCCAGGGGGTCTCCAGGTACCCCCTGCTTACTGCCTGAACCTTATTTTTTCTCTGTAATCTACTTATTGTCTTCACCCTGTCTAAAAATTCTCCGTCTTATCAAACGTGTCTGTACTCTATGCCGGCCGTCTTGCCTCTCTCTGCTCACTGCATCTATTCTTCTTCCCTGATGTAATGAATACTTAACTACTAACCAGAGCACCTTGGAATGAGCTAATAATGCAATGAATATCATAACCAAGAATTGTAACACGTCCAAGGGGAGAGTTAATGTGTGTGTGTGTGCTATAAAAATTAGGTAAGGCAAATATATTCCATTTGTATATACCATATATATACCTTCATATATATATATGAGTATATATAGAATATGTATGTGTATATATATATGAATAGGCAAAAATGTGTGTGTGTGATAAAAATTAGGTAAGGCAAAATTATTTTTTTTAACACACTTTTATTTTTTACTTATTTTATTTTTTAAATTAATTTTTAATAATCTTACTTAGTTGATTAGGGAACAAAGTGTCAAGGGCTACAGGGTGAAAGTGGGTAATACCATTGTTTCCACATCATTATCATTTTACCCTGTATCTGGAGTCAGGGAAAAAAACAAAGGGAAAAGCCCCACCCAACCTCCCACCCATCCCAGATCCCCAACGGGAGGCGTGCTCTGAGGGTCCTGCTCATACAGTTTTGAAAGTTCATCAGTTCTGGATTGCTGCCAATCTCTCAGTTCCAATCGCAATGAATCCTATTCAGAATCCACTGGCTGACAGTCTCTTCATGGTTGGGGTTCTAAGATCAGCAGTTCAGTCGGAGGGATCTCCAAAGAAACTTCATCTGAGATGATCCCAGGCCTGATTCTTGTGCGAGTTTGCTAGTATAGAGTCCGACACCGTCCGTCACACCAATCAGCTTATGCTCATGCTGGTCGTTGGGATTGCTGGGTTCGTTCTGTTTCCAGCCCTGTCTTCCTTGTGAACCAACGGGTGTTGTAGTCCAGTTCGATCCTGCCCACTTCATACTCAGTCCTCACGCAAACCGGTTGGAGCTGCAGCCTGGTTGGGGCGACTCCCCATAACCCCCACCAGTTCTGCCCCCTACCCTGGTTCCCATGCTTTCCAGTCTGCACTGCAGGCTTGTCAAGTCTGTCCCAAATCCTGTTTAGCTCTCACACGTGTCAATGGGCATTGAAGCCCAGCTCAACCCAACCAACCTACTATCCAGCCCACACACCTACTGGCAGGTGCCCTTCTGTACAGCCACCCCTGCCCCTGTCCTGGTGTTTGTGCTGTCCAATGAGAGTGGTAGCCCCGAAGGAGGTGCCCACTATTTCCCTTCTAGGCCACACTCACTCCCAGATTATGCACTCTCCAGGTAGTTCTGGCATTTGACTTGACAGAATTAGCTCCAAGTGCCAGCCTTTGCCAGCTAGTACTGCAGCTAGCCCAACCAACCCTCACCCACTCTAGTTTTTGCTTGCACCAGTCGGAACAGTCAGCCCACCATGGCCCTTCCCTTACCTAGCCCACATGAGGCCCACAGGTGTAACAGCCCTGCCTATTCTGATCTGCCCCCATCCCGACTCATGCTTTCCAATGGAAGTAGTTGTCCAGCAGGGGAGCCCACATTTCCCTGTCAGCTTTGCCTCTTCCCCCTGATTATCACATGTGCTGTTTGGGCGCTGCAACCACATCCGGTACGGCTCATCTCACCTTGGCATTCCTTATTGTGTACTAGTATGTGTCGCAACCAAACCTGGCTCGACCCACTTCTGTTCTGACGCTCGGACTCACCAGCGGGTGATGTGAACAGGTTCAGTCTGGTCTGCCCCCAATTCATGCCATGTGTATACCAGTGGGATAATTTCCATAGCCTGTTCTGGGCTGTTTCCTATTGTACTTCTTGCGCTTACCTGCAGGGACTGTGTCCTGCCAGAGGAGTTGCCCAGGCTCCTCCATCAGAAACTCTCCCAGTGCCAGGTTTCGCTCATACCAGTGGGTCCATGAGCCAGCCCTGTTCAGTTCACCTCCTGTCCTAGCAGGAACAGTGGTGTTTCCTGACTGTTCTTCAACCCAATCTGCTCCTTATTGTTGGATGTTTCAACCCAGCCATGGCTCTTCCATACCCCCATACAGCTTACAGATGGTTCAGTAAGGGCTGAGACCTAGCCTAGTCTGTCATACATTTCCCCTGGTCCTGCAGAGCACCAGATGGTGTTGGGGTCTGGCCCGGCTTGGTGCTTCCAGTCCCAGTCCACACTTGTGCCAAGTGGAATTACAACCGTATCCTGATCGGAACGCAGCCCCATTTACAGCCCATGCGCTCATTGGTGGGAAACTCAACCCAGCTAGAGTATCCCCTTAGCTGCCCAACTGGGCCTATTCCAAGCCTTAGATCTCGTGAAGGCCAGTGGTTGCTCTGCTTCAACTTGGTAGAGCCCCTCTCTTGTCCTGTCCCCTTAGATGCTGTGGCTTAGCATCCCTGTCTTATGCAGATCAGTAGGTGCAAGGACCTACTTGGCATGACCTGTGCTCCAACCTGATTTCTGTTGTTTCTTGTGAGTTAAGGTTTGTTTGGCCCTGCCCATTCTGTCCCCTTCCAGTGGCAGCACGGCCCACCCCACATCCTGTTAAAGGATGCACTTTCAGGTGCTGCTGCCTTGACCTGCGCTGACTGTTTTGGGTTCCTGTACCCATGTGTGATGGCAGGTGGCATGGTCACATCTAGCTTAGTCTATCCCAACCCCAGCTTGCGAGCTAACCAGGGGAACTTTTATTTCCACAACATTGGGCCCACACAACCCCATAGAGTCTACCCCCAGACCAATTTCTCTCACGTGCTGGATAGTCTTGACTCTGCCAGATGTGACCACTCCACCACTCCACCAAACAGTTGGGTAATGGTACCCATCACTAAGGCAAATATATTTCATTTGTATATACCCATATATACCTTCATATATATATGAATATAAATATGAATATATATATATATGAATAGGCAAAAATGTGTGTGTGTGTATGTGCATATCTTTTGGTCAATCGGTCTGAAATTCTGGAAAGGGCATAGGACATGACTCCAAGGTCTGAATCCTAGTCAATTAGCCGCTTTGTACAAATGACTTGAAGTTCTAAGTTCCAGCTTAATTCTACGTAGTTCTATTACTATGTCTATTTCAGCTGTATTCTTTGACAGAAATATAAGAATTAAATGAGATTCTATGTTTGGAAGAATTTTTTCAAGTGTAGCACAGTTAGAGTAAGCTCTCATTGATTTATTTTTAGGCAGCTATCACATGTTATACTAAAAATATGTACAAGACACACTTCTCATAGACTTTCTAAGTAAATTAGCCTGAGTGGGAATGGAAGGCAAGGGCAGTAGTCAGGTTAACAGAAACTTGCATGCTTGTGACAACACTAATTTTAAACTCATTAGTATATTTTTTAAAAAGATTTATTTATTTCAAAAATAGAATCATACACAGACACACAGACACACAGAGGCACAGGTAGAGAAAGAGAGAGAAAGATTCCATTTACGGATTCCCCCAAATGGCTGCATTGGCCAGGGCTAGCTCGGACCAAAGCCCAGAGCAAGAAGATTTATCTGGTTCTCCCACATGGGTCGCAGGCATCCAAATACTGTGCCATCTTCCACAGCTTTCCCAAGCTCATTAGCAGGAAGCTGGATTAGAAGTGGAGTAACTAAAAATAGAAAAAAAAAAGTGGAGTAACCAGGACTTGAACCAGTGTCCATATAGGATGCTTATACTGCAGCTGGAGGCTTAACCTGCTACAGTATACAAGGTTGGCTCCTGGTATAAATTTTATTGCAAATTTAGAGCAGGGGCTTACATCCCAGTGAACTTATGGAGGATTGGCAGAGGTTTCTTGAAGGGGTATTGTCGGCAGCGTAGCCAAACAAAAGCTATTTCAAACAGAGAAACAGTATCACTGTAGATAAAGAAGACAAGGTTGTGCAGAGAATTAATAAGTATCTCATTGTTACATAATAAAAGGTTAAACAGTGGCAGGAAATGGTAAGACACATAAAGAAATGCTCAGGATGAGCTTTTCCTAGAAAGAATGGAAATCTCAACGATTTGCAAGCATTAAAGTTGTATGAACGTATCTCCATTTATAGATGTATTATGTCAGCACTGTGTGCATGACAGATGTGGAGCCACTGAACTGAGAAATGTGAAGGGCCACTCTAGCGCTTGGCTATTGGTTATATAACTAGGATCTAGATGGCAGATTCTAGGAAGGTTTAGGAAGATAACACTAACAGTTCTTAATGATTGGTTTGTTTGGAAGGGAGGAAGGGAGAAAGGGATGAGGAGTCAGTGATGAGTTACGGATTGGCTTGGCTGATTGAATGGGTGACCATGTTTCGCACTGATAGCTATTACAAACGAGGAGAGTATCTATGTGAATGTGCCAACAAGGATGTCCCTCAGGTCCTTCTTTATCTTCAGCCTCAGCAGGTTTGACAAATATAAAAGTTGCATAAGTGCTTTATATCCAATAAAGGTGAGGTGAGAGGAAACTATTGAGGGAATGGAAGAGTAAGAAAATAAATGAGTAACTATTCAGTGGAAGGAAATATTAGGTTTCTAGAAGGCTGTGAAATTGCATAACCCTACACAACAGGATAAAATGTGTTTTGCATAAGAAATGGTGATACAGTTGGTTGCTTAGGGAAAGCATTTTCAGGAATGAAGTTGGGGGAAAATGAAACAACAGTGAGCTGAATATAAATGCAAGGTATGGTGACTGAAGACTATTTTTTTAGTTTATTTTTTGTTTTTCAGTGTTGGTGAAGAGGGGAGTAGGAGGGTGATTTTGTATTAAAGTAAGTCTTGAAGATATATTTTTCTCAAAATGTATGAGATTTGAGCTTATTTGGGGACTAAAAGGTTGTATCTAGCATATGCTATGGGAAAATTAAAGAGCCTCAAGAATAGGAAGGGCAAAAAAATAAGTTACTCTGAATAAAGAAGGGACATATACTTCCACTCTGGAACAGTAGTATTAGTAGGAAGAAGTAGGGAAGGAGAGGAGTATGTTGCTATTTTGTTTAAATGTATGCTGAAGCGTTTTGGAAGCTGAGGAAGATCCCTTCTGAAGGCATCATTTCTGTGCTGAAGAGGACTTGCACTCATTTGCTAAGGGGGAGCACAAAGCCAGTTTTGGAAAGTAGAAAAACTGTGGGTAGGAACCAAGATGGAAGCAAGGCAGATTTGGATTTAGAGAACCCAAATTCATGATTTTATGGTTTTTCTCAGGTATCATTTGGTGGCCTAGATGAAGAAGCAGAGGGGATCTAATGGTGTGAGCTATGATAGAAGAGCTGGAGTGAAAGGGGAGTCCAAAGCGTTGAGACAATCACTCAGATGTTCCACCAGGAAGTTCATCATGGAGATCAAAGAGGAGTCTAGTTAACCTACTTAATAACAACTGGAACCTAGACAAGTTGCTAAGGATATTACATGTGAGCATTTTCTAGCATGGCCCTTGGCACATAGCAGATGCTGAACAAATGTTATTTTACTTCCCCTATTCCCTTTTGGGATGTGCAAAAGGGATGGAGGGACTGACACCATCAATGTACTAACTCTGTGACCCTCAGCCAGCGATACACTCACAAGCTTAGCTTCTCTGTAAAAGGAGCATAATTATAATGTTTTCCTACCTGCTTTATCTCAAGGAGTTATCCTAAGCTGTAAAACAATCAGTGTGAATTGATAAGTACATGACAAATATGTAATTATATTGCAATTCTACATATATTAGTAAGTGAAGACTTATCATATAATGTAATAAATGGCTATTAGATATTGTTACCAAGAAGGAAATAATAGATACATTATATATTTTATTGCAAAATGATGATTAGAATATGATGGTCATATCATGAAAATTTTAATATAAGCCTTATATGCTGGAAAGTAGAATATGTGACTTAGAAAATGGATAAAAATCATAAGGATAGTAGACACCTGGCAGAATCAGCCAGCCTGATTGGCAGGGGAAGTAATAAAGGCTGAAATTTCTGTCAGCCAAGAGATGTAGATTAAGAAAAGACTGAATTCATTTATGGAGGGCACTTGTGATACTGGAGCGTAACTTCTGTCCCAAGCACTCCTGGATGTGGTCACCAGACACGATTTCATCCTTCCAAAAGGGAGACATTGCTATGTGAAGGACAGAATCATGGAAAGAATAGATAGCTCATTCCTCCAACAAGGTGTTACTGATTACTTGAATATACCCATGTCACCTGTAGGTTCCTTTATAGGGTGGGTTTTGAATAGTATGATTTCAGGAATTTCAGTGATGTCTTTCCACTTGCTTGATAATATAAAAATTATCCAGACTTAGTTAAAATGGAAAAATCTGGTAAAGATAAAAAAATTGAAATTTATTCACATTAAAAAAGTAAACAGTAAATGCCTTATATGGTCCATCTGAAGTAGCGAGTGAGGAAGAACCACTAATTAGAGGGGGAAGAAGCACAAAAAGGAAGATTTAAAAAAACAAACAAAATTGATTTCCAAAGCTTTTTTTTTTCTTTTACATAGATGCAGCCATCACATGGCTCTGCCTCCATGGTAGCCAACAATACTTCTTAAAGCTGTTATTTGTTATTTAGGAATTTCCTTATTTACGGGTTGAGATTATTTCTTTACTCTGTGCCTGAGGAGCAATGGAGAATAATCTTAGTTTATTGCCAACCAGGCTAACTTTCAGATAGCAAAGAGCAAATTCCATTGAAAAAATGAAAACAAAGATAGAACCTCATTGCTTTATTGTGTGATTTGGAACATGTCGTAAAATCCTGACTTACATCCACCTGCAAAATTAAAGAACTATATAAGTTGATTTCCAATCCCATCTAGTTTTGGGTTTCTATTTTCCCGTGACACAGAGTAGAAATAGTAATGGGCAGTAAAAAGATCCAATGTGTTCAAAAGTTGCCAACCAAAATCTAGTGCAGTACTCGGGTCAAATTGACTTCAATCCAACTGAGTTGATTAATTACATAAGATATTGGAAAACAAGAGTAAAAAGCTTTGTATCCATCACTAGGATAAAAAATAAGCCAAATAATGCTACTGGAAGAAAGCAGAAGGAAGGCCTTCCTCTGCATTCAAGTTTTACCTATTAGACTAGTTCTTTCCAAATCAATTTGGAGCTTTGCTATTTAAATCATTGCTGTAATGAAGAAGGCCATGAAAAGATGCTGACTCATCTCAATAGATTTTTCAACCCTAATAAAGTAAGAGCATTCCATATTGAAAAGTTCAGGATTTTGATTTTTAATTTTCTTTAGTTTTTGTAATTAATGGTAAGCAAGAAGTCCACTTTTCTTTCTTTCTTTGTTTCTTTTTTTTAGTATTTATTTATTTTTATTGCAAAGTCAGATATGCAGAGACGAGAGACAAAGAGGAAGATCTTCCGTCCATTGATTCACTCCTCAAGCAGCCACAATGGCCGGAGCTGATCCAAAGGTAGGAGCAAGGAACTTCCTCCAGGCCTCCCATGCAGTGTGGGAACCCAAGACTTTGGGCCGACCTGGACCACCCTCTCCAGGCCACAAACACGGAGCTGGATGGGAAGCAGGGCCACCGGGATTGGAACTGGCATCCCTATGGGATTCTGGTGTGTGAAAGGTGAGAACTTTGGTCACTAGGCCATCGTGCCAGGCCCAAGAAGTCTACTTTTCAAATCATGTTTGTATGTATGTCTGGACTAAAAATTTCAATGAAAAATACCTTTAACTATCAAAAGTATAGAGTGAACATTGGTTTTAGTTAGCCTGATATCAGCTAACAAATTGAACACTTTGTTATTTTAAGCACTCAGGTACATGATCTTTCCCATTATTACACATACCTCGAATTATTTTTCTTTTGAAAACTGCAGAAGCATTTTCTCAGTTGATCTAATAGGTCTCAGAGAAGTTACTTTCTTTTCTTGGGTCACGGTAGAAGCAAGGAAGTCACTTTCATTTCCACGTACAATAAATCAATCAACATTTATGGAACACCTATTTTGTTCTGGGCCTTAGGCTAAACAATGTGGTGGATACAATGATGAATAAGATATGATCTCTGCCCTGAAGGCAAGCCAGGCTCTTAGACAAAAGATACTAAACAGACAATGCAGGGCAGCATATGATAAATGGTAAATGAGTGGCGTGGGAAATGTGAGTTCTAGTGTTTTAGAGATGGGAGAGATTATTTTGGCCTGTGGTCATTGGAGAGGGCTTCAGGGAGAGTGTGGCAGATGACCTGGACCTCGGAGGATTGATAGTTTGAGGCAAGCAAGTAAAGAAGGGGACAGTACGGCAGAAAGAGGAAGTAGAGTGAAGTGCCCTCAAACTGTATAGGTTGTCTGGCTAGGCAAAGCCATGAGCAGCGTCTGGAGGCTGTCGTCCTGGTGAGCTGTGCACAGGACAAGGAGCTGTCCCATGCCTTCACCACAGAGAGGCAGCTGCGACAGAAAGCTGCCAGACTCCTCTGAAACAGAGGCAGCAATTGTTGGACTCTGTCCTCTGACCCATGAACACCCACTGAGACCCAGGGCTTAGCCCCTTGGTGACTTTGGGGGAACTTCCTGCAGCATTGAAGGGAGGTGTGTGGGGTAGATGGAACCCTGAAGTCTGAGCTTTTTTGTGAACAAATTTTGCAACCTCCAGAAAGTCTTTTGTTTCGCTGTGCTTCCTGGTTGCCACCTTTCACTTGAGACAATTTGGCCTGGTTTATGCCGGAAGTCTTCAGTTTTAATGCTCAGTGTGTCTCTGTGAGGGACCCATGTAATAGCTTTCTGTTCTTCAATGAAAGAATATTTTTGAAGGAATATGCTAACTAATCTTAAATTTTTGATTATATTTTTGCTATTTAAATTAGAGGGGATAAACAAAATAAAACCTTGTTCCATATGGTCTGTATTGAGTCCAGGTGAAGAGAGCATTACACACAATGTGTGTTCACATTAGAGTCTGCTCACTTCGTAGCTTTGTAACCTTGAGCAGGATGCTTTATTTTTCTTTTTTTTCTTTTTTTTTTTTTAAAGATTTTATTATTATTGGAAAGCCGGATATACAGAGAGGAGGAGAGACAGAGAGGAAGATCTTCCATCCGATGTTTCACTCCCCAAGTGAGCCGCAACGGGCCGGTGCGCGCCAAACTGATGCCGGGAACCAGGAACCTCTTCCGGGTCTCCCACGCGGGTGCAGGGTCCCAAAGCTTTGGGCCATCCTCGACTGCTTTCCCAGGCCACAAGCAGGGAGCTGGATGGGAAGTGGAGCTGCTGGGATTAGAACTGGCGCCCATACGGGATCCTGACACGTTCAAGGCGAGGACTTTAGCCACTAGGCCACGGCACTGGGCCCCGAGGATGCTTTATTTTTCTAAACTTGTAGTTTCTTTATCTTCAAAAAGAATATGGCCATACACCTACAGATTATGATTTACTCTAATATTTTACATGTAAATGATTAGCATGGTCCCTTGCTTGTGAAGTTTCAATACATGTTGGCTCTTTTATCATTATTAATATAAGGCTATTTAGTTGTTGCTAGCATTTCTTAACTTTTAAAGAATGTTTTGAAGAATTAAGTAACACAGGGATTATATTGTCAGGTGATTATAAGCCTGAAAGTGTTATACGGATTATAGATGGACAAAGCAATACAAGAGAGAAACCTAGCAAGACTAACTAGGCAAGGCAGAAAATAACTAAATTTTAGATCGGAAGGAGCTGAGTGCCTGCAGATAAATGATTGGAAATAGAGATATCCAGTGAAAGGCAGTAATGTCTCAAAAGCCCTAGAGTCACAGTAAACAGCACCTGGAAACTGCAAAGTGATAAGAAGAGACAGTTCCGGGCACCTGATTATTAGAAAGGTGTTAACCAATACAAAAGAATGAGACACAGAAGAAGAGGGCTCCAGGGACTAAAATTTGATTGAAAATCTTGGAAAAACAGCCGCCCCTGTCACTGTGAAGAGAATCCATGTAGTGACACACTTCTGCATGTGTGTCTGAGAGGTACAAACATTCAGGCAGGAAGCCCAGACAAAAGCAAAAGGTGAGCAAGATCAATGCAAGCAAAGGGAAGCAGGTCTAAAGGCCAGGTTCCCATTTGCATACCATCAAGACAGTGTTCCAGGAGCACACCCTGTAGGGAGCAGGTTACCAGTTGGGCAGGGTGGCAGTGGGGGGCAAGGGAGGGTGGTGTCCAGATGCACCAATGTTCCTAGTTCAGGACAATGGCAGCATTCTTGTCCCTAGGATGGTGCTGTGGCTGCACAGAAAGATCAGCATGCTGGATGAAGAGTTAACATTTGCACTGTGCTTAGAATAGTGCTTGGCACAAATCAAGTGCCACATAAATATTTGCTAAATAAATGAATTTCAAATTTTTGAAAGTATTTGGCAAGCCATTCAAGATTCAGCAATATTGCTTCAAGGGTGAGCAAACCTACTTATTAACTCAGAAAGCAATCAGTTATTTAAGCAAGCCAAGAAAATGCCGAAGGCTTGCTTTCAGGAAGCAGGTGGGGCAGAAAAGTTCTACAAAATTTCCTAAGATTTTTATTTTCAAGTCTTTGCAGGATTTTCATTAGAGCTTCTTGGGTTGTTCTGCTTCTGCTAGCAGGAATTTGCATGTTACCATTGAACTGGAAGTTCAAGGTCAAGACTACCTGATACCGCAAAGAAAGACCAGTCTTTTTATTAAGGAAGTCATGTTGGACTCAATCTCCAGGTTGTTGCCAGATAGGTTCATGTCTGTCACCTTCAACGACTTTCATGGCATTTCTGTTCAGTTTTTTTTTCCTTAAAGAGAACTTGAAAGAAGTTTTCTTAGGCTGTTCTCTGCACTGCCCCCTCCTCCCCATCCTTGATGACCAATGTCCTTTGTGTGGAGTGGACCAATTTGAAGTTATATGGTATTGGTTTGGTTTCCTTGACATTTTTCTGAACTTACACAGTATCTGATAGACTATTTCAAACTAAACTTCCTGAGGAGCTGGGGGTGGCAGAGATAGTTTGTAAACAATAAGGGCTGACAAATGCTTATAGCCATGTTTGCAAAAAGCGCTGTTGATACTCCTGTAAGTCCTAAATCCGTCTCAGGGGTACTAGGGAAGACTACTGTCATCCTTGTTATTCACGTAAGTCAGCATATCTTTAAATGATTTGCCTGACATGACACATATATTAAGTGATAGAGCTAGAATTTAATTCAGGGCTTTTGAGTGAATGTTTTGAACTCTTTCTTTTTTTTTTTTAAAGATTTACTTTTTTTTAAAGATTTATTTATTTATTACAAAGTCAGATATACAGAGAGGAGGAGAGACAGAGAGGAAGATCTTCCCTCCGATGATTCACTCCCCATGTGAGCCGCAACGGCCGGTGTGCACCGATCCGAAGCTGGGAACCAGGAACCTCCTCCAGGTCTCCCACACAGGTGCAGGGTCCCAATGCATTGGGCCATCCTCGACTGCCTTCCCAGGCCACAAGCAGGGAGCTGGTCGGGAAGCGGAGCCGCTGGGACCAGAACCAGCGCCCACACGGGATCCTGGGGCATTCAAGACGAGGACCTCAGCCACTAGGCCACGCCGCTGGGCCCTGAAGATTTATTTTTAATTTTTATAGCAAAATCAGATATACAGAGAGGAGGAGAGACAGAGAGGAAGATCTTTCGTCCGATGATTCATTCTCCAAGTGACTACAACAGCTGGTGCTGCACTGATTCGAAGCTGGGAGCCCAGATCCTCTTCTGGGTCTCCCACGTGGGTGCAGGGTCCCAAGGCTTTGTGCCTTCCTCAACTGCTTTCCCAGGCCACAAGCAGGGAGCTGGATAGGAAGCAGGGCTGCCGGGATTAGAACCGGTGCTCATATGAGATCCCGGGGCATGTTCAAGGCGAGAACTTTAGCCGCTTGGCCATGGCGCTGGGCCCCTTGAGCTCTTTCTTAGGGTTGAATCTGATGTTCAGAAATGGATATTCTGTTTTAAAATGTCTACTAGATCAGTCTAGTTTTTTTTTGTTTTGTTTTTTAAAGGTTTAGTTGTTTGATTTTTTTTAAACTATTGAACTGTGTAAGCTACTTATCTTTCGGATGGTAAGTCCTTAACTGATACGCGATTTACATAATCCATTCTAATCCACTGGCTACCTATTCGTTTTATTGATTGTTTCCTTTGCCATGCAGAAGTTTTTCAGTTTGATATATTTCGCTTGTTCGTTTTTTCCTTGTCATCTATGCTTTTGATAATAGATCCGAAAAATCTTTGCTAAAGAATTTTTTTTTCTGTTTTACTGTAGGAGTGTCATAATTTTAGGTCCTATGTTGGGGTGTTTAATATACTTTGATTGCTGCATATGGTGTAAAATAAGGCTTTTGAATATTCAACTGTGTAAAGACATGAAAATGACCAACACATGAAAAAGAGCCCTGCATCTCTAATCATCAGGGAAATACATAAAACCATGGCGAAGAATTAGCTCACATTTATTAGAATGGCTGTTACCAAAAGAACAAAAGATGTTCAGTTAATGTTGGTGGGGACAGAAGGGAACCTCTGTACACTGTAGGTAGAAATACAGATTAATGCAGCTGCTGTGGAGAACAATACAGAGGAGCCTAAAGAAATTAAAGCACAACTATCACACTACCCAGCACTTTAGAAAAAAAAAAAAGGCTAGGCAACATATACTTATAACACATGTATCTTACCAAGAATTTCTATCCAGAATATTGTACAATAAAGTGCAATATTCGAGTAGGAACTTTGGAAAGCAAGGTTTACAAATGCTGAATTGACATATGACAAAGTTGATCATCCATTCTCAAGAAAAGGAAAATTGCAACCATGGTAAGATATACTACAAACTTACTAAAACAGCTTACATGAGAAAGATCAGCAATCTCAAATGTTGGGAATTTTTAAAAATATTGCCTTTTGTATGTACAGTTAGAAAACCTAAAATGTTCCTAGACATACTTTTCCAGTTCTAATGTAAAAGCGTGTTTTCTCTAACCAGACTCTGGACAGCAGTGAACAATGTTTCGCTGTACTTCCCCATATCTTGGTGACTTTGTATCTGTTCTGGAAAGCTCTCCTCTACTGGTTTTCCGGGAAGTTTCCTGTTCTTTATATGTCTCTTAGTGTTATTTTTGTAATAATGGAAACTCATTGAGTTTAGGTAGAAGGAGTTCTGACAACTGTATGTATCTGTACAGTCACAATGAAGTTGTACATTTGTATCACCTCACAGAATTCCCAGTGTTCTTTACAAAGCACCCCACATAGTCAGCCCCAGGTAGTTCGTTGATATATTTTCTAAAATTAGGTTTGTCCTTTCTGAACTTTTATGTGACTGTAATCAGGATGAATGCTGTTAAATCTTCTCATCGGCGTGTCTCAAAGACTGGTCCATGTTGCAGGGTGCGTCCTCAGCGCAGGTCTTACTCTATAGAGTACTGTACTATCTGGACAGACTTCAGTGTATTTATCTGCTTACGTGTTGGGAGACATTGGGGTACTTCACACTGGAACTATAAAAATACAGTTGCCATGAATATATTTTATAGACGATTTTGTGGACAAAGACGTTTGTTTCTCTTGGGTAAATACATTGAATAGTAATGTTGGGTTATATATATATTTAAATCTCTATAAAAAGCTGCCAAAGGGGCTGGCACGGTGGCAAGACAGGCTAAGCTTCTCTGTATGGTGCCAGCGCCTCGTATGGGCACTGGATTATGTCCCCATGCTCCACTTCCATTCAAGCTCCCTGGTTATGGCCTGGGAAAGCAGCGGAAGATGGCTCAAGTCCATGGGCCCCTGCACCCACTTGAGAGACTTAGAAAAGCTCCAGGCTCCTGGCTTCAGATCAGCTCAAATGGCTGCTGTGGCCATTTGTGGAGTGAACCAGCAAATGGAAGATCTATCTCTTTCTGTCTCTTTTTTGTTAACTCTGCCTTTGAAAGAAAAATAAAATAATTAAAAAAAAATCTGCCAAAGCCTATTTTACATAGAACATTTTTTGAAGAGCAAAGGTTCACATTTTAATGAAGTTAAACTTGGCATTTTACTTTTCTGTTTCATTTGACTGTGACTTTAAAAAAATCTGCCTATCACAAAGTCATGAATATCTCTCCATGATTTTTTTCCAGAAATTTCACCTAGTATTAGCTTTTATGCTTTGGTCTATGATCCATTTCATGTCAATATTTGTACGGATATGAGCAGAGGTTTTTCAGGTTTTCAATGTAGATATCAATTTTTCCATCACATTTTTTTGAAAGCACTTTACTTTCCTCATCAAATCATCTTAATGTCTTTCTTGGAAAATCAAATTACCATAAACATGAGGTTTTAATTTTGGACATTCTGTTTTGCCCCTTTGACCTCTTTGAATATTTTTCTTGTAGAGTAGTAGCTTAACTCCTATAACATTATTGTAACTTCTGAAATCAAGAAATCTTTGTTTTCATTTTTCAGCAAATTTCGTTTAGTATATACATGTATTTCTTTGTGTATATATACATATATATACACACACACACGAAAATTTTCAATGAAAGTCTGTTTTTACAAAAAAAAAATATTGTCCTTGTGATTGTGATTGAAGTAAACATATATACATTTGGGAGGAATTGATTTTTTTTTTTAACAAAAAGGATTTAATTACTTTTATTTGAAAGAGGAATTTCACAGAGAGAAGGACTGATATAGAGAGAAGTCCTGCCAGCCACTGTTTCACGTGGCCACAGGACTAGAGCTGAGCCAATCCAAAGCCAGGAACAAGGAGTTTCTTCCAGGTTTCCCACAAGGATGCAGGCACCCAAGGGCTTGAGCCATCTCTGGTGCTTTCCCAGGTTGTAAATAAGGAGCTGGATGTGAAGTACCACAGACGGAACATGAATCAGCATCCATATGCAATGACGAAGTCACAGGCAGAAGGATTAGGCTTCTATGCCACCACCTTGGTCAAGAATTTGATATCTTCAGAACAATGAATTTTTTGATACACAAATACAAAATATTTACTTATTTATTTAATCATTCTAAAGTAAGTATTAACTGTGTATTGTGATTTCCAGCATATAGGTATTTCATATATTTTGTTAAATTTATCTCCATGTTTTTAATAGTTCTAATATTATAAATAGCACATTTAAAATTTCATATTCTGATATTCTAATGCTAATAAGTGAAATTATTTTTATTAACTCACAATGATTTTTATTTTTCAGACTGATTCTTTTTTTTTAATTTTGAATTTTATGGCACAATTCCATAGGGTCTGGGATTTTCCCCAAACTGATTTTTCCGATATTATTATAATAGCATAGTAAAATAAATAATGAAAAAACAATAAATAAAAATAAAATATGAAAAATAACAAATAAAATAATAAATTAACATTTTATTAAATCACAGTAATTTTGATTTTTCACAGATTGGATTCCTTTTTTGAGATTTATTTATTTTTATAGTAAAGTCGGATATACAGAAAGGAGGAGAGACAGAGAGGAAGATCTTCTGTCTGATGATTCACTCCCCAAGTGACCACAACAGCTGGTGCTGCACCAATCTGAAGCCAGGAGCCCAGATCCTTTTCTGGGTCTCCCATGCGGGTGCAGGGTCCCAAAGCTTTGTGCCATCCTCAACTGCCTTCCCAGGCCACAAGCAGGAAGCTGGATAGGAAACAGGGCTGCCAGGATTAGAACCAGAGCTCATATGGGATCCTGGCGTGTTCAAGGCGAGAACTTTAGCCACTAAGCCATGGCACTGGGCCCACAGATTAGATTCTTATCCTGTAACTTTGGTAGGTTACTTAATCTTAGTAGCTATTGTTGATTCTCAATTCTCTAGTACTTCTATAAACCTGATCATGTCATCTATGAATGAAAAATTCTACTTTTTTTCTAAGAAATATTTTTGTTTCTTTTAACTTATAAAACTTGTCACCTAAGAGTAAGTAGGATTAAAAAAAAAAAGCTACTTGTAGGCTTCTCATAAAACATCTAGTAGTTTTGTTAGATGTTTATCAATTTCTTATTCCCAAATAAACAGCTTCTATTTTACTAATTTTCCATAGTTAGGTTGAAAAAAAAATCATACTAAGTTCTATATCCTCCGTCCTTCCCATCTTGTCTCTTCCTTTCCTTCCTTCCTCTCTTATAAGTTTCGTTTTTTTTTTATAATTTCTTAAGATGATCAGATGAATGACTTAGTCCATTCTTCCTTTACATAAATATATAAAGTAAAATTCCCACTTTTTTAATCATCATTTTCCACTATGCATTTTTTAACTGTACCACACAAACTTTGCATCATTGTGACTTATGTTCATTCAGTTAAAAAAAGCATATGTTTCTTTAGTAATTTCTTCTTGGATAGATGGGTTATTTATGTATTTATTTATTGTTAAGATTTATTTACTTGAAATGCAGTTAGGAACAGAGGAGAGAGAGACCATCTTCCATCTGCTGGTTCACTTCCCAAATGGCTGCTATGCCGGAGGTGGGCCTGTCTGAGCCAAGAGTCAGGAACCAGGAGGTTCTTCTGGGTCTGCTATTTGGATGTTGAGGCCCAGAGCTTTCAGCCATCTTCTGCTGCTTTCCCAGGTGCATTAGTAGGAAGCTGGATCAGAAGTGGATCAGCAGAGACATAATGTGGTGATTGTGATTTTTTTAAAGATTTATTTTATTTTTATTACATAGTCAGATATACAGAGAGGAGGAGAGGCAGAGAGGAAGATCTTCCTCTGATGATTCACTCCCCAAGTGAGCGCAATGGCCAGTTCTGTGCTGATCTGAAGCCAGGAACCAGGAACCTCTTCCGGGTCTCCCACGTGGGTGCAGGATCCCAAAGCTTTGGGCCGTCCTCGACTGCTTTGCCTGGCCACAAGCAGGAAGCTGAATGGGAAGTGGAGCTGCCGGGATTAAAACTGGCACCCATATGGGATCCCGGGGCGCATTCAAGGTGAGGACTTTAGCCGATAGTCCATGGCGCCGGGCCTTGTAATTGTGATGTAAAAAATTGTTTTTCCTGGACATGAAATTGTAGGTTGATAGTCATTGAAGCACTTTGAATGTACATGTGTTCTGTCTGGTAGTTTCCCTTAAGCCCTTTCCTTTGGTGCTCATGACTCTCCGGACTGCCTCCATCTAACATTCTCCCTTCAGTATTCACTAGTTTCGGACTGATTTTCTGTATATTTCATGTGCTAGGGTATTCTACTTCTTGGGTATTTGGGATGGTAGTTTTTACCAAATTTGAGACAGAGTTCTTTCCCAAATATTTTCCCCCCTTTTTTTTTTTTGGCCTCTGGAACTGCAATTTCATGCATGTTAAGACACGTTTCATTGTCTCGCTGATCATTTGAATTATGTACATTTTATTCGCAGATTTTTCCCCATTCTGTCTTGTTTTGGATAGCTCCCGATTTCTGTATCTTCAAATTCAGATAGCACTTTTTCTGACGCATCTAAACTAACATTTTTAGTTCAAATATTTTTACGTTCCAACTTGCAGTTTTCCTTTGGCTGATTTAAAATGTACTCTTTCTATTCTCGTACTCATACTTTATATATTTTATTTTTACTTGTTAGAATCACAAATACAGAGAAATTGAGGACTCTCATTTGCTAGATCATTCTCCAATACCTGAAATAACTGGGGCTGAGCTGAGGTGAAAATAGAAAACAGGCACTTAATTTGGGATTCCCATGTGACTTTTTGGGGTGGCACTGGCTCCTTCCTCTGACTCATTTCTTTTCCTGTGACCTCGCCCCATGTCTTTGTGTTGTCTTGTTGCCTTGTGGTATTAGTCTCTGCTGCATTGATGGAGTACTTCACATTTCTTACTGCTTACTTCTGTATAAGTAGCCCCCGCTAACCAATTGCCCACGGGAGCTCTTTTACTGTTTACTTCTAACCCTTGACCTCTGCTGCCACCTTGTGGGTGACCCGAGTTATTGCTGACCTTGAAAAATTTTTTCCCCCCTTCCTGAAGCTTACTCTATTGCTGGGAGCAGTTGCTTGCCCTCTCCCTTCACTCCAGCAACTCTGCGATCCTGTGGGCACCTCAAACCAGGGCGATATTAACGGTACATATTAGGTCTCCCTTTTGTGAAGTTTTCGTGGCCCTGGGATTGGCGCAGCGCAGTCCAGGAGGTTCTAATTCCCAGGTTCACTCAGTCTCTGTTTCTGTGCCGAGGTGCCTCTCCTTAGGCCCAAGCGCCTAGTTCCAAGCCTGCTCAGGTCAGGCACCCAACACTGGGGTTCTGTGCCCAAAATCCACCTGCCCCTCACCCCCTACTAAGGGCGGGCTCTTCCCTGTGTTAGTGACTCACCCAGGTTTGCTCCCTGAATTTCCTTCACCAAGAATTTCACTCACCAAGTTTCGCTGGAGTCATCGCAGCCTGGGCGCCCTCCTTCACCCTTGCAGGTTGCAGATCACAGTCTTTCCCGTCTAGTTCACTTTCTCAGTCCTGGCAGCACTGGGGGATTTCCCACAGTGTTCCCCTGGATTCTCTGCCGCTTGCACTCACTTCTGTCTGCTCCCAGCCCTAACTCCGGACTCCCCTCACTTCTACCTCCATCGGCCATCTTGACTCCTCCCCCTGCTACGTCATCCTAACCGTTGCCTGTGACAGGTGCAATGGCTGAGGTTCTACTTTCAATCATTTCATTGGTATTAATGAGTATGTTATGGTACCTACAAGGAATGGACCAACCAGAGAAAGCGAAGAAGTCGAGGCTGTACAAAAGCAGGGAGTGAGACAAGCTGATGGAAAACAGGCCAGAAAAAATGGCTAATGGCAGACTAAGAAGTGGAATATATCTTGTGTCAATGAACTTTCACTCTAAAAATACAAAGCAATACTTTGAAATAGAATATAAAAAGATATTTGATTAATCAACAGAAATCAGAAAAGAGAAAGAAAACAGGTGAAATAAGCAAAAAACCTACAATATGATGGTTGAAATAAATCTATCAGTAACTATTTCAAATGTAGAGGACACAAACATTCCAAATAAAAGAAAACATTTCTGACTAGATTAAAAAAAAAACCCTCTGGTCCGAAATATTTACATATAAGAAATGTATTTTAAATAAAAGTAAACAAATAGAGTAAAAAGATACCATAAAAATAATAAAAATATCAGCAAAGTGTATTTCAAGGCAAACAGTTTCATAAAGAAGGGTATTTTATTTACCTTACTTAATAGTCACTTAACGGTAGAGCTTTAAAACAAATGAAAGAATTAAAAAGAGAAACAGATGGATCCTGTGTTCTACCTGGTAACAACATGCCTCCTCTAGGAACTGAAAGGACAGGAAACAAACCACAAAAAGAAAATCAGTTAATAGAAAAATGGAAAGAACACTCACCATCAATTGGCTTGACCTACACTAGAAGAGCTTTGTATTCAACAATTTCAAAATATTTCTTCTTTTCAAATATGCATTAAATATTTACCAAGAGATACGTGGGGCCACAAAGGAAAGATAAATACATTTTAAAATATTGGAATATTAAAGAGTATGGTCTCTGACCACAACCAAATTAAATTTGAAATCTATGTAAGAAGTTATCTAAAACACTTCGGGTTGTGGTTAACTTGAAATTAACATACTTTGTGCTATCTATGTTTCAGAAGCCAACTGTAAAACCTACTTACCTGTCTCATGATCGAGGGTACAGAGCCAGAATTTGAAGCTCTAGGCTATTTGAATTTGTCTCTTCCTCCTAACCTCCCTCCCTCTCTGCCTTCTTTCTCTCCTGCCTTTATCCCTTGCAGTTATGGCATCCTTTGGACACAAGACTGGAATCACTTTGTTTCAAGCTGCTTTAGGTGTTGGACAGCCCCCCATTTCTGCATTCTTGAGGAGTTCACTTTACTTTATTAAATATGTAAGTTATCAATATTTCCAATGAAATTCTGCGGAACACGAGACGGAGAAGTGTCACTTCAAGCCTAGTGTTTCCTTTGGCTGCCTTTTACCCCCTCCTCCACTTGTGCATAACCAATTTCATGGTTTTCTGGTTTACTCTTCTTCATTTCATTTGATAACAATACTCAGAGATTGCAGTATATTTTCCTATTTTTCTCTTTTTCTTACACAAATGATATTAGATAGATATAACCTGAAGATTCTTTTGACTTGCTTTTGTCATTTAATAATAACATTGTCTGGAAACCCTCAATGTTCATAGAGCTTTTTACTATGTTTCACAGGTATATAATATTCCATTGTGTATATGAAGCAACGTTTATTAAATAACTTTTTATTTGATATTTCGGAAATTTTCAGTAGTTTGTAATTTTGAATATTACAAAGTATAACCTATGGACACAGATTTTCCTATTGTTGGAGGCAAATATTAGGGGTAAATGTCTAGAAGTGAGATTGAGCAAACACAAAGCAAATGTGTTTGCATCATTGTTAGAGATTCTAACTTCTCCCCGGGTGTGTGTTCCTACAGAAGTATATCACAAGCGTGTTTTCCCACATGCCTGCAAAGAATGGCATTTACAGTTTAGATTTTACATTTTATTTAGTACAGAACTTGTTCAAGAAAAGTTCATATTTTAGAGTTTATCACATGTTGGGAAAATAAATTGAAAGCAAAATGTCATTTTTTTAGTCTCAACATTTTATAAGGAGGAAAAACTTCAAACCATGTGTAACAACATCTGTGATACAATCAAGAAGATGAAGTACATAGAGGAAAAAAATGTCAGAGAAAAAATGAGATAAAGTAGCTCACTTTTATTGAACATTTAAAAATAAGAGTTAATAATAATAAAAGGCTTTAACATGTAACACGGACATTTCTTATAAATTTGGATCTATTGTGACTAATGTTAAAGCAAAAATCTTGTAATCATTACTTTTAACTACCATATTCTGTAAATGAAGATTAAGAAATTTTGAAAGATGTGAACAAATATCTTTTAGAAAAAGGCACTAAGACCCGTATTTTGTTTCACACAAACCACCTAGTCCAATACTAAATACGCCACTTTCAGGTGAGCATTCCTTAGAATCACAAATAAGCAAGATAAAGACTACATGAGTAATTTAGCAAATAAACAAACAGAAGACGTTTTAATCCTACCTTACACTGTCAAAACTTTGGAATGAGCTTGGGTATAATTAAGCTTTAAATGTAAAGCTCAGGAATTCTTATTTCCAAATTTCCTTCAGCCTCGCCTTAGCAGCTATTATTTTTGGTCAGCATTGATAATTAAGCACTTACCCACATGGTCATTTGGTGTGTATCCAATTGTAATGTTTCCTGAATTTGATCTATTCTAGCTGTTCATTTAGGGTGTACTCAAGAGAAAGTAGAAGGGTTGTAAGCTAAGGGAGAAAACGAAAGGTAAGCCAAGATAAGGGGAAATGCACACGAATAGCCTGGAGAGAAAGCAGAAGGGCAGAGAGACAATGGTCTAAGCGTGACAGTAGGTCATCCTCTGTCTTTCAGAGACAGAATGCTCAGAGCGTTCCAGGGTGGGGATGATCGCTTTGTTTTGAAAAGATGCACCTGGGTGCGTGTACACACACACAAACACACAAACACACACACACACACACACACACACACACAAGCAAAACTCCACTGACTCATTTTTTAGTCTTATTGGTTATAACAAATAATGACCCCTGTTAGACATTTTGACTTTAAATTTGAACTAAAAGAAAACTCGAAGATGTAAGCTCGGGAGGGAACTTCTGGCATCACCCTGTCCATTCCAATTCTACAAGGACTTGCCCAAGATCATGGTGCTGTGCAAGGGAGATTCCAGGCTAGGATTCCAGTCTTCACATGTCCAGTCCAATGAAGGCGTCAAGATACATGATGCTTTCCCTCATGTTTGGACTGAAGACATAACACCTTCTGTTCGAAAGAAAAAAAAATAGCTCAAGTGTGTAATTTCTTAAAGGATATTGTGGTAAATAGAATTATAATTTCTCTTAAAGGATAAATAAACTTCAGAATTTTATTTACTACACTTGCTAAAAGTTCCATGGTGAATGGAGAGGATTTTGACAACATCTGTTTACCAATTTCCTACTGGTAACAGAATCTCGGCTGCAATAACCGAATCACCTCCTTGCTCTTCTCTGTGAAGCCATTAAGCCTAGAAACATGCTGTTTTTGGCAATACAGAAATCAAAGTGGTAGCACAGCCGAGTAGATCTGTGTTAAAGAACAAAAATCCACAGGCTGCTTCAAATACCAACAAGGAACCCTGAAATTTTCTATCAATTTCTTTTCATGGCCTTGTGACATTTTCAACTTAAAACTATATTGCTTAACATCAAGGCACTTTGAGAGAGCTTCAGTTGGAAAAGGTAATTTTTGAGTGAGATTCAGCAGAAAAAGGTAATTTTTTTCAGAGAGGTTCACTGGAAAAAGGTAATTTTCAGAACCAATTGCTGCATTCTTTTGCTGTTATTTTGTCTTTTTTCTAAGTAGCCCTAATGTCATTCATGGGCATTCTATGTCAATACATCTGTGCTGGCTAAGTCGTTTGTGCAAAGTAAGTTTACAGAAACTGTAGCTTTAGGCTATGTTATTCCAGGGCTGTGAAGATCAAACAATGCAATTTCACTTGGAAGTTTCATCAATTTTGCATCAATGTTGATGCTCGAGCTGGAGGCCTGTACCCGGAATCATAATTTCAGCCATAAAATATTTTGTTTTTGAAGGAGAGTCTAATTTTCTATGATGACCATTGCTTGGTAATACTGTGGTTTAGTAATGCAGTTCTATAAACCTTGAGTGCTGACCCCCAAATAATGGGTAAGCCATGGAGAGAGTTAATAGCTGATTGAGACTGCATCAATTCAGACTGTTTTTGAGATACTAAAGGCAGAGTAATTCGTCTTAGAATGCATGTTATTATATGTTATTTGTATAAGTGGATGAGCAAGTATCCTTGAAAGCTGAGACCTTTCATCTATTCATTTTTAGAGAGCTTCAATCTTTAGACAGGAAATTATGCAATTCAGCTTTAATGGTTTGAAATGCACACTCTGAAATTATCAGACTCCTCATATATTTCTCCTTTGATTATGCCATCATAAAAAAATGAATTAAAAAAAACTTCCTTCCATACAAGATGTGAAAGTTGAGAGGCATAAAAAGAAGCATTTGATAGGCTCTTCTTTTTAAACCACAAGCCTTAACAGGCTAGTACTTTACTCTCCCCTTTAAAATTATATGTGTTTGATTTCAAACAAGTCTTAATGGATTTCCTTTCATTAATCCCTTTGTTTTGCAGTTCAGCCTTTGTGTAAGAACCTGTGCGGAAGTTCACGTTCCCTGGTTAGAACAACATACTGCCAGCACAGTTGGGACACTTCCCGCTCTCTGTTGAGACTGTGCACAACTGCTTTTTCTTGCTAAAGAGCTTCTTCAATCACCTTTCTGTCCCACAACAGCACTGTGGACTGAATAAAACAAACAGTGATGGCGAGTCTATTTAAAATAAGTATCTTTTTTTGTTATAAGGGTAATGCATATTTCATTACCCACTGAGAGAAAAATTAAAGGAATCAACTTTGATTTATGTGAGTTTTTCATCTGGATGAGTTGGTTTTTTGTCTATAATCCAGTTCATTGTCCATTTTTAAAATCAATATTGATAACCTGTTATAACAATAACTAAATGTGCACAAGCAGATGTTACATAACTCATCTTCAATCATTTAAAAAAATCCCTGTTAGTCCTGACATATGTAGTCTCTGAACTCTTTATCCAATCTGTTTTCAATTATCCACTGTCCACACAAAGATTTTTCATCATCCAGCTCATAAATATTTTATTAAGTGAAATTTTTGTCTAATTGTGGCTTCATCGGGCTGTAACAATAATTGCACGAATCTGTTAAGAGGGTACATCTTATGTTAAATGTGTTTGGCTCTGTGATGATGTCTTTGGCATGTCATTTATCCTCTCGTAGGCTTAGTGTAGCTTTTGTGCTCAAAATGAGTATGATAGTATTTACTATCAGTGGTTTTTGTGAGGGTAAATGAGCCAATGGCTTGATGTGATTAGTCCAGAACTCTGCAGATGCCAAGCATCATTAAGATATATGTCAATATTGAACATGGGATGTCAGAGTCAGAACAACTTATCTTAACATCGTTCCATTTTATGCTGGTGAAACACTTGCTACTCTAAACACCCTTTTCAATTAGAGTAATTTTGATGAAGATAAGATGAGCACTCTTCTGGTACTTTGTGTCACACCAGAAGATGAGTTCTGATTCTGTGTGTTGGAAATTACAGAGGGAAGTGTTTTCTAGACTCTGTGTAAAAACATGTCACTCCCTTCACTCCCTATGGACTGAGGATCACCTCAGGTAGACTACTCTTTGATATACTAAAAGATTCCTTAAATGCTCATTAAAATAAGGGCTGGGCTGGCCTGGAATTGTCAGATAGTTACTCCCCAATCCGTGGTAGGCAGTCTCCTTAATGTGGTATAACCTAATCACGAAGTCCTTTTAATATTTCAATCACTGTTTGTACTTCATGCTCAATTATGCTGTTATTAAGGAACATAAATGGGGTTTATTTTTCAAAAAATCATTTTATGATTACTTTTGTTGAAGCTGTGCTCTTCAATTCATGCTCATTTTTTAAATGGAAAAATGATACTAAATGTTTATATTTCCTAAAACTGCAGTGCCTGGGTACAGGTTATAAGAACTTTACAGGTATAGTGCCTGGCTCTCTCAAAGACACGGCTCCATACTACAGCACAGATAACAATGCATTTAAATGAACACAAATAAATTCACATTTGCACATGTAATTTATAAATGTATGAATATATTAAGTATGAATACATGAATGTGAATGAAGAGGGTTTTTCTTCCTCCTATTTTCAAACTGCTATCTTTCAGCCTGTGACACATTCTGTTTGTTCAATTCCTAAATGCAGTGTTGCCAGGTCAACCTCTTGGTTGAGTTCCTCCATATTTCCTTTATGTTGTCTCAGGGATATGTCCACTCAGCTCACAACTAACAGCTTAAATTGTTGGGCCAGTGCTTACTAAAGTGAGGCTGTTACAAACCTTGGCCAGCTATCTGCAAAGGCTTAAGGCCCATTTTACAAAGAAAAAAGAAACGCAGTCACATTGGCAGGAACTTAGCATATTTTTAGAGATAAATTTGAGTTTTAGCCAGGCTTATTTCTCTCCAAATTTGTGAATGAAATAATAAAAAAAAAGGGGGGGTCATTTCCTAGGACAATTTGCCGGGTGCAAAGATTCTTAGAATTAATCAGTCACTGACTACCTAAGTCCCTTGGTTCTCTAGCCAGTGCTGCCTTTGCTTTGCCAGGCAGCGTGCCATTTTGTTTTTGTTTTGTAATTGAGATTTTCAGGGCTTTTATTTTCTTCCAAAATGTACTTAGGCTGATTAAACTTGGCTGCTGTCTTAGGTTATTATTTGTAACCAAGTTCAGGTTCAGTAGGGGCAGAACCCGGGATAATTCAGTTAAAACAAAGCCAACAAAAAACAAAGCCTATGCCTTGTCTTGGACTTTGTGGCAATATGAGATGCGAGGTTTTCTCCATTACACCTGAGTTAGCAGGAAAAAGAACTCTCTCGGACTGTAGAATTCTCCTCCTCCTTGCTTCTGCTATTCTGTTCAGAGCCACAGGGACACCATCCATCAAAAGAACCTTTCCAGAAGAGAATCTTGTTAAGTCTGGCTGTCAACTTGAGAAAACTAATCATGGTATCGAACAACAAAATGATTTTATACTGCTTTCTTTTTTCTCTTCTACTGAGCAGGCCATTAAGGAGAAAGGCCGACAGATGTTCGGCCATAAACTAAAAATAGAAAACCTGCTTTAAATATCAAGCAAGCCCCTTCGATTCTGGGGTGAAAGAGTGTGCTGGATGTCTACACACAATGGACTTCAGATTCTGAAGCCATGAGTCTGACTCTGATTTGGGAGTGACCATGTGGACTAGTGGGCAGTTATTTTTGCCAAAGGACTTAATCACTCACATTGAATTTCTTTTCTTCCCTGTGACCAGATTTTGTCGAAATGTGTGTGTGTGCTGCTACTGATCGGGGTGCATATTATGTCCTACATTAGTTCAACCTAGAGTCAGGAAGATCGATTAGTGCACCTGAGTCTGCAAAATAGACTCAAGGCATTTTATTTTGTGCGTGCTGTGCTCTTTTTATCTTCTCTTCAATGTAGCTTTCCTTTCCTCCTTATGCTATGGCACTGGCTGAATGCTGATGACCCCAATGTACAATAACAGCCGAGCTGCACTTAATGGTAATCTGGTGGCCACCACTGCCAGGTTACCTACTGATACTAAAACAGGGCCCTGGAGCAAGGAGTTTTCATTCTTATTTATAACTGAGCTCAGAATCTTGCAAGCATCCATCCTTCAAACTTCAGTTCCCACTGCCCTCCTTTATACCCAGAGGATGCCGTGATATTCCGTTTCTCCCCTCAACAACTGGATTTCTCTGTCTGTCTGTCCCTCTCTCTTGCTTTCACTCTCACATTCACCACTTACTTCTTTGTTCTGCTTCTTTAATTGGTAATAAATGCTGGCCTGGCTTTTCCTGTCTGTACACAATCCATAAACATTTGTTGCTTAATTAGATTGCTTACACAAGAAGGAGGCAGGACAACTCAAAATGAGTAAATTGCAAAAATTTGTATTGAAACAGTGTGCATGCAGACATACACACCCATCTAGTTAAGGGGGGTTGCTGGCTCCCCCTGAAACCAGACTTGAGGAAGAACCCTGTTGAAGGACATTGGTTAGTACAAGAGAGGCCTTGCCAATACTCTTGGGAATAAGACAGAGGTGCCTATAAGCTTTCTTCCCAGCAGCAAACAAACAAACAGTTTGATTTAGAATTGTACATTTTCTCCAAGACTCTGAAGTTATGCACTTACATTTCAACTTTAGTATCTACAAGGATGTGAGGCCACAATGCAGAGTGAAAAGATCAAATAAATTTATTTTAATCACATCTGTATTTGAATCCAGATTTTGCTGCTTACTGCCTGTGTGATCTCAGCCAAGTCACTTAACATTTCTAGATTTTTTTTTTCTTTTTAAAAACAAAATTATTTTATTTTATTGTAATTGGTGAGTCATTTTTATATGTTTACTGTGGAAGTAGATGAGGAAGGGGAGGGATATTGATCAAAGAGAACAAAGTTGGGCTGGGCATTTGGCTCCACATGTAAGTCATGGTTTGGGATACCCAGTTCTTACATTGGAATCCATGGATTTGAGAACTGGTCTTCGTCTGATTTGGCTTCCTCTAATGCAGCATGGCAGGCAGCAGGGTGATGATGGAGTCCCTGTCTCTTCTGTGTAAGACCTGGGTACAGCTCCAGGCTAGCAGCTTTGGCCTGGCCCAGATCTGCTGCTGTAGGTATCCGGGAAGGGAAACAGCAAATGGAAGGTCCTCTCTCTCTTTCCTTCTCCTTCTTTCTTTCTGTCTTTTATGTAAATAAGCCAGAAACAAAAAAAACTTAAAATAAATATTTTTAGGGAGGTACAAAGTTGTAGTTCAGTGGGAGGAACAGATTCTGGCAATCTAATGCATACCATGGTGACTATAGCTAATAAAATGTATTATATACCTCAAAATAGCTAAAGACAGGATTTAAAATGTTCTCACTGTATTTAAAGTGATGGATAGCCTGATTTGATCATTCCACAATGCACTGTAGTTTTCCATCTCATTTTCCATCTGTTAAATTGGAATAAAGCTAATATTTTCTTCCTCAGAGATATCAAAGCACGCATGCGCACACACGCATATATGTACATATATACACATACATGTATGTATACAATGTACATGTATATATTGTATATATACATATATGATTTCATTATTTTTGAAAGGCCAAGCTATAGGAAAAATATAAATTTATATTTTTACTATATTTACCATATATTATACATAATATGACATAGATTTGATATATTATATAATATAGTATGTTATATTTATAGATTTATATATTTATATCTATACATATCTATACTTTTATCTATCTAGAGCGAGAAAGAGACAGAGAGAGATTGTTCTTCTACCTATTGGTTCGTTCTCCAGATGCCTGCAATGGCCAGGGCTGGGCCACGCTGAAGCTAGCACCCAGGACCCGGAGCTTCTTCCAGGATTTCTGCACATGTGGCAGGAGCCCAGCTATTTTGGCCATCCTCCACTGCTTTTCCTAGGCCATTAGTGGGGAGTTGGATAAAATGTGGAGCAGCTGGAACACAAACTGGTGCCTGTGTGGGATGCTGGTGCTAAAGGCAGCAGTTATACCTGCTATGCCCAAGATGTATATTTTTAAGTTGGAAAATAATTTGAAACACAGAGAAAGATCCTGTTCCTAAATTTATTCAACAGGTGATGACAATGTTGCCAGTGCTGGGCAGAGACTAAAACCAAAGCTGGAAACTCAATCCAGGACTTTGAAATGGTGACAGGACCCTGTTCCTTGAGCCTTCATTGCTGCCTGCCTACCAGAGTCCACATTAGCAGGAAGTTGTGAGTCAGGACCTGGAGGCAGATTTTGAAACCAGGCACAGTAATGTCAGACATGGGCTTGTCAGCCAGCATCTTTACCATTAGGTGTAAAGATGACCAACAAGTACATTTTAAAAGAAAATTAGCATATTTTATTTTACTTTTAACTTAATATTTTATTATTTTTATGTGTTGTATTTAAATTATGGTCAAAGGCTCAATTCTTCACTAAATGAAGAGTTAACTAAGATGTAGAATTTCTAGAGTTCAGAAGGAAAAATAGGCAGGAGTGGCAAATTATATCTAAATAGCACACATATTACATTGCTGTGCTTGTTGTAATAGTCTCACAGGTTTGGCGGTGAGAAGTGTGAAGCAGTGTCACTAGGCTGACAGCAAGCTGTCTCCATGGCTGCACACTCACGGTGTGTGGAGGTAGAGTTTGTTCCTTGCTTCTTCTGACCTCAGTAGCTGTCAGCATTCCTTGGCTAGTGGTGGCATTATGCTAATATCTAAGCCAGGACTAAGAGTTTCTCTTCTCCATCTTCACATACCCTTCTCCTTGGTAGGGGTATCAAATCTCCACCTATTCTCACAGTCATGCGATTGCATCTAGGGCCCCAGCAGACAATCCAGGATCATCCTTAACATAATCACATTTGCAGAGTCTTTTCCAAAATAGAAGATGACATTTACAGGTTCTAAGGACTAGGACCTGTCTTTGGGGACATTTTTCAGCCTACTCTTAACACTCATGTTGAGCTTCCAATATTTGTGTGTGTGTGTGTGTGTGTTTGAGATTTCTTAGGCATCTTGAAATTGCATAAATAATTAATGAATATATGTTCATCATTAAAAATTCAGAAAACATAAATTGTTACAAAATAAAAACCTACTGTGGCAGTGGTCAGCACTATGTGAAAGTCAACTTCCTTTTACAGATAATGAATTCAGCCAAATCCAATTACAAGCACTGTTCCTGTGAGACACACATGACAGCATAACTTACAGTAACTACTGCTAATTATTTAGTAAGCATCCTTCTAGATCCTTTATTGTGAATTTTTATAAGAAGCATTTTGTGATATATAGTCACATTACTGTGTGTGTATGTGTATAATTTGAACTTCTATGTATGGGAACTATACCATTCATTTTCTTGGGCAATTTGCTCTTAATTCTTAATATCTTAGAGATATTTTCATGTCAAGGCGTAAGGTTCTGCCTCCTTTGCATTACTTAAGTGCAAAGAGATATCATATAATTTGCCAGTCCATTTAAAAAATGTTTATTTATTTACTTATTTTAATCTAGTTGGAAGATTGAGCCACAGAGGAAGAGAAGGAGATGGACAGGCAGACAAAGGGAGAGAGAGATCTTACGTCTTCTGATCCATTACCTAAATGTCAACAATAGTAACCTGGGCCAGGCTGGAGCCAAGAGCTGGGAACCATACTCAGTTCTTCTGCATGAGTGTCAGGGGTTAACACACTTGAGCCATCATCTGCTGTACATGATATGCACTGTAGTTTTGACTATTTCATGAGTAAAAAAGATGTTTTATGAAATTAATCTATTTGTGCATCCATTGCATTTTTTGTATTATGTATCATACATATGTGGGTGGTTTTATGTGAATTTATGGTCGATAGCTTTTTAAAAAGGATTTATTTATTTTTATTAGAAAGGCAGATCTACAGAGAAAAGGAGAGACAGAAAGTGATATTTATCTGCTGTTTCACTCCACAGGTGACCACCAACAGTTGAAGCTGAGCCTGTCAGAAGTCAGGAGCCAGGAGCCTGGAGCCTTCTTCTGGGTCTCCCATAGGGTCCCGAGGCTTTGGATCATCTTCTTTCCAGGCAACAAATAGGGAGCTGGGTGGGAAGTGGAGTAGCCAGGACATGGATTGGCATCCATATGGGATCCCAGCATTTGAAGGTGGAGGATTAGCCGATTGAGCCACGGTGGCAAGCCCTTGGTGACTTTTTTGTTTCTACTTGAAGCAGTTAATTTCTCCTACTGGAAATTAGCTTGCACACTGGGTTATCTTTTAAAATGGCATTCACTGAACTAGTCTCAGGGACTCAAATGAATTTCTTGACCTTGTAAATTTCAGACTCTTAATTTTCAACTTTCTTTGCTTAAGGCTGTGTTGAAAAGCTAGTATGCATTTGTTAAACTACACATTACAGAAGAGAGGTGGCATTCTGTAAATGGACATTGCCAGCCTGCAGAAGAGCCCTTCACATTGTGTGGCAATGTACGTGTCCTGTCATACCTCCAGCCCAAGACACTCAAGGTAAGAGTGAGTAGTTGGGGTAGGTGGCTTCAAAAGACCAAGAATGAGGAAAATGAAACCCATGGATACAATATGAGCTCTTTCCACTTTGTTAGAGTACAATATTGGAAACCTCCAATGGAGTTGATGCAAAAAAGCTGTGAAAGTAAAGCCTTTCATTATTAGAGGCTATTTCCAAGGGAAGGAGGCTGCAGTGCCTGTATGCCATGGACTATGAATCCATCTCTTCCTTGTCCTTGCAAATGTCCCATCTATCTCTAATAATGTCTGTAAGCCTTATCACATGTAGTGTGAACACAATACCTAAAGAGCAAGTGTCAAGTAGGCATGAGCAAAGCAAGGCATAAACAGAGAAAATAAGATGGGACAGGACTTGCGGGGCGTGGACAAGAAATGATATAGCTTCGAGTTTACCAGATAGGGCCTATCTGAAAAAGTGTTGTAGTCCAGTTTTAAAATGATGAACACACAGGGCTGAAAGGGCCCCTGAGAAGTCATCTGAGCCTTCCCCCAACCTCCAGGGAGATTTTATCTAAACCATTTTCACTGAGCGGTATCTGTCGTGTTCTTAAAATTCTGTGGGGAAGTGGATTTGACAGCCTCTCTAGCATCCCATTAGAATGCTTTATAACCTCCAGTGTCAGAAAGCCCCTCCTCATACATATATATTCCTTCCTGCTCCAGCTCAATCCCATTGTTTCCCATTGCATCCCCAGTAGAGAAACGTTCACACATGTGGATACAGCTCCTGAATAATAATCCTTCCTACATTTAAAGAGACACTAAGTGGTCCATTTCTTCCTCTTCTTGAGACTGAATAATCCCTAAGGCTGTATTCTTTCTGCATTGCCCCATTTCCCCTGTCCCTCTTCAGTTTTTGAGGTCTCAAGCTGGGCTTCTTTACTTGGCAGGAGTTTTGACTTGTGGGCATTTCTAATGCCAATATTATTTTCCTTCTACATAGATGACTTTCTAGGCTTGTCCACATAAACAGTGTATAGGGGGTAGAAATATGTTATTGGATTCTGTAGAAGCATAGCTGTTCCATACTTAATTTGAGATTATCTGGCACAGCTAGAAGAAAGCAGACTAGGATCACAAGAAATAATTGTAAGAGTTGGCTCCAGCTCATACATAAGAAGAAAAATAGATCTGCAGATGTTATGTCTTTTAAGAAATATTTATTTGAAAGGCAGAGTAATGGGGTGAAGGAAGGAATGGAAAGACAATACTGATTTACTCCCCAAATAATCCTGGAATTCCATCTGGGTCTCCCACGTGGGTGGCAGGAGCCCCAGTACTTGGGCCATTTTCCAGTGGCTTTCCAGATGCGTTATCAGGGAGCTAGATCAGAAGCACATTAGCACATCCCTCAAGTAGAATGCCGATGTTACAGTAGCAGCTTAACTCACTGCACCATAATGTCAGCCCGTTGATGTTATATCTCTGTGTGGCTCAATGATTTTAAATACCCCAGGATGATTATTTGAAATTCTTGCAACCACTTTGGACTCCTTGCCAGCTATAGGCCCAGGGACTAAGTATCAAGACTTCATCTTATCCCCAGGGATACCTGGATAAGCTCTGGGATGATCAGGATGCCACCCTCTGAATTTTGGACAGTGTTATAACTTCCAAAGGGAATCTGGGAGGGGTGGTGAGGATAGGCAGTTGGTTCTTGCCATTGATCTTCTTTCCAACCAAATAAAACCAACACACAAAGTCCCTGTGTTTCAGATATCCTGCTCTGTGAAACTTGCACTATTCCCCAAGTCCTCCCTTTAGAACTGGATAATGACAATATATTGAAGTGTGGAGGCAGGTAATTCTACCAAGTGTGTTACAGAATTCTCTATAATCAGATAATAGCAAGTTTCAGTGACCTAAGCCCTAAACGCATTAGGAACAGATAGGCCTCTTTTGCAGTAGTTGGACAGTTGCAGTCATTTTTATTGCTAGGTAACTACAAGTGAAATGTACGGGACTATATGTTATATAATGCAAAGGCATCAAACAATAATAAGAAGGACAACTTGATTAAAGACTGTGTCAAAGATCTCAACAAAGTTCACATTAATGAAGACGCAACTATGGCAAATAAATATCTGAAAAGACGTTGAATATTATATCTCATTGAGAAATTTAAAAATGTGACAGCAATGTATAAATATTACATACTGATTCAAATGCTCAGAGTCCAGAAGGTGACAACACCAACTGCTGGTGGAGAGCTATAGAGGCAAGACTCTCATTTATTGCTTGTGGTAATACAAAGTGGCACAGCCAGTTTAAAAAATAGTTTGGTGATTTCTAAAAAACTGCACCTACTCTGATCATACCACCCACTTATCGCATTCCTAAGTATTTATGGAAAAATATGATAAGATGTTCATGATAGCTTTATTCATAGTTGCTGAACTTGGGGAATAACCAAGATGTCTCTCAATATAGTATGGTATGACTGCAGCTTCCTCATCCCAGCCTGTGTGGTCTTGAAGCTGCCTCAATGGCAGTTGTTCTTGGGTCCTGGACCCATTGGACTCGATAAAGTGTCCACTCAGAAAGTCCTATGGCCTCATTCTCTACTACCTCTGCTTGGTGTTGGCTTAGGGCCCAGCACTCTCAGCACTGGGTTGGCACAGGAATCCACAGGAATACCATCAGCTCCCATGCCTCTCAAACCTAAGTGTGTGGAAACTTAAAGAAGCAAGAGTAAGGAAGGTATGTTCTGTTTGGTGACAGTTCTGTTATATTATAGAAAAGGCAGTTTTGGAGACAATAAAAAGATCAGTGGTTGGCCATAGTTGGGCAAGGTTAAAATCATTAGATGGGGGCCTGGCACAGTAGCCTAGTGGCCAAAGTCCTCGCCTTGTGTGCACCAGGATCCCATATGGGCACCAGTTCATATCTTGACTGCTCCACTTCCCATCCAGCTCCCTGCTTGTGGCCTGGGAAAGCAGTAGAGTACGGTCCAAAATCTTGGGACCCTGCACCCATATGGGAGACCTGGAAGAAGCTCCTAGCTCCTGGCTCCTGGCTTCGGTTTAGCTCAGCTCTGGTCTTTGTGGCCATTTGAGGATGAACCAGCGGATGGAAGATCTTTTTCTCTGTCTCTCCTTTTCTCTATAAATATGATTTTCCAATAAAAATAAATAAATCTTTTAAAAAATCATTAGATGGAACATAGTGGATTTTTAGTTCAGGAAAACTGTTCTACAGGATACTGGGAATATAATGGTAGGTACATTTCATTATTATTCTGTCCAAGCCCACAGAATGTATGACATCAAGCTTGAACCCTAGGAAAGGGCATTGTGACATAGTGTGCCCAGCTACCACCTGTGACTGACATCCCAAATGGGAATATGTTCAAATTCCTGCTGCTCCATGTCCTATCCAGCTCCTTATTAATACACCTGGGAAAGCAGTAAAAGATGGACCAAGTACTTGGGTCTCTGCCACCTACATGGGAGACTGGGACGGAACTCTAGGCTCCTGGTGTCAACCTTGTCCACACTTGGCCATTGCAGCCAGTTGAAGAATGAACCAAAAAATGGAAGATTTTCTCTTTCCCCCTACCTCTCTCACTCTTTGTAGCTGTGCCTTTCCAATTAAAAAAATTTAAAAAGAGAATGAATCCCAATGCAAGCTATGGACCTTATAATGATGCATCAATATGAGCTCATCAATCATAGTACATGCACCACTCTGGTGTGCCTTGTGAACAATGGAGGACAATACCCATATGTGGAGCCTGGGGAGTTTTAGTTTTAAGTCTGTGCTTTCTCTTCCATTTTTCAGTGATCTTAAAAGTCTAAAAGATAAAATCTAATACCATGATTTTGTTTAATACTAAAGGATAACAAACATCTTCCAATTCTTCTTGTGGTTGTTAAAATCTGGCAGTCTGCCTCAGAAGTGGTTTCCCTTGGCCAGTGCCTCGTGCAAAGGATATTTTCTATTAACACTTATGTTTTTAATTATTGTGCAGTTTTCTTTAGACACGGATGGATAGAAGCAAAACATGGCAGCTTTCTCACAGATCCTAGCAGCTGATGGGCAAAGGTTAATTTGCCCACACATGGACACATTAGCTTGTCACATCTGCTATTAATTGCAAACAGAAGTAATAGTCTAATTAAACATTTCAAGGAACTGACCTAAATTGTTTAATGCCTGTTGCTATGTAGACTCCATGATTGGTTGCATGTTTATCCTTCTTATACTGATAGGAAATAGCAGTCTCAACTCTACATATAGAATTAGTTCTTGCAGTCATCACCGCTGGTATGTTAACTGTGCCTGAAATGAAAAACTAAAATTCATGTGACATAATCATGTGATTTTGCTGCTGGAGTTCAGCCATTTCTACTTCATTGCCTTGACCAAGAGCATTTTCAAATGGTTATTTTCTGTGGCAGCTGTCTAAGTGGCTTGCAGCCTTTCTAATTTTAGAGCTGATTATTAGGACAAACAGTTGTGGTACATCAATAGCCTATCAGAATTAATTAGGGGAACAGCAACCAAATATTCATCAGATCATTCACAAGCAATTTAGGGAGAGACTGTATCTTTCCTTCGGAGTCTTGAAACTGGCTTATTTTGTGACTTGCACTTGGGGTATATTTAGTGGTCGCCAGAGTTTATGATACCAGAAACCCAGTAATTGGGTGGGGTTTTGGAATTATTATGTGAACCTATTTCATGCATTTTTGTCAGTGTTAGACTACCCATCACAAGCACACGGGCAGATATTTCTTTCCCCACATTAAGAGAGGAAATCCCACTTTGTGTCTATCTATGGTCGTGTCCAGGACCTGGATACTCAGTAAATATTGATTGCATGAAGAAAACTGAGAAAACTATTTTCAGCTGGTATATGATAGAAACAGGGAAGATTACTATGAACTTCAGAGGCAGCTTGTGGGACAGTAGTTAGGCACCACTTGGAACACCCACACCCTGTGTTGGAATGCCTGTATTTGCGTTATGGCTTTGCTTTCAATTCTAGCTCTCTCCTAATGCACAGCCGTGGAGGCGGCAGGTGAGCAGACAAGCAGTGGGGCTCCTGCCTCCCATGTGAGAGATCTGGATTGAGTTCTAGGTTCTTAGAATCAGTCTGGCTTGGCCTTGGCTATTGTGAGGATGTGGGAAGTGAGCAAGTGGATGATGATCTCTTTTCTCTGTCTTTCCTTCTGATTCTCTTGCTATCTGTTTTACAATGAAAGTCAATGTAAAAGTTTTTACTCTTTCTGCTAAGAATGTGAAGACATATTTTTGAATAGACAAAAAAAGAACTCTTTAAAAGACAGGAAACAGTTCTCCTTTTTTTACACAAAAATATTTAGTAAACTCAAATTTTAAAACAGCATAAGAGGATTTTCATTAATGCTTGAAAATGATGACATTTGAATTAGTGATGAAAGAATATTTTAAGGTGGGGTATGTACATTGTAACATCTTGCCAGGTCCTGGGTGCCTCTGAAAAGCAACTTTTCAGTACCCAAGACAGTACCTGGTAAGGTCAGGCTTTGGCTGTGAATGCTGATAAACTTTGTCAGGTAAAGAGCAATTGGATTTTCTGACTCCTTTCTCCTTATGTTGCCAATCAGGGTAGTAGTTTGGGCACTTGGAAATAGATAGATTTTGCATGCTTCTCCTAACAGGTTGAATGGATATCTACTGAAAGATTGATGCAGTTGGCCCACTTATACTGGAACTAGAGAGGCTTTGGGAACCTTTCCCCTGGCTTCTCTTTGATTCTGGATTTTGCTGTCTTATTGGAAGCATCACATCTCTTCTGCCACACTCTCAGTTTACTGGCAACACTCTTCATGATTCAGACAATGGGCTTTCACCTTGATCTTGATAGAAGGATAAGATCTGGGCCTGTGAATGTAAGAATAGAAGCCAACAGTCCTTTAAGAAGATTTGGTTTTATTGTTTGTTTTTGCTTTTGTGCCCCTAACCTCATTCTATCTGCTAAAAATCTGGAACAAGAAAGATTCTTTTGCTGAATATGGGTAAGGCTTCATCTACTGCAGTAGAAAAACCCACTATATATATATATATTTCATTCAACGAACACAAGAGTGGGTGGCATGAAGATGAACTAGAAATGGTCTTTGCTCTTGAAGAATGCATAGTCTGTAGAGTAGTTGAAAAAGATATGCTGACTTATGAGTGGTAAGTGGAAAGAATATGTAAAATACCAAGGAAGAACAAAGCAGGTGATCATTCATTTTCTGTTGAGAAGAGTTCACATAATGAGTGATCTAAAGGGAATATCTAGTTTTCAATCAAGAATGCTTGAGGATGCAACAAATAGTAGCATCAAAGTATAGTTATTAACTCAATTATTCCATTTTTATTGATGCAATATTGATATCACAATAAAGGGAAAGTCAAAGTCTGCTTCTTGTAAACCTTAAGTTTAGTTGGGGACACAGATAATTATCAAGCAAATATCTGAAAGATCAGATAAACATAAATATTATGAAAAAGAACAAAAAGCAGAGTCTAAGGATGCAAAGTGATAGTAATGCTAGTAGCAAGTTGTGCTATTGTAAAGGGTAAATGGGAAATTCTGGCTGGAGCGAGCTGATATTTGATCAGAGAAATGAAGGACAACCATTGTGAGAACCTGTGAGAGGACCATAGCAGGTAGACATCAAAAAGTTTTGTCCTGGCTTTCAATACTCTCAGGCAATGAAGAGCTCTATTCATCGCCTCTTGGTGTGTTAACAACTCCATAAGATAGATATTTTAATATCTCCAAGTGACAGATAAGGGGAAATACTTGTCGTTATCCTGTGAGGAATATTTTCTAAGGTGATTGAAACTAGTGCAACTTCTCTAAGTCTTCACTGGGGGCTCAATATTTATTTTTTGTGTAGTACCACATTCTATCATGATTCTATGAACTCTTGGAGTCTTATTTACACCTATATTATTCCCCAACATAGTGATTTCAAGCCTAATAATCATATTTGCTCCCAATTTTTAAAATTCCACATTTAAATATTTATTCATCTAATTTACTTGAACAGGGAGAGAGAGAGAGAGAGAGAGAGAGAGAGAGAGAGAGAGAGAGAGAGATATTTCACATTGGCTGGTTGACTTTCTAAATGTCTACAACAGCTAAGGCATGGGTAGACTGAAGCCAGAAGCCTGGAGCAAAATCCATGTTTCCTACATGAGTTTTAGAAACCTACGTATCTGAACCATCACCCGCTGCCTCCCAGGGTGAACATTAATGGGAAACAGGATTCAGGAGCAGATCAGGACTCCAATGCAGGCACTCCAGCATGGAAGGCATGTGTGTGAAGCAGTGTCTTAGCCACTGTGCCTAACACTCACTCTAAAATTGCATATTAAAATACATATGCACACAAAACCCAGCTTCTGATTTAATAGGTCATGAGAGGGACCTGAATATCCAATTCTCATAGTGGGAACCTATCCAGCTCTTGGCTCAGTAGGTCTGAAGATGTTCCCTTTCTATTAAACTAATGTTGCTGGTCCTTGATCTGTGCTCTGCAATTGACATTGGCTCAATGTCAATGATGGAATGAGGACCAGCTCACTGGGAAATGCCGAAATCCAAGTGTGGAGATGTGGGAGAGTGAATTTACCACCCCATGCTGTCTGTATTGTGTCTGCAAGTGTTTTTGAAAACACTGGACTCTGTGAGAGCTGCAAGACACAACAGTTTGGAATGTGGCATAAGTGATAGTGAGGGCAGCAGATGGAGTTCTGATTTGGTGGGACAAGTTGAGGGCTAAAACAGGCATCCCTGGAAAACTCTGTTCCTTCTTTGTGCAATTGGTGTACCCCTTTACTGTGAGTTGAGGAGATCACCTGGTCCATGAAGCCTTCCTGTAAATTTCCCTCTTGGATCCTCCACTATATCACTCACAGGATCCATTGTCATTTCTGCTTTCTCCTTTTGCTTTCCTGCTTTGTGTGTTATTCTGGTAACTTTTTAGTGTGATTATAGACTCTACAAGACTGGAGTGCCCAGAGGAAGCTGCATTAATGGTTAGAATTTAGGATCTGGACACTAGAAGAGAACTCATGAAATCCAGTTTTCCTTTTAGGCAGTGATTACATCTCCCATTGTGCACAAAGGTAGTGATCAAACCCTGCCTGAGTCATGCCGATTGCAGAAACTGTACTTTGTGAATCTCTCACTTAAAGAAAAGAAGAAATGGCAGGGAGATAAATCAAGTCTTTGCACTTTCATCACTTCACAGCCAGAAAGGTAATAATAATGACAAACATGTAATATTTTAAAAATATTTCATGTATGCTGGACCCTTTTTTAAATTTTGCATGTAATTTATTTTGTTTAACCTTCATAACAATCTTAAAGACATTTTCATGAGCCTTGTTATGTGTAGGGGAAGGTTCAGTGAATTTCCCAACACCGGGCAGCTAGAGAGTGAAAGAGCCACGATTCTGAGTACTCTGATGGCAGATGACACACTGCCTGAATAGAGCAGAAGCTCATCACAATCAATCTGTTCTATCCTTTGTTTGCGAGAGAAAAGTCAAAGTCTCCCAAAAAGAAATTGTATCTCAGCAAAGTGAAATCCCTTTCTTACTTCAGCTACGCTTTGTGTGTGATGTGAGCCAGATGACTCACTAAATGTGACAGTGTGGTCGGAGACGGTTTTGAACTCCTTATGACATAAGTATGAGTTCTGGCAATTATAAGGGAAGCAGTAGGGATGGAGAGAACATTGCTCTGGTCCTTGATTTCCAAAATACCACAAATACATTGGTAATGCAAAATAAAGATGGGTTTTGAACTGGCCACTACCTAGCTGTGAACATTTTAATGGCTGCCATCAAGCTTGGAATCAAATCCAATCCCCTTAGCATGTTCTTTAGTGTCCTACATGCACTGGCTAAGGCTCTAGGTTCAATGATCCAGACAACCCTAACATTTCTTGGATCCAGAGAAGAAGTAAATATTGAGGACTACATTCTATATATCTCAAAATTAAAATTAAGGATAAAGTTAATAAAATGTCACGTGAGATAAAGTCTGTTTTCCTATTTGCATATACACCTTCCTAATGACAATGTGTTCCTAAAATAGTCGAAGTTGCTATTAAGGTTAAAGTCATCATGTTTTGAGAGGTCATGTTATATCTCACAGATATCACAAGGATTGTGTGCCGTTCAAAATCTAAAAATACCTTTTGAAAAGTATGAAAGACAAATGAAAATTATAAGTAGTGATTATCAGAATTTTAAAGCAGTGAAGCAAGCCAAAAGTCTGTTATTTAAAAAAATCAAATTATATATTGCTCAAAATTTTTTTGAAGATTTATTTATTTTATTGCAAAGTCAAATATACAGAGAGGAGGAGAGACAGAGAGAAAGATCTTCTGTCCATTAATTCACTCCCTGAGTGACTGCAACAGCCGGTGCTGTGCCAATCCGAAGCCAGGAGCTAGAAATCTCCTCCAGCTCTCCCACCGGGTGCAAGGTCCCAAGGCTTTGGACTGTCCGCAACTGGTTTCTCAGGCCACAAGCAGGGAGCTGGATGGGAAGTGGAGCTGCCGGGATTAGAACCGGCGCCCATATGGGATCCTGGGGCGTTCAAGGTGAGGACTTTAGCTGCTAGGCCATCGCACCAGGACCACTCAAAATTTTTGCAATGAAAATCAGACACACTTTTACAGTTTACAGTCTAGCTACTGCATTCATAATCACGTTTATACAAATAAGACAGGTAATACTGAATATTACAAACTATGCCTCAGCTTCCATGGATAGATGTTGCATATGCCACCCTAATTTGTGAACACCGGCAGAGCCAGAAAATGGAATATGAAAAGAAGCAAGAAAATAATCTGAGAAATTTTCATTATGCAAGAATCAATTGTATTCATGCTTTCTGTGAAAAAGTATTTGACAAGTTGATTTGTCTTTTTTCTTTCCAAGTCAAAAGGCTTCCGTGTCTGAAGCGCTCCTTTCCTGTGTTCTGTAGGTGGATGTCAGCACACCAAACCTTGAACTTGCACATTCAGACACGGTGGTCTTTTGTTTTGAGCACACAAGGCAGGAGATTTGGAGAACCAACTCCTTGGAGGCTAGTGAGTGAAACACAGGGCTGCTGTTTCCAAGCACAGGTTGGGCTGTCATCTGAGCAGCAGATCCCAGCTCTATTGCAGAAGCCAGCATATGTGTGTCTGCAGTTGTGTGAGTCTAGCTTTGTGCTATGTGAAGCCTTGTAAAGCGTAAGCCAAGAGCAGTATCGCTTCTTTTTGGTACTAGGGGTACATTGCAGTGGCCTTGCTGCTTTTCAGACACCACCAGCTTTACTACCTCACAGGCTTCATTGTGAAATGCTTGTCCCATTGAACTTGTAGCACTTAGTCTGTCATTTCAGTCAGGTCTGTTCTCAAACACCATCTATTCTAGAACCATCTGCCACTGCCACCCCACCTTCTCACCCCCTATTTAGGACAGTACTCATGGGGCAGGTGTTGTGGTACCTATACCATGACCACATTCATGTAGGAGTGCCAGTATGAGTCCTGCTTGCTCTTCTTATCATCCAGCATTCTGCTAAAGTACACCCCGAAGGGTAACAGGTGATCTGCCACCCATGTGGGAAACCTGGATGGAGTCCCTGGCTCTGTACTGTGGCCTGACCCAGCCCTGGCTGTTGCATTTTCTTGTGGGAGAGGTGGGTGGGTGGGTGGGGAGGACACCAGCAGACGGAAGAGCTCTTTCTCTGTGTTTTTCCCCTCTCTTTCTGTTACTCTTGTTTTTCAAATAAATAAGTTTTTAAAAATAAAATATACAGTAGCACTCCTGTCTCATCATTACCACCTTGCTCAGCTTTGTATCTCTTACTATCTGAAATTAAATCATGTCTTTGTCACCCTCACCAAGTGTGAATCATCTGAAGGGAGCAGCCTTGTTTCTCTTTTCATGGCTGCGTCTGGTACCTAGAATAGTGCCTGTCACGTCTTAGGTGCTCCATATTTTTATTCATGAATGACTGAGTTCTGAGTAATAGTTTATCACAAGGAAGAAATTATATTTTACTGCAAGGCTTTGAATAAGGGAAGGATGATTCCCTGTATTCTAGGACTGCCTGGGTTCCTAGGCAACAGCTGGGACCAAACTCACCTCTTTCCTCCAGCAGAATACCTGAAAGCTTTGACTTCCCCCTTCTGTCTAATAAAGAACAAAGCAGGTATGACACAGCAAATTAGCAATATTTCTCTCATCTCTACCTGGAACGTTGTTGAGCTGCCTTTCAATTATAACTGCTTTTCCTATGGTAAGGGAAAAAAGAACAGGAACACAAGATTAACAAAGGCCAGGATGATCTGTCTTCAACTAATACCAATTAACACTTTCCAAGTGACAAGACTAGCAGCGAACTGGTGGTTTTCACATTGTAAGGAATAGACACATGAGGTGTTCATTTACTATCTCTGGAAGAGACACACTAACTACGGCGGATGTGGAGCTTCTCCTTGGAAAATCTGTGCTCTAGTACCCAAATCATGTGTTTTCAGGTAACTTCACTGAAAATTTCTTTCAGCAAAAACTATGAAAATGAAGAATATGTTGAAGCTCTGCCTTTAGGAAGTGAGTGAAAGGTCATTATAGAAATACTTGTAGAAATGAAAATGGAGTCTATTCACGGATTTCCATGTTAATAGTAGTTGTCCCCAATTATCTTGCTCTTTCTCAGTCAATAACCTGGCATCTGTGTTTCACTTAGGATCCCTCTGGACGTTGTCTGGAAGTTGAGCACAGATAGCTGGACCACCACACCTCCCTGGACAGGTGGCCATTTTATTACCAAAATTTCAATTTCTAGAGGAAGGATGGTGGTGGTTTTGGTACTTTTCACTGTGTTTTTTCTGTCCATATATAAATGCAAAGATACTTTGTAAAACCCCATTGAGGGAAGCTTTCCAAATGATCACTGTAGTAAATATTTGTGTAAACAGTGATCAGAGAAGCAACACCAGAATGATAACTGAACAGCAAGGAATAAAGGTATGAAGTGGCAGGGAGTCATGGGGTGCCTAAAATGTTCTCTAACAAGGCAATTGAAGTGTATAGAACAATTATGGCAATTTCAGGCTATATGGTAGACATCCTATCAGGATCGTATTTCTCCAAAGTTAAATGTAATAAATAAATACATATGAAATCAATATTTACCTTTTAGAAATTGGATAATATGATTGAAAAGAAGACACAGGGGACTTTGACTTTCAAGATGAATCAATCCTACTTTCCCCTGCTCTTATGTACCTTCCAGAAAGTACAACTGAAAACCGTGTCACTATATAAAAATCTGACATCCAACTGGGCATCCTGTGGCCCAATCAAGTCAGCCGTGGATTAACCATCATAAATACTGTACTCTTGCAATAACAAATGTGCAAAAAAAAATGTGGCATTACTTCTGTCCACACCAATCAGGACCATATGGGAATTATCAAGTTCTACCCTTGCCAGTCTATAAGAAAACAATCTAAGAGAAGGATCTGATGCTCCCAGAAGCATCATTGTGGCATTTCCTGGATTTCTTCTTGCCTTGTGTATCCCAGACTTGTAACTAAATAAGGCATCAACCTACAGACTAAGACAAAAAGTTCCCCCACATGACCAGAACTTATTAAATTTAGCTCAAGGACAAGGAAGAGAGTAAGACAAAATAAGGTTAGGTAGTAACTACTGTGTTAGGGTTATCCAGAGACATAGATTTCATAAACTATATACATTTATGCTGATTAAAAAGCATTGGCTCACTTGAGTCTGACAAAGGCTTCCAACTTTGGTTGACAAGTTGGACAACCAGGAGATCTTAGTTGCTGTCCAGTTGTCAGAAGTTTGAGAACCAGGAATTCTTGAGGTTTAAGTGTAAGTCTGATGCAAGAAGTTATGTTCCAGTTTGGAGGCAAACAAGAAGAATTACCTTTTACTCTCCTGAGGGTCAGCCTTATTTTTCTGTTTCTTTCTAACCTCCAGTCCATTGAATGTGGCCTGCATACATTGGGAAGGACAACGGCTTTATACAGTCTATGATTCAAATGTGACACACAGAGTATGACCAAATGTCTGGGCACCAAATGGCCCAATCAATTCAAATACAAAATAGTCTGTCACTACCTTTCTACCCCAAACAGTGTGGGAAAATGTGTGGGACTGCCTTCAGACACACTAGCCAAGGCCAGGTAAGAAGCTTGGGCTTCTCCCCTTGCCAGTCAATAAGGAAACATCTTGAGCCCTTCCCACCAGGACAGTTTCAGAGGAATACTAGTAAATATTTTCACCACTTTCTGGTGAAAATTGAACATCGTAATTTGGAAATAGTTTGAGTATGTTCTCCAAAGATTCACCTATTGACATTTAGTCCTTATTGTGAGGTAGTAAGGAGATGGAAACTTAATCCTACCTTGGAGTTTAGAGCTGTGACCTTTGAGAGGTGATTGTAATTAGGTGAAGTCATCAACATGAAGCCCAGTGACTAAATACTGGTGGTGTTGTAGGACCAAGGAGAATAAGCTGGACATACACGCATGTATTCTTCCTTTCTCTTATTTTGTAAATTCCTGTGTCCCTCAGGAGTCCGTTAGCATGAAGGTCATCACCGGATGCCACCCCTTGACATTAAATCAGGAATTGTGAACTCAAATGAGCCTCTTTTCCATGTAACTCGTCTCCCCAAAGTCTATAATAATATGGTATTAGCAACAGAAAGTGGACAAATACATGAGACTGTCTTCTTTTACACCTGATATCAGTGGAGGAACATGAATATGTCACTTCTACCCTTTCTACAAAGGCAGATCAGCAGAGAACTAAAGGGGAACTCTAATCCTTTCCCAACCCAACAGTAGTTGTGTGGAGTCCCATGCTTCCTTAAGTGACAAGACAAAATGAGGAACTTACATCTCACCCAACAGTAGTCAGATAGCCCTCTCACTTTGCCCCCGAATAGTTAGTATTTTTTTTTAAAAAGATTTATTTATTTTATTACAAAGTCAGACATACAGAGAGGAGGAGAGACAGAGAGGAAGATCTTCCCTCCGATGATTCACTCCCCAAGTGAGCCGCAACGGGCTGGTGCTGTGCCAATCCGAAGCCGGGAACCTGGAACCTCTTCCCAGTCTCCCACGCGGGTGCAGGGTCCCAATGCATTGGGCCGTCCTCGACTGCTTTCCCAGGCCACAAGCAGGGAGCTGGATGGGAAGTGGAGCTGCTGGGATTAGAACCGGCGCCCATATGGGATCCTGGGGCGTTCAAGGTGAGGACTTTAGCCGCTAGGCCACACCGCTGGGCCCAATAGTTAGTATTTTAACAGAGGCTACATTAGGGCCAAGTAAATTACTCTACTTGTGGGACTTAATTGTGTTTAGAGGGAGGAGGTGAGGAAAGAGGAGACAGAGGATGCATGAGACAGAAGGGCTGTGACTTTGGAACCAGGCAAGGCCCCTGATGGAGCTCTGTCAGTAAAGTGCAGTATCTAGTGACCTTTGAGAGAGAACTCTGAAGGAGCGTGAGTCATCTTCCAAGACAGCAGAGCCAAGTGAAATAGAGGAGGCTTTGTTTCTTCAGATCTTTCACTTCGCCCCACAGTGACTTGAAATCACAGTGTCCAAGAAAGAAACTTGCATTCATGATTTGTTAGTTTCCCAAGATACTTCCTAGGAAATTCTAAACAACAAATGTTTTACATGTATGTACAGGATCTGCCTGGCATCACTATGCATCTATCATGCAAAATACCTTAGCAGTGATTCTCCATACACAAACATTAGCATGGTTCTTATTCTTTATGTCACAATAAATGTTGAAAACATGCCCTAGTTGCTTGTAGATGCCATTTACAGTTCTTATTTATTAAGGTACACATACATTTGTGGCCATTTTAAATATAGATGAACAGGGACTTTTGGATTACCCTATATAATAATTTGGAAAAGTAATCTAGAAAAATATTTTTCAAGCTAAAAAAGTGCCCCGTAATTTAGTTTCCACAATGGAACTGTTGAACTATATTATGTCAGTAATTCGAGAGTAATATTATATAATGAAATTGATTACTAAATTTAAGTGGTTTTAAACACAAATTCATCTCAGAGAGAATCTTGGAGAGCCTATGGACCAATTCATCTCATTTTACAGATGAAAACACTGAGGCCCAGAGAGCTAAATGGTCGAAGAGTTGGTGAATTAGAGCCAAGGATGTCTGTATCCATGGCCTTGTGTTCTGGATTGGACTGCCTTGCCTTGATGTTGAAACAACCACATTAGAAAGAAATTGATTTTGTGCCAGGTTCAACCTGCTTTGATGACAATAGCGTGAAAAGAAAAAAAAAGAAAGAAAAGGTGTGCAATAGAGTAACTTTGAAATGAGATAACAGTACAGGAGGGATGCAGCAGTGATGCCCAGCACTCAAGATCAGCTATGGAGTAATGTTACATGCAGAAAAGGATGATGTCTTCAAAATTTGCAGTGTCTATAACAAAACACCAGAGATTGGGCACCTGATAAAAGATGTTTATTCAGCTCACAGTCTGGGAGGCTAAAATATAAGATCAGATAGTGCCATCTGTGTGGCCTCCAGTGAGGGCTGCTTGAGAGGTGGTATCATGATAGCAGGAGTATGTGCAGAGGAGGAGGTCACATGGACAGACAGGAAGCCAGAGGGATACAGGAGTAAGGCTTGTTTTTGTGTCACAGTTGTCTCACAGGAACTAGCAGGTGCTTGAAGAACTACATTAATCTCTTCTGAGGGCTGAACAAATGATGTCTACTTAGCTCAGGGCTAGAGTTGTTGGATATCAGCCAGAGGCCACACCTCTCTTCACCTGTCATTGCTGAGGAACTTAGTTCCTCTTTTCTGGCTGATCAAAAAGGTTAGGTTAAGGAGTGAGTGACAATTGTAAATGGGTCTCATTCTGCTGGAGAGGGGTATCTCAGCTCCCAGCCATTGATAGTTCTACCATCTCAGTATGACTGTTCCAAGGAGGAAGTCATCAGCCATGAACCATTGGGAATACATACAAAGCGTGGCCAAGCCACAGAGGATGACTTCCAGATCTTAGCTCTTGGCCAGGTTAAGTCTCATCAGGACTTGGAGAAGGACAGCACTTGATGAGCATAGCATCTGTCTTGTGGTGTTCTTAGCAGGAGTGGTGTTCTGAAAATGCTCAGAAACGATTATTTGGGGGTTTATGTTTCTAAGGACTAATACTTTCAATGTCAGGAAGATATTTCTATCAGAACCTCAGTGGTGTTTCTTTATTTACATTATGACAGTTGCCACCTTTATCCATCTCTTCACATAGTCCTCTCTGTTAACTATTTCTTGAGCCTCTATTTTGTTGTTGCTATTGTTTATAGTTTTTCTCTTTTCAGGAGAGGGAAAAGAGAGGAAGAGGCAGACTTGATTTCCTCTGGCTAGCTCTAAATGCTACTGAGGAACACACAAGTATCTTCCCTTTAGTGGAGTGAGGCCCTCACACCAGGAAAATGTTACTCCCTCCTAGTGTTGACACTTTGGGTCAGCAAGTGAAAAGGAAATAAGTTCTCAGCAATTTCAGGTGGAGAGAGGTGTGGCTTCTGGCTGAGACCAAACAGCACTGGGCTGTGAGCCACAAAGAGGTCATGTATTTATTCAACAATCCAACAAATTCTGATTGGATACCTCCTATGTGACAGACAATGAGTGAGGCTGTAGGAGGCTAGCAGGGAGCCAGCTCCTTCAGCCAGTGCAGAGTACAGATAAGTAAAGGAGTTATGTCCACATGTGTGATTCCTTGGTTGTTCCAGCCCAGCCCAGCATGGTGTAAAGACAGACACTAGAGCAAGCTTTAGGATGCTCCATGCTCTTCCACTAGATACTTCTTGCTGAAGATCCTTTTATCCAGGATGTTAAAAAATAATAAAAGGATTCATGTTATATAAATTCCCCATTTCCAATATTTACCCAGAGTTTCCTTTATAGAGCTTGGTTCCCTCTCTGTTAACACTGAGCCAGTATTCATTTTTAATCACCTTCTTCTGTCTGCGATTTGGTTAGTTGGAGTGCTTTTACAATGATGCTGAGACAGGGCCCTTTATAGCTTTAATCAGTGCTACCTGCTGTGTGTTCACACAGAGGACATTGGCTTGACATATCTCATTGCAAAGCAGGCATGGTTATTTCCATTTTGCAGATGAGAAGAGCTTGAGATAGTTGGTTATTGATTGTGAGCACTACCAGATTTCTGGCTTCAAATGCACAAGCCCCTGCTTTACAGCAAATCATCCTGTATCAGACACCAGTCTTTGAGCACCTTCCTAGGACACAGCGCTGATGAGTAGCAAGTGCCATGAATTCTGCGAACATCTGCTCCTGAATGGGACCCATCCTAGTGATTGGGACCTACCCAATTCTAAGTTGCTAACCTTTTGCTAGGTGCCTTTTGAGGTCCTAATTATTTAAACCAGATTGAATAATGACAAATGTTAGTAACAATGACTTCTTTTTATTTGTACCTTACTATGTGCTGTTTGACACAGTGGCTAACATGCCATTTGACATACCTGCTTTCCATGTTGAACTGTGTTGGCTCTACTGCCGATTCCAGCTTCCTGCAAAAATGCATGGAGGAGGCAGGTGATGGTGCTAGGATTTGGGTCCCTGCCATCCACATGGGAGAAAGGGATTGAGTCCTTGGCTCCTGACTTCCACCTGGCACAGCAATGAGGAATAAATCAGTGATCTGTCTCTATGGATCTGTTTTTCTACCTTTCAAATAAATGGAGAAAAATGAAAGAAACAAATATTTTATGTGACATAGCTCATTTAATTTTCAAATCAACCTACCAAAGAGGAGGATATTTCTATTAGTCATATGGATAAGAAACATGGAGGCTGAGAGAGGTCAGGCTACTTGCCTAAGGTCACACAGATGGAAAATGATAGATTTGGGATTCAAAACAAAATTAACGGATGACCCCAGTATTTATTTTCTTATTTGTCCATTTAAAGGAACTATTTGTGTATTTGAAAATCAAAGTCAAGAGAGGGAAGGAGGAGAAACAGAAAGAGAGGGAGAGGGATAAATCTTCCATTTAATGCTTCAATCGAGTGTGCTGTTTGGACCAGTGCTGAGCCAGGCCAAAGCCAGAATACAGGAGCTTCTCCTGGATCTCCTGCGTGAATGACAGTAGCCCAACATGTGGGTCATTTTCTTCTGTTTTTTTTCCAAAGCAATTAGCAGAGTGTTGGATCAGAAGTGGATCAGTTGGGACATGAACTGGTATCTAAATGGGTTCCAACACTGCAGGTAGCAGCTTGATTTTTTTTTTCTTAATAAATCATTTAACCCTTCATCAAGAAAAATAAAAGACTTGATACGTTACCCAAATAAAGCCACAAATGTAATTCAGGATCATAAGGGCCACAATTGAGGCATCCATAAGTATTTCAGAGTTTAGAGGAAAACGTGAACTAGAGAAAAAATGGGGTGATACATTAAAAGTAAGACAATGGCTTATGCAAAGGCCAAATGAAAGAGAGCACAGTGTGTTTGCATGTATAGAACTAGTTCCCCAGGACAGCTGTTGAGAGGGTGGGAAAGGAGACTAGAGATGCAGGCAGGTGTTAAAGGAACAGGAATAGAAGGCTCAGGCAGGTGGACTGTCTGCAAAAGCACTCTGAAGGGTTAAGGAAAGAAGTGACACAGTTGGATTTGTGAGATTTTTGTAGTGGGGGCAAGACAGGAGATAAAGTCAACTGCATTAATCCATGTGAGAAAAAAAGTGTGAACTGTGCTCTGTCCCTGGAAATGCAAGGAAGGGGGTAGTCTGGGGAGATTTTTAGGAAGGTAAAGTTTGCAAGGCTGGGAGACCAATTAAGGGTGATGTAAGGATCTGGAAAGAGCTGAGGATGCCTTTTGCTCTCCAGAGTCGAGGTGAATGTGGATGTCACAGTGGGGGTGAAGGAAGAGCAGCAGCGACAGCCCTGGGCAAGTGCTTAACACTCCGTGTACTCCCTGGCTTTAGCACTTTACTTGCATTTGCTGGGTTAGCTCTTCCAAGCTCCCTATAATGTAGGCACTACCGTTGCTTGCACACTGCACAGAGAAGTCAAGGAACTGCCCCATTTGCAGTTGCCAAGGTGGTAGAGCCAGCAGTCTGGCATGAAATTCTTTGCCTTTGGCCAAGCTGGGAATAAGATGATGAGCTACATTTGAAGCTTCTAGAATGTGACGTACTTGTGGAGCTGTCAAATGGCAATTTCTGGTATGTAGATAGACACATGGCATGGGAACTAGGAGAAGTTCCAAATGCCTCTGTCAGTTACATCTGCAAAGGACTACCCTGCGAGTGGACCCACCCAAAGCAGGCATTGCCTGTGTGGTCAGTTTGGGGCATCTATGTCCTCAGTATCCTAATCATATTAGAAACCTGACCCTATGAATTAATTTTTAACTCTATGCTTAATGGTGTGACTAGAAATTTTAGTAAGCACTGGTGAAACCACTGGGCATCAATTTAGGAGAGAGCCTGTGATTATAAAAAATGACTCATCACCTTGGATTCTTTCTGGAATAAGGCAAGGGAATGATTAAACAGATAAAATACAAGCAGGACTCTCAACTTGTCATATGATTCTGGATACAGAAAAGAGATAAACCTTGATATGGAAAGAGGCTGGCAGAATTAGTGGGAAAAAGTTAGCCTCAAGGCGTAGGAAATAACCAAATTAAATGGGCTGCTTGCAGGCACAAGTCTACTGTGGGCTAATTTGTTTCTGCAAAAAGAAAAAAATAACCCCCAACTCATTTTTGTCCTCTTAAATTTTAAACAGGCACTGTGTAATTGCACTTCCTTTCCCTTCTTAGGATTGTTGCTTGGACAAGGGGGACTTGGGGGAGAGAAGAGATGGAGAGAGGGGTGGGAAGAAGGGGAGAGGGAGTGGAAAAGAGAGAGCAAGAAAGAGCAGGGAGATGGGCTTTGGGCTTCTTCCCTCTGCTTATCAGGGATGCTAATAACATCCCACCTGCCAGTACAACCAGGAGATGGGTATGTTTCATCTAAGCATCTTCTCTTTGAATTATCAGCACTTGCTCTTTTTCAGAGGAAAATTCCAACTTCAGTTTTCTTTCATCTCTGACTCTGCATGAGAAGCTATAGTTTAACAGCACTTAGTGGACCAATTGATTAAACATTGACCTCGTTTGCAGGCACAACCCAGACAGGATATAGAGAAAGCATGAAGCCTTTTTTTTTCTTTTGCAAGCCACATGATTATGTTTTCCCCATCCCTGCAGGACATTTATTCATTCACCAGATATTTGAAGGAGGCTTATTATGTGCCAGACACTGCTTTAGATGCTGTGGAGACAACAGAGAAGAACAGCTCAGAATGTGTTGAGGAAGCAAGGTCTGTAGGCTCTTGCAGTGCAATTTGCTAAGTAGTACTGTGAGAGTACCCAGAGTTCTGTGGCGTGAAACCAAGACTTGGGCCACCAGGGCAAGCTTCCTATTGGCAGGGGTAATAACTCAGGACTCCTGAAGGCTCAACAGAAGCTGGGGTGGCTAAGGGAGTAAGAAGAGAAGTATAGATTTCCAGGCGATGGAAGCCACACATGCAGCAATCTTGAGGCTGGACCAGAGAAGGTGTATGGAGTCCTATACAGCTTAGTAGCTCGAGAGGGTGAACAGGAGGGAAGGAAGGAAAATCTTCGCAGTAGGAGAGATAAGGCTGGAGATGACAAACAGAAGGACTCTGGACAACAGGCCCTGTCACACACATGAGAAATTTACCTTTTATTCTGATTAAAACGGGAGTAATGAATGTGTTGCTCATATTTACATTGTAGAAACATCTGAGGGTATGGCTAATGACTTAGAGGATGCACAACTGCCAAGATAGAGGGTGGGGCTGCAGTAATTAATCCAACATATAAGATGCTACCCTGAAATAACACTGTAGCTTGGCCACACATTGCTTTGGGGCATTAGAAAGAGGAGAGGTCAAGGGTTGGGGAAAGGCTTCCCAAGAGTGAAAAGACGCTCACTGTTCCCTGCCCTTGGGGTGACTTAAGGCCACACTCCTTCATCTGCTACTTTAGAAGTTCTTGAGAATTCTTACAAAAAGAAATTATACAATAACTATATTTTCTCATCTCCATGCCCCATGCTGCCATTGAATCATTCAGCATTTTCATATTTTATGAGGAGCTACAAAGTGTTTGATGAAAATACTCACCATCTTTTAATTCTGCTTTTCTGTAAGTGTTCTGGAGCCTCTGCATATGCCCTATGTCTCTAAATAAACTATTAGAAGATTACAGGGGCTAGTGCTGCCACCTGTAAGCCAACATCTGATATGGGTGCTCCTTACAGTCCCTGCTTGTCCACTTCTCTCCAAGCTCTCTGCTAATGTGGGAGAACTGAAAGAAGCTCCTGGCTCTCCAACCTTTAGCCTGGCCCAGTCCTGGCTATCGGGCAGTGTGCCAGTGGTTGAGAGATCTCATGCCCCTTCTTCCATAACTGCCTTTCAAATAAATAAACACATTTTTTAAAAAAGAAAATTATACCAGGTTATATTAGCATGTTAGAGTGGGAGCACAGACAATCACATAGGGCTGCATGTTGTAAAACTTACATTGACTTTCACAAGCAGAAGAGAGGGAGGGAGAGAGAGAGACAAAATAGGGAAAAGGAAGGAAAGAAGGAAGGAAGGGACAGAGGAAGAGAGGGAGGCAGAAAGGTAGAAAGATCACAGTGCCAGCTGGAACTCTCCTATTGATTAATTTTATATTTTTAATGACAGAATCACAGTAATTATCTTGCTAACAGACTGTCTTGAGTTTTAGACACACATTCACATTTCTTTTTAAAAATATCGACAAAAATCCTTTTTGGACTGGCACTGTCACATGCGGGTTAAGCCACCACCTGCAACACTGGCATCCCGTGTGGCCACAGGTTTGAGTCCCAGATGAACCACTTTTCATTCAGTTCCCTGCTAATGTGCCTAGAAAAACAAAACAAAGCAAAAAAAAAAAAAAAAAAAAAAACAGAAGCTGGTCCAATTGCTTGGGCCTCTGCCACCTACATGGGAGACTGCAATGGAGTTGTAGGCTCCTGACTTTGGCCTGGCCAAGCCCTGCCAACCATTTGGAGAGCAAACCAGCAGATGGAAGATTCTCTCTCTCTCTCTCTCTCTCTCTCTCTCTCTCTCCCTCCCTCCCTCCCTCTCTCTCTCACACACACACACCACTCTCTTTCTCTCTCTCTTTGTAACTCCCCTTTTCAAATAAAAAAAATCCTTTGCAAATACCAAATTTGGAATTTCTATAAGTAGTTCATGAACCTTCCTTCTGCTTTCCCATTGCGGCCAATGATGTTGCCATCTACTAATGATGACCTCACCAAACACTTCAAAGACAACATGACTTTTACTCCTCCACTGCACGTGTCCCTTTGCTGTCAGCTCATTAGGATGGGTTAGCACATCAGTGTTTCGCAGGTTGCCATGTTTTCACCATCCTTGGACCAGGGCAACCTCTTTCCTGGACTATTACAGACTTTAGAATAGCCTCTCACGCCTTTATCTGCTTTTTAGTCTTCTGTCAGAGTACTTCCAGAAGCAAGTTGCATCATATCTGACTTGACTTGCAATCTTCTGAAGGCTCTCTAAACCCAAAAGATAAAATCAAAACTCCTTAACAAGGTACTCCACAGCTAGTCTCCAAATTAGTATATATTTTTTGTCTCTTTGCTCATGTAGACTGTGAGCTGCACTTGGGCAAAGATTAAGCATTATTCATCTTTGTAATTTTAATGGTCTGAAAGACTGAGATACCAATGTGACACCTACCCACTTCTTACATCTAATTCCCTTCACGTTAACATGGCCAGAGCTGTGTTTTACTATGGCTTCATGTCTGCGTCAGTACCGCAGCCTTTTCAATCCTGTGAGTCACCCCTCCTCATCCCCAGACCTGCAGGGAACTCCATATAGTTGAGTACCCACGGCTGATGACGGATGAGTGCATAGCACAGCGGAATACATCATCCATGCAATGAGGGAGGGTTGCACTCACATCCTGATACTTACAAATCAGGCTTGAGAACAGGATGCATTTATGAATAAGGGTAATCTATTTTTAATAACTAACAATGAAGTCTGTATCATTACTTTGTTAATCACAGTCTCTATAGGAGGTGTGCTAGCTGACAACTGGACAAGAAAATTAAAAAGTAGTATGGGAAAGGACCAGAGTTCTCTTACGCTAATTGGAAATTTTCAAAAGTTTTTTAGAGGAGCACACATCCTAAGGGGCATGGTGAGGACAGCATTTTGAAGGTTGAGGAAAATTTGTGTCTGACAAAGGAAAGGTCACACATCACATGTGTGTTCCAAAGCACAGTCTGTGAGAGACACACTAAATGACAATGTCACTTATCTTCAATTACAGAAGAAATCATGAACAGTGCTCATCTGGGACATCTTGCAAAATAAAGAAGAAAAGAATCAGTAGCCATCCCAACATGTAGAATACTATAGGGTAACCTACCTGGCTGATTAACAGCCAGTCTTTCCACATGTTTATATAAATGCTATAACATACTGTTAAGGACCACAAATCTCTGTTTCCAGATTGAAATGGTTTCCGATACCAATACTGCTGCTTACTGTCTTCCTGGCGGAAAACTTATTTCCATCGTATAAGACTCAATTTTCTTTTCTATAAAATAGGGATAATAATACCACATAATACACTGGTTTCCTTTGAAGATTGAATGAGAGAATGTACATCAAGTGTTTATCACAGTGCCTATCATACATGGTAAATAGTAAATATTGGGCAGCATTTTTTTAAACAAAATGGACTTTATACTATGTGTGTATAGGTTTGTATCCTGTGCTTTCTTTATGAGACCTTCAAAATATTCTATTATATGACTGTCTGGTAATTTATTTCACTATTATACTATGGTTAGAAAGCTAGTTTGTTTTCAATTTTTCACTGTTATGAATAACCCTAGCAGTAGCAATAAGCATTTTTTGTAGCTTAATATCTACCATACCCATGATTATTTTCTAGGGATGAATTTCTGGAATGGAATTACTCAGTCAAAAGGCATGAATATGTGGATTTTTTTGGTATCTTGTTCTGAACTGTCCCTCAGATGAGCTATATCAATTCATACTCCCTCAGGCCTAAAATGAGAAATTTCATTTTTCGCTTATACCAACAAAGGGCATATATAAGTATAGATACATACGTTGCCAATTTAGAAAACTTTAAAAATTTTAAATATCTTAAGATAGCATTATTAATTTTACTAGAAGTACAACTAAAATGATATTGTTAAATAGCATCAATTAATTAATTCACTTGAAAACACACTGGACCAGCACATTTTATATTAACAATGGTGATTAAATAGATGAGAAGTGTCCCTTCTACCTACACTAGGGAGACTGGTATTATCCCACAGAAGGTAAGATCAAGGGAGGATTTCACAATTGTCATTAAGCTGATCAAGGTTTTATGTGATCTTGTCTATGTTGTGTAGAGTTTAACTAAACAAGAGGAGCAGGACTGTGATTCAAATAGGAGTGACTTCCAAACAACAAGGACAGAGTAGCACCTTTCAACATAAAACACAACAAAGCCCCTTTGGGAAATCCTGCAGTCCCTGGAGCTCTTAAAATCAGCAGTGTCACCTCTTGGCTTTGGGTGAAAACGGTTCAATTCCCAGGGGTCAAGATCTCATCCTATTCAATAATTCTGTAGCTATTTTAGCAGGGTGTTGATGTTGTGGTATTTTTGGAACTACAGAACATGATTTTATTCCAAAACATATAGCAAGTGACATTTTTGAATGGATAAATTAAGCTCTTTCTAGAATCACCTGTCCCATTATATATACAGATGCATGCAACGCAGTACCTGCCACCAGCTGTCTTACTCCTATGAGCAGGTTAATCAAAAGCAATGATGACCACGGCCTTTTAAAAATAAAATGCTGTGTATTTGTCCTTTTCAATGGAAAGATATATTAATTGAAAAGAAAAATGTTTAATCAAGAATTGAGTGCAAAACGGATTTTTGTTGTTGTTACTGACCAGTATACTCCAGCTCTTCCCCCTGGATTCTTCCACACAAAGAACACATTGTTATTGGAGCCATTACAGAGCGCCTCTGCTTTGCCAGGCTCAGCAGGGCTCGAGGGAAATGGCTATAGATTGCAGCAGAGGAGTTTGTCCGACAGACCACATGTGACCCCACTGTTTCTAGGAAAGAATGCACCAGAACACTTCAGCTGAATAGACAGATTTTCCAAATGTTTTAAATCAGTTTTGAGACAAAAAAGAAGAAAATGCTGAGAAATGCATTTGGCCTATACACATCAGGCTGTGCGGTGCCCATTTCTCTGAGATGCAGACATTAGGGCTTTCACAAGAATAGAAGACCTTAAGGGGAAAAAAATCCCCAGCCCCCCATAACAATTAAGCAGCAATTGAAGAAAAGCGGGCAAGAAAAGATGGCCCTGTGTTAGTACAATAGCTCAGGGGCTTTTCATTTTGGGGCATAAAGACAGAACAGAGAATGTTGTTTTCTTTTTAAAGCCCTTTTAAAAATGGTAACTGCATCCTGCTCTTGTAGATGTATTACTTATGACATCCCAGTTTTCATCCGTTCATGATTTTACATTAGAGTTAAATCTCTGCAGCTTGAATCTCACGGCTGAGTTGCCAGAGCCCATAAAATATTGAAACCTTTAGAGCAGCAGCCAGCCAGGTTGAGAGAAGTTCATGTCCAAAGCTGAGCTTTAGATTCTGAGACATCCCAATTGGAGTGTAGTACAGAAAAAAGCACTGATAAAATTTTCATAAAAATGAGCTAAGGATATTGCTAGCATGCTTCTCAGCATCTATATGAAAACTTAATCTGAGCTAATGGAAAGGATATGAAAGCCTTTCTCAATTCAAACACAGTCGATGCATGATTCATAAATTATTGTCAGAGAAGTGATTCAGCTCCCAGATTTATTCTCTTTTGGGTAGAAGCAACCAGAGGAAAACTGGGTCTTTTTGACCTTTAATGCCAGCAAATTTTACAGTAGAGCTGTCAATATAACCAAGTAAACTGGTCATTTCTCCAAACAGCAACAAAATACCCTCCATATACCCAGTGTGGGCTAATATTAGCTTGGCCCGCTAGGTTCCTGACAGCACAGTCAGAGGAGCAAACAGCCAAGTGTGTGAGCTTATCTGGCTACACAGGACTGAATGAAGATGCTGTGTGCCCAAGCCCACATCATCCGCAGTAACTGGGATGATATGTGGCTGTTAGATGTCCCCCTACCTTCATATCTTTGGGTGATGACAACAGCTTGGACCTGACCTACTCTTCAAAGAGGAATTATTACTTTCACTACTACTATTACTATGATTAACTTACTTTTGTGAGTGAAGGAGTTCAGAATGTATATGGGATCATAAAAGCAATAGTATTACATGGAAATTATTGACATTGTCCAGGTTAGCATGAAAGAAATGTAATGAGAGCAGTGAAGGTGGAAGTACTGCATGTCGGGAAGACTGTGAGAGTTGTCATTTTAGTTTAGTTTTTCTTCATCCATCTGATAGGTCTGAGCACCTACAAAATGCTAAGCATCATGGAGAACATAAAGATAAAAATACGAACTGTGCTTTCAGTGAATGAGGAACCCTATACAATGAAGCCACAGAATTTCAAACTTGGAGAGACGAAGATCATTTAGTGCAATCCTTCTCCATTGTAGATTTAGATTTTTTTTTCCTGTGAACCCTGCTGGCGTAGTCAACCAATCCAGATTGCACATGCTTGGTAAGAACCTCCATTCTCAGTTATCCATGTCATCCTCTTTGCTGGTTTCTCATAAGGAACCTAGACTCAACATAGGTTTCTTATCTCAAACCCCTGTTCTTGGTGTCCCCACATGCCACAAGTTTATTGGCAGGAAATCAAGGATTCTCAGATTAACCTGGCTCCTTCAGTGTGTTGCCATAGCCTCTGTTTGGGTTTAATTATCTTTCACCAGGACTGTCCAAATTTGCTTCCCTGTGATCATAATTTCCTCTAGTTTACTCTCCATTGTGTCAGCATAGTTTATTTCTAAGGTGAACCCATTATGTCACCCACATATTTTTAAAACCTATTTATGTCTCCTCATTTTTCATAGGACTGAGTTCCAACTCGGAAGCATATAGTACAAAGCCCTGGCCATCTGGCTCTGCTGTCATTTCCAGAGCCACCTCCAGCAGCCATGCTCTGGTCAAGAGCAGTTTTCTCATCCTCAGCTTCACATAAGATTTATCAATGGGTGGCACTTTCAGCAAAGGCCAAAGATTGGTTCAAACTTGGGATCAGCTGACAGAACTGGTGATGGACAGGGAGGAGAATCAGGGTATAATCACAGATGTATTTTTGCAACCTCACCAGGTGAGTCCAGTGCACTGCCACAGTTAGACTTACTGTTCTGAGAGTGCTGGTTGACTTTCTTCTTTCCATTCCCATGAAGTTCCAGATCTCAAGACGTGACCACAGCTTGATATACTGATTCCTCCACCTACACAATGGTGAATATTTGAGATTAGAGTGGTTTTGCTGAGTGACTAGGATTTTGAAGGTATGTTGAGGAACTCAAGAGGTTTACCCAGGAAAGATATATGGGGGTGGGGAGAGTAGTCAGCACTGAGCATCATACTCAGTTCTGGATACTGTTCTATGTGCTGCAGAGGGGGTGAAAATGTTCAGACCATAAAGTGTGAGCTTTGTGAGAGGAGTTGTACGTGTCTTCTCAGTGTTGTAACTCCAGCCCATAGAACAGTTACCCAATATAATAGTTCCTCAGTAAATGTCTGCTAAAAGACTGGATATTGAATTCAGACAATACAAGACATGTTTGGCTATGCTTTTCGCTCAGTCCTGTAATCACCCGGTCCACTAAAACATTTTTAGGAGTCTGAATCTGACCTTTCTCTTAGGTCTCTGCTATTTGCAAAAATACATAGAATAGCTACCAGAGAAGAGATTGCATGTACACATCTAAGTGTGGAGTAAGATGGGCATCTACACATCTGGTGCTCACCTAAGTATAAAGTGTCCAATTATATGTAGAGTACTACTGAAAGTGAGCATGCAGCAGCCGTGTAAAAGCATTCAAGACTGATTCCTGGGGCAGGTGTTGTGGCTCAGTGGTCAAGACACTGCTTTATTCTATGGACAGCTGGCTCGCAGTCTGGCTTCCCGATACATCCAATCCAACATCTGCTAATCCTCTGGGAAAGGTCCTTGGCAAGGGAGGAAGTGACAGCTCCAATGTAGTTCTGGGCCCCTGAGCTCAGCCTGATTCAACCCTAACCATTTTGGTGAATTTGAGATATTTGCGTGAACCAGTAAATAGAAGATAATTTTCTTGCTTTGTCTCTCCCTGTCTCTCCCCTTCTCTCCTTTCCCCTCTATTTCTGTGCCTTCCAAATAATTAAAGCTTTTCTCCCTTCAAAGAGATTACAATGTAGTTTGGGACTGAATTGTTACAGAATAGAAGGGTGGAAAAGCAGAATGCAATCTATGATTTAGTTGTTAAATGTATTACATGAGGCACGACCAGAAATATTATAATGAAGATAGGTATATACCTCTCCTGGTGTATGAAATCAAGACTTTCATACTTCACACATGTGAGTGCTTGCAGGAATGGCACCATTTGCTTCCTGATCCAGTTCTGGCTTAGTGACACTTTTGTGTCCTGCAGTGAGTCTGTGGGGCTTCCAGTTCAGAGAGACCTACTGATCATGTACTCCAGGGAACTGAGAGATATTTGTACAACTGGACTTGTTTTCTGTATCTTCACATTGAAGATCTGTGAAGTAATATTCCAAGTCAGGAAGAAGATCTAAGTAATTAGGTCAACTTGATGTCTTCTGCTGAAACCTCTGTCGCAGCTGAGGGAGTGTGGCTGCTACCAGCCACTCCCTTCCAGCCCCATCAGTGCTTCCTACAGCCACTAGGCCTTAGGGCTGGGAAGGGCCAGGGGGCTGCTGCCAGCCTCAGGGACAAGAGCCCAGCTCTCACAGTAAAGCCAGGGCATCAGGTAAGTCAACTCCAATTTTGAGAGTTGTTCCTCTCCTGAAGGGATTCTCTTATCCACCAAGATGCACTGAACACACACTGTAGAAGCCCAGAATTGCAACCAGTGTGCTGTTTAAATCAGGCCTGGGGGGAGAAACAAGGTTCTTCTAATTAGCTTTGCAAAATCACTGTGATCTCAAGGCTGGGATCAGAAAAATATGACGAGATATCCTTGTATACCTATGTATGGAGCATATCAAGACACTTATTGTACTTGTGCAACATCAATAGAGCTACTACATTAAGAGCTGTGAGAGATAAAATTCTACTATGTGCTTAAAATGCTGGCCTTTGTGCTGGAAGATTAAAGAGAACGCTATCCCATAGAGGTCCTTTTTTCGTAATGGCACCTAATCATATTAGCAGCATTTACAAACCTCCTGAAAACATGCGCCTAATTTAGGGTGATTTTCAAAAATGATCTGAATTCAGCCTCTCTCCTGAAAACAAAAAAAAATCTGGGGAAGCAAGGATGTTTTCCTGCTCATGGCTTCTTGCACCACAGCAGCAGCACAGTGTGAGGTTTTTTGGTGTCTGGTTGTCTGTCACCTATAGACTTGGATTTTACGAGTGCTGACCTCATTTGCTTCCTTTGTTTTTAATTGCCCTAGAAGCGGTGAGAAAGGAGGTGAGGACTGCCATTAGGGCCGGCCAAAGTTAACATACATAAATGGCACTGTTATGTGGGGAGGCTGTAATAAGTCACGTGACGGAGAGCACCGGCAGCCCAGCGAGCAAAGGGAGCAATTTTCTGCCCCGCAAACAGCACTTCAGGTGCTGCCGTTCATCTTTCTGTGACTTGGTCTGTCAAAGTCCGCCCAGAGCAGAGATGTCCAGGGACCCACCAGGCCATAAGTGTCCAGCTGAAAAACCTGGGAGAGATCCCCAGGCCCTAGGAGCTCACTTTTTCAGTTGCTCTGATTTACTTCAGAATGCCCCTTCAGGGAATTTCTGCCTTCCCTGGCTTTACTTTCCCATTTCCTTTCTTGTCATCTTTAAAAATCCATTAAAGATCACGCAGGCGGTTTCTGCAGGCTCAAATTTCCGAGAGTTTTTGTCGCTTTAATAAAATGCACCCTTACAGTGGGCTGTCTCCTTTGTGCTTTTAAAGCTTGGAGACTATTACGACTTTTAATCAGAGATCAAGGAAGCGAAAGATGAATTTCTCAGGGAAGTCAACATTTTCGCATCCAGGGATCCAAGATGGCCACTTGGCTCGGAGATGAAGATGGAAAAACACTGACCTCGGATTAGCAGTACAGGCAGCAGAATTCAAATATGCTCCCTCTTCCCCATTATTCCCCTAATTATTCGTTTCAAAGTCCTCTCATTGCCAAGGTTAAGTGTTTATTGTCAACACCACTGACGGCTGCTTCGGGAAAAGAAATCCAGCTCTTAATTTGTTTACAAATCCAATTTCCAAGTGTGCTCTTAACCAAGCAAAGCACAGATATCTTTTGAATTCTTGCCTATAATTTGTCTTTGCTCCACGGAGTCTCCTGTCTATATGCTTCTGTACAACTCATTCACTGTATAATACGCATGCAGCCTTCTCCACAATACAGGAAGATCATATTCAAATGCCACCCTGCCGATCAGCTCATATTAATTCAGATTTGTCTATCATTTGGTGTGGCTGCTGCTTTGCCTTAGGTATTATAATAACAATACCTCACCTGTCACACCCCACTAGCGCTGCCTCACCTAGAAAATTGCTCTAATCCTGCCTCGGATCTCACACATCTTCTTTATTTTGATTTTTTTCTCACAGGCTTACCTATTACAGCATAATAATTGAACCTTTATTGGAAGCCTGTTCATATGTTTGTATTGTATTTTAGATCTAGTCCAGCAATTGTTCCAAGTGGATCCTACAGCAGATTGAATCTCTGAAAGCTGATGTGCTGTTTTGTTCATCTATAAAATGTCTTGTTCCCCTCTCAAACTACTGCCAGTCGTACTGGGTAGCTTCAGTAAGATTTTGAGATGGATGAGTAGCTATTCAAAGGGTTATTTACTTGGGAATTTTAATAATAAACAATATTATATGGTTCTATCAGAATATGTCTGGTAGTCTTGGACTGAAAAAACGTAAGCTTAGTATTTCATTTCTTGTGAACAAAATTGAAACATCCATGTTCAAAAAGCTAGGTACAATTTCCTTGAAATACATTTTCTCAGAGAAATCCAAAGTATAGTTTATACCAAATAGAGACGTTTTCCTCCGAAAATACTATAGAATGGATTTGTGTTCTTATTTTTTTTTTGATTGTGGAAGTTGGTCTGAGTAATTTCCAAATGTACAAAGCCATTCGTCACAGGTGTTTTGGTCTCCAGGTCTGTGAGAACTCTAGCTGCTTTCACGTGTCCTGGTGAATTTCAAAATTGCCTTTTAAATGCTATGTAAAGAAAACAAATAGTTCATGAAAACCCACCACAGCCTTGTAATGCTTGCCAGGTGCCAAGGAGAAGAGGAAGTTGCTGAGAAGAAATACTATCTTATTGGCTAAGAAGCCCTCCGCAGTGTCTTTTTGCATAATTGAACTGGACATGTTTTAGAGAAATGCAATGACAAAGATCGACTGTTAAGCTGCAAGTAGTATTCTATGGCATTATCAATTGCCGAGCTTCCAAGGTTTGCATATTAATTGCAGAAAGGTGCTAATTTGCGTGCTTTCGGCTCCACTCACAAGCCTGTTTACATGCTTTGTTCCACCTGGACCTGTTTGGAGGTTTGTCAAAAGCCTAACAAGCAGAAAAATATTGCATTTGAAAATACACATGCATGTTTAATTAAGCCAGGGCCACTGAACATTCCTCAATATATTTAGCTGTTGAGCTTTAAGCGCCATCAGAGCATCAAGCATTATCACCTTTTGAAGTATCGCCGAATCTTTAATATTTAAAGCACAAAGCAGACGGTAATAAAAAATTCCAGCAGACCCTAGAAGATTAAAGACGCATTATAAATGTGACAGTTTGTAAATGGAACACCAGTATTAAAGGATCCCCCCCCCGATATTTCACAGCATATTTTTCAGGTGTACGCTAAATTATGAATACAATTAAATAGCTGTAATTATTCTCCAGGAGTGGACAGCAAATTTAAATACCTAGACATTTGCAATTGGCTGCAAAATAGGGATTTATAACATAGTAGCTTGAAGGGGCAGGGAAAATATTGCTAGCCGGTAGTAATGAAAGCTCTTTCAATCCAGTGAGAACTTTACTCAACCCGTCTAATGGCTGGCCTTAAGTTTCAGAAGCCAATGACTCTGTCTTGGCTAAGTGCGCACATCAGCACACAAACGTGTCAGAAAGGAATTCAGCAGGGCAGTGATATCCACAATCACGTGTCTTAGCCACACGTTCAAGCGGTGAGTCTGCTGATTTGAACATTTTTAGCACACCAATCTGATTGAACACATGCAGTGCTTGGCATAGAGTGAGTTATAAGTAAATATTTATGAAATGGATGAATTAATCAATGAATTAATAAATACAAAATGATGTACCTATCCTAAAACTTTCATATTTGCATTAAGTAAATTTCCCTGGAAACTGAGTTTAGCATGATTCAGTTGAATCCATGAAAAGTGGAAGAAAATTTGTGTGTTTTGCACTGTGAGCATAAGAATACCACAGTGTTCTTTAGCTGTGAGGTACTTCTCGAGGTGAACTAGTGTAAGCCTTACAAGGACCTATGGAAATTGTAGTCACTGATTGGCAATTAACCTCGACGTCCGCATCCATAATATGGGACAGCTCCTGTTTGGTTGGAAGTGAAACAATGAAAGATTAAGTGCTTCACTTGGTGCACACACATGGGCATTGCCTAACAAATAGTCTTTCACTAGGAAAGTCAGCACACATGTGTAGCTAAGAACCAAGATTCAGGGCATGGACATGGCAGCTTGGAGGTTAACCTGCCTGCTTGGGACACTTGCCCCTCATGTTGGACTGCCTGGGGTCCAGTCCTGCCTCCTCTTCTGATGCAGCATGCCTGCCAATGCTCCCTTGGGAAGCAGAAGGTGATGGCTCAAGTAGCTGAGTCCCTGTCACCCATGTGGGAGGTCCGGAGAGTTCCAGGTGCCTGACTTCGACGTGGCCCTGATCCAGCTGTTGTGGATGTTTAGGAGAGGAACTGATGGATTGAAAATTCCTGTTTCTGAGGGAGAGCCTCTTGGTCTCTCATCCCCTCTACCCCTATGGGCACTCTGACTTTCAAACATTAATTAACCAATATACTTAATTAACCAATTAGTTATAACCAAACATTAATTAGCCAATATACTTTATATTAATTAACTGATATACTTAACGAATAATAACTAAAACACTCATACAGTCTCTCCCAGACTGCCTGGGTTTGGGTCCTGGATTTGCCACTCCAGTGGATGACCTTAAACAGGTTATTTGACCTATATGGACCTCAGTTTTCCCTAACTACAACATGGAGGTAATAATAGAATCTACGCTCACAACGTTGTTAGGACGATTCAATGAATTAGGATCTATAAAATAGTTGGAACTGGTCATGGCATATGTACCCCCATAAAGTGTGGCAACTGAAAGAGTGCTAACTGTCTCATGGGAAAAGTTTCTGAGGAGAGGCATTCCAGGAGTGGGCACTCCTCGTGAAGCACATGGGCTGTGCTTCCAGAGGGCTGGGGGAGGCCTGCATGATTACCCTGGAGATCTAGAAGAGATTGAGGATGATGGAAAGAATGCAAAGGCTGAGCTCCAGGCTCAAGCCTCATTGCTCACGACGGGTTCTCCAAAATCCTAAAATCCAATGTAACAATAGGGAGACTAATTGTTCTCAGATTTGGGGAAAATGGGTTTCTTAGCCTTCCATTAGAGCAGGAGAAGCTTGTAGCCCCTCCCAACTGTTCTACTGCTACTCGGATCCTTCCCAAGCCACAGGTAGTTGACTGATCACGTGAGCTCGTTTTGGTTGCAATCCTGCTCGTTCCTATTGCTCCGCAAGAGTTCTCTTGGTATTCTTAAAAACTGTGAAGGGAAAACACTGTTATTAGCACCATTTCACCTACAAGAAAAGTGAGGCATAGTGGAATTCCTTGATGTGACTGTCATAGAGACAGGGAAGGGCAGAGCCAGAACTCAACTGAGCTCTGCTGTCTTGGTGTAGGCAACTTGAGATTACTCAAAAACATCCAACTAATTTTACTTTGTTTCTAGTGAGTTGTACATATTGAGGACGAGTTATAATGAGAGAGAGATAGTGAGAGGTGATATGAAATTGAAATCTAATTTTTATTTTTTGTAAGGTTCACCATTTTTTTTAAAGATTTATTCATTTTATTACAGCCAGATATACACAAGAGGAGGAGAGACAGAGAGGAAGATCTTCCATCTGATGATTCACTCCCCAAGTGAGCCGCAATGGGCCGATGTGCGCCGATCCGAAGCCGGGAACCTGGAACCTCCTCCAGGTCTCCCACATGGGTGCAGGGTCCTAAAGCCTTGGGCCGTCCTCGACTGCTTTCGCAGGCCACAAGCAGGGAGCTGGATGGGAAGTGGAGCTGCCGGGATTAGAACTGGCGCCCATATGGGGTCCCGGGGCTTTCAAGGAGAGGACTTTAGCCGCTAGGCCACGCCGCCGGGCCCAAGGTTCACCATTTTTAGAACTACTGATAAACTAAAATTAGACTAAATCTTTCTGTTGGGAAAAAAAATGCACAGAAGCACCTGCGCAGGCATTCTGACGTGAAGGAAGTCTTTGTTCAAGGCCAGACTCTGTAAGAAAAGGGTTGGTTCTACACAGTATGTGATTGGAGGGAGACATGTCATTTAACTCAGGAGATTAAAAGTAGTAGATTATTGTGGAAATGACCCCACTTTATTTTAGCTTTATCCTATCCATGTCCTTAGGAATTCCCTTCCCATGCTGGTTCTAGGCTTGACCATGTGACTGTGATCCCTTTGGGCTGATGGGCAATAGGTTATGTGACATAAGCAGAGACTTAACTATTGGAGTTTGATCTCTGCCACCATGTGTAAGAGTGTGGGTTAGTTTCCTGGCTGCTAAGAGAAGAATGGTACTGTTACCAACTGAGAAACCTGCCAACTAATTACAGATGCTGGAGAGAGCAGCCAGTCCAGGCCAAGATTATATATAAAATGTCTGTAACAAAAGCCAGAAATGGTTGGCATTGGCATTGGTTTGGGGGTCAGGCAATGAGCAGAGAGTAGAAAAATGTCAAGGAAGCTGCTATAGCAAACTGGAATAACAGAAATACAAGTAATAGTGTAACTAGACCAACGTTAAGGAGTACTTTTTTTTAATGTAGCAATCATCTCCAGATACCTCAAGTGCATTCTCACAAGGAATAGCCAAGGGGAAACAAATCATTGGCTGAACAGCACAGTTCCTCTACAAGATCTGTGCTTACTCAAGTGGTATCCACCGGTCATTGCTGGACGTGACACTGAAGGATACCTGCTTTTCCCCATATCTGTTAAGCCACTGCTAGAATAGCAAGGGCATCTCTCTAGCAGTGAACAAAGATTCTTTTCCTCTTGTATTTATTCATTTACTAATTCAATAAATATTTCCATCCTTTTATGTAAGGTTCTGAGCATACAATAGTGAGAAGATAGACATGGTTACTACCAATGTTATGTTTACTAGGAACATTGCTATTTGTACGAAATACTGTCAGTGGATTCTCAGATTAATTCATTTCAATAAATACCAGGTGAGTACCTACCACATGCTAGATATTGAGGATATTGTCACATTTCACTTAAGCAGAAGTAGGAGACAGAGAGAGTGGTAGAAATGGACCAGTTAGAGCAGCTGCCTTCATGATAGCTCTTGTGGGATGTGCTAGAGGTACTACACAAGTTTTTAAATCATGAGACAGGAGTCATTTCCATCTGTTAGTCCTGCCACTTGTCAACTGTAATTATCAACAATAACTGATATTTATTGGGAATTGCTACAATATGCCATATAATACTATTTTTAAATGTACTGCCTTATTTAAATACTACAGCTATCTGTAATCCACACAATTCTTATTCCAAGTTTACAAATGAGAATGCTGCAGTTCAAGAACGAAAGAAGAAAATGCCAAATGTCTCAGAGCTGATAAGTAGAAAGTCCCCAGTTAACACCTGATTTGTCTGACTCTTGGGCCAGGACTGCTGTGCCACCCTGTAGTCTGAGTCACCTTGGACACACTTCTTATTATTTCTGGAGTTCATTTTATTTAATTATAAAACAGGAAATTTAAACCAGAAAAACCTCTAAATTCCTGCCACCTTTCACATTCTATGATGATTCAAGCCTTACATATCACCCACAGTATATGGTCAATAAATATGGTTTGGGGTGCTGGGAGTGGCCTAGCGGCTTAAGTCCTCGCCTTTAAAGCCCCGGGATCCCATATGGGCGCCGGTTCTAATCCCGGCAGCTCCACTTCCCATCCAGCTCCCTGCTTGTGGCCTGGGAAAACAGTCGAGGACGGCCCAATGCATTGGGACACTGCACCCGCGTGGGAGACCCGGAAGAGCTTCCAGGTTCCCAGCTTCGGATCGGTGCGCATCGGCCCGTTGCGGCTCACTTGGGGAGTGAATCATCAGATGGAAGATCTTCCTCTCTGTCTCTCCTCCTCTCTGTATATCTGGCTGTAATAAAATGAATAAATCTTTAAAAAAAATAAATAAATATGGTTTGGAAGATCTTAGACAAATGTTACAGTTTTGAATCTCCCCAAAACTGTCTAACTCTAATAAATCTTTAACGTCCCTCAGGCATGACTGGGTTTTATGTTTCCTTGTACTCCCAGCATCCTCCCGGGCTTGGTGTCTGTGCTTCTACCTCCCTACTTTCAGAAAACAATAACAACAACAACAACAAAACAGGATGATGGATCTTTTGGAGAGAGAAGAGGGATGTGGGAGTGAACCACAATTCCACTGCTACAGAGGTTGTAAACGTAAATATCTACTAGGAAAACTCTTCTTAAAAAATGAATGTGTAAAATGGCTCACATGTATGAGAACATCACCTTGCTAGGCTGCTTTTATCACTACCAAGGAACATACCTACTTCACCTCATTGTTTCATAAAACACATGGAAGAGAATTCTTGGTTACATGGCCAGTTGACCCCAGCCACCTTTCATCTTTCCGTCCTGAAGCTCAATAAAATGCAATAAAAGTCAATATTTACTGAAAGGGCAAATAGAGGATGAAGAATTTCTCTATATTTTTATAACCATGAAACTGAAATGTTTTGATAACTGCCATGGCTGAGCGGAGGAAGCTACAGACCAAGGCCCGTGCATATGGAGAGAAGGAGCAGAAGTCAACTGGTTTATCCTGCAGGACCCTGAAAGTGCTGATATTTGAAGATGTACTGAAAGGTTTGGGTTTTTGGGTATGTGGTGTGGAAGGTGGGGGCAACATGTTTGATAAGTGGTGAAAATTCCTGACATTGCATTATTTTGACCACAGGTTCACTCCCCTTTTAGTGCACAGAAGCTTCCTTTAATGCAATGGATCAAAGGGATATTTTCTGGGTAAGTAGTAATAAAGAAAATGTGAATAAGACAAAAACAAAACCAACCAATTGGACAAAACACTATCAGAAAAAAATCACCAGTAAAGAGTTAAGGTGAGGCACATATGTAAAAAATGTGGATGAAAGTTGTTTCACTTCTGGCTCTGGTTGATTATCTCGTTGGCTAAACAAGTGAACTACCATTAGCTGGAGGGTCAGAGAAATAGAAAACATTCTAAAATGTCTATGTGAAGACACAACAGAAGTATCAGGACAATCAAAATGGCAGTGACCAAGGTGCAAGACAGAAGGAACATGCGAAGTGATACTATACATGCATCATTGCTTTTCTCTTTGGTTTACAAGGCACAGTCAAGAGGATGTAGTCATTGGGGTAGGATGGACAAAAGTCTAGAATGGAGCATCGTGTGACACTATAAACTTTGCAAGGCCTGGGAGTAACAGTCGTTTTGAAATAGACTAGTCTCACAAAGTTTGAAACCAGGCTTTGGGGCCCTAACTGGACTAATATCTTCTTTCAGCTAAACTTCCTGTTAGAAAGAAATGTGCACTAATTCTGGAGGGAAGATAACATTACCAGAAATGTTCCCTGTAAAATTTCCTATGTGACATTTAAGACTTACCTAAAACAAAAACAGCCAAAATACTAGAAGACAAGCATCAGTGGCCAAAAAGACAGAGAAAAAAAATTACTGAAGAGATACAGAAATGGAAGTTATTAGACAGAGATTCTGAAATAACTATTAATTACATGTCATAGATAAGGAAAAATGTGAAGTTTGGAAGAGAAATGAACTCTATACAAATAAATATGCTTTTGCAATATCTTAAATATGCAAAAGAAATTAATGTAGCAAGATATGAGTTTAAGAGATTAATGGAATTGAAGATAGGACTAAACATTTAAGTCATTTTGATGAAAGACATGAAGCCACAAATTCAAGAAATTTCATAAACCGTGATAAGACCAGTAAAAAGAACCACACCCAGATATATCATAGTTAAACCACTAAAAATCAGACAGGCAGATCACAATAGATGCACATGAAGTAGAAAATCCAGACAGATTTATTGCCTTCAAAAGGCTTGCCAATGGATGTCCCAAAAGTGGAACCCACAAGACAGCAGGACAATGAGGAAAGAAACTAAAAGTCTGGGTAGAACCCTGTACATAGAAGAAGTATATTTCTTTTATTTTAATTTTTATTGGAAGGGCAGATATACAGAAAGAAGGAGATACAGAGACAAAGATCTTTTGCCCGCTGGTTTGCTCCCCAAGAGGTCGCAACAGCCAGGGCTGAGCTGATCTGAAGCCAGGAGCCAGGAGCCTTCTCCAGGTGTCCCATGTGGGTGCAGGGTCCCAAGGTTTTTGGCTGTCCTCAACTGCTTTCCCAGACCAAAGGCACGGATGGAAAATGGAGCAGCTGGGATTCGAACTGGGCTCATATGGGATCCTGGCACATGCAAGATGAGGGCTTTAGCCACTAGGCTACCATGCTGGACCCACAGAAGTATATTTCAAGAATAAATACAATGTAAATATACCTCTCAGCAAATAAAACCAGGTAACTAGTCATCAAGAGGCCTATAGAAAAAGAAAAGGTAATGGAAATCTTTTAGTGTGAGGAAATATATTACACTATACAGAAACCACAAAACAAAGAAATGGATAGCATAGATATGTGGAAAGGCTAAATGAATATTGGTTATACAAAGATATTCAATAATGTCATGCAGTCTAAGATATTTTTATTATGCCAATTAAAAAGAAGGAATTAAGAAACAGATATTAGTATTCTTTTTAAAAGAAATTTTTATATTTCTGAAAGGCAAACAGAACAAGAAAGACATGGATAAGTAATCAGGGTGATATCTCCCATCTGCTGTTTTATCTCCAAATGTCTGTAACAGCTGGGGCTAGGCCAGGCCACAGTCAGAAGCCAGAAAATCAGTCTGGGTCTCCCACATGGGTGGCAAGGATGCAAGTACTTGAACCACTGCCTGCTGCCTCCTGGGGTGAACATTAGCAGAAAGTTGAATGTGTCTCAAGCCTAGGTACCGCAGAATGTGACGTGGGCCTCCCAAGTAATGTCTTACTCAGCCTTCCAACTACTGGCTCTAGAATATGGTTAATATATAATATGAAAATTGTATATTTGTATAAATACACATAATCTATTTAATCCAGAAAATGGAAGGACTAAGATTATAGAGCATGGTGAGTCAAGTAAAAACATAAGATAAAATGATAGAGTTACACACAAATATATTGGTAATTAAATGTGAAAGGACAAGATCTAGAATTAAAGAACAATTATTTTCTTTAAAAAAAATACTATATTCAATTTAAAAGCAACATTAGAGATACAATAAAGGAAGATTAAGAGTAAAAAGAAACGCAAACATGTATCTCATAGACACTAGAGGAAAGATGAACCTTGGCCTAGAGGCGGCGGGCTGCTCCCCAGGGCGGGGGCGGCCCAGCCAGGCCGGATCCGAGAACCAGGACTCAGCATGCCAAGACCACTGCCGCGAGGCAGTGAGGGACTCTCTGGCTATCCTTCAGGCCCAAGTGCTACCGCCTCCTTCCCGGAGCAACTCCAGTCCAAAAACAAAATCAGCCCAGGAATTGCACCTATAAACCGATTGTGGCGATGACCAGCTGGACTCAGAACGCCAGCCAAGATAAGATGGCGGACACATCGGGTCAATCAACCATCCCGGATATATGTTGGCAGCGAAAACTGGGCGAATGAAGACTCTATGATGGACAGTGTCAATTGGTGAACTCTACAACGACCTCATCGAGCTGGGAGAGGCGAGACTAGCAGTGATTCATAACTAGAGAAATATTAAAACCACTAGGGGTTGATCGCAGCTAAATAGTCTCCCCTAGAAGCTGTTCAATCCATCTGGACAATGAGCAGCTGGACTATATGCTTGGCATCTGTTTGCAGGGGAAGAATCTTGATTGAATTTGAACTGTAACGATGCAACGGGGTGGGGGGTTCCACCGTGGAGGAGGGACATGGGGAGGGGTAGGGGGGAACCCCAGAGCCTATGAAACTGTCACATAATGCAAAATAAAAATTTAAAAAAAAGATGATAAAGGTATCGTAATATTAGACAAAGTATATTTCATGGCAATATTTAGCACTTCAGGTAAGGTAGAATATTTCATGTTAATACTTATATACCACAAATATGTCCTTACTAAAGATTAAAATGTACCTAGTCATAAGGTATCAAAATTTGTAAAGCTAAATTGGATGAACCAAAGCAAGTAGATGTATTTATTAATAATTGTATTAGAAGCATTGAGCATATCACAGTATCTGTTAGAACAAGTGAACAAAACAGTAGGAAGGGAAGATATACAAGAGTTGAGCGCAAAGCTCCCATTAACATAGAATTATACTACATTATGTATAGAACTATGGATTGCATAATCATTCCAAGAGGACATGCGACATTTTCTAAGATGTCTCATTTTCTATGCCAGGTAATAGACATATGTGCTTGGAAAGATTAGTGTATCACAAAATACATTTTCTCACCACTACTTAAAGTTTACTAGAAACAAATAGAATAAAAATAAGTAATAAATCTGCCCAAATTTGGAAATTAATAAACAAAAAAGGAAGAAACCACAGTTAGGAAATCATACTAAATGAACAATAACTTCAATGTAAAGCAGGAAACCAAGTAAGATATAGGAAAAAAATAAGCTTAAATGAAACTATAATTATTTAAGAATCTATCCAAGACAGTAGAAAATGAGCAGAAATTAAATTCAAAGGCAGTAGGAAGAATGAAATAATAAAACTAAAACATATTCAAATTAAGTAGCCATGAAATATTCAATAAGAGTATTCATGAAGCTAAAATTTCTTCGTTGGAATGTAGTAAAATTTAAAGCACACAAAAGGCTCTTCAGTAAGACAGTAGGCATGGATTACTAACTATAGATTTTAAAAGAAGATGTATATAGATATTGACAATAGAAAGATAATAAAAGTTATTATAGACAATTTTCAGGCAATATTTTTGAAAATATAAATAAGAAAATTTCTTGCAAATAGATTTTGCCAAATAACCACAAAGAGAAGCAAAAATATTATCAGTCTTACATAAAATTTAAGTTATAATTTAAAACTATTCCATATAGAAAATGCTAGGTCCAGTGTTCATTTATGATTTTTGTAAATATTTAAGGAATAATTATATCAATCTTATCCAAGCTCTTTTAGAGAGTGTGGGTCAAGCCAGCTTCGGTCGCGACAAAAACCAGTACACAATATGGAATGCCAGGGTGAGGTTGCATGTACCGAATGTGACCGCAACACCCAACCAGCACGCATGAGAACCAGGAAAGGAGGGGGCAGAGCAGGCAGGGAAAATAAGGGGGGGTTTCCTTGCTGGACAGTTACTCCCACTGCAGAGCGTGAGCTGGGATGGGAGCAGACCAGACTAAGCAGGGCTACAACACCTGTGTGCCTCATGTGGACTAGATCAGGGAAAAGCCAGGCTGGGCGGATTATTCCTACTGGTACAATCTACAGTTAGAGTGGGTGAGGACTGTTTGGGCTTAGCCACAGCATCAGCTGGTAGAAGCTGGCACTGGGGGCTAATTCTGTCAGTCAAGCACAGAACCACCTGGAGAGTGCATAATCCAGGAGTGAGAGAGACCTGGGAGGGAAAGAGTGGGTTCCTGCCTCTTGGGTTACCACTCCCATGGGAGGGCTCGAAAACTAGGACAGGGGCTGGGGTGGCTAGACAGAGAGGCACTCAACAACATCCATGAGGGCTGGATAGTTGAGCTGGTTACATGAAACTAAGCTTCAAAACCCATTGACATGTACAAAAGCCAAATGGGATGTGGAACAGACTGGACTAGTCTGCTACACAGACGGGCAAACCAGGGTAGGGAGCGGGTCTGGTGGGGGTTATTGTGGGTCGCTCTGACTAGGCTGCAGCTCCCCCTGGTTTATGTGAGGGCTGAGTATGTGCTGGGCAGAACCAGGCTGGATTGCAACTCCCACTGGTTCAAGTGGAAGTCGGGGCTGAAAACAGAACCAACCCAGCAATTGCAAACACCAGCTGATCGGGGTGATGGACCGTGCTAGGCCTTGTGCTTGCTAGTACATACAAGAATCTGGTCTGGGAACACCTCAGACAAAGTTTCTTTGGGCATCTCCCCAGTCGAGCTTCCAGACTCAGAACCCTAACCAGGAAAAGACAGAAGACAGAACAAATCAATCAACCACCTCAGCTGTATATTGACAGCGAAATACTGAGCAAATGGAGACTCTATGATGGACTATGTCAATCAGTGGATTCTTCAATGACCTCATCGTGCTTGGAGTGGTGAGATTGGCAGCAATTCATAACTGGTGAACTATCAAAACTACTTGAACAAGTATCTCAGAGCATGCCTCACATCTGGGACCTGGAGTAGGTGGGAGACTGAGTAGGGCTTCTCCCTCAATATCCGTTTACCTCAGATACATGAAAGAAACAATATGGAAATAATAGTCTTGCCCATTTTCCTATAGCTCTTGAACCTTTTTACCATAATTAACTATTGTAAAGATTGTCAAAAATATAATAAAAAATGAAAAAATGCAAAAAATAAAAAAGAATGATTCTCAACTCATGTGAATAGGATAATATTGAGATAAGTCTGATGAAGAATATTAGAAGAAAAGATTATTACAGGTCATAATATGAGCATAAAAGCAAAACCTTGTAAACTAAGATTTAACAAATGAATCCAGTCACATATGAAAAGATGATATTTGATGATTAAGTGGAATTTATTTCCAGGATGATGAAATGACTTAAATTTTAAAAGGTGCTAGATAAAATTCACTACACTTACTAACTAAAGGAGAATCACTATGATGAGCTCAACAAATGCAGAAAAACTCCTTGAGAGCATCAACATCCATTTCGATCAATATGCTCAAAAGAGGAACTGTTTAAATTGCTACTTGAATTTAAGAAGACAAGGTATATATACAAAGTCACTTTATTTTCTTTTGCAACCAACCAAAACTAGAGAGTACAACTTTTGCTTATAGTCTGCAGGTCGGTCTAGGGAGTGAGCATTTAGCCCAGCTGTTGAGATACCTGTGTTTCAGCTGGAGCACCTGCTCCAGCTTCTGATTCCAGTGCCCTGCATGTACAGCCTCTGGGGGCAGCAGGGGTCACTCCCGTAACTGGGTTCCTGCCATCCACATGCAACACCAGGGCTAAATGCCTGGCTTTCTGTTTGGGCCTGAAACTAACCCTAACTATGTGGGCTTTTGAAGAGTGAGTCAGTACATGGACTCTCTCTTGCTTTCTTCCTTGATAAAGATGGAGACAGAGATCGAAATAGAGATGGAGATGGAGAGACAAAGACATCTGTATCTCTGGTTATCATTCTCTACCCTCAAATGAAGACATTTTTAAAATTTAAAGAGAAATTTGGAAAAAAATGTAGTAGAATGTTAAGGGAATATTTATTTTAAAGATGTAAAATACTACTGGGGAAATTAAAGATTGAAAATAGCAATGGAAGGGCGTATTACGTTCATGAACCAGACAGTGCAGTAATGCAGCATGGTCATCCCCAGTAAGATCGGTACCTTCAGCATAATCCAATGCAACATCTCTGTGGTTCTTGCACACGTTGAGAAACTAATTCCAAAATGTGTATGTCAATGTAAAGGATCAGGAATCACTAGGATCATATATCAGAGAATATTTTTTAAAGATTTATTTATTTTTATTTGAAAGGTAGATTTACAGAGAGAAGGAGAGACTGAGAAAGATCTGCCTTCTGCTGGTTCATTCCCCAAATAGCTGCAGCAAGTGGAACTGAGCCGATCTGAAGCCAGAAACTAGGAACGTCCAGGTCTCCCACGGGAGTGCAGGGCCCCAAGTCATCTGCTTATGCTTTCCCAGACCATGCACAGCGATTGAAATCACAAGTGGAGCAGTGGGGACTAGAGCAGGCACCCATAGGGGATGCCGTCATTGTAGGGGGCAGCTTTACCCCACTACACCACCATGTAGGTCCCTTCACAGCTTTTTCTGTAGAGATCCAGTTGGTAATTAGCCTAGACTTTGTGGATCACACTGTCTCTGGCATAGCTCTTTAACTGCCATTGTAGCTAAAGACCTACAAAGAATGGTCATGAAAGTAATAGCTGTAAACCAACAAAGCTTTGCTTACATATTGACTAGTTTGATTAACCTTAAACTAGTCATGGTTTATTGACTCCTGCTCTTGTGAAAGATCAAATTGGAAGACTTAAGATGCAGTATATCGAAACATGTAAAATTACAGTGTGTGGCTAGTGGGCTAGCGATACAAACTAAGTCCATAAACATGCCTATACACATGGGTGTGGTGAGTGACAAAAGCAGCATTGCAGCATTCCTAGACAGCTTTCCCTCCTCAATCAATCCAAGTTGCATGAGTAAAATTGCTTTAGACATTGGGCGCAGATCCAATTGTACGAATCCTGAAAAGCCCACAGTGTCTGTGAGTGAGTGATTGCAGGGCGGTTTCTGTGGTTAACCTACAAGAAGCAGGAATGTCTGATGAGGATGAACCACATTCCCCCAGGGAAGGATCAGTAAATTCTTCAGGGCAGCCACATCATGGTCATGGCCGCACAGCAGCACTTTGTGGTGACTGGTGTTCCCATGAGTGTGTGTGGTTAAGTGTTGCTGCCTTACAGTTGTATGTACAGGTGTGAGCATTAGGGGTGATATTCATATCACTGTGCATTGTCTGGCATGTTTTACATGGAGATGATGTATTAGTACATTGGTTCAGCTATTTCAGTGATCAAAAGAAAAATGATGGAAATAAAGCATAGTGTTTACTTTTTCTATATTATAATCTATGTTAGGATGTTCTCCTGGGGGGGGTGCCAAGTAGCCAGGGTGGGTTACTCTGTCTCTAGGATGTGTGTTTCCAGTTTAAATGTGTATGTAACTCACTTGGAACTCTCACACAGATGCAGATTCAGACTCAGGAGGCCTGGAAGCAGGGCCTGAGAGCCTCCACCTCCGACCAGCTGCCCAGTGAGATAGATGGTGCTGTTTGTTTAAACATCAGGTACTGAGTATGAAGGACCCCACATCAAAACCATATCACTGAGTTCCCCTAAACCAGAAATTGTATTCACTTCCTATGGCTACAGCTGTACTCACAAACTTCCTGGTGCCAAACTGTAGATGCATATTCTTTTATTCTGAAGGCTGGACATGTAATGTTAACACCATTTGACTAAATTCAGTGTTAGCAAGGCTCACTGCTTTGAGAGGCTCTATGAGAAAAATCCCTTCCCTGCCCTCTCCAAACTTGGCAGCTGTCTGTACTCTGGCTCAGAAAAAAAACATGCTCTAATTCCTTGACTTAAGATCATTAAAACTCCTTTGGATTTCTGACCTCCACAACTGTAGGACAGTATATTTGATTTTTGAAAGACATTTAGTTTGTGGTACCTTGTTACAGTAGCAGTAGAAATGAGTACAGCAGTAGTCCCAGCTTTGGATTTATGGAGAGATTGGTCAAGCAGTAACACACACAGGACCTTAGTGTACAGCTAAGTAGAAAACAAGCAGGGCAAATGCAGATACTCTATTCAGGAGGATCCCAGTGCTCCAATGGCAGCCCTGGCCTGGCCTGCTCAACAGTAGTGCTGAGTCTGGAATTTATGCGGGAATACATGTGTGAGTAGAGGACCCCAGGGGCAAGCTGGTCAGATGAGAGCACAGGCAAGTCAGAAAAGAACTACTCAAGTTCAAAGTCGGAAGTGGAACTGGGGGTAAGGGGTGAAGGGAACCAGAAGTCAGACTTTTGTCTGACAAACAGGGAATGGTTTGGTAACTGTGAAAGTAGGTCTTGTGTGAAAGTTGGTCTGGAACTTGGGTCAGCGTCTGGCTTGCAGATGAGAATGTTGATAGATCCAGCTAAGATGCTAGATAGATTTAACAGGTGCCTTGTAAGTTAGGTCCTAACAGTCTGTTTGAGTTTCAAGGGGAAAAAAAGGAAGTAAAATTCAGGTCTAAGAAAGTAGGAAGATAAGGAGGGAGGAGGGGAAAGCAAGTTCAGGGCAATTGTTGCAGTAACTTAAAAAACAATGTATTTATTTTACTTGAAAGTTGAAGTTACAAGAGAGGAGGGGAAGATGATCCCAGCCACCCAAGTATAGACCCTCTCCTTGTGTCTGCAGAGTGTTTCGTGTTGACTCCCCAGCCCTGCTTACACTTTGGGGAGGTGGTCTACCCTTCTGTCGCCCCACAAAACAGTTATAGATCATTACTGTTGAATCACTCTTGTATCCCTAGTTTATGGCAGGTTATGGACACTTAATAGATATTTATAAAATGGATTTCTGGTATATATAGAAGAAAGCACAACATTAGTGCATGTAGAATATAGTCCCATCTCACACTTCGCCCCCTACCATACACATGTTCTGCAGACTACCCAATCCTTATTTTACAAATAGGCTATGGAGAGTAATTAGCCTGCAGCACTGCCATATAGGTTTGGCCATGAAAAAAACCAACTGCATTGCAGGTTAACCTTCTCCTTGAACTATCTTCCCTTTCATTTTTTTGAGGTGGGTGCTGTGATTGCTCTCTGATCACAGCATCTTAATTTGCAGAAAACGTGCTATCACGCAGAAAGTACCTCAACCTTCCTGCCTACCTCAGTTTAGGTTCTTCCCCCAGAGAACGTCAAGCATATGCCACAAAGTCAATTTTTTAAACAAGGCCATTCCATGTTGGTGAAATTCCATGTAGTCATTTTTACTGTGTGGGACTTCCCCCTAGGTGATGATAAATCTCCGCACTGCTAGTCCTGGCTTTATCGCCTTTTGCTTCTGTTGCAGGGGAGGTGATGTCTATGTTCTGAAAAACTGCCTGGTCTTTTTTCCTTTTGATGGTACATTAGGGAGAGCGGAGCACGCTGGTCACTGAACGGCTGAAACAGAGGCAAGCCCTAATCCTGAGAATGCTGTGCGTGTGACCCTGGAAACTGGCACTTACAGGGTCCAAGCCATGCATTTCTAAGCATGAAGACACAGGCCTGGAGGTATTTTCATTATAAATTCATGCAAGTTTAATCTACCCAGCAGAAATCAACATTAGAAGTCCAAAATTAATATATTCAGATAAGGTTGTTGGCAGGAACTCTTTATGCCATGCAAAACAGTTCTTCAAAGGATTTTTATCTCATACCAGGGTTTCTCTTAAATTAGTGGGAATTGTGGAACTTAAATCCCCCATTAGGTTGCTATTGATATGGCTAAACCAATTCCTTTCCAGTAATCTTTTAAGTTCTTTTTTGCTATGCTAACAAATTGTGCAATTAATAAAAACACCATTGAGGTGTTTTCATGTAAACATAGATAAGGTATTTTGGCAAAAGTTAAGAAAGGTTTGTTAGGTTAGAAACGGATTTTTGAATGCAGGATGCTAGAGCAGTTTGGTGATGAGGGTAAGGATGACGATGCTGAGCTGCAGATGGAGGTGATGATAATTTTCAGATACTTTCCCACTATTTGGAGGTGGAGGATGGTGTGTGAATAATTAAAAGAACTTGTCAACATGCATTTAAAAATATAAGATGGAGCAACTCCTTGTAACATTCTTGTAAGATTCTTCATATCTTTTCTAATGAAAGACTTAGTTTCTCATGAGCTTTAGACAATATAAAGGAAGGCCCTTGTGATATTGTTAGAGTGATTTTTACCTCTGAGTATTTTCCATAGGATGAGCTGAATATTGTTCAAAAAAAATTCTTTTCAGTTAGGTGGCTGTTTTCAAGCTGCAATCTGTATGTGAGGACTAAACTTGGTGTTCAAATGTCAAAATAAAATTATCTTGGTAGTAGAAACAGTTCAGGTGTAACCTGACCAGTATTGCGTCTTTTGTACCTAATGGCAACTTACCGGTCTAAGGATTTCCCCAAGGTGTGACTTGCAGACTACTAGTTATTTTAAACACTCCTTGACACAAGAAATTTGAGAGAGGACTTCAGAAATTTGTGGGAAAAGGAATTAAAAGATTGGTTTATTCTGGCACACACACACACACACACACACAACCTTGCAATTGCTGAAGGTTTTTTTTTTTTTTTTCCAGCAGACAAGCATATAATCCAGGAGGTTTTTTTTTTTTTTTTTTTTTTTTAAGACTCTTCCTATGGTCAAGCAGGTTTAATTCCTTTACATAAAGTACAATAAGAACTTGGAGAAACCATGTAGTAGAGACATATTTGTCTAAAGCAAATAATTTTATGACCCCCCTGTGTGTGTGTGTGTGTGTGTGTGTGTGTGTGAACTTACTCTGTTTAATTAATGGACTTCCAGAGGCAAAGCCTTTCATGTTATGGTAAGCAAATTATATGGCAATAAGGTCATAAAAGTAATGACAATCAAGTCATTATGGTAACTTTTTCCGCCACCTCTACTGATTTATTGAGGTAAAAGTGCTATTTAATAAGTGCACATGTGAAGATTAGAATCTGATGAGTTCTGCCATGCAGTGCACACTGATGCGGACCCCAGCTTCATCGGGAGAGTGAAGACATCTGCTGCTTCTAAGGTTTCCATCGCTGCTTGGTGACCCCGCTCTCAGATGACTGCAGGTGGAGACAGTGGACAATCCTGCTTTGTTCCTCACTTTAGGGAAAAAGCTTCCGTTCAGCCCTTCAGCTTTAGTGAGGTGGCAGATAGAGATTTTTTTAATATGTCTCCTACAAAGTTGAGGAATTTCCTTTCCAATCCCATGTCTCACAATGCATGTTGAATTTTCATCTGTTGGGTTAATCTGTTAATACAGCAAAGTCAATTGACTATCTTTCTAATGCAAAATCAATGTGTATTTCTGCAATACACCGCCACTTAGTCACGATTATGTCATACCTACAATACAGTGATATTGATATGATACATCCATGGGAAATTCAGAATTCATGAGAAAATGCAATGAAAAATAAAGTACATTGTCCATTAATTTTTGAAAGCCCCTCATACAGGCAATGCATTAAATTTGCTAACATGTTGCTAATGTTTACATCTGTATTCATGTAGATACTATTTTTTTTTTTGTATCAGAGAAGTGCTGACCTCCTATAATGTATTTTTTGGAAAAGCTTGCCCAGAAATATATAATTTCTTTCTCAGTTTTTTTTTAAATAATTCAAGGTTTATTTATTCAAAAGACAGAGTAATGGAAAAGTGTGAGAAAGCAAGTTCCCATGCACTGGTCACTGGCAAAATGACCACCATAGCCAAGGCTGAACCAGACCAAAGCCAGAGGCCAGGACTCCATCCAGAGTTTCCAGTGCTATGATGTCACTTAGCATACAGTAAAAAGCTATGCAACGACATGCTCCCATCCACCCTGCCCTAGGCCTTTAGGTGCACTGTTACCCATTTTATCTCTATATATGTTTGTTAGTACAGTTTTGTTACTGTAATGGAATATCTGAGATTGAGTAACTTGTAGTGAAAAGAACAACACAACTTCATTTCTGGAGTCTAGGAAGACCAATATCTAGGTACCGGTACTGTGAGGGCCTTCTATCTGAGTCATCACAAAGAGAAGTTAGAAGTCCTTTTTTAATGAATCCACTGTTATGCAAATGACATTAATCCACTTATGAGGATTAATCAGCCTAATCAGCTGGCCTAATCAGCTGTTAATAGTCCTACCTCTAAATGATGCCATAAAGCAACTAAATGTCAATGTGAATGTATTTATTTATTTATTTTAAAGATTTAATTATTTTATTGGAAAGGCAGATGTATAGAGAGACAGAAAGGAAGATCTTCCCTCCAATGATTCAGTCCCCAAGTGGCTGCAACAGCTGGTGCTGAGCCAATCCGAAACCAGGAGCTAGGAACTCCAGGTCTCCCATGTGGGTGCAAGGTGCCAAGGCTTTGGGTCGTTCTCAACTGCTTTCTCAGGCCACCAGCAGGTAGTTGAATGGGAAGTGGGGCTGCCTGGATTAGAACCGGTGCCCATGTGGGATCCTGGTGTGTTCAAGACGAGCACCTTAACCATTATGCTGTTGCACCTGGCCCTGTCAATGTGAATTTTGGAGAGGACAATCATTCCAACCAAACTAGTACACTATGCAGTAGTGTTTCTCCTGTAGATTCTATGTTGATTTGGAAGAAATTTAAATCATACTACACCATATTTATTCAAATAGTTAGCTTTCCTGTTGCTCATTCCTTTGCTTCCATAAAAATTTATATCTAACATTTTTGTTCTTCTTGAAGGATTTAAGCTAGAAAGGGATTTTTTTTTTCACTTTTTTATGTGTTTCAAAACGTTTTTTACACATTCATTTTTCACTTTCAGTAAGCAAGGGCTTCTAGGTTGAGAAAAGTTTCTTTTATCACTTCAAAAATGTTCCTCCACTGTCTTCTACTTTGGTTTCTGATGAGAAATGTTTTGTATTGTGATCTGGTTCCCTGCGTATATCATGTCTCTTTTCTCTGGGTGCTTTTATTGTTTTCCCTTTCTCATTAAATGATCTTATTATGAGTTGCCCACAAGGAGTTTCTTGACGTTTCTTGTGTTCAGCTTCTTGGACCTGTGGATTTATAGTTTCATCAGATTTAAAAGACTCTTGTCCAGTATCCTTTAACTGCTTGTTTGCTGCTTCTCACGCCCCTGTCCTTTGGAGACCTTAATGAAATATGACTCTGAAACTGTACTACAGTTCCCTGATACTCAGAGTATCTTTTACATTTTTAGTCTCATTTCTTTCTGTGTTTCAATTTGGATTGTTTCTGCTGCAATGCATTCAAGTTCCTTAATACGTAGCATCCGAGACAGTATTAATCCTACCTTTATATTTTCATCTCAAATACAGTAGTTCCAGCTCTTAAAAGTTTTTTGCCTTAATATCTGTTCTTACTATATTCAACTGTTTCTGTTGAACAAACAGAATAGGTATAGCTAACACTTTAATTTCACATTAATTTTTCATCTTTGCCATTTCTTAATTTTGATTCACTATGTATGCTTCTTATTATATGTTGCCTTTCATACTTTTTGGTATGTCTGGTGATTTTTTTATCTGGAACCAGATATTTCAAATTTTATCTTAGTGGGAGGTGAGCATTTGTTTTTTCTATACATGTTTCTTTTATAAAAAACATTTATTTACTCCAGAATTATAGACAAAAGGAGAAACAGAAAGAGAGACCGAGAGAGCGATCTTCCATCTGCTGGCTCACTTACCAGATGCCCATCACAGTCAGGGCTGGGCCAGGCCAGAACCAGGAGCCAGAGCCTCATCCTAATCTCCCAGATCATTAGTAAGGAGCTGGATTGCAAGTGGAGCAGCTGTAACCTAAACTTGCTCCCATTTAATCTTAAATGTAAAGAGAGCAATGTACTTAGTTTACCTGAGAGAGACAGAAACAAACACACAGGGAGAGATCTTCCATCTACTGGCTCACTCCCCGAACTCCCTCAGTTAGCTGAAACTGGGTCAGAACAGGGACAGGAACAAGATAAGGAACAAGAATCAAGAACAAGATCCAAGTCTCCCACATGGGTGCCAGTTATTTAAGTAGTTGAGTCATTACCTGTTGCCTTCAAGTGTTTCTACCAAGAGGCTAGAAACCAAAGTGGAACTGGGACTCAAACCCAAGCACCATGACCTGTTATGCATGCATCTAATGTTCTAAGGCAGTATCTTAACTTCTTTTTTTTTTTTATGTGATACATTTTTTTATGCACTGGGATTCCCCCCGCCCCTCCCAAAACCCTCCCCCCACGATGGATTGCTCCACCTTATTGCATTTCCATAATTCAAATTCAGTTGACATTCTTTCATTGGAGGTATTTACCAAGCACAAAGTCCAGCATCTTATTGTCCTGGTAAGTTCAATAGTTTCTTGGTGAGACCATCTCTGGTCTGAAGGTAGAGCCGGCAGAGTATCATTCCAATCAATTAAAAGTCCCAACATAATATTTCCAACCATTTACAACATTGTGGCATTAATTGACATGGTATTGATTAACCAATACGTTAATAGGAAAATGCAGGTTCTCAACCACAACCTGTGACTTCTTGATAGACATTTCAATTTTGGTTTACATTCAACCGTATTCTATACACCTTAAAATGGCTTAGATTGCTATTCAGCTGTCTCATGCCTATTTTAATTTTAGTCTTTAGCAGATCATAACTGGTAACTCATAGACAACAGACTCGAATTAGCATTAGACAATAGCAAAACTACAAAGGCATATGGGGGAATCAGGAGTAATCCTAACAACCTCTTAACAGGAGGTCATACTCATAGAGCAGGGGGGGGACCCCAGAGTGGAGCAGGCGGATAGGAGGAGGCTTTTATCCCAAACCTGAAGACTCCTAGATCCTCACCAAGGACTATCAGTATGAGCACCCCGAGGGCTACATCCCTACTGCCAAGGAGACCACGGGGAAATGGAGTGCCTTCGGAGACCAAGAACTCTGAGGTCAACCACCCCCATTTGGATCTACCACATGGGATGGAAGAAGCCCAAATCCTGCCTTGCAGGTTCCAAGGTCATCGGAACAACAACCAGGATCCCTGAGCGGTCCACAGAAACAGAAGAACAGTAAACTTCCTTCGGGACTAGGGAGAGGAGCTTTCTCTGGTCCTTGCCTGCTTCCAAGTATCTTAACTTCTAAGCCAAATGCCTGCCTAACCCCTTGAGCTGGTTTGTTTGTTTGTTTTAATGTGATTAAGCTGTTTGGATACACCTGATTCATTCATGTCTGCGGTTTTTTTAGGTGGGATTAAGGTATGGTTAAATTGTTTTTTCCAACTATTGTAGCAAGATCTTTCTGATTGCTTTTATATTCCAGTTATTTGTAGCAGGCACTGTTCCTGCTTCTGTGAGGACTTCAGACATAATTCTTTATCATCTTTTGGTGGCTCTTTCTCCTTCTTCATGTTTCTTAGCATGCGACAATTGGACATTACTCAACTGATTACTCAAGAGTGAGCCTGGAAAGATCTTGTCTGTTTTCTGTGCAGCTGTCTTCTGGTGTTCTGCACTGCTACTGCCTCGGTCTGCACTACTCAGCCTGTGTCCTCAACACAGGGAGACCATTAGTCTTTACCTCAGAGTCTCTTCTCTCTGCAGTGTAGCCAAAAAAGTCAGGCCTCACTACAATCTGGATTAACTATAGGGCACACCTCCTTTGTTTCCCAAATCCTATAATCAGCACTGCTCATTCTTTGTTGTTAAGTATCTTCTTGTTTGATTTACTGCTGTTGTTTGTTTGTGTTTTATTCTATCTATTCCCTCTGTCTTTTTAATTTTAGTGGTTTTAGGCAGGAAGGTAAACCCAAACCATGTTACGTCTCTGGTTCTTGAGGAATCCATTGCCAGTCTGAGTTTCTTTATACGCACAATACATGGTCACACATCAGGCACAGACTATCAATGAGGTAAAAAAAACTTCCAACTTATGGATTTTGTTTCCTTTATTTTCCAGAAAAGCCATAAAAGATGAATAATGCCCAGCCTTTGCCTTTATCCTGTAAGCGCTCAAGCCCACCCTGGTTTGATGCTGACTTACTTGCTCAAGACCCGTCAAAGTAAATTCTAGCCTCACAACATGGGAAACTGACTTCCTGAGCTGGGTAATGTTTTGCCTTGGCATATCCCTGAATTTTCTAGGTGCTATTTTCTAACCACACAGAGCAGATCTCTGTAGGTGAGCATAGAATAAGCATTCTGAGCCGTTTGCTGTGCTAAGGCACAAAAGAAATGCAAGAGATTGAGGCACATGTCTATAAGAAATGTAAAGTAGCGTGACTTCCTTCTGCAAAGCTGTAGGAAAACCCCAGTTACACAGCAATTTATATTTGGGGGATCCAGGATGCTTAGCTACTTTTCCATGTAGCCTCACTCGTTATTCGTGTTATTTGTTAGATTGTCTTTTCATTTCAATCAGTAAGTCCCAGATACAAGTTCAGACCAATGTGGCTCTTCTTGCCCCTTCTTCTTCAGTCTCTATCCCCAGTCTGTTCCTGGCTGACCACATGCTTAGATCCCTCAAGCGGAGTGATGATTTCTCCTGACCCACACAGCCAGTCATTATTTATTCTACTTTACTCTCACCCCTTCTCACTCTCCTGGTGGGAGCATTGCAGTGGCTGCTGGCTAGAAAATTAGCCCAGGGAGCTGCTTCTGTCAGCCCCTTTTCTCATTATACTAGTAAAAAATTTAACTGTGACATTCTCTGTCCCTGCATGTATCTGTGTGTGTGTGTGTGTGTGTGTGTGTGTGTGTGTGTGTGTGTGTGTGGAAGCACACTGTAGGGGCTAATAGTGAGTAATCTGACTGTGGCTTTCTCACACATTTTACTCTTCCTTTCTCTAGAGTAGCTGCCGCGGTGCAGGGCACTCACGTATTGTTGCTCCGCATTATAAGCTGAGCTTGTGGGTTTATGTGTCATCTCAGTGCTTCTGCCAGGTTGTTTTCTGGCTGGATGTGATATCGTTTCATTCATTGTCAGGGGGCTGCACAAGATACCTGGGTTGCTCAAGAGACGCGACACTTACTTGCCATGTGATAGCAGAGGCTTCTGTTTATTTCTGTGACTGCTCCTCTTGCAACCCTCTGTGGGATCCCTGGATGTCTGAGCTGATGGGGAAGCTGGAAACCATGCAGTTTCACTGAGGTTTTAAGGGTTTGTGCTTATAGGTATTTTTGAGTCAACCCTAGATGACTTTACAAGGACTTCGTTTATTTTTTAAGTACCCTTATTATTCCAAATCTGTTCTGAGTCTCAGTTCTGCAGTTGCACAAGCTTTGAACTAATGACATTCTTAGTCCCACACAGCTAAGCTCTGGCAGGGTAATTAGTAGCCACTGGAGCTGGCTGTAGGCAGGCGCTGTGCTTCCTAGCTTCCTCTGTGTGTCAGCAGCGTCTAGGTTGGTACTAGGCACACCAACAGTGCAGGTTAACGGAACGATTGATTGAGAAGAAAGCTGCTTATTTCTTTAGAATAGCATTTTTTATTTGGGCCACAGGCATGAGCTTTTCTCTTCTGTGCTCTGTTGTTCGCAGAGTTGAAAAACTAAGAGATTTTAGGTGGACGTATCAAAAAGGCAAAGTTAATTCCCAAGGACCTATCAGTTTCTGCAAATTTCACTATATCAAAGTTGGTGCGAGAAAAATAAAAGTAATGAGGTGAAAAATGCAGAAAACAATACTTTGATAGTGGGGAGTTTGTGCATTTTATGTTAGAGAAAGCTTTTCCCTAGGTTGTATGCCATTGAATCAACAGAAGAGGGAGAGACATGTACTGGTTCCTGGAAAAGGTGTTGTCACAGTGAACAAAGCAGAGTAATACCGGCCTAATTCAGTTTGGGGGGAAAAACACATTACATTTTCCATTGTGCCTTAAAGTTATCTGTTTAATTGACTATCTGACTATTTGGTTCTTTACAGTTTTCAAGTTGTTAGAAAGACTCTATAATTAGCTACAAGTGGTATGAGATAGGAACTGGTAGAGGAAGTTACAGCACTTTGTATTTGTGTCTCATTAACGAGCCTTCAGGTTAACATTACCAGTTCATTTCTGGGGACATGTCATTCAGGACAGAAGATCCCTTTTATTTCCAGCTCTTCAGGCAAAGCTTGTATAACCCCAACTTAACCACAAACAGTGTCTTCTGTTGAAGACATGTGTGAACGCTGGGCCTGTCTTTGGCTGGCCTTGCGCCTGCCAGTGGAAAGTTAACCTTTGTCTGACCGATTCTAGGGCACAAGGAGGTCTGTTTCAAGGAGCAGGGAATATGTAATTGACACAAGCACATTTGCCGACTCTATCTCCTACATTCCAGCTCTCTGGGGGAAGTCATGTCACCCCATGGTGTGTGATGCCGCTCCAAACTATTTGCAAGAAATAATCTAAATGTCAAGTTGTGGGTATCATGGGGCACTGCACATGTTGAGACAAAACAAACCCAAGTGTGAGGAAATGTACAGTGAAGCTTGTTTCAAAGGTTGTGCAAAAAGAAACTTCAAATCATCCAGGACCCAGTAAATGCAAAGAGCCAGAAGGACTTTGTCGCCCTCACTTCAGGGTCCAGTCCATAAAGGGCAGAGTTGCTAATGCAGGTGTCAGTATACTTCTTCAAAACTAATTCATAGGACATTCACCCAGCAAGCATGTCTTGAGGGTATCCATGTGCCAGACTATGTGCTAGGCCTTATGGGTGAAGCAGTGGACACTACAGAGATCCTAGTCTCACAGAGCCTGTCCAACGGGAATAAAAGATATGACTGCACGCAAGCCAGAGCATGTGTCCTTTTGAAAAGTCCTATGAAGAAAATGAAGCAGGATGAAAACGGAAAGGAAGGGGCAGTGTGCTTCTTTCTAAGGGGACTAGAAACAGTCTCTGAATGGGTAACATTTAAGAGAAAAATTCCTTAAAGCCCTAATTCCATTTCCTACCTATCTCAGTCTTTAGCTAAATTAGCACACATTTCTTTGTCTGAACAATCAAAGCTGGTGCTAGGCATGCTGGCAGCACTTGGCTGTTTCTACAAAATCTGTAATTGACTCCACTGTTGGTTAAATTGGCTGAGATTCTCTGGAGCTGAACTGTAGGTGATTCAAGAAGGATGCCCTCTTCCTATTGTGTTTCACTTCTCAGCCAAAAAAGAACAGGCTGTACATTATCCAAATAAGCTACGTGCAAGAGTGTAATAAGAAATTCTGCTGTCCCTGGAGGAACATTACAAGAGGAATGTTGTAATGACAGAGACCCTTGGAAAGAGGATAGGAAATAGCCTTTAGCACTTTCCGGTTGGAGGAATTTAATTTTACTGTGTCTCAATTTCCTTAGATGCAGAGGACAGTGTTTGCTCCAGTGGGATCTACTAAGAATTAAATATCTCATAGGGCCTGCAATGTGGCATGGTAAGCTAAGCTTTTGCCTGCAGAGTTGGCATCCCATCTGGGCACCAGTTCAAGTCCTGGCTGATCCACTTCTGATCCTGTTCCTTGTTAATGCACCTTGGAAAGCAGCAGCAGATGACACAAGGCCCTGTGCCCTGGCATCCAGATAGGAGATCTAGACGAAGCTCCTGTCTCCTGGCTTGAACCTGTCCCAGCTCTGGCCATTGCACCCATTTAGAAAGTGAACTAGTAGACGGATAATCTCTTCTCTCTTCATGTTCTCTCTCTCTGTAACTCTGCCTTGCAAATAAAAATAAATATGTTACAAAAAAACACAAGGGAGATCTCTTTGTAAAGTTTTTAGTCTGGGTCCTAGGGTATGGCATGGAGGTCAGCATTTGAAATATGTAATCATCATTGTTAGTAAGGTGGCTTGTTGGCAAAGCTTTCTTTCTGTTTAGTCACATGCTCTAAGAGTAAGTGTAAAGACTGGCTAGCGTTATTTTTTATTTCATTCTTTCGTTGTGTCATTCATTTCTTTAAGGACTGGTTATTGAATGGTAGGCATACTGGATTCGGCATATGTGTGGAGATTAACAGGTATGCTTGATTTCTGACCAGTGACAGAGGGGACTGAAGCTTCAAAGAGGACTTGTTCCAGATGATCTTTGAATTCTCGTGTAAGCTGGTTGGTCTGGGAGTCACAGGCACTTACTCATCATCCAATAAACAGAGAAATACAAGATTCTGGGAAAGTGCTGAGACTGTATGGGATCCTCCAGGACTCCAGAACAGGTCATGGAATGCCTCCTGGGGCCTGAGCCAGGGGCAGGAAGACAAAGTTGTTTCTAGGATTCTGCATTCTCTTGCAACTCCTCACATCAAAAGCAGAATAAGAACATTTCTTTGTGCACTATGTGGGAGTTGATCAGGTATTGTCACAAACATAATCTTGAATGATCCTTTCACTACAACAGGACAAGTCAGGCGTCCACATCCTTATTCCACAATGAAGGAATTGAAGTTCAGAGAATTTAAGTGAATCATCCAAGGCCCCAAAGTGGCAGAGCTTTCTGCCAACTGAGCTTAAGAGTTTGGCAGGTGTTCCCAGGAATTGGGAGGAAAAGTTCTATATTGTTGGGGGATCTTCTTCAGTTAGGAAAGAATTCCCCTCACACATAATCTTCCTCCATGGAAGGCAGGTCACTGACAAGGGTACAGAAGAGCCAACTCCCTCCTATTGCTTAGACCATGCCATCCCTGACAGTTCTGTGTGAAGACTTCCCTCTTCAGGTCAGACTTTATACACATGCCATCCCACATTCACACTATTTATACCCCCTGTGCCTTGCAGAATAAGGGATTTTTCTTCTTGGGGACCATGCAGGGCAAATGTACCTGAGATCCTACTGCTCCACGCTCTTGCCCAGCACCAGTCCTACAGGCTGGGCCTGTCTGGGAAGCTGGCATGGGGGCTGCAAATGTGTACCAAGGAAAGCTCTGGTAACAAGGCACATCTAGCAACCCAGATGTCACATCCTGCTGCTGCCCAAAGGGAAGGAGGGCGAGTCAACAAAGGCTGCTGTGGCTGAAGCACTGTGTCAGCCCTCAGAGCTGGCAAGGGGACCTGCTCCCCATCTTTCTGATGACCACTTGCATAATTCGAAGAGACAGAGGAAAAATGTACCCTAAGGTATGGAGCAAGCAGGCGCTTCTTCCTGCTCAAGCTCTCTGTTCTGCAATGCCACAAACTTCCCATCTCTGCTCCTTTGCCAGTCTGCCTGCATCCTGCTCATGTGACCCCTGCCCCTGAAGGGCCAGACCCTCTTTCCTGAAAGGGTTCTATCAGGAGCTCACAGAGGAATCTCTTCTGTTATCATGTCACATGATGGCACACAACAGTCTGTCCCATTGCATCTTACAGGAAGCTGATATTCCAATGATGTTATTAAAAAGTGGCACCTTGAGCCACACTGTGAGAAAATCTTTCTGGTGGGGTTGGGAGGAGGCTGCGATGCCTTTTCCCCATGGAGCTCACTTCAGCCACTGCCTTTGATGTCTGGTGACATCTCCACACCGTGATGCATGTACGCGCGTACGCATACGTGCATCCCATAAACACATCTCCTGTTTGGAAAAAAAATGAGGAAGTTGAGGGACTTATTCAAGGTCACTCACAGGGACAAGAAAGTCAAGTCATTTACACAAGGGCATACAGCATCCAGCCCGGTGCTTCCTGGCTCTTAATCCTCCTCCATGACCTCTGCTCAGCCACCACCTCACCTCCTTTTCAGCTGAAAAAATGTGTAATGCATGCCACAAACGCCCCCTGCAATTGAGTGTATCACTTCCTGACAGTGGCTTTTAGCTAACAAGAGTGCTGTTAACTCTCCCTCCCTATGGGTATTTCTCAATTCAAGGTTGTGTGTTTTTTATTTTTGCTTGCCGAGAGAAACACACACTCTGCTCAACCTTACTCTCCAGTTCTGCTGCAGAGGACAGCCCAGTATGAGGAGGCAAGAGATCTTTGTTCCAGCTCCAGCTCTGCTCCTGACTAGCCTCAGGGCTTTGGGATTGGTGCCTGGCCTCTCCATGATACTACTTCGTCAGAAATGAGTGCAAATTATAATCCCTCATCTGCCAACCTCATGCAGACATTGGTGGGAAGCAGGGGAGATTATTATCTTGAGAAGTTTTGAAATTTTTAGAAGAAAAAGTTATTTCCCGTCTAGAGAGACTGGGTGGACTAAGTCAGAATCAGGCAGCACTGGTTCAAATTTCAGCTCCAGTTGTGTGCTCTTGGGCAATTTATTTAACTGGAGTCTGCATAAAATGGGGAGGCCAGAACACTTTAGCAGCATCCTGGAGAGGATTCTATGAGGAAGTCTGTTTCAAAGCTCCTAGCAGAGCTAGGGCATGAAGAAGGTGAGCAGCCCTTGTTAGTTTGTTTCTCCTTGGTACCTCAGGCCCCACAATTCCAGTGCACATACATGGAGACACTTAGAGGTAATTTCATGTCTCGTGTGCACCTGTCACTGTGCCTGCTGCATTGCAGGAACTCCACACTATTCTGTGCATATGAATGAGAATTGCAGATTACACATGGACATTTTAAAAGTTGTTTAATTTTTTTTGTTTTCATTGGAATGTCAGATATACAGAGAAAAAATTGTTTAATTTTGAGGTTGAAGTGTAGCAGCTGATGCTCTACATGGATCCAGCTTCCTAGCTGGGAGCATGGGAGAGAATTTGACAGTTTTACTCATATTTGAACAATTGAGTGGTAATTGGTGCATTTAACTCCTAGATCTGCTTAGGATGATCCAAATCTAGCACCAATCTTCTGCATTTAGAACAAATCAGACTTATGATCTGGCCCATCCAACACTGCCACAACTAGTTTCACATCAGGAAGTCACGTGGACAAGAAAACACTTGGGGGACATTCCCTTGTGAAGACTCGACATGCTTGGCCAGAACCGTCTCATCATGGAAGAGCCAACTTTTGAAATTACTGTCAAATTGAGCTGGCTGATGGTTCTGGTCTCCAGCTAGTCCATCACAGATGCAGAGGAGGAAACTTATCTCAAAGGTAAAAAGTAAGGCATATACAAAAGAACCCCAGCAGGACCCTGAATGAATGATGCTTGACAGCCTGGATAGCACTATGATTTTACAAGGTCCCTTTCATATTGCTTTTCTCGGCATTTTTAAAAAGTTGTTTTGGACAGATTTTTTCAGTGTATTTTGCACCTTATACATCATTGTTTTTAATATTACTCTTTAAGTTATCAAACACAACTTTTTCCATTAAGTCTAATCTCTTAATTAGTTTTTAATACCTTGAATTTTTTAAAAACATAAGCATTATGGTAGGTAAGACTGGAGTCAAGGCTTGGAGACAGAACAGAGAACAGCAAAAAGAATGATGTCTGAAAGTCTAGAACTGGTGTTTGAGCATCTTCTTTCTCCTACTCTCTTAGAAAATTGAATAGGGCTCAGCACGATAGCGTAATGGTAAAGGTCCTCGTCTTGAACGCACCAGAATCCCATATGGGCGCCTGTTCTAATCCCAGCAGCCCTGCTTCCCACCCAGCTCCCTGCTTGTGGCCTGGGAAAACAGTCAAGACGGCCCAAAGCCTTGGGACCCTGCACCCATATGGGAGACCTGGAAGAGCTCCTTGGTCCTGGCTTTGGATCGGCTCAGTTCCAACTGTTCCGGCCGCTTGGGGAGTGAATCATTGGAGGGAAGATCTTCCTCTCTGTCTCTCCTCCTCTCTATATATCCACCTTTCCAATAAAAATAAATAAGTCTTGTTTAAAAAAAAAAGAAATTAATGAATAGACAACCCTGAACTCCAGAGCCATAACACTCCGCGTGAGGAATTTACAACTGCCCTCTTGGTTGTCTAAAGTGAGTATTCATGGAAATGATGCATCAAGCTAGCTTCTCAAGATTCTGTTGTTGCTTTTGTTAAAAGTTAATCAACAACCCTCCAGTTATTTATGACTTAATAAGTGTATAAAGAAAAGAGTCTCATCAGTCTAAAAATAAAATACAAGAAAAATGCTTTTCATCCATAATAAGACATAGTCATGATCAATAACTATAAGCAAACAGAAAAATGTCAGGCGAAATGCCCACCTCTGCAACTCCCATGCAGCACCACTTTGCAGAGATTGGAGCATTTTGCTTTTCCTTCCTGAGAACACCCATAGTTATGTGAAATTACATATGCATGTATTTCCTTGCATTCAGGGGAACAGTCAAATGTGATTAGGTCCCAATTGTCTGCTGTCATCTCTTGTTTTTAGAGCGTTTATGCCATGGTTCCCTGATTGGATTTTAAAGCCAGAGTTCTCAAAGCTTTGTGACTCTGGGTAAAATCGCAAAGCCTTTGCTTCATTGCCTGTGTGGCACAATGATGACATGACTACTTGAGAGCTGTTTGTGACAAAGTTAATACAGCCATGACTGCAATCAGAGCCTGACTCAGAGAAACCCTTCCATCAATGACCTATCACCAGAGCCAGATCTGATCATTCTAAAGTGCCATGATATTGCCTTGATTTTGATCATGTGTCTATATTCTCAGCCTTCCATCTACTGCAGCTCAGCATAGCTGCATGTTTTAATGGGGTGTAGGAAGTAAGGTGTTGTATTTCCTCCCAAGCTGCTCTTTCCTTCAAAAGCACAGGTACTTGACCATGTGCAGCCACCCTTCTCAAAAGCTCTCAGAACTTGGAGTGAATGCAATCACTTTCTCACTTGGCAGCTCTCACATGCGCCACATGTCCATGGCTATTTCCAGCTGATGAGTTTATATCTCAGCTACACTGCATCTTAGCAATCTTCCAGCAAGACTTGGCTTCCGAAGGGATCATGACTGGCCAGTTGATCTGTTAAATAATATGCCAAATACTGAGGAAACAACGAGGAGGAGAAAATTACATTCACACTTCTTTATTGGTGCCATTAACAGCATTTTGTCATCCAGCTGATGAAGCAGTGCCATCTCTTCGAAGGCGTCACATCACAAGACTGCCTGGAGCCTCGTCCATCCGCTCACCCCTCAACCTAACTTTGCCCTTGGCTCCCAAGCGGGGGAGGCCAAGGAGGACCAGAGCCAGACTTGGGATGATGCCCTGGAATAGAGAAAGCCAAGGGACTGTGCTTTCCAGCAGTCTCTCCTTGCATGCTAAAACCACTGTTGGGTTGGTATCATCAAAGTCCTGACGAGCTCTCCCTGCCGAGTGCTGTGGAGGTCAGGGGACTCTAGGCTGCAGCGCCACCAACCTCATCCACTTGCCTTTCATTTTGTACTACCTGGCTACTGAGACCTGTCTTCTCTGGATGTGCACTAAAATGAATGCCTTCTTTGTTGCTGTTGCTGCTGTGTGTTTAATACAAGAAACTCAGCATGTATGCTTTAGACAAACTGTCATCAAATCTCAAAGCGCAGGGTGAGGCTTTCGGCACAGAGGTTAAGATGTGACTCAGGACACCTGCAACCTATATCAAAGAGCCTGAGTTTGTTATGGCTCCACTCCTGATTCCAGCTTCCTGCTAATGCACACCCTGCGAGGCAGCAGATGTTGAGCATGCCTCAAGTGTTTGGTTTCTGTCACACATGTGGCAAACCTCAGTTGTGTTCCCAGCTCCTGACTTTCATTCGGCCCAGCTCTAGGAGGTATTTGGAGAACAAACTTGTGAATGTCTTTTTCTATGTCTATTTCTTAAATTATTATTATTTTTAAAGCACAGCATGGGATCTTCTTCTCAGACCTATTCCCACAATAGCCCCAGTCCATCTTCCTTTTGGGGCCAAGCAGGCCCCTTCTGAGAGCAGCCCAGACAGGGCTCTGCATAGCATATCATGTTCTGGGGTACTTAGCAATGGAAGGCATGGCCCCTGCTCTGTCCCCAAATCAAGGAGCGTACTTGCTGTGTTTTAATTACTGCTTCTGTGAAAGGCATCACTTGGAGAAGAGGCTTCAGGAATGCTTGGGAAATAAAAAACCCAAGTAGCAAACAAACAAACAAACAAACAAACAAAATATTCACACTGTAACCAGAATCATGGGGAAAGCAAACACAGTCATTAGTGGAAGATACCTAGGGCAGCCCTTCCAAATCTGCACCCTTTCAAGGCAGCCATGAGCTGAGTTCATGAGCTCTGAGAAAGGCTCAGAAGAAAAGCAGTAGAGTGGACAGTACCTCTGCCCAGGGCTCCAGCAACACCCCTGGGTCTGAGACCGCAGTCTGGCATGGTGAGCAGAGGAGAGGTGGGTACCTAGTATCACATGTGATCCCAGAGACATAGGGAGAAGTCTGGTACACTGCGGCTAGCCCCAGAATTGTGCTGCGTGCCATCTAAGAAAACAAACACATCCCTCAGCTCTGGGGATGTCTGCGTCTGGGACAGGTTGGAGTTGAGCACTTAGGGAGATGTGTTGAAGCTTCCTCCTTGGGACTGGTGTAACAGGCTGCATCTTGGGACAATAAGGAGATTTCATTCTGGAATCCCTGGCAGGGACCTTGTTCCCAGGTGCTTGGGTGTGGCTATAAATCCTGACCTAGTGGACAGGGACCCACAGGACACCCCGGTATGAGTATAGAACCATCTCTAGGAGGAAGGAGATTCAACTTCACCCAGTCACATTGATTTGCTCAAGTGTCTTGATTGAGGTTAGCAAACGTACTGAGGAAGAAATGCCAGAGCCATTGTATAGCACTGCCATCACTCTTGTCCTGGTCTGAGAAGGTGTGATTAAGAGGCAAAGCCTTTACAGACCTAACATGAACATTAAAAGTCTCTAGACTTTGGATTGCAAATATAACTGCAATATAACCTAGCTGAAGTTGACAAATCCATGGACTTCCTTGGTACACATTTTCCTACTAGACTGCACAATGCATTCATAAAGTCAGGAGCTGCTTCTGTTGAATTCTCTGCTCTTTATTCTGCACCTATCACTCAATAAATATTTGTGGAGTGAATAAATGTGTGATGAATAGACGCAGAGGCCAGCGTTTGAGAGCTACCTTTTGGCGTGTGTTGTTTAGCATGCTGAGTGATTAGCTCCTCACAAAGCTAATCAGCTCTCACCTTCCAGTCGGCTGTGCACTGCCCCTAGACACTCTCCACACCTCTTGTCTTGTCGAATTCCCAGCACACACATAACTCTGACATTGCTTTTAATATGTATGCTGTTGCTATGTAAGGTTTAATTCCTAGGAGAAAAGTCACTTTGCAACTATTTAGTTTCCATAGAAAACAACAACAACAAAAAAGGCCTCTCAAATATCTTCTTTCCAATAAAGAAGACCTTGTCCCAAAATGATCAAGGGACTTAAAAGAACCAATTACAGCTGTGAGGCTGTTTGCTCTCTCTTCACACAAGTGTTAATAAAATACACATATGGTGGGAAGACATAACTGAACATACTTTGAAAATACAAGGAAACACATAGGCTTTCTCTTAGGTGAAAAAAATATTTTTCCATGTTTAGGTTATTTCTAACATCTTTCTGTGGAGACACATGCACTTCTCCCCTGTAAAAGATTTTCTTAAAGATCCTGAATAGTAGAGGAAGTATGAACAGAAGCATGCTGCCCTTCCTTGAAAGTAGCCTGGATGACCTATCCCTCACACCACCTGTCAAGGGAGCTGATCGTTGCAGAGGCTTCCACTGTACTCGAGTCTCTGCAAATGAGAGTAGGATTGCACCTCATTTAGAACTGTGTGTCCAGCACCTATACTAATGTCTGGTACAGAGGAGAGGCTCAATACCTGTTCAGAGAATGTATGATTTTGGGCAAATGAATGAGAACCTAGGAGTGGGGAAAAGACTTGGGACTCCTGCTCATTTGTACCTCTCAGAGAACTTGGAGGCATGGGGGCGGGGGGCTCACCAACAGGCACCCTGCCTTCTCCCTGAGAACCCTCCTCATAATCAGTGCCCTCATCTCAATTTCCAGTTGGTGCCACTCTTTCTAATGCCTCGGATCCTTTGGTCAAAGGTGTGAGTATCAAGTAACGAGAGAGAAAAGAAAGAACCACATTCTGGTTCTGGCCTTGTGTTTCCCAGGGTCTCATTTGCAAAATGAGCCCATGGCCCATGTAAGCCCCGAAATCATTTCTAACTCTGACAGTCTGTGGCCTTTCCCTGAAACATTCCGGACTTGGGAGCATTTTGTCTCTCAACACTGCTTTTACTCACCCATTGTTTCATGCTGTGTGTGCAGTAGGCCAATTAGCTGGGTAATTGTCGCTGAACACAAGCTTATTCCTAATGAGACAGTGGCTGGGTTCACAGCACAGCAATTAGCCCCCAAATGAAATAACTGCTCTGGAAGGGACACAAAACAACTCTTATAAGTTCATCCTTCCTCCCCTCTGGTTACATCAGAAGGGACACTGTCTCTGTGGCTTTGTCACTTTCTCCTTGACCCCTCTGTGGTCTTTTCTGTGTCATTTCTCTGGCTCTTAGTTGCCTAAGAGCCTCACAGCCCCATGTCATGCCATTCTCCTGACCTACGACCTTGCAGCTCCCAGGAACCAAGTGATGTTTCCCTTCTGTACCTACAGAGCTCTTACAGGTCATGCACAACCAACTTACTCCATGAATAGAATTACCACATCCAAAGCATGCAGACAAGAGGCCAGGAAAATGAGGTGACTTACCTTCAATCTTCACAAGATAGCAACATCTGGGGTGCACAGACTTAACTACTTTTTTTTTTTAAAGATTTATTTTATTTTTATTACAAAGTCAGATATACTGAGAGGAAGAGAGATAGAGAGGAAGTGGAGCTGCCGGGATTAGAACCAGCAGCCATATGGGATCAAGGCGAGGACCTTAGCCACTAGGCCATGCTGCCGAGCCCAGACTTAACTACTTTTGTCTGTTTCTAGAATGTAGTAATAATGGGTAAGAGAGATGGCTGCTAATAATATAATCCACAATCAAGCATTCACTTCCCATACAAGCACTAAGCAAGGGAGTGGTGACAGGTATCTGTTACTAACAGATATGAGCATGTCTTTGCAGTCTAAGGCCCTTTGTAAACAGATGGTAATACACCTGACCCAAGCCAGTCCTTTTCTTTCCTCCCCTGCTGCTAAATGTTTCCTGGCATGCTGATGGCCCCTTGGCAAAAAGGATAGTATGCAGTAGCCTATTTTCTTTGGTTTGGGGCCAAACACTTGACCAGAGAGGGATGCACCATTTAGGGTAGACAAGTTGGGCCAGTAGTAGAGAGAGGGACTCCAGTCTGTTTCTGACTCAAGGGCCAGCTCAGGGATGGTGAGGAGTTTGTCAGCTGAAGAGAAGGCACTAGCAGTAGGCAGAGTGGCAAGAATTGCAATTCTGAGGCAGACCCTTTATATGCAAATTCCTGCTCAGCTAGAAACTGCTACCTATATGCTTGCCTCCTTTTTTTTGTTTGTTTTACAATAAATGTATTTTATTTTTTGATGATGTTTACACAGTTAAGAAGGATACATGCCCATGAGGACCACTTACTAGGTTTGAGAGGGTCGAGGAATAGGGGGAAGTAGGTGAGACAACTGCTTCTAATTTCCCTTTTTTCCTTATATCTGGGGGAAAGTGGAGAGAGAAGGGGCAAGGGCCACTCCCAGCAGCCCAACCGCATCTCATCCCAGGGTCCCCAATGGGGAGCATATTGTGAGGGTCCTGCATACATGGTTTTGATAGTTCTGAGATGCTATTGATTTCGTTGCCCCAAGGATAAGGAAATCCTTCCAAGGTCCATTAGTTTGCCTTCTTTAAACCTTAGTGTCATCAGCTGTGGAACAGAGATGCACCTCTCCCATATTGTGTGTAGCAAATACAATAAAGTATGGAAAATGTCCCACATAATCCCCAGGACATACTAACACATGAAAAATGCTGGCAAGCAATAGTAGCGGAATGACTAACAGCCCCAAATACAAATATGCTCAGTCCTGCTGCCAGCCAAACGAACAAATTTGAAAACATATTCAGCACTCAAAAATACCTTCCTGCCAGTGGGGGATGGGGATGTGACTTGGGGGCTGGAATAAATATGCAAATCTAGTCACAATCAGCTTGAATGGCACCCCCTAGAGCAGGGGTGGGGAATAGCAGCCTGAAGGAGGTATAAAACCTGCAATACCATTTGTTGTGTCCCTTCCAAGGCTACTGCAGACAAGACATGATTCAATAAATCTAGAGCAGGCAAAATTTTAAATTGGTAATTTTTTTTGACCCGCATAAGATGTTTAAGTATCCAAATGGCCCTTGAAAGGAAAGATTCTCCACATCTGCCGGAATAGAAGAGCATGGAGTTCACACACCTGGCAGGTGCAAACTGGACCAGAATTTTAGCAAGGTTGTACATCATTTCATACTCATTTTAATGTCTTAGACACTGAATATCAGGAAAGATGTTTGGTTTAGATTTGTTAATTAACTTATTGGGAAGCTCCTCAGTGGCACCTTTAGAATTCTCATGGCAAAAAGCACATTGTGCACATTCCCTTTCCTAGTGTTAAGTCTGTTTTTAAAAATGATTTTTATTGTTTCCCATGACACAGTTTGTAGGTATGAGGATTACCCTTTTCCCTCCTGCCATTTTGCTCTATATTATTATAGTAGTGTAGTCTTTTAAGAATAGTCACAAATTTTACATTCTGCTGCTTAAGTGCATAGTTAGTGGCATTGTAGATATGGACAAAGGTATAAAATATAGCATCATATTATCAAGGTATCTTTAACTGTTACACAGGGAGTTCTCCTTGTACTATGGAGTAGGGATGTGTGCTGCAATGAATCATCATTTCCTGGTATGCTAGTCTCCACTACACAGTTTTCTGTGAGAATATATGTACATGCTTGTACATATATGTTTATTTTGTATTTTGCTTAAGTGATGTCTTTTATCAGAGAGAACATACGATATTGGTCCTTTGGGTACTGGCTTATTTCACTGAGCATAATTGTCTCCAGTTGGGACAATTTTTCTAGTGTTAATTCTTTATTTTTTAAGATTTTTAAAAATTTTTATTGGAAAGTTAGATATACACAGAGGAGGAGAGACAGAGAGCAAGATCTTTCGTCCAATGATTCACTCCCCAATGAAGCCCGGAGCCAGAAGCTTCTTCCAGGTCTCCCACTTGGGTGCAAGGTCCCAAAGCTTTGGGCCGTCCTCCACTGCATTCCCAGGCCACAAGCAGGGAGCTGGATGGGAAGCTGGGCTTCCAGGACTTGACTCAGTATCCATATGGGATCCCGAGCGTGCAAGGCGAGGACTTTAACCACTATGCTATCGCGCCGGGCCCTCTAGTGTTAATTCTTACCAGTTAAGCCAGATCATTGACACAGTGACTGTGGAGGTTTTCCTTTTTGCTACGTTCTGTGGCTGGAAGCAGCCTATTGGGTAAAATGTGTAGTTCCTGGATACCTGCTTTGATGTTAATGTTTCTTTTGGTAGGGGGAAAAAGAACTAGATTGAGACAAATCAATGTGAATTTGTGTTTCCACACTCTTCCCATCCCTTGTCCGCCCTGTCATTGCTAATTACATGAAATAGAGTTATAGAGAAGAGCATGAGTAACGCTGAAGCAGCCCCACGAAGCAACCTGAAACCCAGGATGGACAGGGCAGCTGGATGCCTGGAAAAAAAGATCACCCCTGTAAGCAGTGGGAAAAGTTCATGTGTGGAAGAACCTAAGATCACCAGGACAATTCTCTCATTAGTCCAGATGGCCAAATAGCCTTGGTTGTTATCCTGGGCTTACTCTCATTCCCCAGGGCTCAAGGCCTAATTATGAGGAGTTAAGAATGGGCAGGCTGTGACTCCACTTGTAGCAATCTTGGCTTAGAAATAGGGTTCAGTGCTGTCTACTCCCTGGAAAGTGGTATTATGCTATTTTTTCCAAGCACCCAGGGAGGTTATTGAGAAGAATGGTTGTAATCAGCAGAATTTGAGAAGGATCAGCTAACACTGGCTTTGCTTTTTTTTTTTTTTTTACAGATTTATTTATTAACATGAAAGCCAGCATTCGAGAGAGAAAGAGAAATCTTTCCTCTACTGGTTTACAACCCATTGAACATAGCAACCAAGGCTGTACCAGGCTGAAACCAGGAGCCAGTAGCTTTCTCCAGATCTCCCTTGTGGGTGGAAAGGGCCCAAACACCGTCCCATGCAATTAAGAGGCAATTGGATCAGAAGTGGAGCAGTTAGAACTAGAACCAAGTCCACATGGGATGTCAAAACTGCAGGCATCGGCCCCGTCTGCTGTGCCACAGTGCCAGCTTGGGCTCTGACTTTCTGACCTTTGGAAAGCCAACTGGATGTCCTTGTCTATTAAAATAAGAGAACAGAATCAATGAACCCTATGACCTTGGTCTCAAGCAGAAAGCTGCCATGCGTGACTCCTATTTCCATCGCTTAGGGAGTGAGTGTCCTTGGTGAGGTAGACACTGTTGTGTGTTCCAAGAGCTGTTTCTGTCTTGGGCACCATGAGAACAGTGCTTTCTGGATCCCTTATACTTAGTGTGTAATTACACACTTGGATCCACAAGCAAAGCAATATGTCTTCTCTGAGCTAGAATGTTTCATTGTTGAGGGGAGATCCTTCACTAGCTTCGTTTCCCTCTTGCCTCATGCAAGGCTCTTGGTTCAAGGCACTGATGGCTATGCCATCTTGGATTGCTATGTTACCACAAGGGAAACAGTTGCCCACCAATCACTTAAACTCATCTTAGATTTAAAAATGAGACATAAGCTTCTAAGATATTCTCCCTTAACTTCTCTTTCTTTAACATACAATTATTAATATAATGCACCTCTCCGGATTTGTACAAGGATTAGTAATGTAATATACATATGTGTATAGGAATTTTAACAATGCTTGCACACAGTAAATCCTTAGTAGACACTTGACAATCCTTGTTACTATCTGTACACCTATAATTCTACTATGTTATGCTTATTAGCAGTTATCCTGAACTATCACTTCTGTAGACATATTTTACAGCAAGTGCTGCCTGCTAGAGGGTGGAATTGTGACCTCTACCTTGTACATTGAAGTCCTAACTCCTAACATGATGGTGTTAGGGGGTGGATCATTCATGATGTGATCACGTTTCAATGAGGTTGGAGGGTGAGGCCCCATGATGGGATTAGTGGCTTCATGAGAAGAGTTCTTGGGATATTCTTTTCTCTTACTTCCAATTTGCTCCTTCTCTCTCTCTCTCTCTCTCTCTCTCTCTCTCTCTCTCTCTCTCCCCCTTCCTCCTCCCTCCCTCCCATCCTCTCTCTCTCTTTCCCATCCCCTCTTTCCATTTCACTTTCTCTCCCTCTACCTCTTTCCGTCTCCTCCTCACCTTGCTTCTCTCTTTCTCTTCCCACCAAGTCTGTGTTGTTACAATAGAGAAGACTCATATACTGCCCCTCTGCAAGCCTCCTTGGTGTTCCTACTGCTCCATTTTAGAAACTCAGTATATTGAATTTGAACTGTGTTCCATTTGGTAGTGTTCTCCAACAAACATTGAGACACTTAAAAGGCAGGAATTATATATTTTCTTTATGAGACTACCGTATTTATCCAATTGAGAAAATGTTTCATAGGCGTTTGTTAAGTAAATGTAGAGTGAGATTTGCCTCTTTTTTCCAGCTGAGCAGGAAACTACTGGGAGGGGCCAAGGGTGTACTGCATAACCCAGAATGAGACATCTGTGCTCGTTCAGTTATTCTTAAGGAGACTACCTGGTAGCCTTGGAAACAGGAGAGCATTGAAATCACACTAACATTGTCATGGGTAAGACAGGAGAAACTGAAGTAAGTGTGAAAGGAAGAGTGAATATGTGGCTTACAAATGAATTGCTCCCTGACTGACACAAATCTTGGAGTAATTCCTACTCATCTGCCACAGTACAGTTTTCCTATGGATACAATGAAGTAAGAACACAATTGATTTCTGCTCCAATAATTCTAGTCTGAAAACATATATCCAGAAGAAAATGGAATATATTAATGTACTTGGATACCTATAAGTTATATGGTTGAATTTTGGAACAAATTAAATGCTAATAAGAACTTGCACTTCCATAGTTTGCTAAGAACTGTATGTAGATTATTTCGGAATGGTTCTCAAAAGCACACAGTCAGGTACCAGTGTGGCCACCTCTGCTCCTATTGTCTGCCCAGCACTACTTGGCCTTCTTTGTGGAGATGCTCGCTCCCACATGTTACATACTCGTCTCTAGAGCCTATCTCATGCTTTCAGGAGTTTCCAACACAGACCTATCCCCCTGACCATCAACGTGCATGTGACTGGAGATAGGCTGACCAGAGCATTTTCTACCTAGTGGTAGAGATGGAAGAAATACCACAGGATCTGCCAGTGGACATATGTCCTGTCTTACAGGAAACTCCTCGTGGAGAGAACGAAGCCAACATATTGAGGGAAGCAAAGAAAAGCAATACCCTGAAGGACATGTCTCATGTGACTGTGACTGAAACAGCCTAAGAAAACAGGAGAATCCGTTGTTTTGTACTAACTGTGGGAAAAATCTTGGCATTATTATGTCTTAGACATGACTGAGGCCATACAGATGTAGCCACTGAAGCCAAGAGAAATTAAATAAAGTATTCAGTTCTGAAAAGATGGGCTGGAAATTTCACTTGAGGAACACCTACCATTTTCCAAGCAATGTATGCTTTACATGCTTTCTTATGAGAAGATGTCATCTTTCTTGGCTAAGGTAGCTAACATTGGCAGGACTCAGATGTGAACTCGAGTCTGCCTGGCTTCTGAGCTCGTAATCTCTCCTGACAGCTCCCACTTAATAAATAACAAAGCCACAGAGCTGAAGTATTGTTCAAGTCCTTTCTCTGCTACATGATGCTGCTGCATGAAGCCCTTGAGGCAAAAGTCTAGAAGGATTCTCATTATTTACATATGTGTAAAAATGCATTATGCAGCCCTCATTATTTTTTATAGTACAAAAGTACACTTTGATCTTTTGTCACCAGTCCTCAACTGTTCAAATGTTTTCCTGATTAGCATGACTACATTTCATATTCTTGAGTAAGAAGGTGACTGCAAAAGATATTGATACTGAAATAGAATCCAAACTCAGGGCCCAGCGCGATGGCATAGTGTTTGAAGTCCTCACCTTGCATGCACTGGGCTCCCATATGGGCGCCGGTTCTAATTCCGGCAGCCCTGCTTCCCATCCAGCTCCCTGCTTGTGGCCTGGGAAAGCAGTTGAGGACGGCCCAAAGCCTTGGGACCCTGCACCCACGTTGGAAACCTGGAAGAGCTCCTTGCTCCTGCTTCAGATTGGCTCAGCTGCAGCCATTGCGGCCACTTGGGGAGTGAACCATCAGATGAAAGATCTTCCTCTCTGTCTCTCCTCCTCTCTGTATATCCGCCTTTCCAATAAAAATAAATAAATCTTTTTAAAAAGAATCCAAACTCATTCTTTCCTATATCTTGCTATAATAGAATAAATATTTAACACCATGGGCTCGGTGGCGTGGCCTAGCGGCTAAAGTCCTCGCCTTACATGCGCCAGGATCCCATATGGGTGCCGGTTCTAATCCTGGCAGCTCCACTTCCCATCCAGCTCCCTGCTTGTGGCCTGAGAAACCAGTTGAGGACAGCCCAAAGCCTTGGGACCCTGAACTCGTGTGGGAGAGCTAGAGGAGATTCCTGGCTCCTGGCTTCAGATCGGCTCAGCACCAGCTGTTGCGGTCACTTGGGGAGTGAGTCATCGGACGGAAGAACTTCCTCTCTGTCTCTCCTCCTCTCTGTATAGCTGTCTTTCCAATATAAATAAATAAATCTTTAAAAAAATTAACACTACAAAAAACTCAGTTTTCCATGTTGGCTAAGTCTTCAACAGTGATGCTGTGAAGCCATGTGTCCCCTGTGAAAGTGTTCTAGTGTGATTAAACCAGTAAGAAGGGAAGGATGGGGGAATAGAAGAGCGCTCCAATGGAAAGGAGATTAATATGGAAAGTAGAAGTAGCAATGTGAGTAGCAATGGCCAGAAGAGGGTGCTACACTTGTGATGTCCTTTGTCCCACAAGATGCTCATGCACCCCAGTGTGACTGTATGAAAAGTAAGTGCGCATTTAACAGGTAGGACCTAGTGGAAAGTAATTGGGTGCTGCCCATGGATGAGATCAGTGTATTTCTAAGGGAGCCCAGCTAGTTACCGCCAGGGTGGGTCATTATAGAAAGAGCAGATTGAGCTGCTCCACTTCCTGTCCTTTCACATGATCCCTCCCTCTCAAACACACTCCTGCTACTGAGATGCGGTCACCAGAGGCCCAACCGATGGGGCCACCAGATGTTAAGCTTCCAGTTTCTAAAAGCATGAGCTACATAAATCCTGCTCTTTGCTTTATTACCACCTACCCTGAGGTGCTTTGTTATAGCCACAGACTAAAAACTAATACAAAAATATTTAAGAAGAAAGTAAAATGGGCAAAGGAGAAGAGTATGACAAGCATACATCCTGGAATACGGGAAAAGCTGAACATAAACAAGATTATTCTAAAATGGAAGGAAAAGCAGGCAAAAGGGACCAAAAGCAGTGAAAGGTGGAGTGAAGACTTAGTACTCTAGACAGAAATGGAAACCCTACAGAGAACACAATGACCAGATGATTCTGTTGATGTGCCACTTTGAAATTCAATTTTCTTTTGGAAACAGATTATGGAAAAATGGGAGTATGTTAGATAATCCAACTATGCCTAACTTTTCTGTTTCTTTTCCCAGCAAAAGCAGCAGATGAAGTGGAAGGCAGTGCACACTTTTCAGAACTGCAGATACTAGGGAAAAACATCTGCCACAGTGGTTAAGAGACACTTAGGACACTAAAATCCCCTGTATGAGTGCCGGGCTTGAGTCCTGGCTACTCTACTTCTAATACAGCTTGCACTCTTGGAGGCAGCAGCAGAATAGCTTAAAGACTTGGGTCCCTGATATTCCTGTGGTAGACCTTAGGTTGAGTTCCTGACTCTACTCAAGCCTGGCCCAGCACTGGCTATTATGAGAATTTAGGGATTAAACCAGTAGATGGAAGATCTTTCTCTGTCAGACGCACTCTCAGTCTCCTTACCTTTAAAATAAAATGAGAAAGTGTTATTTTTTAACTTCAATTTTAATTTTCAATATTGCTTACATCCTCAAGAGGGATGCATGCCCATGTCAGCCTATAATTATGGTAGGGAAGGATGAGGCTTGGCGGAAGGTGGATGGCACAGATGTTTCAGTTATTGTTTTTTTCTTTTTAAAAACAAAGAAGTTTATTCGAGAAGTGACCAGGTGGATGAGGAGAAAAGGGAAGGGGAAAGCACCTCCTGAGAGAAAGCTGGGAGGTGGGGTGTCTCTTGAAAGGAGAGAGGGAGAGACAGCAGATGTTATAGTTCTTTTGTTTCTTTTTTATCTCCTATGTCTCAGAGGTCAAACTACATCAGTACCCAGGAGGGATGATGCTCATTTCATGACCCTTTAGAGACTTCAATTTGGGAAAGAATGTTCCAAGGAGGTTACTTGAGTGATTTTGGTAGTTCTGACATGTTATTGGCTTAGTTGCATCAGGTCTGACAAAATCTTTCCAAAGTCTATTGACTGACCAAGTTAACTTTTGTGCATCCACAGACCCAGACATTGCTACAAACTTGATCAGGAGAGATCTACCTTATTCTGCACTTCATACTTTGATATGCCACTCAGCGACTCTGTTGGCCTAGATGAGCTGGCTGTCATGTCCTCTGTGTGCATCTGGGCATGCTGTTCACTGCACAGGCGTCAGCAACTGAGGAGGTCCAGTCCTGACACATGTACTCCAAGGTTGGACCACATATATTATAATTTTTCCGTGTCCAGGGTTTGAGTCCAGTGACTTAGTTGGGGTGTCCCCCAAGAAACCTTGCCTGAAGAGACCTCATACTTGACTCATGTGCACCAGCCAGTGGAAGGTCAGGCTCAGTCCAGCCAACTCAAATAATGGTGGAGAAAGCTGTCTGATCTTCCCACATTCCCATCTCTCATGAGAACTGCCACAGGCCCAGTCCTTACTCACATAAGTCTATTTGGAGTGACCCCAAATATCCCATTAGTCCCACTTCCAGCCTCAATTTTTATGCATAGTGGAATGTGCCACAGTCTAGCCTGGCTTGTCCCGTCCCACTTCCAGCCTCACATCTCATCATCTCATCTGGCTTTCCTCTTGTCTGTACACCCATGGGTGCTGTAGCTTAGCTTAGCCCAACAGGGCCCCGGACCCAGCCCCTACATGTTCTGAATGGTAATGCTGTCTAGACTAGCCTAGCCTGTTCCCAGCTCTGACTCTCCTACTCACCAGTGGAAGCTGCAGCCTAACAGCAGAGTACCCACAGTTCCCCTACCAGGCCCGCTCCTAGTCTCGGATCTTGCATTTACCAGAGGGGACTGTGATCCAGCCTGACATGACTCGCACCCAGTCCTGGCACTTGCCAGTGGTGTCTGCGGTCCAGCCTAACCCATCACCCATTCTGGTTCTCATGCATGCCAGTAGATGCAGCAGCACAACACAGCATGGCCTGTCACCAGTTATAGCTCTCATGCTCACCAGTAGAAGCAGGGAGACCTTAAAATTCCCTTGTCAGGCTCATTGCCAACCCCAGATGCAAAGTTTTTAAAAGTAATTAAAGTTACAAGTACATTCCTATTATACTCTACAAAGTAGATAAGGAAACTGTCAAAAACTTACCATACCAGTTGTATAAGAAGTTGCAATAAAAGTGGGCTGAAAAATGAAATATATTACGTAAGAAAATAAAGTTAGAATCCTGAAAGAAACTATGGAAATATGGGGAATCACTTAACAATTGAAGGTGAATTATTTTTTAAAACTGAGAATGGAGACCAGAAATCTTTTTTGGGTGTGAAATTCTGAAAAGAGGAAGTCTTCTCAGACAGAAACTATGCCAAAATGGAAAAACAAAAGAGGGACAGTGGCAGAACGCATGGCAGTATGCAGTGGTCTTTGGAACATCAATGTGTTTGTATGATCAGGAGGAAGCTTCTTGTGACCTTAGGGGAAGGGAGGATTGCGGAGATACAGAGCCACAATCAGATTTGCAATCTGACTGAACCTCCTGGAATGTGGGGAATGGGTTAGAAGGCTAAATTAGATGCTGAAACACCAGAGAGAAGGCTACTTCAAATGGTTTTGGGAAGAGATCATGGCGGTTTACCCTACTTGGTAGTGCTGCAGTGGGGAGAAGCAGATGGATTTGAGATCTCAAGAGATATGAAATGCACAAGGACCATGATATAGATTACAGACATCGAGAGAGAAGAAAGCAGAGAAAATGAAAGATTTAAAAAGTTGTGAGAATAGTTTGGTCATTCTATATTCATCACAAATGTCTGGGCCGCAAATGACATAGATTCCAACTTAAATTAGCTCAGACACAAAAGGAAAAGTATTTGTTTTCTTCAATAAAAAGCTTAGAACTAAATCTACATTCAGATGTTGCGACATCTAGGGGCTCAAGACATGCTACAGGACCCCACGTTTTCCCAGGTCTTGACTCCATCCTCTCCACAAGGGCTTCACGCTCAGATTCCCTGCTCCCTTTGAATACAACATACACATAAGCATGAATTCAGAGACAAAGAAGGGTTCTCTTCACAGGAGACTTGAGGCACCTCTGAATCAGCATGGCAAATGTTGCCAGGAGGGGACTAACGTCTCCGTCACAAGAAGTTCAAGATAGCTATATCCAAGTGAAGGGGAGCTGATGCCAATGGCCAAAACACATTGGTCATTCATGCCACATTTCCCATTAGCCTTGGCAGTGCAGCCAGATGTTCTCTCCTTAAAATCACAAATGAATTTATACACATGTACATGTTGGGGCGATGGAAACTGGTGCGATTTAGAGCCAGACCAGGCCCTTTACTTAGATCCTGACTACCTCAGCATCCAGGGACTTTCTAACTCTCTGAAATTATTTGTAAATTTTATCACTCACTCAGAGCCAAAATAGAATTTGGCAATCTCTGTGTTACTCTATGTGAAAGGCTTAGAATTATTTTGAGACATCATCTTACTCTTGACAAAAGACATTGCTTTGTAAATAAAACACATATGTAATGGTAGTTCAAAAAGTTTGTGAAAATGCATGCTATGGAAAACATATGAATGGATTTGCATTTTTTGCACGAAAATAACCATTTGATTCAGGTTTTCCACAGACATTAGTGGTTTGTTTCTTAAAATATTTGTTAGTTGTAACGCAAGCAAAGCATCTCAGCAAAGCAGCTTAGAACCAAGGAGATGTGTAATGGGGTTAGACCACAGCCAGGCTGTTGATCACTTACAGTTGATGTATGCTTCTGGGTTATGGAATACTGGTTGAAGACAACAGCACTTGATTACTTGCAGCTGTCTCCGTGGCTTAGTGGTAGCAGTGCAGTCTGGTCTCACCTCTTGCCTCTGCCGTTTACTAGCTTTATGACCTACTGCAAGATACACACCTTGTGTTTTAGTCCCCTTCTCTGTGAAACAGTAACAGTGCTACAGTTGAACTGCTTTAAATAGTATTCATGAGCACTAAATGAGTTCCTACAGTAAAGTCAATACAATGGTGTCACTGCCGTGCTTGTCTTTGTTCATCAGTGTGAAAGTTTTAAGTCTCTGCTCTCTGAGTCTCAGTTTACTTCTTCGCACAATAAATACAGACTAATTGCAACTTCTCCAGATTGCTCCGGGGCTTAAGTGAGACACTTCCATGTGAGGCTGCTCCTACTGAATTTTGTAAAGCAGTTACTCAAGACATGCAGCTCTGCCCTCCTCGATCAATGTTAATGAACACTGGGGTGGATCTAAGTAGCATTCCCCACTTCATTGGTCTCCCTTTCTGCATTTCTTAGTAGTTCTCTCTGGACTTCACCACCATATTCCCAACCAGACTATAAACTACAGAGGCAAATACCAGGTTCAAACTGCTCATTGCATACATGGCAGCATACACACTCATAGTACACATGAATTGGCACATGATAGATGTTCCATAAGCCATTGTTGGATGAATATTCAACCTTTTACTTCAATGCACTTTGTCCATCCAGTGGTATCCTTCAAGATAGATTCAGCAAAATAGACAACTCATGATCCAGACAATTTTTCTTTTTCTGTGTACAAATTCCATCTGTATAAAAATAACTGAGCAGAGCTGCAACCAGCTGTCACTTCATGTAGACATGTGCAAGCACAAGTTCTATGTGATGGGCATAGTTCTTGAGTTGTGCCATGTTACACTCTGTCAAATGGAATATGTTAGGAGAGGAAGCACTGGCCCACAACTTTATAGTTACAAGCAAGCATTTTGCAGATAGAAAAATAAGAGATTTGAGAGACATGTGCTGAAAAAACAAGCAACTCCCTACTTTAAAAATTTTAAGTCGAGAAAGGTCTCATTTTCACCAAGAACTTGGCAACACAAGAAACTCCAGGATGTTTCTCATCATTTGGATCCTCTTCCATTATTTCTATCATTCTGAGTAATAAATTTCTGCATTTGATCAAATAGTGGCAGATTCCATGGTATCCCATTCAGGTATCCCTGGTTTATCTATAATGATTTTCCTCTTGTCAGCTCATTTCTTAAACCTTTGCTGGATCTGGTTTCAATGGTACCATAAACAATCATCATTGCATTGTAAAACTGGAAACTCTCTACTAAAATAGTGTTTTGATCTGGGTTGCCATAGTAATAAGTGTATGCTCCCCTCTTTGGAGGCCTTGTTATATGAAGTATCTGTGATTTGCTCAGAATGGCCCCAGTTCATCTGTCAAAATGGGTTTTTCCTTTTTTAAAATAATGATCTAGAAAATCCCACAGCGGTCACAAATATTTTACAGCCATAACAAGGAGCATTGGAGTCGTCAAGGTTTATAAATCTATGCCATTATTACATTAGAATAAATCACAATTCTTAGGTATATAACATAGGCATGTGAAAGCCTAATTTTAGATCCACTGTGCAATAAGGGTGTGGTTGTTTATAATGAAAAGGGAATCAGTAAGCGTGACTTCAAAACTGCATTATATGTCAGTTCATGTAGAGAGACCCTGGAGCAAAAAATGAAAATTATTTCCTATTTCTGTCAAGATGCTGCAAATAGCTATTCAGGTTCAAACTTAGTTACAATTAGAATGTGATGAGCAATGATTTTTTACAGCAGCATGCAATTCTATATTCCTTTCACATTTAGGTTTGAGTTACTCATTGGTAGAGGGGGGAAAAAGAAATCTTGCAAATTTATCAGGGTCACTGTACACAAAATAATGATGGTATATTATTTAAAATAAAAATGTTCAAGTCAGTTACAGTAATGTGATACAAGAACTATGATCTCTTTTCCTGCAGGAGTGAGAGTAAACAAACACTATATCAACAAACCAGCAATAGAATCCACAAAAAGGTATAAGATCATTTTTTATCTAAGACAAATGGTTAAGTTGGTTACTTTCTGTAAGTCGCTCCCAGCTAGAGGGTTATTTGGTGTAATTCACGGCTGGCTACTGCCTCATAATATCGGATGTGGGAATATTAACAACATCACTGGGCAAAAGAACAGGAAGAATCCATCTGTATTCAATGAATTCTAATTAAAAAGTAATTATGGCACCATGAGGTAGCTGCCAACTTTATTCCCTCTTTCCAGTTACAAACCACACACACACACACACACACACACACACAGAGGATTAGTCTTCTGCTATTTGTATCCTGCGAAACAATCGCAAAGGCAGGCAGGAGCCAGACACACATTTCCTTACATTTTTCAGGTGACTTAGTTTTAAACAACTGCAGCCCCAGAAGACATTCGGGGGCAAGAGGTGGTGCACATCTTCTGTTATAATTGACCTGGGCTTTGAGATTTCTCTGTCATGATGTATCCCAGAATGTTGCATGATGGGAAGACCCTTGTTATTCCTCTACCAGCCGAGCCAAACGGACAAGATCAAATAGGCCTGGGACTTGGGAAGAAAGGAAAGAAATATTGACAGATAAGTAACCACTCCAGGAAATGACAGACAGCTGGGGCAGTGTCAGTTCTCTCAGGATTCAGATGTAATCCTTTAACCTCATGCCCAAACTCTGTAATCTTTCAAGGAGATGGAAGAAAAGGAGGGAAAAAAGCAAATTGCTTAATCAAAGCCCTTAATGTGTGACCAGGATTAGTAACTAAGTTAGAATGACAACTTGCAGGTATAAAAAGGCTTCATAAAATGGCCTCACTACTAATAAAGTTGTATCTACAGGACTGAAAATACAGAAGAAATAAGCTGGTGTTTTAGCCAACACAGATACCTTTCTTGATGAGAAAACAGACATTCAGAACTGTTTGCCTGACCACCAGCAATTCGACTTCAGCTGCCAAGAGACATGGCTGCAGCCAGCGTTGGTTTGGTTAGCTAAGATCCCATTTTGCCCACATTCTATAAAATCATCTTATCGTGGGGACAACATAGCAGGTGTCAGTTGTGTTTCTGTCTAAGGAAGAAGAATAGGCTCTGACATGAGTCATTTGCTGCTGAGGGCACTAAAAGATGTGGGGTGTTTTTTTCCAGAAAGGAAGTGCTAACAGAATAAAGTTGTTCTTGTCAATTCACATTCTAAGTGGAAAATGATAACACACGATTTGTACAGCATTCTTTGAGGCCACAATCCTTGTTGTTCTGTATATTTTTGTGTAAACTTTCAGAAGTGGTGAGAAATGTAGATCAGTTACATATCTTGGGCCATTCTGAGGTCCCAAAGAGTGATTCCTAATCTCCATGATCATAGTTACAGAGCAAGAGAACTCCTATGGAAAGCAATGTACGTCAGCCCTTTGGCTTTCCTTCTCTCCTTACATTACCAATCTTCTACAACATAAGCAACCATAAATGCTTTATGCTCTATCCTACTCACAGAATGGAGTAAAGGGATATATAATAATTTCCTTATTTCCTCTCCTCCAGCTGTGTATCAGCTATCTTGTGTAATAAATTTCTCCAAAATGTAATAGATAAGAATTTATCTCAGTTTCTGAGTGTTGTGAATCTGATAGGGGCTTGTCTGAGTGGGCCTGGCTCCAGTCTCTTAGGAGAGTGCATCATCTGAAGTTAGATTAGTGCTCAAGATTCTACCACCAAGCATGGTCACCTCCATGGCTGCAGACTGAAATCCAAAGTTCCTACTGACTCTTGATTGGAAGCCTTAGTTGCTCTGTGTGGACTTTTCCACAAAGCAGGGCACAGCAGCTAGCCTCACCCAGGGCAGATGATCTAAGAGAAAGAATAGGACAGCCATGATGGGGACGCAGCAGAGACAGCAAAATGGTGTTGGAGTGACCAGATACCCCAGCGGTATTTGATGATCAGAGCTCTACCAGTGACCAGGCGAGCTCACCGGGAGCTCAAGAGGTAAACTCAGGCATAGGACCTTGTTTGATTTCATAAAAAAAAGAAGCAAACAAAAAACCAGACTGGAAGAGCCCAAGCAGGCAGTTGCAGGAACAGGATAGATTTCATGGATTAAACTCCCACCAGTGCACACTGGGTAACATTTTATGTACTGAGGAAAAGGCTGTAGGGAGTGGCTGGAGGAACAACAGTGAGCTGTGCATAGCATATGCTAAGCCAGGAGAGAGCTCATTTCTGGCTCAGTATATTGCACTGGTCCCTCAGGGAAAACAGTACCAACTTGACATTCTACAGGTTCCACCCAAGATAGGTCTAGGTGGTTCTCAGACCTAATCGACAGCGGTTTCCAACAAGACCAGAACTGCTGACAATCCAGCAATTTTGGACAGCTGCAGTCTCCCTAACCCTGGGCACTGCTTGAGCCTGGAGTGGGAGAAAGGCTGTGCAGGCTTTTCTCAGTGCAGCCACAGTACATGATCATACATGGTAGAAAATGGTGAGCCAGGAGCTGGGGCTCAGGAGACCATGGTGGCAGCCTAACACAAGAGGCCAGGACTGAAACTTGCTGGAGAGAGTGGCACAAGTGGCTGCAAATGAAAACCCAGGTATAAAACACAATTGGTAAAATTGACCTGTAGACTAGTGAGTGACACAGCTTAGAAACCGCCCCTAAGGAGAAGAATCTGCTAACCAGAATAGCAATGACTAAGAGCAAAAGAAGAGGCAAAGACACAATGAGTATTACTGATGCCTCCCGCAAAAGCAGCAAAAGCCTTTGTCAGCCTCAGAGGTAACTGAGGAAGACATTAAGGAAACAGTAAATAAAAATTTTAAAATCTTAGTACAAAGTTTCTTAACAATGAGAAGCACATACAGGAGTTCAAGGTATTTAAGGAGTATGTCACACAGGAAATAGCAACTGAAGCAAAATCAAGCTTAGTTTATTAGAAAGGAAGGACACAATGGACCAAATTAAAAATTCAGTGAAAAACCTTTATAATAGAATGAGTGAGGCAGAAGAAAGAAATCTCAGAATTGGAAGACATTTCCTCCAACATTAGGGAAACAATAAAAAAGCTGGAAGTGGAACTGAGTTAACCTTTAAAAAGTATTCAAGAATTAAGAGACACTATTAAAAGGCCAAATATGAGTTATGGAAGTTTCAAAAAACAAAGAAAAAGAAGCTGGGTTTAAAAATGTATTCAGTGAAATAATAAAGGAAAACTTCCCTAATTCAGAGAAAAAAATAGCGAAACAGAACACAGGAGGAGCACAGAAGTCTCAACAGAGCTGCCAAAAGTGATCTTCACCACAACACATGATAATCAAGCTCTCTTCAATCAAATATATATAAGGAAAATATCCTTAAATGTGCACATGAAAAAAATTAATTAACATATAGAGGAATGGCAATCAGATTTACAGCTAACCTCTCACAGGAAACTCTACAGGCCAGAAGACAATGGAGTAACATATTCCAGATTCTAACAAGAAAAAATTGTCAGCCAAAAATAACATATCCAGCTAAGCTTTCCTTTGTCTTTGAAAATGAAATAAAATTCTTCCACAGTAAAGAAAAGCTCAGGATTACCTCTTCCTGTCCTGCTCTATAAATGATACTTAAATATGTTCTCTTGACAGGGGAAAGGAATAGCATCCACCCAAACCAAAGGCAAACCAAAGGAGAATGTCCTGATAAAATAACAAAGGAAAACTAAATCAAACAACAAACAACCCATTGCTAAAATGACAGGACCAAATTACTACCTATCAATATTAACCCTGAATGTAAATGGCTTAAACTCATCAATCAAACATCATAGGTTAATAGACTAGATCAAAAAATAAAACCCATCTATTTGTTACCTACAGGAAATGCATCTCATCAACAAAAATATGCAGAAACTTACAGTGAGAATGGAAGGAGATATTCCAGGCTACTGGAAAAGGAAAAATAAGTGGGTGTGGCCATTCTTATAACAGATAATATAGACTTTGACATTAAAGATATTAAAATAACAAAGGATACAACATAAAGATCAAAGGAAGATCACTTAGCAAGATTATTTAGCAAGAAGACATCACTTTACTAGTTTCTTACGATATTTTCTTTTTCATCTCTAATTTCATTTGTTTTATCTCTCTTGTTTTTCTTTGCTAGTTTGGCTAAAGGTTTGTTTTGCTCATCTTAAAACAATGGCACATTTTTTTGCTGCAATTTGTAGTTTTTTCAGTTTCAATTCCATTTATTTTTGCTGTGATTTTTATCATTTCTTGTTTCCTGTTCATTTTGTTTTTAATAAGACTTTGAGATGCATTTCTTGCTTCCTATTCATTTTTGTTTTTTATTAAGTCATTGGTATGCATATTAGATCATTTATTTGAAATATTTTGACTTTTTTTATAATTGGCATTTTTTTGAAATATCCCTTTCAATAATGTTTTTGCTACATCTCATGAGTTTTGATGTTTTCCTTTTTAATTCCATTTCTTCAAAAAAGCTTTTTCTTATTAATTTCTTCAATGCACATAGGTCATACAGTAGCATCATTTTCTTCAAGAAGGTTTTTGACTTCATTTCTTTAGTGACATATTGGTCATTTAATTTCATGACATAAATTTTTCTATTTTCCTTTCTGTTGATTTTGTTTTATGGCTTTTCATTTAAGGAGATTTATAGTAACTGTGGAATAATGACTGACTATCATATTGAGATATGATGATACAATGCAGTATGCATCTCTACTTTCAAATCATGATGGACTTCCAATGAAACTGTTAACTATATCTTGACAATAGGATGCTGGACTATCTGTCATTGTTCATTCCTACAATGTGAGGATATTCTTACACAGCAGAATGATGGACTTAGGACTTTCTGAAGGACTATACAATTATAATTATATAGGGGAAAACAGTGGGTTGAGGGGATTCCATAAGAAAAATCCCAAAGTTTATGGAACTGTATCATAAAGCAAAAGTCTTATAGTTCTTCTTTGAAGCCCTAACATCCAGTCTATGATCAGTCTAGGATCCAGCATGTGGAAGGTCTTCAGTAAACCTCTCAGTTGAGTTGAGTGATCGCTTTTGTCCTATCTTGTCATGAACCTCCTTCAGCAGCAAGACACAGCCTTAATGTTGAGAAGGTTGGTAGTAATATCCTAACTATGGGCCAACAAAGAAACCGTTTACATCTTGATTAGTTAATCTGACATCTTCAATGTAGCAGGTAATAGTGCTGGTTTTGTCAATGAGGAAACTGAGGCCCAGACAGGTCCTGAAAACAGACACAGGTGGTCCAACTCCAAACTGTGTACTTAACCTTCTCTTCCTCTCTGTTGAAAGGTCTCTTCAGTGAATAGACTATAAGCAACAGATTTCCATCTAGCCCTGAACACCTTTAATGTTGTAATTCTCTTTCTGGCCATTTGTATCCTGGAACCCAGGATTTGTGGTTGCACTGAGTAATTGTGACAACCTTAAGAAAGCCCCACTGCCTCTCTCCTCTTCCCACTTGCATCCCAGGAAAAGCACCAACTAATTGGTTTCTGCAGTAATATTATCAGTCTTTCATTACCACGGGATGCTTGAGACAAGTTGCTTATGCAGGAGATATTTATTTTAGCATGATTTTTGAGGTTCATAATCTAAGACCAGCAGGCCATATTGGTTTAGCATCTTGCTATGACACCCTTGATGACAGAATCTTGAAGTTGTATAGAGCATCTTCTATCAAAATGCAGCACGTGTGTTTCTGTCCATAAAGCCACTCTGATTTAATCATGAGGATACCATCTATTACCTCGTTCCAGTCCAGTCACTTTTCAAAAGCCCTTCAAACACCCTAATTGAATTTATGGTAAATAATCAGTGGTCCCAGACAAGGAACACTCTTGTGCTTGTACCCAAGCTCTCCTGGTCCTAACTGGATATTGGGCTTTATGTGTTGTGGTAATGAATCCAGCTCTGAGGTCTTGTAACCAATGAATAAGAAGTCTCACTCTTGGAGAAGATTTGATATATGTGTGAGACCAAGCATGAAAAAGAAACCAAGACTTTCATAGGTGGATTTAATTTGTGAAGATAAATGCTAAGAAAGTAAAAAAAAGGTTGGAAGGATACACCGGGATCAGGCAATTCCCCATTTGCTCTCAAAACTATTAGCTCTTTGTCTGTCAAAGTACTCTCTGGCTGGGGAGGCCAAAGCCAGAAGCAATCGTTCAGTTTTTATAAATTAACACTGTAAGAGCTTGGGTTCTTACAGTGATCCTGAGCTACATTGGTATGGGCCAAATTCAACAGCAACAGACTGGAGTGATTAGTTTTTCCCCCATGTCCCTGTCCTAAAATGAAACCTCAAAATAATTCCTATTGAATCAAATCCTTCAGTCAATAGTTTGCTAAGTGCTTACTACATTTCTAAGTCTTTTTATAAAATGTCATTTAATTCTCACTCTACTTCTAGGAGTTTACCTATTTTATTAAGGGAGGTGCTTGAGTTCAGAAGTCAAATACATTTCAAGGTCACTCTGCTCAGCATAGACAGTTGGAATTTTAACCTGTAGGTCTTAGCTCTTAAGCATTCAGTTTCTTTGCATGTCCTCCAAAAAACTCATCAATTAACTTGTAGGGTTAGAGTTCTCAGTGCAAATACCTCATTTTGTGTTCTGATGTGGGCAAGAACCCCAAGGGTCTGGTCAGTAGAATGCAGCCTTCAGAAACCACACAGGTGGTAGTGGACTGGCATAGTAGGTTAAGCCTCAAGCTGTGACACTGGCATCCCATATGGGTGCTGGTTCAAGTCTCAGCTGCTCTACTTCTGATCCAGCTCCCTGTCTGAGGCATGGGAAAGTAGTTGTATGATTCAATCCAACACTGGTAATAAAATCATCAGATTTTTCAAGTTAATTCTTACTCACAATCCCTATTCACTTTAGGTTCTTGTAGAAATGTGATCTTTTCAACAGAAAAAAAACTTAATCAAAATGTATATCTGATATGCAAGACACAAAAAAATCAAAAGAATAGAAAAATAATAGCAAAAGGAAGAGATGAGTTATTGTAGACAGAGGACATACTGTCCCCTCTCCTCTGATACTTCAGTCTTTTAGGTGTCAAATCATACTTTTCCACACATGTCAGGAACCTTATTAGATGGAGCAGAGAGAAGGCAGGGAAGACGTTTGTGAAGACTTGTAGGCCAAGGCTGGTCTCTTTTTCTTTTTGATCCTTCTTCTTTTGATCTGGGAAAAGGAAAAAAGGCAATGTGGAAGAAAGATAAAAGTGAAAAAGGAAAGATCTCTCCAGTGGAAAATCAGAGCTCAAAATCGAGATTGGATGGAGACTGTTCACACATCCCCGAAGCTGAGCTGAATCATGGAAGCACAGAAAGTGAAGGGTTTAACTGCTTGAAATCCTTTCTCTACAACTTTTCTAGCATGGAAAATTTCATCCATTGCTTTGAAATGACGTCTTAATTTTTTTCCTCTTGTCCACAAGTTGGGTTTATGTCAATTCCCAACACATAACTGGCTTTAAACTGGGAGATAAATGAGATCCATCTTGTTGGAGAATTATTTCAGAAACAAGGAAAACAATAACTGAACACACAGAAGGAGGGAGAACTAGAAGAAAATACATGATATCCTAGAAGGGCAGAACTAAGGTTTCTTGGAATAGAAAGGGGAAAGTAACACAAACAGAAATTTACTGAGTTCCTGTTGTATGTGCCAAGCCCTATTCTAGATCCCCTGCCTCCAAAAGAAGAAATGAGTTGGAGGCAGTAACCACACATTCTGAGGGCAGAGAATGACAATTGAGGAAGGCAGTTGAGGGTTCTAGGATGTCTGAGGTAACAGTAGTGTGAGAGCTCTGCCTTAGGTTTCCTCTTCAGCCTACTCATCGAAAACCTCCTGGCAATGACATACTGGTCTTGCTGACATTTGGAGACAAGGTCACTCATTTTGATCTCAGCCTGGTGAATTCCAGCTTGTCTTGGCCCTTACCTGTATATCAGTGGAGGAAGGTCTTTCTGTGGAACATGGTGGTGAACTGGCCTAGGGTGGGCTTATCAGCACTTCTATGGCAATGATGTTGTTCATGAAGGTGACTGATATCTTGAGGCCACAGGGCAGGATATCACAGATGGTGGTCTTGCTGTTGTTGATGATTCACTCCATGAATAGCAGCTGCTGCTGCTGTTCTGTACTTTCAATACCTGCTCATCACCCTCCTTTGCAGATATCTGTCCACAGAAGACAATAGCCATGTCAGGGTGACAGGCAGCCATAATACCTTTACCATAAGACCTGCTGGTTAAGCTTGGGCCCAGTGAGGGCCAATACTGCTGAGTTCCATGATTGGTGAGAGGGAAGAAGCCAAGCATGGAGAATTGGACATAGGAAGGCTACCATGTTGACTACCAGCCTGGAAGCATCAACCTTGATTTGGCCAAGGTAGCAGAGGCATCTGGCGACAGTGGTCATGGTAGCTGAGATGAGGTGATTGAGGTCCCTGTAGGTTGGCATGGTCAGCCTGAAGCAGATGTAACATAGGGCCTCACTGTCAATTCTGCTGGTTTCGTCAGTGTTCCCTGCCAAATGACAGAGTAGTGTTGTGGCACCCCTCTGAAGAGTGGCCTTTGGCCCAGTTGCATCTGCCCCAGGCTGACTGAAAGCAAAGTTGTCTGGTCTTCTGATCTGGCCAAAAGGACCTGAGCAAACAATTCATGGTCCCTTGTTCTGGATATCCTAGGATAGCACAATGGACTCTTTTTTCCATCTACAACTTCACTGTGGTTCACAAAGATATGGTCCAGCAGCAGGTTGCTGTCAATGTTGCAGGTACTAGTGAGGTCAATGCCATGTTCATCACTGATTAATTCAAAGAACTTGGCACCAATTTGGCTGTCACACTGATAATCTCCCTCATAATTAGAATTTATTTTAATTTTGCTTGCCACGAGAAACATACAGGGCAAAAATGTGCACATGCATATATATATATATGATGTATCATAGATGCATACATACATACAAAGAATAGAATGTGGCAGTACAAGTGTTCAGAGCTCTTATATTTTTTAAAAATGATAACTATGCAAGGACAATCTTAATAACAGGAAATATTATCGGGGCAATGCAAATTAGTCTAATTTTCTTTTAAATGAATCACCAAGCACAATAGTCATTAAATTATTTCAGTATAGAAGGTGATACATTTTGCTCTTTTGCTAAAATTTTAATCTTTCTTTACCTAAAACCAAAGGCCAAGTTCCACATAAAATTAGTCTAAGCGTAATTCAGTTCAACTGAAGTGTGTCATAGTAGCACAAGGCACCTAGCTGTAATATTTGATGATAATACCATTCTTTAAAAAGTCGAGAATTTAACTGGTTCTTCCTAGTTTTTAAAGAATTAGTTTTGGGGGGCGTCTCATGCCCAGATCCCAGATGCCAGCCACCATGTGCACGTGGTGAGCTGTCCCCGGGCCTGCCTGGGCTCCAGGGGCCGCTCCCTTTGGGGTGAGTACACTGACGTGAGGGTGGGGGAAGGTCTCCGTGACTGGGCACAGCAGGCTTGGGGCCCACCCGCCGCTCTCACTGAGTGGTAGACAGGATTGGGGAGGGGAGCGAACTTGGGCCTGGAGGTTTAAACTTCCTGCAGCCTCTCGGCTGTGCATGTGTCTCAGAACAGGGCGTCTCATGCCCAGATCTCAGATGCCAGCCACCATGTCCATGTGGTGAGCTGTCCCTGGGTGGCCAGTGTGCCATTTAGCGCCAGGCTCTGCCTGCTGGCCACCTGGCTAGGGAGCTCTGGGGTTTTGATTCTTTGAATCGCTGTTTAGGTAGCTCCAGGTTGAACCCATAGTGCTTCTGGGATGTGATTCAATCCTATAGATTCCCAAAGACAGTAACTCTTCCTTTTAAGAACTTGTAATCACTGAACAATGCTGAGCACCAAACACCAGTTCATGCAAAAGATAAGGCTCAGGACTTGTCCAGCAGGATATCCTATTACCTGACAGGATGATGGATCAGCAGATGGGTCACAGTAGGCAGGGACATGATATTAACTAGCACTCGAGAACCATATCCGGGGGTAGATTCTGTGGGGGATGTGTGGGCCAAACCCTGTGGAAATTCTAGCCCCACTGGTTAGATCAAGAGTTGCGGTGGTGATGGACTAAGCTAGGTAAGATCAAGGAGCTTGCCATCAATCACAGGTAAAGGAACCCGAAACAGTCTGGACTGGTCAAGGCAGCAGCACCTGAATGTGCATCCTGAATAGGGTGTGGGGTGGACCAGGCTGCAACGTTCACCAACTCATACAAGGCCAAATGGAAGGCCAGACTGCACCGGGCACTGGCCTAAAACCTATTGGCATGTATGAGAACTGGGTCTGGGAGTGGATCAAGTGGAGAAACTTGGGGAAACTCCCCTGGCGAGTCATAGCTCCTGCTGGTGAACATGTGGTCCAGACCTGGGGGTCGCACAAGCTGGGCAAAGTAGCTCCAACAGCTGGCTAATGTGTGAATTGGTAATGGAATGGGAAGTACTGGGCAGGACTGAACAAACCCTAGCCTACTAGCAAAACTAGAAACCAGGGTGGAGCACAGGTCATGCCGAGCTAGGCTCTTGCACCTACTGGTCTGCTTGCGTCAGAACACTTAGCCACAGTGTCTAAGGCAGAGGCCAGGAGAGGTGAGGGGCTCTGCCAAGCTGAGTCAGAGCAAACACTGGCATGCACATGATCTATGGCTGGGAACAGGCCCGGTTAGGGAGCTAAGGTGACACCCTAACTGGGTTGAGGTTCCCGCCAAGGCATGTGTGAGCTGGAATGGGGCCTGCATTCTGATCAGGAAACAGTTGTAGTCTCCCTTGGCACAAGTGTGGACTGAGGCTGGATGCACCAAGCCAGCCAGACCCCAACATCGTCTGGTGTCCTGGAGGACCAGGGTAGATGTGGGATGGACTAAGCTAGGTCTCAACCCCTACTGAACCATGTGTGAGCCATATGAGGGTATGGATGAGCCGTGGCTGGGCTGAAACATCCAACAAGAACCAGTTTGGGTTGGAAGCCAGTTAGGAAAAGCCACTGTCCCTGCTAGGACAGGAGGTGAACTGAGTAGTGCTGGTTCATGGACCCACTGGTATGCATGAAATCTGTCATTGGGAGGGGTTCTGATGGAAGAGACTGGGCAACTCCTCTGGCAGGACACAGACCCGGCAGGTAAGCGCAAGAAGCATGAATGTAAACAGCCCAGAATAGGCCATGGAAAGTTTCCCACTGGCATACATTAGGCATGGGTCAGGGGCAGACCAGGCTGAATCAGTTCATGTCATCCACTGGCAAATCTGAGCACCAGAACAGAGTGTGGGTTGAGCCAGGTTTGGTCATGACAAAAACCAGTGCACAATACGGAATGCCAAGGTGAGGTTGCCTGTACTGGATGTGACCGCAGCGCCCAACCAGCACACATGAGAACCAGGAAGGGAGGGGGCAGAGCCGGCAGGGGGAATAAGGAGGGGGGTTCTCTTGCTGGACAGCTACTCCCACTGGAGAGCATGAGCTGGGATGGGGGCAGACCAGACTAAGCAGGGCTACAACACCTGTGTGCCTCATGTGGACTAGATCAGGGAAAAGCCAGGCTGGGCCGATTATTCCGATTGGTGCAAACAAAATTAGAGTGGGTGAGGACTGTTTGGGCTTAGCCACAGCATCAGCTGGTAGAAGCTGGCACTGGGGGCTAATTCTGTCAGTCAAGCACAGAACCACCTGGAGAGTGCATAATCCAGGAGTTAGAGAGACCTGGGAGGGAAATAGTGGGCTCCTCCCTCTTGGGTTACCACTCCCACGGGAGGGCTCCCTCTTGGGTTACCAAGAGGGTTACCACTCCCATGGGAGGGCTTGAAAACTAGGACAGGGGCTAGGGTTGCTAGACAGAGAGGCACTCAACAACATCTGTGAGGGCTGGATAGTTGAGCTGGTTAGGTGGAACTAAGCTTCAATACCTATCAACATGTATGAGAGTCAAATGGGATGTGGGACAGTCTGGACTAGTCTGCTACACAGACGGGCAAACCAGGGTAGGGGCGAGCCTGGTGGAGGTTATTGTGGCTCTGACTAGGCTGCAGCTCCCCCTGGTTTTTGCGAGGGCCGAGTATGTGCTGTTCAGGACCAGGCTGGATTGCAACACCCACTGGTTCAAGTGGAAGTCGGGGCTGAAAACAGAACCAACCCAGCAATTGCAAACACCAGCTGATCGTGGTGATGGACTATGCTGGGCCCTGTGCTTGCTAGTACATACAAGAATCTGGTCTGGGAACACCTCAGACAAAGTTTCTTTGGGCATCTCGCCAATCGAACTGCCGGACTCAGAACTCTAACCAAGTAAAGACAAAAGACAGAAGAAGTCAATCAACAACCTCAGCTATATGTTGACAGTGAAATACTGGGCAAATGGAGACTCTATGATGGACTATGTCAATCAGTGGATTCTTCAATGACCTCATCGTGCTTGGAGTGGCGAGATTGGCAGCAATTCATAACTGGTGAGCTATCAAAACCACTTGAGCAAGTATCTCAGAGCATGCCCCACATCTGGGACCTGGGGTGGGTGGGAGACTGAGTAGGGCTTCTTCCTCAATATCCCCCTTTACCTTAGATACATGAAAGAAACAATATGGAAATAATAGTCTTACCCACTTTCCTATAGCCCTTGAACCTTTTTACCGTAATAACTATGTAAAGATTGTAAAAAATATAATTTAAAAAAAGAAAGTGGAAAAAAAATTAGTTTTGGAGTAAGAATCAGGAGAAGGGGTTCTGTTGACCTCAGAAAGGGGGTCATATGTGACTGTCCTAAGTAGCTGGGTGCTGGTTCAGGTCACTGAGTTCAGTAAGGTTCCCTCCCAGAAAGGAGGAGAGGAGAGAGATGTGCATGGGTAAAGAAGACTAGGGAAGGAAGGAAGAAAGGAAGGAAAGGAGGAGGGAGGGAAAGAATGAAGGAAAAAAGGAAGGAAGGAAGAGATGAATGAAAGGAAGAAAATGGAAAGGAAAGGAAAGAAAGGGAAGGGAAAGTGAAAGGGAGGGAGGGATGTGAAGGGAGAGGAAAGAGGAGAGGAGAAGAGAGGGGGAAAAAAGAATGAAAGTGAAAATATGCACATCAATGGTGTGTAAATGGAGGCTGGACTGGCTTGTGCAGCTGGCAGGATAAACATGGGGATGGTGCATGGCGAAGTGAATCTCAACACACGAGTGATGAATACCTGGGATGTCTGGTTGGCCTGTCATCTTGGTAGGACTGCTGCATGTCCTTCTTCTCAGTGTCCCCTTCTTCAGCATCCCTGCCGTCTGGACCCTGGCCAATGTCATGCGTAACTTGGTAATGTGTATTTTCCTACACACAGTGAGGGGGACACCCTTGGAGACCTCTGGTCAAGACAAGGCTCAACTACTGACACACTGGGAACAGGTTCCTCAGCATCTTTCCTATCATACTTGACTTCCTGGCCAGCCTCTACATCAAGTGTAGTGACAGGAGGGGGCTTTGAGATAGAAAGGAACCTTACTCCCTGCCATAGTGGCAGGAGGAAAAATGGAAGAGAAAAACCTGTCTTAATGGTGGGGAAAGCATTTTTTAAACATTTGCTTCAAAGGGGTTTCTCCAAAGACAAAAGGAAATTCCTGATCCCCATGGTACCTGGCTCTGAGACAAAAGGTCCAGAAAGGTGTCAGACATGCTACTTCCTTGGTCCCTTTTCAATGATAAGGAGACCAGTCTGAGGCCCTCCCCCACAATGGCCGGAGACAATGGCTGATGCTTCAGGTGGGGAATTGGTATGTTAATGTCGCCCTTGTCCCTTGGAAGAAACGTGGTGTAGTAAATCTAAGACATGGTGGGGAATACACCATTTTCTTTAAGAAGAAAATGGCTTGGGGACCCAGAATGCCCTAACTGCCTACTACCTAGTCTAACACCTCACACTTCGTTGGCATCAACAGTGAAGGATGGGGCTGGGAACAGCCCTACAGGCATGGGGATGGCCTTGAACAAGAGTCTGTCAACATCTTTCCACTTTTCAGCATACTATTTTCTGTAATTTGAAAGCCTTTGAACTACACAATCTTTCTCAAATTCCCAAGAAGTAGAAAAATTGGAAATGAGGCTCCAGGATTTGGCCCTGCACAATTCCTTGAATTAGGAAAGGCCAGTGAGCTGAGGTTAAGGGCAAAATATGTCCTCTACAGCAAGAAGCTGTGTTTGGCAGCTTTTCAGGTGATAACATTTTTTCCTATCTTCCACCCTTGCTACCTCCCAGCTCTGCTTTGCTGTATATTTTCTGCTTACCAAAAAAAAAAAAAGAAAAAAAAAAGTGTGTAAAAGGAAACATTTCAAATTCAATTCAGTTGCTCAGTATCTTCCACAAGATATTGTTATTCCCAGAATTTCTCTGAGCATACAGGGAGCTCTGAGCAGTACACTGGGAAAATGTTCCAGAAACTTATTTAAGACTGTGCTTATTTAAGACCTTGTTGGGATGTGAAGCTGGGATTCTCTTGGTCTCCTCTGAGCCAGTAAGCTACAAGGTCAAAGATTTGTCTAAAATATGGCACAGCAAGGAAAGGGGGAAATACGCAGCAAATTATTGGTTGAAAGGATTGGAAATTAACAATGCAAAATGGCTTTTAAACTAGAGGAAGGAAAGAAACCTTAAACAAGGTGTTTCTCTTGCAGACAAACTTGCTTAAAAGTGTTAACATTTAAATGGTCACACCTCAGCTTTGAACTTAACACTCCATTAAGCTGCTGAGGAAACTCACACCTCTGTCTGTGGTGCCTTTCTTGTTGAGCCCCAAGGAAGGAGTAGAGGGGTACAGAGGAAGAGGAAGAGTGGCTTCAAGGGAGTCCGTCGGAAAACTGATGGCCCTAAAGTGCTGTGTAATTTTTAGTGGCTTTTGCTTTCACTCCCCAAGTGTCCTGATTTGGTTAACAAGTAGGGTACTTGCTATTAAAGGTAACAGGCAAGGAATCCTGGAACTCTCATGGTTTGTCATTTGGAAAATGAGAAATTAGCACTTAGTTGTTGATTTTCCTAAGACCATACAGTTACTTAATGAAGGAACAGGAACCAGACCTAAGTTCCCTAAATGTAAATTGTGTATTTTTAATGTATCAAATATTTTCAGAAATATAAATAATGCTCTAAGAAAGGAGGAGTAGAGTACAGATGCTGTGGCAAATTATACAACAGGTTCAGGGTTTTGAGGGATACAGCAAGCACTGGCTTGGTGGGAGGTGTGAAGTCAGAAGCCAAGAACTTCTCCCAGGTCTACCACATGAGTCCCTTGATTTTCCTCCATTGTTTTCCTAGGCACATTAACAGGGAGCTAGATTAGAAGTGGAGCAGCCAAAACTTGAAACAGGACTCACAATGGGATGTTAGTGTTTCAGGTGGCACCTTGATCCACTATGCCACAGTGCCAGCTCCTAATTTTACTTTTATATGAATGTTCTCAAGTGTGCATGTGTGTATTCAGCCAGGGTTAGCTACTCTCAGAGTCCTTATCAACTCCTGTCTCCAGTGACAACTGCATCTTCCCCTCTCCTTTCCGCTCTAACCTGCTTGGAGGATTGGATGATTTCATAAGCCCACTACACTGCTAATATATTTAGTTCCACAAAGCCCACAGAAATGACATTACTGTTCTTTTTAAACATACAATGAAGCAGTCTAAGAAAGATCCACACAACTAGTAAATGAGGGAAGCAGAACTCAAACTCAAGTCTTCTTGTCTTAAACTTGTCTCTTAAAATTTTTATTTTTATTTACTTGAGAGGTTTGAAGTCAAAGACAGAGAGACAGAAAAAGAGGCAGAAATGGAGTTCCATTCCCTGGTTCACTCCATAAATGGCTGAAAGGACTGGGGCTGGGCTTGGGCCAAAGTTGTCATTGCAATATAAGATGCAGGTGTTCCAAATGCTCTCTTACACACTAAGCCAAATACCCATCACAATTTGCCTGTCCCTGAAGAGAAATTCCAGGATGTATGCTGACATGAAAGAATAAGAAGGGAAAATCAGTGGCAGATGGCTCTACCCCCAGGGTAGATGGTTTACAGCATTCTTTACTGCACTGTTCAGCAGGTGTGGCCCACATACAATGAAGATTTTCTCTGCTTAGTGATGGCATGCAAGTTTCACATATGGGGGGAGCTTGGACTCAGCCTTCAGTTTCATAAGAGATGATTATTTGTCTCTTCAAGAGAAAACACCCAAAAAAGAAAGTCAAGTTGTGGCAAAAGATCCAATGCCCCTAGAATCAATACCTACTCTTGGAGATGTGCCTGGCTGAGTAAGGAGACATGAATGGTGGGAATTCCTTGGAGCATGTGCTCTTTTCAGATCCTCCACTGAAGGCCAGAGACACAAGAACTCCATGCTTCATGTGTCCCATGTCTTGGGACTCATTTGGTCACCATCAGGAAGGGCCCTTCCTGTGAAATAATCCTTTGTATCATCACAGTTAGTTGACTTTTGAGTTATTTCTAATTACACAATGAGGACTTCAGTGAGAGTGGAGAAATTTTATTCACAAAAGCCAATTGGTAAACACATGCCAAAAGGAGGCCAAGACAAAGTGTCAAAGCTCCTTCTCTACTCACATACCACAGAACACTCACTTCTGTCGAGAATGTGAAAAGATAGCATTTTCTGTAACAGTAGGATTGTGTAGGCATCCACAAAGTGATCCACGATTGGGGCATTCTTTGTTCAGGAGACACAGGTATCAGGTGGGTGCTTTGACCAGATGCCATTAAGGTTTACTTCAAACAGAAAGCATCATAGCAGTGATTCTGGCCATCATAGGGACCCAAAAATCTTAGTAGAACTCATGGTTAACCCCTTTATTTTTTCTAAAGAAAGTGTCACTTTAAATACCAAACAAGCTTCCCTGGATCTGATTACTTTCATTACTCTACATTTGGTCTTTCATTAAAAAAAAATTGCTCTACAAAAGGAAACATGACTTGGAACCCTGCACACATTTTAATTGTTCCTCCTACAGGATAATGTTCAGCTACCTGTGCCTTCTTGAATGCCTACCATCCTGTGTCTGCCAATCCATGAGCAACTTCAAGCTCTGGGTTCCATGTTGGTCTCCTCTAAGAAGTCTTCACATTTTCTTATATTCTGAACTCCTCAAGAATTTTCAGTAGTACACCCACACTTTCTTATATTTTGCTCATGAATTTATCTTACGTTATTTCATGTTTCTGTGACTCTCCAACTGAATTCTAAATTCCTAAAGGGCTGTGAAGCTCTGTTCACAGAGATGAAAAGGAGAACTCTGGATTTTCCCAACGATAGCACAACATTGGGTACAAAGCAACCACTGAGGGCCCAAGATTCATCAAATAGCCATGAAATTCCACTAGGATTAAGCTTAATGGGGCAATCCAAGTTTTGAAGATCAGAGAATTCACATTCTGTTCTTAGGAGTCCAACAGTTCTTCCAAATCACCAGGATGGCAGACATGAAAGTTTCATCTATCCACTAGCTCTGGCTGAACATATCACAGGTTACTTAAAGTGCAATTTATTTTTAATAGAAAAATTGATTCTAGAATGAAACATGAAGTCGCCTCTTTTTTTTCTTTTTTGGTAGCAGACTAACCTTTTAGAGAATAGTATTCTTGCCCTAGAGAGGGGCATAAAAGTTTAAAAGGTTATTTTCCACATTACATGTAACCCGCATGCTCACCTTTCCTATTTCTTTGCTGGATATGTGCTTAGGGTGCCTGTGGCATCAGCTCACTGAAAATACCGGCTCCATTAATGCATGATTTACTTCTCTTTGCTTGGTAAAGTACAGATCCCATATTTCAAAGCAAATTCAAGCTTTTGTAATTCATTACTTACTCTGTGCGACAGGATGGCATGGAATTTTCTCTCTTCAAAACTCACTGGAGAAAGGCAAATACTGAAGAGAAATCTCCCCGAACTTACCCACAGGACTTGTTTTTTCCTCAAGTGGCTTCCCACGGTGTTTTTAACTTACTACTCCCCTGAAATTCATCATAATTGATCATAACCATCTGCTTGCATGTCTGTCTCGGCTATTCATACTGTCTACTCCAGGAGAACAGAAATCCCATCCCATCCTTTTCTTTGTAATCCCATGTTGTGGGGCTTTGATGTGCCATCCAGTCTTTGCAGGACAAGGCTCCCCAACTGCAGGGGTTGCTGCCTGCTGTGAGCTCACAGTCAAGTTTCTTTTCCTGGAACTACACACAACTAATTAGAATTGCTCTGCCTGTGCATTAACCCTGATCCTGAAACAGGTCAATGTGAAGGTGCAAAGTTCTGGTTTCAGTGTCTTAACTCAAGACAGCTCTGGATGGCTTACACAAATCTGGATCTCTGTGCTATCAGTTTAGTTTCCATTTGCAACTGTAAAGCAACCAAACTTGTCCTTTGCTGTACTTCCACCATCACAGATGTGGTTCCTGATAGCTCTCTCTGGTAAAAACCCTGCATACAAGTCTCCATCTCCAAGCCTATTTCCCAAGAATGCCCACTTCAGACAGTTGAAGCCTCTGCACAGTATCTAGTACAAGATTAGTGTTTCATTAATATTTGACAAATGATGCATGAATTAAATACATAGAAAATGAGTAAATATCTCATTACAATCTCAACATTTCACCCGTACTGCTGTCTCCAGCCCATCCTCCTGGGACTATGATTCTCAATTGACATGGGCAATTATTAACCGAGTTCCAATGAACTAGACCATGTGCTAGGCTGGGGGGAGTCAGAGACAACACAGACCCTTCTTGACTGCCAGCACCCATGGCAAAACAATGAAACTTGGTATTTCTTGCAGATAAAGAACCTGTAGTAGCAATTCCATTGCTATCTAGAATGTAGAACTGTACTTCTAAATATTTTATCTTTACTGTTAGTTTTCCTAGGCACATCTCATGAGTACTCTGAGACTTTTAGAATGCAATGATTATGGTACTTCATCATGTAACTGCATGGCTGATCCTAATTTTATTTTTAGTGAATACTTCCTTAAAGAATAGAGGACAACATAACCTCCTTAGAAAGATGATTATATTTGACACCTATTCCAGAATATCCAGTGTTAATATGAACCGATTAGAGTTAAGAATTAGAAAATTGCAAGAAATCAAATGCTATAGTCAAAAAATGCTATATGCAGAGGACAGAATAGTTTTGGGTTAAAGCAGATAGCACAGGTTCAAAAACCCTAACAACAACATAATAAAACATCATAGAACATTTACTTAATTAATGGGAAGCAAAACCATAGAAAAAGAAGAAAAAAATCTGCATTGAGATAATTAAAAGGGATGGCCAAAGGGAGGTATCAACAATAGCCAAAATTCTCCCTCCTATCCAGCAGTAGCAAGGTGCCCTATACCCCTCATTTGTCAATGAAGGCCAGGTGAAGAAGCTGCACTCTTGGCAGAAATGAGCATCTAGGTTTCCACGAAGCCAAGTTTTAAATTTCAATTATATTTGGTACATGATGGGTGTGTATTAGGCTTTCTCCTTGCCGTAGTGGTGTCAGAAGAAGCAGATGAAAACAGAAGCTTAAATAAGATCTAGAATCTCAAATATTAATAGAAAATGTCCAAGCTTCAGCTAAAAATCGCTTGTCATATCAAGAATCAGGAAGAGGTTAAACTGAATGAAAAAGACAATCAATAGATGACAACACTAAGATGAAAGAGATGTAAGAATTATCTGACAAATGTTTTAAAATAGGTAAAATAAATTCTTCAGTGAAAGTTTATGAAGATAGCTGAGATGAAGGAAAAAATAGAACCTCAGCACAGAACAGAAGATACATAGCAGAACAAATACAAGAAATATAAAGATTCAGTGGATGGGTTCAATAGCAGAAGGAATAGGATAGAGGAAAGAATCAGTGAATTGGAATCAGAACAATAGAAATAACCCAATCTGCATGACAGTTATGGAGTAGATCAAAAACAAATGAACCAAGTTTCAGGACATGTGAGAAAATAAATGATTTAACGTTTGTGTCATTGGAGTCCTAGAAGCAAAGAAAGGCAGGCGAGCTAACACAGTATCTAATAAACAATGAGAGGAAATTTTCCAAATTTGGAAAGACATAAACCTACAGTCTCAGGAGGGTGTATCCCAGTCAAGAAAATCCCAAAGACGCAGATGAAAAGCAACATGGTCAAATTTCTGGAAATACAGCAAACTTCTGAAAGTACTAATAAATAAATGGTATTTTTGCCTACAGATGAAAGACAAAGAATAAAAGTGTGTGCTTACTTGAAACCGTGGAAACTAGAAGGCAGTGGCATGTTGTTTTTCAAGGGATAAAAGAATACAATCAGAAGCCAATATTCATAAAAATATGCCTCAGGAGTTAGAAGAAAGTCAAGACATCCTCAAATGAAGGAAAACTAACAGAATTTGTCTCCAGTAGCTGTAAAAAGAATGGCTAAATACCCTAAACATGAAGAAAATAAAAAACTGTGGGGACATGAGGAAGGAAAGAAGATGATAATAAGGGAAAAAAGGATAAGTACATTAATTTTTTTTCCTCTTCTATTTTGTAAATTATGTTTGATGGTTATGGCAAAAATTATTACCATGTCTGATGTAGTTCTAAATGGCTGTAGAGGAAATATGTAAGACAATAAAATAATTAATATGGAGAGACAGTAGGGTACATGGGGAGATGAGCTTTCCATATTTTGTGTATAAATCATTTAATACCTACAGGAACTGCTGAAAGAGTTATACAAATAGGTATAATCAAAAACACTACAGATGAGTTAAAAAAATTCAGGAGGAAAAAAGCATTCAAGAAATTCAACAGAAAACAGGAAAAAACAGAAGCAAAAACACAGAACAAACAGAAAACAAAAATACATATCTTGCCATATTCAAGCCCTATAGCAACAATGATATTAGTTGCAATGATTTTAATATACCAATTAAGAAAATGAGTGACAGAGGAAAATATCCGTAAGAAACTTTTTTTAAAGTATAACTGTTAACAGGCATGTTGAAAAATTATAAAAATGTATCACATAAACAATCAAAAGAAAGTTTGAGTAACTATGGTAATATCAGAAAAATCAGACTTCAGAATAAAGGAAATTATGATATGCAGAAAACACCACTGTCAAACAAAAAACAGCCAACCCACCAAGAAGATAGAGCCCTCCCGAATGTCTGTAGTCACACAGTGGAGCCAGAACTGATAAAACTAAAGAATATGTAGACAAATCCACTTTAGCCCCCTCACTCAATGATCAAAAACAGAAGAAATTAACATCACTGTCAATAGGATCTACTCTACACTCATAGAACATTCTATCCAACTCCAGCAGAAAGTATAACTTTTCAAGTGTCCAACAAACATGACATGATAGACATTGCATACCAAAAATTCTAGATGTAAAAGGACCTCCACAAAGATAAGAATTAAAATTGTACTAGATATTATCCAACATAAAAGTACTAGAAAATTTTCAAATTTCTTAAATGAAAAATAAATTTCTGGAAACTCCATTGGTCAAAGTTTTCAAGAGTAATACACTCAAAAGAATAAACATTCATTCATTGTATTGACTGGAATAAAATGACATTGTAATATTTGACACAGCTGAAGTAGTAATGAGAAGAAAATTGACAATATTAAAACAAACTAGGAGGTGGCTCTGTAGCGCAATGGATAGCGCATTGGACTTCTAAAACAAACTAGCGAGAGATGAAGTCTAAAATTAGCAACCTAAACTCTCATGTATCCAAAAAGCAGTGTGTGTGTGGAGGGGATAAGTGGAAGGATAAAATAATAAAGATCAGGTCAGAAATCCATAAAATTGAAAATAAAATGATAAAATCAGTAAGGCAAAAAAGTGAGTTTTTAAAAAGATCGATAAAATAGACAAACTGCAAGCAAGATGGTTGAAGAAACATAAGGAGACAAAATTAAGCATACCAAGACAAGGAAACAAAATATATCACACAAACCAGGCTCACTATCTATTGAGGACACTTAATTTATAATTAGTTGTTTCTTTAACAGATGAGTTACACATAGGTGAAATATTTTCCTCCTTGCCACTATGGACCTTTTATAATGGAAGAATCTCTGTGGGAGGGGCTGCTTCCTGCTCTGACCTTGACCTTCATGTCACATTACGGTCACTTCCACAGAGGACGTTCTCCACTTTCTCATCCTTGCTTGCACACGCACACACACACACACATTTATATATATTCACATATACGCATATATTGAAGTATATGTATATATATTTTTGAAGTATATGTATATATATTTTTGAAATACATATATATATATACTTTGCATTCAAGCTGTTTTAGAGAGAACATACGATACTTACCCCTTTGGGCTGGCGTATTTCACTAAGTATAGCTTGGTTTAATTTATATACTAGTTCTAGTTCTATAAGTTTTCTTTCTCTTCTGTGGGAAGAGGGGCAGATTTAACTTTTTTTTTTTTTACAAAAATAATCATATCTTCTCAAAACAGGGGCAGTTTTCTTTCTTCCTTTCTGACATATACCTTTCTTTTTCATGCCTTACTGTACTAGCTCGACTCTGCAGCACATTACTGAGCAAGAGCAGTGAGCTATACATTCATCTGGAAATTTTCCTCCTGGGAGGAAAACATTAAGTATATTAGCTTTAAGTTTTTTGGTAAATGTTCCTTTGCATGTTAAAAAAAATTCCCATTTATTCCTGTTTTTCTGATTTTTTTTTTAAACTTGAAGTTGGTGGCTGGCATGGTAGCTCAACGAGTTCATCCTTTACCTGCAATCGCTGAGCTCCCAAATGAGTGCTGGTTCATGGCTTCATCATGTGGCTCGCACTGTCGCATGCACTCCCTGAAGCCAGACAGCCTTGCTTCTTGCCATTTTGTTCCATCTTTTTGTCTTCAACTGAGATAAGACCATAGATGGCTGTTTCATGAAGGAACACTACAAACAATATAGCCTGACAATGAACAAATCTGCCTTTATACACTAACTCATAGTCCATTGCTTGCATATGCATGATTTGTGAATTCCTAGCTACAGTTATAACTTTTTTGTTCTGAGTTGCTTGGCAGCCAACATTATGCCTAACACATTCACATGTATATGTCATATATATCAAGACATTTCCTCATTTCTCTCTGCTTCCACGTATATCTTGACAACTTAGACTCTAAACCTAATACTGCTCAGACCTTGCCAATTAACACCCCAACCATGTAATTTAACCTTTCTGTGTCTGTATATTTATATGTTTTATCAGCAGTAGAAATCTGTAGATTTCACTCATCTATGTAGATTAAAAATAACAATAAAAATAAAAGAATAAAATATCAGTGCTTTTAGGAACTCAGAATACATGGTTATGTAAATTAACAGAGATATAAAGTCTCTTAAATGGGTAGCATATCCCTAATGCACTGTTCAAGTGGAATAAAGGTGGAATTTAAGAAGTTGAAATCCGGTAACTTTCCTCCATGACACATAGTCATCCACAAGTGGCTTACACAGAGACCGTGAAAAAGCAGGGCTTCCTAGTAGCACAGGCATTCGAAGTCACTCCACAGTGTGGCATGTGCTAAGGTGCAATCCAATACCTGGGGACTGACAAATGGAGTCTTTCTAAAATTTTCTTACACAGAAAACAGGATCACCACCACCACATCATCAATTGTTTACTACCTGCCTGGACTACTCCTTGATGAACAACAAAATAATGGGAGCTGACAAAACTGATTGATGATGAACTTCAAGCAAAGTCTAGTTCATGGCAAATGAGAAATAGCTAGCAGGGCTCAGATGAAGTTGACCACAAGATTGGTCAGCCAACAGTTCCCATGACAGCACAGCTCTTTGACCAACAAGCACAGGTAGGCAGGGCTTCCTCTTTGAACACTGGCTGTAAATGTCTTCTACTGGAAACACTTGGGCCCATTTCCCCAGCCTAAAGGATGGGAAAGGCTCTCGAAGCATTTCATGAAGCATCAGAATAGCTAGATCATTAGTAACTCAATAAGCAAATCTCAGAACATCATTTCAGGTGCTTATCAAAGTGCTTTAAAAAAGGTTTTAATTCAGCAGATTTTGATTTTTGCATTACAGTTTCACTAATTAAAGGAAAAAGTATTGGCACCGTTTTTAATCCTTCCCATTAATCTCCCTCAACATATATTCTGCTGCCTGTTATTGTATAGTCATTAAATGTAAAATATTAAACTGGACATTTGACTTTATTGATCATTTTATGGACTAAAGAAACAGCAAGTAATTATCTGCTAAGACAGATTCATTGATTGGACTGTCATTGGAAGAGCTAAAAATTGACACATAGTTGATTATTATTCTAGTATGCTGTTTATATCAATTATTTTGCCTCATTCTCTTCCTCATCAAGAATTGTGTAGTTTCTATTTAACAATTCAAAATAAGACTTTTTATCCTAAAACCACACAGGTGGTTTTCAATGTAGATCAGAAACACTTCAGTCCAAGCGTAACAGTATCATACACTTGGTGTTTATCAATTCTAATACTAGGAAACTTGGCTACTGTTTTATCTTTCTAAGCTTAAGCTCTTCTATTTGAAAAATAAGCTTATCTTTTCCAGGATGATTATCCCCCTCCTTACTTTGCTTATTCTCAATTTACAATTTAACTTAGTCTGCTAAAGAACAATAGCATCTTTCCAACATTCCAAGTCCTGTGTGAGATGTAGGAGATACCAAGATGAATAATGTAGGGGTGCTATTCAAAGGAATTTACAATATAGTCAAGGAGACTGGTTTGCCCTAAAATAAAGGATACGTGAATTTGCAGAGTGTAGACGGAGGGTGGGTCATCCCTGAAACTAACCTTCTGTTTCATTGTGATGTAGGATTTTGTTTTTAAATTCAGTGCTAGAAATAAGGTCAATGTTGTCTGGCCTCAGAGTACAGTATGGGAGGGTGGATTACTTTAAATTTACACCTAAGACAAACAAGATTGCTGTTACAGTTTATCATTTCTATAACTTAGTGTCCAACTTCCAGGGTGAATTCTATCACAATTCAGGGTTTTGTGGAATTCATTTCTTTGAATACCTTTGTGAAGAAGATTTAATATAGGTTTTGGTTTGTCCCCTGTTTTGATTAAGTGATGTTTATATAGCTATACAATATATTTCCCTACCTATAATTATTTTGGTAGTTGACTTTATAGACTATATAAGTAAGAATATGCTTTCTTTGTTTTTACTCTTTCTCCCCACTCCATGGTGGTAGGCATTCAATAAGTGATAACAGAAGTGTCTTTTAAGGTAGCTGAATGGTAGTGGCACATATTGAACAATCCAGTTTGTATGAAACTGAGTTCTAAATTTAAATTAGAACAGCTCAAAATGGGGTAGGTAACTTCACCTTCCTACCATTATTTGAGATACCAGAGTTCCAGTCAGCTTAAATTACGGGGTCTCTTTGGCCAACAAGATAAATGAATGAAGCCTAATACCATTTTACTTAAACATCATTCCAGTACTGCTTATAATACAATCTGGTAAAATAGAACAACATTGCATACAGGTTACCAATGCTAAATTTTGGTCTCAGTGCTCCTGAAAAGTGAGTCAGCTCTAAGATTTATTTTTCATTCAAATGAAGTGGCTTTGGCCAAATTCTTGGGAAAGATATTCACCACTAAAAATTTTTTTATTAATTAGTTTAAAAATTTTATATAATTTTATGACACAGTTTCATAGGCTTTGGGATTCCCCCAGCCCCGCCCCAAGCCCTCCCCCCATATTGAATTCCTCCATATTGTTACAGTAGTACAGATCATATCCCGTCATGATTCCTTCATTGCGGGTATGGACCATGCAGAGAGTCCAGCATCTTATTGTCCACATAAATTCAACAGTTTCATTGGGAGACCAGCCTTGGTCTGAAAGTAGAACTGCTAGAATATCATCTCCTCCAATGAGGTGTCACTACACAACATCAACAACAGGAAGAAACATGGAAATTAACAGTATCAGGAAGTTAATTAACATGGTATTGAGTGACCAGTACGTTAGAAAATGCAAGTTCTTAACCACATCCTGTAACTACTTCCTTGGCATCTCAATTTTAGTATATACACAACTGACTGCTATAAACCTTTTTTTTTTTCTCCCAAGCTAACATGTTTTTGAGTTTAACCTAAATCAGAGTGGCACAGGAACAGTGGAATGATCAACGTTAACATCTATCCTATATATAACAACTGAGTACAAACTTAGCATCAAAGTTTCTATGCAGTTACATCTTGTTTATCATTAACAGTCATAAATTGATAAAGTTTTGGGGGGAGAAAATTAATCCAAAATTTAAACTTTGCAGTATATAGTGATTGAGTGTGGTTTTACAGAAATTTGCATTTTAACAATTGAAGAATTGAAAAGTTTTAGGCAGGTGAGCAGGGAAATCCCAACAACACAGTGAGTGAGGAAGAATTTAACTCTACATCTTACCTAGTAAAGTCCAGGAGAAGCAAATAGGGAGCCTGACCAGTAAGTACAGGCTGAGCGATTATCTATATCTATGTCTCTCTCTGTTTATCTGAAAAGCCAAATGGGACGCCTGATCAGTAAGGTACAAGCTGCGTGATTATCAACTAGCTGACCTTTATTAGTCTCTGTCTAGACGAACTAATTTTGGGGCTCACAAGCAACTCTGATGGTCGGTGTAAGAGAGGCCTGGGAGCCAAGGCTGGAACTAGATAAGGACCAGAGAATAGAGAAAGTTCCTCTCCTGAGTCCAGAAGGAAATTTACAATCCTTTCATCTCTGAGTACCACCCGGGGGCTCCTGGCTGTAGTTCCAATGTCACCAGACCCTATGAGAGGGTTTTGGGCTGCTACCACCCCGTATGGGAAATCCAATAGGAAGTGACTGACCTCAGAGTTCTCAGCCTCTGAGGGCATTTATATTCCCTGTGATGTCCTGGGCAGTCGTCACCACTGAAATTTTACTGCACAGTTTTGTCTTGGGTTAGGATATAGCTTCTGTAGCTTTTTACTTCATGTATCCAGAAAATGGAAAGAAAACCTGCTATTACCCAAAATTTACTTTGAAAGTACTTATAAATAAACAACTGTCCTTTGAACTCCCAGATAACTCTGTCTTATTCTGTACTAAGAATTGCAGGATGGCATTTTGGATGAGAACTCTACATAGCATTAGGGAGGAGATTCTCAGGGGTTTTTTTTTTTTTTTTACTGTTTTTTAAAAATCTGATTGAAATTATGAACCCTGACCATGAACATTCAAGGAACTCCTAAAAAAAACATTTTGTGTACAAGTTCAAGGAAGTGGGAAGGAGCACCGGGAGCTGCTTCCAGAATGGGAATCACTTTCTAGGCTATGGTAAGACCTGGTTGGCTTTGATAAGAATTTTTTGTCCTGAAACCCTCTCAACTATGCCACCTGCTAACCATGTGCTCATCCCAAAAAAATTAACTAGCTTTTTAAATTTCCTTTGGACATTAGTTGTGACATTCAATTGTGACTCATTAGGAGTATTGGCATTACAAGCTAGCATAAGTAAAGCACCAGGCATCCTCTGTATCATACAGTGATAAGCATACAAAAATGTAATTTTTTCTTTTCCTTCTTCATTTTGAAAAAAATTTATTTATATATTTAGTTCAAGGTGAGAATTACAGAAAGGGAGAGTAGGAAAGAAGAGAACAGACAAAAAGAAAGAGAGAGAGAGAGATCTTCTGCCTGCTGGTGCAGAGATGGCTACAAGGGCAAGGACTTACTTGTGCCAAAGCCAGGAGCTTCTTCTGTGTCTTTTACATAGGTTCAGGGACCCAGGCACCTAGTCCATCTTCTTCTGTTCCCAACTACATCATCAGGGAGCTAGGTTGGAAGTAGAGCAATCAATTAGGACATGAACTGTTACATGTAAGGGATGCCAACATCACAGGTGGCAGACCAACATGCCCTGTCACAATTCTGACCCTCCTCATTTTTTTTTTAATCCTAGTCCAGCCTACGTAACTGTATGTCTTTAGAGTTTGGAGTACATCCCTTTTTGTACTTTTTACATTTTCCTCACTATTGTTCTCCAACTTTCTACTCCTACTTATAATTTATATATTTAGTCTTACATAATACACTTAGACATTTTCCTTTTTGGTTAAAAATGGCTCCTTTTTCAAAATAGCACTGTTGTGCTTGGTTTGCCAAAATGGGGTTCATTTTTAATTCTTCAGATTTGCAATTTCTAAGGTAAAGCCTTAGTCACATTAGCATGGCATGGAGTTTCCTATTTTAAATCTTTCCTGAGGCTGAAAATTAATCTTTCCTTAGGCAGTACCTAAAGGGTATGCGTATTGAGTGATCCAAAGATCAATTATACACTGACTGAGCTTCAGTAAAGGAACTGTTTCTCCACATAAAAAGAGGCCATGGTAACACTGGTAGAATCCAAGAACATTGAGCCTCATTCACTTAGCATCTTAAAGGAATACAGACATAACTAGGGAAAGTCACCTTGTGGCTCTAAAGCAGGGGAGATAGAGTAGAGAGGTAACACTTATGAGAGAGAGAGAGAGAAGATGCATGAAGTGGGGAAGACAGAGGGAGGGAGAGAGAGAGAGAGATGGGCTTGGAGTGGGGAGGACAGAGGGGGTAAGAGAGAGAGAGAGAGAGAGAGAGAGAGAGAGAGTCTTCTATTCACTGATTCACTCCCTATATGGCTGCAAGGGCCAAGAAATGGGATCTAGGAAATCCATGTAGGTCTTCCTGTGGGTGGTTAGAGCCTAAGTGCATTGGACCATCCTCTGCTGCTATCCCAAGCATGTTATCAAGCGGCTGAATCAGAAGTAAAACAGCTAGGACTTGAACCAGCATCGTAATATGGGATGCTAGCCTCACAGGCAATGTAAGTCACTGTACCACAACAACAGCCCCATGATCACAGTTTTAAATTTCTAAATTCTTTGCATAAATTATTTTGTTTGAGACAAAAATAAGCCATGGAATGAAATTGCAATTTGTTAAACAGCTTAAAATTTGGGGTAATAAGTATAAGAAAAAGTAAAATATGCAACTTCTAATGTAATGGAAAATTAAATGAGTAGAAAATGCCTCAATCAAAAAGAAAGGAAAAATAAAAGAAATGAAAAAGAAAGAGAAAACTTCAAGGCCTGTCAGAAGACTCTTACAACCAGTCACTGAGAACAAAGGATCTCAAAGCAGGGGAAATCAAAAAGAAAGGACAGATATCAGAGATGTGTGTTCAGAACACACTATGTCTTGGACAATATGTTAGATATAGTATGTACGTAAACCAGATACAACCAGATTCCAAATGGTTGGGTTGGAGTCACCATAGGCCCATGTCTAGGCAGGAAATAGCCTATTAACACATCTGCCACAAAATATCACTGATACATAGATGTAGGATGTAAACTATTGTACCTTAATCCATATATTCTAAAGAGAATGAAAAACAATCGTTCCCATGCTCTTCCAAAACGCTGTGAGTGCTGCACACACTTGACAACAGGTATCTGTTCTGAGCAGTTTGAGCTTCTGCCCTCTTGCATAGACAATGGCAGTGAAAAGTGGATGCAGAGGCAGCAGATTCTGAGCAGCACCATGTTTATAAATGTCAGATCTATTTTCTTTCTCTTTCTTTCTCTTTTCTTTATTTCTCCTTCCTTTTTCCTCTCCCTGCCTCCTTCCTTCCTTTTTCTTTCTTTCTTCTCTCTTTTTAAAGATTGATTTATTTTTCAAATTGGAAAGACAGATTTATAGAGGGAAGATCCTCTGTCCACTGGTTTACTCCTCAAATGGCCACACTGGCTGGACCTGAGCCGAGCCAAAGTCAGGAGCCAGGAGCCTCTCCTGGGTCTCCCATTTAGGTGCAAGATCCCAAGGCTTTGGGCTGTCCCACACTGCTTTCCCAGGCCACAAGCAATGACAATGCTCCCAGGACATGAACTGGCATCCATATGGGATCGCAGCACATACAAAGTGAGAACTTTCACCACTAGGCTACTGTGCCAGGCCCCAGATCTATTTTTCTAGGAAAGAAGTATACACTCTAATGTGTTTTTATTCTTAGAAACAATCTGGTTCCAGGAAACATTTTCATTTAAGCCTTGGAATTTATTTTTTATGTATCAGAATAGATCTGCAACTGCATAGCTGTTGAGGACTCTACAGATATTCATTATTGGCCTCATACTACCGTTTGAGTCCTATTCTGTCATTTACAACAAAATTCTGGAGATGCCATTAAAAATCCAATTGGTTTCTGTCTCACATTGAGTCAGGAGGTGGCATTATGCAAAGAATAAGTCTGTCTGGTGAGTGATGTTAGAGGCTCTGGTTCTCTGATAATGTGCTGATCAAGTCAGGGAAAACTCATCTTCTCCCAGGAAGCTTCATTTAACTTCCCCCAAGGTTGACAGCTATCAGCAGCTGGTGGTCCCAGACATGTTGACATGAACCATGGGGGCATTTAGGCAATTGCCGGTGAGTTTGTCAATAAAATTTGCATAATAACCTAACTATGTAAGCACGATATATTTGCTTTTATTAATCTTTCCATACTCAGAAAAAGAATTTCTCATCTATTTTATGCTGTATTTGATCCTTATGTGAACTAAATGAATCAGAACTTAATATCTCAGTTGTGTAGGTAAATTTCTGTGAAGACTTAAAACATCCTCAACTGCCAGAATGGCCCAGTTAGGATTCTCATGCAGGTCCCTCAGACTTCTGAGAGTGAGAAGGAGGGCTAAGGGTGATACTTGCCTCAGTTATCTGTGACAACGACAACTGCTAGAGTAAGAATATGCATTCCAGGAATAAAATGTTTTCAGGTGACAAAACTAATTTAATGTGAGATTTCTTAAGTGTCACAGATAAAGGGAGATTGCTAATTTACTAATAGTGTGTCCTGAGATTGATGGAAGTATACATGGACAAAATAGTTGTGCTAAAGCTTTTGGACACATTGAAATAGTAGGCAGAGAGTATTTATACAGCAAGTGATTTAGGTATACTTAAAAGCAAAAACATAGATAAATAAAAATTGAGGTCAGAAATGTAAATCTCGGAGCTGTGCATTATGTAGTGGTTAAAATTAAAATTCTACTGGGAATATTCACACCCAGTGTCAAAGTTAGTGTCCAGGCTCTGCTTCCGATTCTAGCTTCTTTGTTATAAGCACCCTTGGAAGCAGTATGTGATGGTTCAAGCACTTGAACACCCACCTGAAAGACATGACTTGGGTTCTGAACTCCTCAACTCAGCCTAGCCCACCCCTGGGTGCTATGGCTATTTAGGAAAGCATACCAGTGAATAAAGTCTCTATGTTTCTCTCACCTTACCTGTCTGCCTTTCAAATAAACCAAGATAAATAATAACTAGGCTTTTTTTAAGAACTATAAACTTGGAATTCATGTATCAGTCACACACACACAAAAACTAAGTAAAAAATGTCTTAAGACATTAAAACCCAAATATCTTTTTAAAAATTATTCATTCATTGATTCATTTCAGCACATATTTATTCATTAACCTGAGAACTTATCAAAAGCATTAGTAGGGACACATACAATTTTATTCTTATAGTGCATGAATTTGACTCTTCTTCATTGTGGAGGATACAAAATAAATTATTAATTATGGATAAATTATTACAAACACTAGTAAGTATTATAGAGGAAGAAGCTCAAACTGCTGTAATAGATTTTTAGGATTGAATAAAATATAAAAATCTTTAAAGCATAGTTAGAAAACATATCTTTGAGAAGGAGACAGAAAAATTAACATGTTGTAACAGGATTCTGGATGCAAGATCAATAGATAATTTATTTCTCTGTACCATCGACAAAGAGAAAAATCCAATTAACATGAAAGGTTTGTCATCATCCATTCCTGATAAAAACTCTCAGTGAATAGGAATGGAAGGGAGTTTCCTCGATTTGATACAGGACATCTACAAAACCCTGGTGCCTAGCATCTCTCTTTAGGGAAAAAGTGAATACTTTCATCTTGTGGTCAGGAGAACAACAAAGAAAGTCGTTTCCATCTCCTTATTTAGCAATGTGTTGGACATTCCAGCCATAGCAATATTTTAAGAAAAAAGTAAAGGCACTCATATTGGACACAATTCCATACAACAGGATTATTTATATTGAGAATTAGATAGACTGTACAGGAAAGTTATTAGAATTAGCAAGCAAGTTTATCAGCATTGCTGATTGTAATATCAAATTATAAAAATGATTTTTAAATATATTAGCAACTAGTAATCAGAAATTAAACTTGAATATACCATCACTTGAAATAACATCAAAATATAAAACACTGAGGGATAAATATGCCTGAGATGTGAGTCACACATTTTAAACTCTAGAACATTGCTGAGAAAAATCATTAAATAATTTAATAGGAGTCAATGTCATGGTGCAGTGGGTTAATCTTCTGTCTGCAAGGACAATGCACCATGTGGATGCTACTTTGAGTCCAGGCTGCTGCACTTTCAATTTAGTTCCTTGAAAATGTGGCTGGGAAAGCAATGGAAGATGGTCCCAGTACTTGGGTCCCTGGCACCCATGTGGGAGACCTGGGTGGAACACTGACTCCTAGTTTCAGCTTGGTCCAGCTCTGGACACTGAGGCCATTTGAGTGAAGAATCAGCTGATGGAAGATATTTCTCTCCTTCTCTCTGTCACTCCCTCCTAGTCTTCCTTCCTCCGTCACTTCCCTCCTATTTTCTCTACATTCACATAAGTTAATATTACTATGTATTTTAAACATGTATTAAATTCCTAAGCACAAAAAATATCTGCAGCTATCCTCAAACTGAATATGGTAATTTGATCATTTTTTCTTTTTTCTTTTTTTGTATTTTTTATTGCTACTACTTTCCATGATATAGTTTTGTAGGTATAGGCATTTTACGCCTCAGTCTTTCACATAAGTAAACACTTCTTAAAGATTAATAAAAAGAATTTAGGGCCTGGTGCAATTGCCTAGCAGCTAAAGTCCTCATCTTGAATGCACTGGGATCTCATATGGACGCTAATTCTAATCCCAGCAGCCATGCTTCCCATCTAGGTCCCTGCCTGTGGCCTGGGAAAGCAGTGGAGGGCAGCACAAAGCCTTGTGACCCTGCACCCACGTGGGAGACCTGGAAGAGGCTCCTGGCTTTAGGTTGACTGTGCTCCAGCCATTGCAGCTGCTTGGGGAGTGAACCATCGGACAGAAAATCTTCCTCTCTCTCTCTCTCCTTCTCTCTGTATATCTGCCTTTCCAATAAAAATAAATAAATCTTTACAAAAAATTCAATAACCAATGCATTCCTTGTTTGGTGGTCTAAAGAATTAACATTATTAAAATATCAATTATCTCTTGAAATTATCCACAGTCAACAAAATGCCAATCAAAATTGAAACAGTTTCTTTGGTAGAAGTAGACAAACCGATTCTAGAGTTCATGTGAATATATAGACTTCAAAACAGACAAATCAGCTTTGACCAAAAAGAAAAACTTGAAGTACTATCTGATATCAAAACTGATTATAGGGTTACAATAATCCAGTGGTGTTGTATTAATTAAGAGTTAGACACACACCTTAAGGGAGAGTAATTGGGTCTATAAATATACTCACACACACGGACAACCGATTCTAACCAAAGTGAGAAGTCAGTTCAGTGGAGAAGACAAAATTTCCTACAAATGATGCTGGGAAAGAAGTGGAGATCACGTGAAGACTAAAAGGAACTTTGATTCAGTTCTCATACCATGTACAAGCAAACTCAAAATGGATTATTGAGTTTAAAACTTATAAAAGAAAATATAAGTGAAAATTTTGGGGTCTTGAGTTGAGTCCAAAAACATGAACTAAAAAAGGCAAAATTGGAGAAGCCAAGATGGCCGACATAGGAGGATGGATGTGAGAGAGATCGCAGAGAGAGAGGGATAGAACGCGATGGAAGCATAAGCGGAGCAGCAAAGAACTGCAGGGAGAGGTGCGTGAAGTTCCCTGGACTGTGTGGAGACAAAAAGATCCACACAACTCGGAAGGGCAACCAGAAAACAAAATAAAACAAAAGGCAGGGAAGACAGAGACCCATTCCAGACTTGGTGCGTCATGTTTCTGGGCAGCTGACAGGAGACACAGCCAACCCAGAGGATACGGAAGGTTGGAGGGATCATCACTGGCAAGGGTCCTCACCAGCAGCAGAGGCAGACTACAGGAGAGCCTGAGTTGTGGGTAAGCCAGATAGGGGCGGCAGTGGGTCAGCAGCTCCAGGAGCTAGCCCCCCAGGGGCACGCACAAAGTCCGGGCCTCCTTGGTGCTCCTCTCCACACCTCTCCCCACAGAGTTTCCAGGGACTGAGGCCACAGGGCAAGTGCCTTGAAATTGCCTCTAAACTGCTGAAACTGTGGCTTAGAGGTGGCACACAGCAGTCCAGTCCTGCGCACTGAGGACGCACAGAGAGAGCACCCTGAATCCTCCGAGCCCTGCGGAACCGCACACAGGGGACGCACCCAAAGAGCGCCTTGATTCTCCCATGCTTTGCGGACACATGCATGTTGGGGATGTGCTGAGAGTGTGCCTTGAATCCGCTGGGCCTCAGTGGTGGTGCCCAGTGGCTGGGGACACACGGAGAGCGTCTTGAACACTCCCGCACCCTGCGGACCCACACGCAGGGGATGCACAAAGAGTATCTTGATTCCCCCACGCCCTGGGGTTACGTGCACGCAGGAGACGCACTGAGAGAGTGTCTGAATCCTCCGAGCCCCGTGGATCAGAACTCAGGTGGCGCACCTAGAGAGCACCTTGATTCCCCCATGCCCTGTGGTCGCATGTGTGTTGGGGACATGCTGAGAGTGTGCCTTGGATCCTTGGATCCATGGTGGCGCCCTGCAGTCCTGTACACTGGGGACGCATGGAGAGTGGCTTGAATACTCCCGTGCCCTGCGGATCCACACGCAGGAGACGCATTGAGAAAGTCTCTTGAATCCTCAGGGCCCTGCAGTCCCGTGAGCTGGGGACACACCAAGAGGGCCTTGAATACTCCCACGCCCCCCAATACTCCAAGCCTGCAGGCTCCAATCTCTGCAGGATAGCACTTGGAGACCCCCTCAGCGCACCAATGCCTGGATTTCGCTTCAGGATAGGGCCACGCTGCTCCACAACTGCAGGCTCCAAGACAGCGTGGCTCCAGTGGCATGACATAGCACACACTTTCTGCAGGATAGTGCTTGGAGACCGCTCAGTGTACCGGTGCCTGGGTCTCGTGTCAGGCCTGAGGAGCGCTGGAGGTCTCCCAAATCTGCTCAGACCAGAGACACAGAGTCCTGAATCTACAAAGTGCTGTTACTATGCCCTGACCCTGAAGATGCACACGGAACGATGCCATAGCCAACAGACCTTAGAGAAACCCAGCTACTGAGGGTTGTATACATCCAGGGGTTAACAAAGCTACCCTACCCCACTCTCGCCAAACATCCCCAATAGAACTCAGAGAAATTCTCTTCTGTATGCAAACCAAAAAGCAGTAGCAGACTCACCTACTCCAGACTACTGCACTGAGACCAGAAACTGTGGATAAACAAATCAGAGAATAAATTCCCCAAATCAACAAGAAACAATAATGCAATGGGAAGAGGTATCAGAAAAAGTTAATGATCTAGACGAGAGAGCCAGCACCCAACCAAAAAAAGAACAAAAGCCAATATCTATTTCGGAGATACGAGATGAAGACATGGAAGTTCTACCAGAAAAGGAATTTTAAAAAATGATGATAAAATTCGTCGGAGATAATGAGAAGAACTGGGAAGACTTCAACGAATTCAAGAACCACATAGTCACAGAAATACAACAAGTCAAAAGCAAAATCCTTGACTTACAGCACAAAGTAGAGGGTCTAACCAATAGCATAAATACAGCAGAAGAAAGGATCTATGAAACTGAACAAAAGCAGAATGAAGGTACCCAGCTCATTAAACAACTGGAAACAAGTCTGAACAAAGCCAATAAGACCATACACGAAATGAAAGACAACCTCAGAAAATCAAATATCAGGATTATAGGCCTTCCTGAAGGAGCGGAAAGAGAGTCAGGTATGCAAAAGGTGCTCGACGAAATTATATAGGAAAACTTCCAAAACACTTGGAACATGAACCCAGCCCAAATCCAGGATGGACAGAGAACTCCCAACAGATACGATCCAAACAGAACCTCACCCAGACATATGGTGCTTAAGTTCCACTCCAATGAAGACAAAAAAAAAATCCTGACACAAGTACAAAACAGAGAAAAGAGCACATACAGGGGAAAACCAATCAGAATCACTGCTGACTTCTCTGAAGAGACCTTACAAGCAAGGAGAGAATGGACAAAGATCTTCCAAATCCTGAATCAGAACAACTGTCAACCAAGAATAACGTACCCAGCAAAGATCTCATTCGTATTTGAGAACAAAATCAGATACTTCCATAGCAAAGAGAAACTGGAAGAATATGCCAGCACAAAACCAGCTCTACAAAATCTCCTTAGAAATGCACTAAATCCAGAAAGAAAGGAGGCAAACCATAAACAAAGATGGCAAACAGGAAGGTCTCCCCACTAAAGTCCACAAAAGGAGGGGCAATTACACAGATACCAACACCCACAAAAACACACATGCATGGCAGGGCAAAATCGCAACCTCTCAATATTAACTCTTAACACAAATGGCCTAAACTCACCAATCAAAAGACATAGATTAACAGAATGGATCATCAAACAGGACCCAATTATCTGTTGCTTAAAAGAGACACATCTAACCAGCAAAGATGCTAAGAAACTGAAAGTGAAGGGATGGGAAAAAGATATTTCAGGCCAATGGACAAGAGAAAAAGGCTGAGGTAGCTGTCCTAATTTCAGATGATATAGACTTCAATCTGACAAACATCAAAAGGGACAGGGAAGGACATTTTATATTGGAGAAAGGAACGAGCTATCAGGAAGTAATTACCATCATAAACATCTATGTACCAAATTCCAACATGCCTAGCTACGTGAAGCAATTACTTACAGACTTAAGGGGAGACATAGATATACATACAATAATTGTGGGAGACCTCAACACCACATTAACACCAATAGACAGATCAACGAAACAAAAACTCAACAAAGAAACAACAGAGCTCACACAAACAATAGAACAACTGGACTTGGTAGCCATTTATAGAACTTTTTACCCTAAGGCCACAGATAATACATTTTTTTTCAGCAGTGCATGGCACCTTCTCCAGGAAAGCAAATCTATATAACCTTAAAAAGATTGGAATTCTACCATGTACCCTCTCAGACCACCATGGAATGAAACTGGAAATCAACAATTCAAAATGCCCCAGGAAATATAGAAACTCTTGGAGGTTGAACAATATGCTATTAAATGGACAGTGGGTCAGAGAAGAAATTAAGACGAGATCAAAAAACTTATGGAAGCCAATGAAAACTCTGATACAACATTCAAAAACTTGTGGGACACCACCAAAGCAGTGCCATGAGGTAAGCTCATTGCAATTGGAGCTCATGTCAAGGACCAAGAAATGCGCCAAATGCATGAATTAAGCACACACCTCCAGGAATTGGAAAAGCAGCAGCAGAAGGGCCCCACAAAAAATAGGAAACAAGAAATCATCAAAACAAGGGAGGAGATAAACCAAATAGAAATCAAAAAACTATACACAAAATCAACGAATCAAAATGCTGGTTTTTTGAGAAGATAAACAAAATAGACACCCCACTGGCCCGACTGACAAAGAAAAAACAAGAGAAAGCAAGAATTAACAGCATCAAAGATGAAAACGCCAACATAACAACAGACACCGCATCCATTAAGAAAATAATTAGAAATTACTACAAAAAACTGTACTCCAACAAATCAGAAGACCACCAAGAAATGGAAAAGTTCTTAGATTCCCACCACCTACCAAAACTTAGCCCAGAAGCAACAAAAGACCTGAACAAACCCATAACCGAAGCAGAGATTGAATCAGTGATTAAAGATCTCCCAACAAAGAAAAGCCCAGGCCCAGATGTTTCACTACAGAATTCTACAAAACATTCTGAACAGAACTAACCCCAATCATCTACAAACTCTTCAAAACAAGAGAAAAGGAAGCAACCCTTCCAAACTCATTCTATGAAGCCAACATCACCTTAATCCCAAAACCAGATAGAGAACCAACTGAGAAGGAAAACTACAGACCTATCTCTCTGATGAATACTGATGCCAAGATTCTCAACAAAATCCTAGCCAATAGAATTCAAAAACACATCAGACAGATCATTCATCTGGATCAAGTAGAATTCATCCCTGGAATGCAGGGATGGTTCAACATCCGGAAATCCATAAATGTGATGCACCACATCCAAAAACAAGAATCACATAATAGTATCAATGGATGCAGAAAAAGCTTTCGACAAAATCCAACACCACTTAATGCTAAAAACTCTAACCAAGAGAGGCATAGAAGGAACAATCCACAACATAATCAAAGCAATATATGAAAACCCCAATGCCAGCATCATACTGAATGGAGAAAAACTGGAACCCTTCCCAATGAGATCTGAAACAAGACAAGGATGTCTGGTATCTCCACTGCTATTCAACATAGTCCTAGAGGTACTTGCTGAGGCCATAAGACAAGAAAAAGAAATCAAAGGAATTCAAATGGGAAACGAAGAAATCAAGTATCTAGGAATAAATCTAACCAAAAATGTAGGAGACCTTTTTGAAGAAAAAAGGTACAAAGAAAAAAGGTACAAACTACTTTAAAAAGAAATTGAGCAAGACCTCAAAAGATGCAGTAACATTCCATGCTCCTGGATAGGTAAAATCAATATCGTTAAAATGTCCATTATCGTCCAAAAGTATTGTCCTTACTACCAAAAGCAATATATACATTCAACGCAATCCCGATAAAATTGCCCAAAACATTCTTCATGGAACTGTAAACAATGATACAAAGGTTCACCTGGAAACACAAACAACCACGAATAGCTAGAACCATCCTGAAGAATAGGAAGTTAACAGGGGGGAATCACAGTTCTGGACCTCTGGACATACTATAGGGCAGTGATTATCAAAACAGCCTGGTACTGGCACAAAGATAGAGAGGAGGATCAATGGAGCAGAATAGAAACACCAGAAGGGAACCCACACATATACAACCAAATAATCTTTGACAAAATGGCAAATGACAATCCAGGCAAATGGGAAGGTCTCTTCAATAAATGCTGTTGGGACAACTGGCTGATAGCCTGCAGAAACAAAAAGATAGACCCACATCTCTCACCATACAGTAAGATCAAATCTAAATGGATAACAGACCTAAACCTACATCCAGAAACCTTCAAACTTTTGGAAGAAAATGTTGGAAATATCCTGCAAGATCTAGGGGTAGGTCCTGACTTCCTAAAAAGGACACAAAAAGCAATAGCAATCAAGACCAAAATAAATAAATGGGACCTCATCAAACTAAGAAACTTCTGAACAGCAAGGGAAACAATCAACAAAGTAAAAAAGTAACCAACAGAATGGGAGAAGATCTTTGTGCACTACGTAGGTGAGAGAGAGCTAATCTCCAGGATATACAAAGAACTCCAAAACAACCAAAATACCAAAACAAACAAGCCACTCGAGAAGTGGGCAGACATTTCACAAAGGAACAAACCCAAATGGCAAATAAACATGAAAAAATGCTCAAGCTCCCTGGCAATAAGGGAAATCCAAATTAAGACATCAATGAGGTACTACGTAACGCCAGTAAGATTGGCCCACATGAAAAAAAGCACCAACAACACTTGCTGGCGAGGTTGTGGGGAAAAGGGAACCCTACTCCACTGCTGGTGGGGCTGCAGGTTGGTACAGCCTCTATGGAAATCAGTATGGAGAACACTCAAACAACTCAAAATCTGCATACCATGTGATCCAGCAATAGCACTCCTAGGAATATATCCAAAACACCTGTTACACGAGAGACCAATATGCACCCCTATGTTCATAGCAGCTCAATCAGTAATTGCAAAAACATGGAAGCAACCAAAATGCCCATCAGCAGAAGACTGGATAAGAAAGCCATGGTTCATCTACTCCATGGAATACTACTCAGCTATTAAAAAAAACAAAATGCAGTTCTTTGTGGCCAAATGGGCCCAACTGGAAACCATAATGCTAAGGGAAATGAGCCAATCCCAAAAGGTTAGATACCACATGTTTGCCTTAATTTAAAATGAAATGATGTCAATATGAAAAATAGTACCTGTAAAATCTAATATTATCTCAACTTCAAACAGCCTATCTCACATGCAAGATATTGTGAAGTTACCAATGAACCAACAATCAATGTGAGTCAGACTGCTTATGATCTACATCAAAGAACTGTAAAACCTAATATACTTTTAATACCCTATGTTATTCCGTAATGGAGCAGGAGAGCACAGAAAATTTCCATCACCCTAGAATGTGTGAGGAACACGTAAAATACAACCTACCAGGATCATAACTGATAACTCATAGACAACAGACTCGAATCAGCATTAGACAATAGTTAAACTACAAAGACATATAGGGAGAATCAAGAGTGATCCTGACAACCTCTTAACAGGAGGTCATATGCACAGAGCAAGGGGGGGGGGGGGGGCTCCAGAATGGAGCAGGGGGACAGGAGAAGGCTTCTATCCCAACCCTGAAGACTCCCAGATCCTCACCAAGGACTATCAGTACGAACACCAAGGACTACATCCCAACTACCAAGGAGACCACGGGGAATTGGAGTGCCTTCAGAGGCCAAGAACTCCCGCTTGGATCTACCACATAGGATGGAAGAAGTCCAAAACCTTCCTCTCAGGATCCAAGGGCATCAGAACAATAGCCAAGAGCCCTGAGCAGTCCGCAGAAACAGAAGAACAGTAAACTTCCTTTGACTCTAGGGAGGGGAGCTCTCTGGTCCTCGCTTGGTTCCAACTTTGGGTCCCCACACTCTCTGGCAATGATCATCAGGATCGCTCCAGAAACCCCTCAAAACAAACAAACAAACAAAAATATAGAATAGATAGAGAACAACAAGAAAAGCTTAGAATCAGACAGGAGACAGCGTGGATTCACTTATACCCTACTAGGTGGGACACAAAGATTAGTTACTCCTCATTAGGGTATTGAAGATTTCTCTGCACACCCCTCCTAAAACTGTTCTGCACCTAAACTGTTGACATATGTCTTGTTAGAGTAATAAGCCAGTCTAGACTACCCGAAAAAAAGACAGGTTCAGCAAAATTATGCTTCAACACTAAAAAATGCTAAATACTGTAATGAAAATAAACACAAGACAGCTGAATAGTAATCCATAGCCATTTTAAGGTGTTTAGAACCCGGTTGTATATAAGCTAAAATTGAAATGTCAGTGAAGAAGTCACAGGATGTGGTTAAGAACTTGCATTTTTTTTAACATATTGGTTACTCAATATTATGTCAATTAATCCCATAACATTATAAATTGTTGCTGATGTTATGTTGGGGCTTTTAATTGATTGGGATGATACTCTGCTTGCTCTACCTTCAGACCAGAGATGGTCTCCCCAAGAAGCTGTTGAACTTATCTGGACAATAAGATGCTGGACTCTATGCTTGGTATATGCTAGCAATGAAAGAATCTCAACTGAACTTGAACTGTGGTAATGCAACAAGGTGGAGGAATCCACCATGGGGGGAGGGTTTGGGGAGGGGTGGGGAGAATCCCAGTGCCTATAAAACTGTGTCACATAATGCAATGTAATTAGTTTTAAAAAGGCAAAATTTATAAGCAAGAAAATTTTAAACTTTCACTTCTTAAAACACAGCTGGGGGTCAATGTGTTGGCAAAGCAGGCTACTTTGCCTGTAGCACTGGCATTCCATATAGGCTCCGTTTCTACTCCCAGCTATTCCACTTCTGATCAGCTCCCTGTTAATGTGCCTGGGAAAGCAGCAGAGGATGGACCATGTGGGATCCCAGTGCTTACAAGGTGAGAACTTTAGCTGCTGGGCTACCCTACTGGGCCTTTATTTTTACTTTTACGGTACAGTTCCGTAGGCTCTGAGATTTCCCTTCCTCTCCCCATATCCCCTCCCTCCATCTTATTTCCCCCATATTATTACAATAGTATAGTACTTCATAAGCAGTCGTAAGTCCATCATCTTGTTATTTAAGTGTGTCCTGATATTGTTGGTACCGACAATGGCAGACAGTCAAGCATCCTATTGTCAAGATATATCCAACAATTTCATTGCCAGTCCATCTTTGATTTGGAAGTAGATATGCCTGAAATATTGTGCCTTCACAATTAGATATGATAGTCTCAATTGCAGTTACTATACATTCCCTTAAATAAGAAGTCATAAAACAAAATAAACAATAGGAATAAAGAAACAAAAGATTTACAGCATTAAGTAACATGCCTTGGGAATGAACCAGTGGATGGAAGATCTCTCTCTGACTTGCCAATAAATAATTAAAAAAAAAAAAAAACCTCTTACACAGATCACAGGACTATAGACGGGGCTACAGCAATAGGATCAAAAGGCAACAAACCAAGAAATGGATGGAAGCTGAAAATGCCAGGAAAACCTGGATTGGGTCCAATGACACTGATATTTGACTTCTTATCAATTTAGAAATTCTTACAGATTCAGACTATATAAAGTGACAGTAATTTGTTGTGACAATAGGGAACTAATTAGAAGAATGAAAAAGAGCCTAAGAGAAACTTTTGAAGGTTTATTCATTCCTATGATTTAAAGATTATTTTAGGGGTTTATACATACCTATGTTTAAATATATACATTTTAAGTTTTACATGAAGCATATGGCAACAAAGCTCTTAAACAATATGTGATTTGTAATAGCAAAATAAATGTTTAGGAGTAAGTATACAAAATATCTGATATTTATAAAAAATCCATAAATCCATTGACGGACTTCAAGAAAAGCCAAATGAATGGAGAAATATATCATATTCAAGAATAGATAGACTCAGTAACATAAAGAAACTTATTTTCTACAAATTAACTATAAGCATTTATTTATTTGCATTGGAAAGGCAGATTTTACACAGACAAGGAGCAATAAAGATCTTCCATCTACTGGTTCACTCCACAAATGGCCACAATGAAGCCGGATTCCAGGAGCCTCTTCCAGGTCTCCCACATGAGTGTAGGATCATAAGGCTTTGGGCCATCCTTTGCCTCTTTCCCAGGTCATAGGCAGGGAGCTGGAGGAGAAGCGGAGCAACCTGGACACAAACAAGTGCCCATATAGGATGCCAGCGCTTGCAGGCAGGGGGTTAGCTAATTGAGCCATTGTGCCAGTTCCCCCTACAAATTAATTATAAATGCAATGTACTTCCAGCAACAGTTCTAGTATATATTGCAGCAGGAGCTTATTACTTCTTTTTTATTAATCATTTTGCATTATGTGACAGTTTCATAGGCTCTGGGAATCCCCCCGCTCCTCCCCACGCCCCTCCCCCCTGGATTCCTCCACCTTGATGCAGTATTACAGTTCAAATTCAATCAAGATTCTTTCCTTGCAAACGTATACCAAGCATAGCGTCCAGCTACTTATTGTCCAGATGGGTTGAACAGTTTCTTGGAGAGACCATTTCTGGTCAGAAGTCAGAGCTGGTAGAATATCATCCCAGTCAATTAAGAGTCCCAATATAACATCAACAGCAATTTGCAACATTATGGAATTGACATGGTTTTGAGTAACCAGCATGTTAAAAAAAAAAAAAAAAAAAAAAAACAAGTTCTTAGCCACAACCTCTGATTAGCTCATTGACATTTCAATTTTAGTTTATATACAGGACCGGCTGCTATATACCTTAAAATGGCTATAAGGTACCATCCAGCTGTCTCGTGTCTATTTCATTTTAGTATTTAGCCATTTGTTGTGTTGAAGTATAATTTTGCTGATCTTGGCAGATTTTAGGATAATCTAGACTGGCTTGTAACTGTAACAAGACATTTGTCGACAGTTAAGGTGCAGAACATTTTTTTTTGCGGGGGTGGGTGGTACAGGAAAATCCTCAACACCATGGTGAGGAGTGACTAATCTTTGTGTCCCACCCAGCGAGGCATGAGCCAATCCACGCCAGCTCTTTCCTGTCAGATTCCAAGCTCTACTTTTTGTTGTTTGTCTATTTATTTTAGGTTTTTTTTAGTTTGTATGATTGTTTGTTTGCTATGAGGGGTTTTCGGAGCGATCCCGATGGTCATTGCGAGGGAGAGTGGGGGTCCAGAGGTGAAGCCAGGCTCGGACCAGAGAAAGCTCTAGGAGCTTATTGCTTATTAAAATTTGCCTGAAGCCATAATAATGACAGCATTAGTATACTTCCACATAAACAAATAGATAAATGAGACATAATTGAAAGTTCTAAATATATATATATATATATATATATAACATAAATTAATAGAAGAGACTTGGGACTGTAAATTAATGGGCATCTATTATCAAATATACTGCTCAGTAAGGGGTGCTTGCTCAATTGCTTATTCTTATGGGAGAAAAGTAAATCTATGTGTGACACAGATAGTACATGGACTGTAAAATGTAGCAGTATGTCTATACTAACCAAAGCAATTTGGGATTCAGCACAATCCTGTAAAAAGAGAAATGATATTATTTACAAAACTAACAATATAATTTAAAAATTCAGATGAAGTCACTACCTATGAGTCAACACAATCCTGAACAAGAACCAAGAGCCATCACAAGATTGGATTTAAATACATACTACAGAACTATTGGAACCAAAGCAGCATGGGAGAGACACAAAAGAGACATATTTAACAATGGAGAAAAATAGAGATTTTGGAGATGAATCGACACAGTAGCGGGAAGCTGATATTTGACAGAGACATCAAAACATGCATCAGAGCAAGCATAGCCTCTTCAGTAAATTATTATGGTTAAGTTATATATTCATACATGAACATTAACTCAAAATGTAGCACTTGAAATGACTAGAAAGAAATCTTATTGAATCCTGGTGCTTATACAAGGCGAGGAAGAGATGGGCATATAAAGGGAGATGCACATTTCAGGTCTCTTGTCACATGATCTCTCTGTCACTTCACAAGTCTGCCAGCAAGAACACCATCCCCTCAGGTCAAACCAAAATGGCCTTCCTGACCTTGGGTTGCAAACTGTGAGCTACAATCAACCTCTTTTTAAAATAAAGGTGTCCTACCTCAAAGATCTCATTATAGTAACACAGAGCTAACACTGCCTTTCTTGTGATACAGGTAGGTACTCATCAATTTAAAATCCTTGGCCTTTATTTATACTTTCAATTTATAAATCTTTTATGAGGCACATACTTGAAATTCATATCTATGTTTTCATTTACTGACAAGCTCAAATGACCTGTCAGAAGAAAGAATGGTTCCTTGGGACTAAAAATTGGATAATAAAAGAATATTGTTGTACTAAATTATTAATTTATTGATTATCCTAACTTGCAAGAAGCAAAAAAATATATCTGTAACCAAGAAATGTTTCTCTACTCCAGCTTCATTTGTAGTGATATAACAAATAGTCAATATAAGTGGAACATCTTTAATATATTTATATTCTGTCAGTGATGTATTATTTGCTTCACATCATAAGGAAATTCTTGAGTGAATAAGATGTAACACAGAAGCAATCTACAACTATCTACTATCAGCTATTGTTTTTCTTGTTAAAACAACCATAAACCCAGGAAAGTTTCATGCTTCCCAAATTCCTAATCCTAAATCGATGAGCATGTTGCCAATATTGGACTGAAATTTTCATTTACATTATTAAATGGCATCTTAAGTTATCTTAAAGTACAAATATATTAGTAGATCATAAGTAAATATGTTTAAGATAGAGGTTGAATGATAGCACTAATCATATTTATATTAATCATTAATATGGTTTTATTAAAAAACCTTATACTTTATAAGCACAGAATGATTTTCATCAATTAATTTATTTAACTGGATATTCTTTTTTTGCATTCATCTATTCAACAGCAATGCATCAGAAATGTGTCCCGATGCAAATCAATAATGTGCCAAATCTTCATTGTTAGCCATTACAGATTTTTCTTATGAAGGTTTTCTTGGCACCCAACAAATGGTAGGTGAATATCTGTCTTCACAATGGGTATGGACTATCATAGCAGAATTATTTGTGAACCCTTCTAAATTGTAGGTTCTGCGATGATGCATGCTTTTCTCTGTTAAGATAGCTTTATGTGTGGACCATAGAAATGTACTAGATACTAGAATGCTGGACTTTATTCCATTCTCTTTGCCTATAATATTAAGATACACTTAAATAGCAGAATGATGGATTTGTGATTATTGTTGAGGGATAAATTATTGTTACAATATAGGGGAAGACAGTGAGGAGGAGGGGATGGTGGAGGGTGGAAGGGAAAATCCCTGAGCCTAACAAACTGTATAATAAAAAATGAATAATTTAAATTTTAAAAAATCAGAATATGGGGGAATATTATACATAATAGATTAAAATCAATCATCACTAGGGGAAGTATAAATTGAGAAATAGCTATTAGTACAATGAAGAAAAGATCGACCACTGCAATTGTTGCCAAGGGATTCAGAAGAATTAGAATATTTTGGCATATTGATAATGAGAATATAAGATAGTATCATTTTGAAAAATTGTTTAGTAGTTTCCAACATACATAGGTTACACATATATAATAATTCATCCATTCTTCTCCTAGACATGCAGTCAAGCAAAATAAAACTGCCTGAGCAACAAAAATTTTTACACAAGTTTTTACATGGTAGCTTTCATTGTTCTTTACATTAGCCAAATAATTGGATATAATGCAAATGTATGCCAACAGATGAATGGATAAACAAAAAATCTATGGGCATATTATAGAATATTATTTAGTAATAAAAATAAGTGGACTAATGACGTCAATAGTATGAATGAATTCCATAATAGTTATATGGAAAGGCATAAGGTACTCATTCCAAAGAGCGTCTTCTGTATGATCTAATGAATGAAAGGGCTTCAAATATCTTATAGACAAATGAAGTTAGAAATACTTTGGTGCAACAATATTTTGGAAAACCATATGTAGTTTTTCCCTGAACTTCTTGAGCACTTTGAAGGATCTTCACATAGAAAAATCAGGCCAGTTGTTGGCTAGGATGAGAGATGGGTGAGAATGAGCAGGAGGGTAAATAGATGGGCATGAGGAAATATTTGGATGATAACTTCAAAAGTGTAAACCAGCATGTCAGAACCAATCAAATCACGCATCTTAAGTATGTGCAATTTCTTATATATCAATTATAAGGCAATAAATCTGTTAAAAATTGAATATGACAAGAGAGCAATGATGTATCAGATGAAACGATTACTATTAATAACCTGAAATAAACAATTAGGAAAAAATTGTTTTGCTGATTATGCTATGGTGCTTGTGTTTCATTCTCAACATTTTTTAAAAAGAAAGCTAGCCTCAAAGTGTCTCAATACTAAAAAAAAATAAATAAATAAAAAATAAATAAATAAAGATGGATTCCCAATGAAACTGTTAAATATGTCTTGACAATAGGATGCTGAACTCTGCCATTTTCCATACCTATGATGTTAGGATAACCTTAAACAGAAAAATTATGGATTTATGATGAATTATAAAGGACTATACTATTATAATTACATAAGGAAAATCAGTAGGAAGGTAGGGATTTGGGGAGGGGGGAAAAGGAAATCTCAGAGCCTGTGAAAATGTATTATAAAATAATAAAGTTAATACAAAAAATTGTAAGAACTATGGATGAAATGTATTTTCCCTGCTTGATTCAAGTGCTATCCAAACATTGGGCAAGATACTTTGTAATCATCAATAGTTTCAAAGAGTCTCTAGTTTCTGTTTTACTCAGGAAACAAGCTATTTACAGGATGACTGCCTTTCCTCTCTGTCAGGGGCTTTTCCAGCCACACATGTATCATGAAGAAATCCAAAGCTAGCTTTACATGGAAAGTTCGAATGTTTCCAGAGATCTTTAGGGCCCTTACATCTGGTCAAGTTCTGTCATGTTGGGTGATTAAAGCAAGTTCTTACACACATGGCAATAACCTGACAGATTGTTCTTGGCTTTCAACTGTGTTGCCATCCCCATATGTAATCTAAGCAGTGGCAAAACTGTTCTCCTAATATGGTTTCCACTTTCATAGTTCTCTGCTTCCTCAAAGCGTCCTACCTCTGAGGGTAATGTAAGACAACTGTATGGTCTCCCACCCATCTGCATTTGCCATGGCCCCAGATCCTCCGATCACCACAACTGATTACATTTAGATGACTATCACTAGTAGACTTCCTTCATTCAACAGATATGCATTGTATGCATAATATGAAAGAACATTCACAAACTTGGAAGCATAATGCTGATCAGACAAGACTCATTAACGACAAATCAGAAAACTATGTATCTATACATTTACTTGCTTTCAACACAATTAGGAGCCTGAGTAGCAAGAAATCACCCCACTATATGTCTACCTTCCAGGAATGTAGAAGCTTCCGAAGCTCTAGCATTGCATCACGTTCTTCAGACAGACTTTTCTCCTAGTCTCTTCTACTTACGCGATTTATAGCATCAAGGTGGGTGATAACCTTGACCCTTGCTTCTACCACAGTGTTCATGCTTCCTTTCTACACTCCAAGTAAATGTTCATGTATTTAAACTTCTGTGACCTCCTGCTCTGTTTTCCCCTGTCTCTCCTCAGTTTCTTGTTTAGGATTAAAATTCATAATGCTTAGCTGAGTGCATAAACACCAAATGCTGACAAGATTTCCAAACCTTCCTTTCAGCTGGGTGTGACTGATTAAGTTCTTGCTCCTACGATGGCAGCAGAAGTTTCATGTAACCACTAGGAAACAGTCTTAAAAAGGAGGATAGAGCTCTTAGCCTTTTCTTCCTTTCATCTGTCTTCTCAAGTCAGGTCATGAAGGTCCAAGGTTTTCTACTTATGGTCCAAGTAGAGCAGCTTGACCAGAAGCTCTGACTGCCTCCTGACTTTGTTCACTAAAGAGAAAATAAATGATGCTCCTGTTTAACTGTTATTTTGGGAACCCTGTTTGGTATAACTAAACTCTGTTACACTTTTTATTCTCTCCTATTCCACCCCTTCCACATACTGGACAATAACTCCCCAAAGAAGTGAATTCCAGCAGGTCAGAAGAAGGCATCAAAGTGTGAATGATTTTGGCGTAGGAAGGTCCAAGGAGCTGTGAGCCTCATGACAAAGGGGAAACTGTACAAGCTAAGTATCTATTTTTATGTCTTGCATATATTTAATGAACCCATACATTTCCTTTTTATTCTGTTTGATTTAAATTTGGTTTTATTCTTTTGAAAACACAAAATATTTTTATGGTACCACTCCATTCCTACCAATTATCATGATAACTTAAAAATCATCTTTTATTTCTAACCATTTTTTAATTCCTAGAGGTCAGGAGATACATTGTATTGACTTTTGCATTCTCCTGGGCACCTGAAGTGTTGGCAGGCATTTGTGAAATTACTACTGTGTTGATAAAAGTGAGCAGTGTTTCATAAAACACACTGAAAAAATGACTTCACTCCCATGTTCATTGTGCTGTCAATCCCAGAACTGGTTTGATAATAAGTGGTACTGCTTTATCTAATTTGGTCCCAGTTGCTAGTAAACATAGTCATGTGAGCAATCATCTTGGGATGCAGATGTTCCAGCTGGCAAAGCTGAGGCTTAGAGATGAAGCCGCTTAGCCCACTCCAGTGGGTCTGTAGAACCAGCCTTATCCAGCAGACACTCTGCATGCTTCTACTTGTTCAAGTAAAAACCCACCTGCTTAGCCTGAGCAACTGTTTTCAATCAATAATTAAGTAACTTTAAGGTCTCGATCAATACAAACTTATCAATATTTTCACTGAAAAGGAATCAATATAGAAAGAGGGAAGCATCCAAGTAAGCCCTTTTAATGGCTGTGTTTGGGCTGTGAAAAGCAAATGAATTGATTAAATGAATGACCAATATTGGCCTGCTAGTGCAATTTTTTCTCACTTTTGTAAACATTGCACCGACTCAGTTTAACACTTCTTGAAAGAGTTCTATTCCAAAGACTCTACTCAAAAGGGGGAATCTGTTTATACTAAACCTGGGCGTTTCTGAATTAAACAATTATTAATAACTGATTATAAGCAGGCATACGTTAGTTTTTACATGAATCATTTGGTTTTAACAAAACCCTAAAAGGTAGGTATCATTAATGTATTAGCTCATTTTGCATTGTTGTAACAAAATATCTCATGTGAATACTTTTTACAAAGCAAAGTATGTCATGTGGGTACTTTTTACAAAGCAAAGAGATTTATTTAGTCCATATTTCTGGTGGATAGAAAGCTCAACTGGCATGGTGTATGCCAGAGAGGATCCCCGGGTTATGTCACAACGTGGAAAACTGGAAAGGAACCAGCCGCACGTAGAGGGAGGAGCCCAAGTGTGAGGAGCGTTCTCATTTACAACAATTATTTTCCTGAGAACTAACTCATGTTATGAATTCAACATTCATACCTTCCTAGGATGGTGCCTCCATGAGCTAATTACTTCCCATTTGGCCCATCTCTCAAATTCCACCACAGTGGGAACCAAGATTTCAATGCATTAAACTCTGACAAAAGACATTATAGCAATTATTAACTTTCATTTTACAAATAAAGGTACAAGGCTTTAGAAAAGTGGAATACCTGTACCCAAGTCACAATAACTGATGAGAACTAGAACTGGTAATCTTACAACGTTCAAGTAAGCTCTTCCCTAGGCAGCTACATGCTAATATTCTCTAATATGCCGTTCTTGCCACAGTAGACCCTGCTAAAAGCTCAGGTCTTCCAAAGAGTACAATTATAAAATTGAGCACTTAATGGGACAGCCATAGAATGAAACAAGCAACCACTTTGGACTCCAGACACTTACTTTCATTTTATACTATTGTTGCCATTACTCAGGACATTCCTGAGGTTGGTCCTCAGAGTCTACAGAAGCCACCAGCTCTGTAATTTGAATGGATGTTTGGACTAAAATCTCAGTCTTCAGGCATGCCAAGCTTCTGCTTATAGTACCAGCATCCCATTGAATATTGATTTGTGGCCCAGCTGATCCACTTTTAGCTCCTTTGCATATGGCCTGGGAAGGCCAAAGAGAGAGGCTGTAGTCCTTAGGGTCCTGAACTCATGTGGGAGTCCAGGAAGAGGTCTCATGGTTGCAGGCCAGCTCAGCTCCTAGCCATTGCAGCTATTCAGAGAGTGAACCAGCAGATGGAAGATCTCTTGCTCTCTCTCTCTTTCTTCTCAGTAATTCTGCTTTTCAAATAAAAATAAAATAAATCTCAAAGAAAATCTTAGTTCTACAATATACTGGCTGTATAATCGATAGCCAAATTACTATCTCTAAGTTTCAGTTTCTATGTATTCATATTAGGGACAATAAGACTATGATGTGAAGATTAGATGAAATTATTCATATATAGCACAATGAGACATATATTAGCTATTATACTTTGGAATAAAATTTTATTCTTCAGATGTTATTTAGAAAAGAGGAATGTCTTCATCTGTTTCATTTCAACAGAAGATCACAGACCGGCTAATTTATAAAAAAGAGAGATTCAATTCTCACATTTCAGCAGACTAAGAGTTTGAGATCAAGATACCAGCACATTCAGTGTCTGGTAAGGGCATGCCACTCTCAAGATGATACTTTGAATGAAGTGTTCTTTGGCAGGCATGAACTATGCATTCTCTTGTGGCAGAATGGATGGGAGAGAGAAAAGGGGGCAACCTCTTCCATCAAGCTCTTATTTATTTATTTATTATTTTTAATTCATTAATTACATTGTATTATGTGACACAGTTTCATAGGTACTTGGATTCTCCCCACCCCTCCCCAAACCCTCCCACCATGGTGGATTCCTCCACCTTGTTGCATAACCACAATTCAAGTTCAGTTGAGATTCCCCCATTGCAAGCGTATACCAAACATAGAGTCCAGCATCTTATTGTCCAGTCAAGTTCAACGGCTTCTTAGGTATACCCTCTCTGGTCTGAAGACAGAGCCAGCAGAGTATCATCCCAATCAATTAAAAGCTCCAACATGCCATCAGCAAAAATTTACATCATTATGGAATTAATTGACATAGTAATGAGTAACCAATATGTTAAAAGTAAATGCGAGTTCTTAACCACCTTCTGTGACCACCTCATTGACATTTCGATTTTAGTTTATACACAACATATAACATGCATAAGTATCCTAATCCTGTTGAGAGTTGGGTCATCCTGACACAAGCAGCTCCAAATAGCCACATCACCCAAAATAGTGAGCAGACAATGAAATTACAACAGACATTTTTGAGGGGACAAAATCATTCAGACCATAACAAGGAATTTAGGATGAAATAAAAACTTGCATACAACTTTAAAATCATCCTACAGGTATATATGACTCTCTTACCCACTGGCTGCAAAGATTATTCAATGAGTTTTCAGATCACTGCCACACCCTTAACACAAGTGCACACTCTCCCAAGATGACCAGGTCAAAGGCAAATACATATTTGAACACTGTCATTTCTGGGAGACTCCTTTTAAAAAACCAATCACTACTCATATGCTATAAAAGAGATAAAATGTTGAATGAGAGAAGCCAGATAAATAAAATATATATGTTGTATGATTCTGTTTCTATGAAATTCAACAACAGGCCAAACAAATTCATGGTAATAGCAGACAGAATAGTGGTTACCTTTCGGTAATGTGAATAAGTGAGAAAGGGTAGAAGATAAGCTTCTTGGGGATGTGTGAATTGCTCTCTGTCTTAAATTGGGTAATGGTTGTGAGTATTTTCACTTAAGGTTAAATATAGTTTATGTATTGTCGTGGTCCCTTGAAAGGTGTTTGGGCTTCTTCTGAAACAGCATTGAAAGAGGCCAATGGAACTAAACAATTTAAGAAGAAATTGCCACAAAAGATGTCTCTCTAGTCTGATGGTTTCCCAATCAGTACCAATCCTCACATTCTGAGTTCACTCACAGCTTAGATTTCCTATTTGCAAAAAATGGAAGTGAACATGCTTTATCAAATCCCAACCTCTAGTCTTTAAGTCCAGTGTGTGTGTGTGTGTGTGTGTGTGTGTGTGTGTGTGAACGCAAGTGTCTTCCAGGTCATTTAGAAACACAAACTGACCTTATGTGCTTTGGGAAGATCTGTTTCTAAATGCACATGTTATCAGCATTCATCAAGTAAATCTTTGAGCATTTAAGTAACCAAAATAAGAGTTAGAAGGAGCCCTGGCAGTAGAAGTCAGGAGCTCATCTTCCCACTCTGTCAGGAATCCTTTCAGCCGCAGTCTTCATGGAGGGCCGTGATATTACAATGAAGTTTAATGAAGACACCCAGTGAGATTCTGTTTTATTTGCCACTGAGTCATGTGAAAATGTGAGAGGCTGAGGGGTGGGTATGGACCTGGAGAAGAGAGGGTCCACTAAATAGCTTTTCTGTGTAATCAATACAGAACAATGGAACAGCAGTGAGAATTGCTACATCTCCCCCGGGCTCTCTGTCTTGTCTTCACAAGCAAGTCACATGAAGTTGAGAGCAATTCAGAGCTTGGATTGTTGAAAAGTCATGTCAGAGAAATGCTAAAGTTGCCCTGGCATTTTAGATCCGCTCTGCCCTTCAAGCAGCAATGGAAATTGGACCTCCCATTACATCTGCCCTGGTTACCCAGGAGTCTTCAGCTGCCCTCAGCTGTGGGGAGCCACTGTATACACTCTTCTTCTTTGTAAATATTTTTTCCAAGGTTTACTTTTCTAAAAGAATAAATACGCACTCCTATCCATAAAGGTTGAGGCTCCGCTTTTCCATCTCTCTCTCTGCCCTTCATGGAATTGCCTCTCCCCTGTGGAGCGCAGATAAAATGTACTCACTTATGTTCTGCAGAGAAGGATTTCTATGTGGCAGAACACAAAAATCCCAATGACAAAAGTGACCTGAAAATTGCACAAAGCACTTACTAACTGCTGATGGGTCAGTCGTGAATAATTATTGATCTGTGGGGTCTGGAAGTTGGATAATTAATGCTTAGGAGAGTGCAAAAGACACATTTTAAGAGAAAGCAGATAATTTTTGTGTTTCCAATTTATGTCAACACATTTTTTTAGTCCTTGCTATAACATGCTTCTTTTTAAGAGAAAACAAATTAATACTTACATAGCAAAAGACAATTAATAATATGTACAAGTCTTAAGCAAATATCATATTTTACCATTATGATAGACAGCTATAGAATTCACCAGAATAGGAAACAAATCTTCAGACAGAAACCAGAGTTGATGAGTATACTAACATAGAGAAGCCTCTTTTCCTAGAATTACATATTAAATATTTACCTGAAACTCTTTATCACAACTTGAAAATATTTTAAATAATATTTAGTGCCTCAAGATGTTAAAAACACATCAGTTATTGCCTTCATACACACTAATATGAACATAGAAAAACCCAATAAATCAAATACCATACTGCTTGCCAGGCACCTATGAGTGAATGGAGTAAGAATAACAATCTTCAAAGGTCTTGTGAGGATTAAATGATGGGCATAAAGGAAAATAGCATAATGCTTGTTTTTAACAGATATTTAATAAATAATCTGCATATCTTGCATAATATGTGCATGTACTTTCTTTTTATAAAGAGCCATACCAATTTAATATTGTGACAGTTTTACCATGTCCTTGGCTAATACAACAATTAGCAAAATGCTAAATATTACAAGAAAAGCAAAAAGTGAAAAAGCCAATGGCTTTCCATACCAGCCGCCAATAACATTCTTTTTTGAAAATGCTTCTGTACCTTTGTCTTTTAATATATGCACAGAAAAAGAGGTTTGCATAAGTGACACCACTCAATTTGTGCATTTTGCAATCAGTCTCTTCAATTCAACTACATGTCCTGAAGCTGGCAAGATAGATACCATGCTTTCCATTTGGGAAGGATAAGGTTCAGGGAGGTTATGTACAGTTTTCTAAGGTCAGTCATTTTGCTACTAAGGATGCAGAGCCAAAAATACAATCTTAATCTATTGAGTCACAAAGAAAAAGAGATGCAGTAATCTTGAATAATTGCTATTTCCCTTAAGAAAAGCTCAATGGAAAAATTTACTTCTTTTATTATAATTTATTATTATTTTGTGATATAGTTCCATAGGCTCTGGGATTTCCCTTACCCATGCCTCATATTCTCCCTCCCACCAATTTCTCCCATGTCATTACAATGGTATAGTCTTTCATAAACAGTCATAAGCCCATCATTCTGCTATTTAACTGTATCCTGACATTGTAGGTATGGACAATGGCAGAATCCAGCATCCTACTGTGAAGACACATTTGACAGGTTCATTGGGAATACATCTTTGATTTGGAAGTACAGATGCATTCTATTTTGTATCTTCACAACTGGATATCATAATCTGTATTACAAAGTTACTATACATCTCCTTAAATTAAAAGCAATGAAACAAAATCACCAATAGGAAGAAAAATAGAAAACTTACGACCACATGAAGTTAAATAACATGCTACTGAATGACCAATGTGTCACTGAAGAAATGAATATTAAAAAACCTTCTTGGGGCTCGGTGGCGTGGCCTAGTGGCTAAAGTCCTCGCCTTGAACGCTCTGGGATCCCATATGGGCGCCAGTTCTAATCCCGGCAGCTCCACTTCCCATCCAGCTCACTGCTTGTGGCCTGGGCAAGCAGTCGAGGACGTCCCGATGCTTTGGGACCCTGCACCCATGTGGGAGAGTCTGGAGGAGATTCCTGTCTCCTGGTTTTGGATCGGCGCGCACTGGCCATTGCGGCCACTTGGGGAGTGAATCATCAGACGGAAAATCTTCCTCTCTGTTTCTCCTCCTCTCTGTATATCTGACTTTGTATTAAAAATAAATAAATCTTTAAAAAAAAAACCTTAAAGAACCCTTTTTCAGGCCTGCTGTGGTAGCCTAGCAGCCAAAGTTCTCATCTTATAAGCCCCAGAATCCCATATTGGTGCCGGTTCTAATCCCAGCAGCCCTGCTGTCTATCCAGCTCCCTGCTTGTGGCCTAGGAAAGCAGTCGAGGACAGCCCAAAGCCTTGGGGTCCTGCACCCACATGGGAGACCAGGAAGGTGCTCCTGGCTCCTGGCTTCATATCGGCTCAGCTCCAGCCTTTACAATCATTTGGGGAGTGAAACAGCAGACAGAAGATCTCCCTCTCTGACTCTCTTCCTCTCTGTATATCTGCCTTTCCAATAAAAATAAAAATAAATCTTAAAAAAAAAAAGAAGCCCTTTTTTACAACTTGTTTGTGATACATTTCAATGGCACATCGATTCTTCTGGGAGTAATTTTAAAAACAGAGAACTGGAGCTTGGGAATGGAAAGAGGAGATAAGCAGATGGCAGAGAAAAAGGAGATTTTGTACTTCAGTCTTAGAAAAGATAATGGAAGATGAAGACGAAAGGCTCCAACCTCAGAATCGCACCACTTCGTGAGCGCGTGTTCAGGAGGGCTGGGCAGCCCCAGGAACCTGGGTGAGGAATTAACCAGACAGGCATCCAGGCTGGTCCTGGAGCTGTTCAGGGATGCCAGACGCAGGTGAAGCTCTTGCTGCCCTTTCTGTCCCAGGCAGCCTAACCACTCTGCATAATTTCACTGCAGGGATGGAGGTGACCTCAGAGAAGAGGCTTTCAGCCACAAAAATTGAAAATCCATGGAACATTTGGTAGGAGATGAGAAAGGCATGTAAAACTCCCTGTTAACATGCATAGTGCCTTAAACAAATATTTACAATCGCCTATTACAATGCTGCTTAGCATGCATATGAAGCAAAGCAAGACAACAACTTCTCCGTCAAGGTGGTAAGAAAGAAAAATGGAAAAACTTCGGTCAAGCTAAATGAGGTAAAGGCAAATGTTCTGCCTGTGACAAATTTGGGAGGGAGGTGGTATCCTGTGTGTGTTTTTTATGGTTTTTTTCTTTTAATAAAGATTTTCATGTCATTATTTCCACCTTTTAGTACCTTTTCACAACACTATTTTGTGTTAGATGTCTCTTTGCAGCAGACCCCTCTACAAATTTTGACCATATTAATTTGAAAGTAAAAAAAAAAAAATTTCTTAGTACACTTCCGTTCTTGCACTATGGGACAAGAATGTGACAAGGGCAGGTGGAGAGCTCAACAAGCATGATCTCTACTCCAGTGAACCACACACCAGCTCCTTGTTTGAAATACATCCAATCTTTGTGTCTTAGCATTCTCTATTTCAGACAAGAGTTTTTTCCTGTTAATTAATTAATTTATTTAATTAAAACATTTTGTTCTATGTTACAGTTTAACAGGCTCTGGGGTTCCCCATCGCCTTTCCCAAGTTGCCTGCCCTCCCCATTGATTTCTCCTCTAGTTTTACAATGGGTGTCTCCTGTTAAATTTAAAATAGTGAAATTTACTTTTCTGTTAATTGTAGTAAGGATGCACTCTTACTATGTGCCTCAATTCCATGTTCCAGAGCGATGGAATCACTTTTGGTACATCAGTGACCACACAAAACATGGGCTCCCTGATGATGTTAGAGTGAGAAAATGTGGAATCGTTCCCACCATAATCCTTATCTCTGAGTAAACTTGTACCAATTGAAAAAATGAAAAGGTGCTAGTTGCGCTCTGTTGCATTTAAGGTCACTGAAACCATTCAGGGATGCACAAGTTTAGATGCCTTCATAGCAAGAAGAACCTACATGCACCTTCCAGGGTCAACCGTTTTTGTGTCTCACCAAAATACTAAAAGAAATAGAATATGCTGCCCAGAGCTGAGAGTGTGGTGTGATGGGGAGAAGGCAAGGAGACCCTGGAGAGACAGGTAAGTGAACACCACTAGGGAAAGGGACTTAATGGGGTCAATCTCTGATCCCAACTTGGAGCCTCCTTCTTAATATGGTCAAAGAGTGTCTCTGTTCATGGCCTTGAGAAATCATTGCCAAGCTATCTTCCTCTGAGGTGGGTACAGCTCTTAGCCAGGAATAAATGTGCCATCACTAGATCATTGTAAATGCTGAGCCCTTGCCCTTGTCCACAGGGAAATGGAACTGCAGAAAACTGTATGCTGGAGCCAAAATAAGGAGCAGAAATTCAAGGATCCTACCCAGGTTTCCCAGGTAATCAACAAGTTACCCAGCTGCCTAAGCCTCGGTTTCCTCAGCTATTAAATGAGAGTTGAATTAGATGATTTCAAACACTAAGTAAATGTCAAACATGATGTTGTATGTTTTTCTTCCTGCTGTCTTCCCCCATCGATTCTTTCCAAACACAAGCCCCCATCCAGATGTCAGGTACCGCATCTCTTTGGACTTTGCACTCAACTACATAGTATGCTACGTGGCATTCAATAGGTACTCAAGGAATGCTTATTTGGTGAACATTTCTGTGGAAAATCTCTGTGAATGGATATTACTTTCTATTATTGCCGCCCAGAAAAAGGGAGCAGAAATCTATGATAACATAGTAAGAAAGGGAGAGCATTCTAATAGTTGATAACACAGAATATATTAGAGCAATGCACAGTCACCATACATTAAGTCTTTTAAGTATAGCTTTTAAACAGCTTTTCTTATTAGCCAAATGCAATACAGTAATCCTTTAACTCTCATGTGTCAGATTATCAGCTATTTCAAGTAAGTGTTAACATTTCTGTCACTGGCAAAAGTGAATTATGTTTTCCTTCCCAAGCTTGCATCAACATGCCCAACAAGCAGGCAGCACACGCCTCCTTAATGGGACAGTGTGAGGTGCCACTGCTTGATGATTATGAAGCAGCCTGACATCTGGGGGAAGGGACTGGCAGCCCCATCCTTCTGCCTGAACAGGAACAAGCAACCTCTGCAGCCTGAGTGAATGAATGAATGAGTTGGAGTGATATCCTGTTCATCCTGTATGAACTGCAGGACACCTCGCTAGCTTTGTACTATAAACAGCTTGCACAGAAGATTCCAGATGTTATCCCATGTGCATTTCTATGGCAGGGACACGGACAATACAGGGGATATCAATAGAAAATGTCCCTATGAAAATTCAATATACAGACACAAAGTGCTTATTTTTCAGACCAATTGATAATGGTCTATCAGACATACACACATGATTGTAGAGGGAGGAGGAAAGAAAGAGACAGAGAGAAATTATAATAAAAATTCAAATATGTTAGCGGAAGCGCATTTCCTCTCTCGGCCCTTCTCCTGGCCATCCACTGAGCCATGCTGCTGCACCACACATTATTTTACTCTTTTTAGTTTTGCTTAGAAAAATGTCCACATCTTGTTTACCTGAAAAATTCCCACTGGTCCCTGAAAGGGACGCTAAAGGAATTGGGTTGTCATCCCAGGTGAGTGACAATACACTGATAAGCTCTCCGACTTTGACCTTTGTTCTCATGATATCGTTTGTTTTCTGGCACCTGGTACATACATTAGTGGAACCCTCAAACTGTATTTTATTTATAATTATATAACCTTGTTTCTTCTAGCAGATGATGAATTTCTTGAGATCATAACTTTAACTACATTTTGAATTTCATTTTTTAAAGGCTTATTTTATTTTTATTGGAAAGTCAGATATGCACAGAAGAGAAGAGACAGAGAGGAAGGTCTTCCACCCACTGATTCACTCCCCAAGTGGCCACAATGGCCAGAGCTAAGCCAATCCGAAGCCAGGCGCCCAGAGCCTCTTCTAGGTCTCCTACATGGGTGCAAGGTCCCAGTGCTTTGGGTTGTTCTCTACTGCTTTCCTAGGCCACAAGCAGGGAGCTGGATGGGAAGCAGGACCCCTGGGATTAAAACCGGTGCCCACATGCAATCTTGGCAAGTGCAAGGTGAGGACTTTAGCCACTAGGCTACTGTGCTGGGCCCTTCATTTTGAATTTCAAATGCTCTGGCATATATCAAAAGCCCAATAATTGCTGAACCAATTGTAACAAAACTACTGCCTAGGATATATCAACTACTCATTTTTCAATGCTACAAATTAGATATTACTTTTATTTTAAAGATAGAATACAGACCAGAAACTTTCGCCTTACTTGTGGTATAATACCTAAGTTTCAAAACTTAATGTCTCTGACTCCAAAATCCTTCTACTGTTTGAAGCTCTTTCAGCTGTATTTTTTCAAATAGCCGTATCATTGTAGTAATGTGCGAATTCTAATTAAATCCTAATAATAACCCTATGAAAAGTGACCATGCTCTCCTTTCACAGCTGGAGAAACAAAACTTCAGACAGGTTAAGTAACTTTCCTAAAATTCACAGCAATATCATATCCATGTCTGTACATCTAATTTCCAGCTCCAGCTAATTAAAATGGGATTCAAGAGTAATGTATCCAAAGCATGGCAAGAGGCTTGAGGTCTCTTAGCATCTACAGAAAGCACTAGAGTCAGTGAGGAAGATGTCCTGTTCCATGCCCTCACTGAGTAAGACAAAGGCTGTGCACCTCCTGCCCGGGACAGCTGCCCTCCTTCTGGATATGTCTCCTATCCCTATTCCCTTGAAGGCATTCAGGGCCCTTTGCTCAGAGTATGTCTTCAGATGTCTACCTCCTTCTTCCCCACCTTCTCCCCTAAAAGTCAGTAACAACAGCTGAAGTCATCAAGCCAAAACTCAAAGTCTAAAGCTGTTGTGCCTTTGCAACCCATCTTTCTGGGAAAAGAAAAAAAATTGTTTCACAAAAATTCAGAGGTCCAGGGCCCGGCGATATAGCATGGTGGTTAAGGTCATTGCCTTTCACGCACCAGGATCCCATATGGGCACCAGTTCTAATCTCGGCAGCCCAGCTTCCCATCCAGCTCCCTGCTTGTGGCCTGGGAAAGCAGTCGAAGACAGCCCAAAGCCTTGGAACCCGGCACCCGCGTGGGAGACCCGGAAGAGCTCCTGGTTCCGGCTTCGAATTGGCTCAGTTCCAGCCATTGCAGCCACTTGGGGAGTGAACCATCGACAAAAGATCTCCCTCTCTGACTCTTCCTCTCTGTATATCTGCCTTTCCAATAAAAATAAATAAATCTTTAAAAACAATTCAGAGGTCCAAAGAAATTCATGCTTACGGTTTTTGGAAATTAAAATTTAAAAAACCCCTGAGATGTTGGGGTGGGGGATAATCATTTAGACTGAAGATGTGTTTTGTCCTGGGAAGAGCGATAGTGGAGAGTTGAAAACTCTGGAACTGTGTCTCAGTTCTACTTCTGGGCAGTTTTTTCCTCATCTTCAGGGAGTGGACAGATATCACCCCTGTTCCACAAACCTCATGAAGATTCAGTGAGTGTGCTTTATTACTTATTACCGTTGTTGCTGGCCATCCCTCCAGAATGTTTTGGATTACGAGTTATCTGTGTAAGAGAATGTTAAATCTGAAAGCAGATCCTGTTTTTTCTTTGTTTTTGTTTTATTGGAAAGTCAGATATACAGAGAGGAGGAGGAGAGAGAGGAAGATCTTCCCTCTGCTGATTCACTCCCCAAGTGGTTGCAATGGCTGGAGCTGAGCCAATGCAAAGTCAAGAGTCAGGAGCTTCTTCCAGGTCTCCCACGCCAATACGTGATTCCTCTACTGCTTTCCCAGGCCACAAGTAAGGAGCTGGCTGCGAAGCAGGGCTGCTGGGATTAGAACTAGCAACCACATGGGGTCCCAGTATGTGCAAGGACCGGACTCTGGCCACTAGGCTACTGCACTAGGCCAAATCAGATTTTTTACAAATTCTTCCTTTAGCCTCATACATTAACAGAATTTTGCCATTATCAGTATTCTTTTCACTCCTGTGTTTGTATTACATGTATTTCACAGCATGTGGTTAAAAAAATAATCTTCCCTGTCTGTATCTTTTTGGTTTTCTCTTGCATTAACCTCCATTAGAAAATACTAGAAGTTAAGGATGAACAGAAAATACAAAGTTCATGAAATTAGGACTTGGGTTACCGTTTGGGCACTGAAATCTTGCTTTATTGATACATACAGAAAATTCCTGGGATATTGACAGCTGTCCTCTAGTTCTTGAACATCACAAGATTGCTTGCGATCCTCTGACCTTTTGATCAACTGCTCGTCTATCATGTAACATCTTCTGCTAAGTGAAGAGCAGGGTATCCTTAAGAGTAGTTATCCATTATTAATGTGTATTAATAATGCATTGCATTACTCTTTCACTAGAGTGCTGGCTTTTGGATACAGTCAAGTTTTATAAATTGTTGTCAATTTGAATAGGGCAATTTGAATAGGCATTCCATTTTTCAAAAAATCATTGCAATCTAGGCCAGTTTACCCCATATGTCCTGGTCAGTTGCCAAGGGAAGAGACACTTTAGTGCAGAGTTGAGGATTTTTGTTTTCATTCCAATTCTACTGCACCGTTCTTCCTGAAACATTGCCCATTGTTTTCTGGAACATCTACTGTGGCTTTGCTTGTGGTTCAGTTAGGCAAGGTGATTCTTCCTCCACGTCCAGGGATGGACACATGGTCCACGCCCAGCCAATCAGTGTGCTCCTGTGACCCAAGCATAGTCAATCCAGAACTAACTCCAAAAATTTTTTCCTGAGCTTGCCCCCTCAACTGAGAGGGGTGTGTGTGTGTGTGTGTGTGTGTGTGTGTGTGCGCATGTAGAGAGAGAGAGAGAGAGAGAGAGAGAGACCTATGTTAGCGGGGTGGTGAAGAGGGTGAATGAGGAGCCCGATTCTTGCTTTAAAACATTGTGGAGGACTTCAGTGCATGCTAGCCAATGCAGTAAGCACTTTATGTGAATCATCTCACTTAACTTTCAAATAACTTCATGATACAAATTGCATTATTATCCACATTCAATATAATAAACAGCATACCCAATTCAGTAACTAGGAAGTGAGAAAGTTAGAATTTGAATCTATGTCTGCCCTTCCCTAGTTCTTATGTCTACATAAATGGGTTACTCACTAATTTAACTGACAGCTTAAAAATGGCTCCCCAAATCCTCTTAATGGGTGCTTATCAAATTCCATCTATGCTAATTAGAAAAGAAAAATAAATTGTCACATTACTCTTGTAATTGAAATATTCTGAACATCAATGTGATCCCACAGGGAATGAGAAGTAACTCTAACATTTGTCAGCTCTATGTGCTTATAGGCCATTTCCACCTTGTCTGTAGTTCATTATATGGATGATGTCCCACCAACCCATCAAAATTCCAGTGATCTTGAGTATGCTTTCCAAATGGCTCAGAGTAACCTCCAAGCCTTGGAAAAGACTCAGCGTGTTATTCCCTTTTATTTTTTGGAGTCTGAGGTGCTCGTGTTTACTGTGCACCCAATGCCCCTCACATTATGATTTCCCCCAAAACAAAGCACTTTAAATAAGTTAATAATTCAATTAGGTCATTTAAATTGGAATCACCCTTGGCTAAAATTGAGTCCCCAACAACTAATCCCACTCTTTGCTTGCTTGCTTTAGCAGTGATTCCAATCCCACCTCCTCTAGGGAGCATACAGAGGAAGCTGAATATACCCTAGCCCTGATCAGTCAGGTATTTTTAGATAAAATATGCAGATTGAGGGTTGTTGGCTTCCTACTTCTGTGGAATTAAGGCTGCAGTGACTTTTCCATGGTCAAAGAAAACTTAGCACTAGAGATTTCCCTTGTCTTCATCAGTCGGAACTTTTGGAAGCATGGAATTGGAAAAGAGTGGTGGATAATTTCTCATGACATGAATGAACCTATGAAATATGTATTTCTGTTCTTCCCATCTTGCATCAACTCATTTGGTATTTCAGTTTGTATAATAGTTAAAACTCCTGGCAGAGCTGAGGCAGTAATTGCAAACAGCTGTAAAGTATTACTCATCTTGCTGATCAAAATGACTTCCCGCTAAATAAACCATGAAAAAAGCTTTTCCACCCACAGCGAAGTGAAGTGTAAATGATATATAGACTCTACCATGAAGAGATCAACAGATTGCATTTTCCCTCAACTATGGTTTTAAATAGCTACAGTCACTTTCAAAAATGGCTTAGAAATTCAACCATGTTCAGGAAAAAGAACTTTTGTGATAGAATGAATGTCACAGAAAGGATTCCAGCAGGTTTTTGAGATTACAAAGCTTTGGGGAGCACTGTCTTGCTTTCAGTGTGGCTTTACTCATGCTGATTTTGGACTCTTTTTTACCTTTCTTAGAAATTGTATCTAAAGAATATTAGCTCAAGGGCCCAGCAGTATGGTCTAGTGGCTAAAGTCCTCACCTTGAACACCCCGGGATCCCATATGGATGCCGGTTCTAATCCCGGCAGCTCCACTTCCCATCCAGCTCCCTGCTTGTGGACTGGGCAAGCAGTTGAGGACGTCCCGATGCTTTGGGACCCTGCACCCATGTGGGAGACCTGGAGGAAGCTCCTGGTTCCCGGCTTCAGATCGGCGTAGCACTGGCTGTTGCGGCTCACTTGGGGAGTGAATCATCGGATGGAAGATCTTCCCCTCTGTCTCTCCTCCTCTCTGTATATCTGACTTTGTAATAATAAAAAAAAAGAATATTAGCTCAAGTTATATGTCTCAGTCCTCTTGTCATGCCCTGAAGGTCCAAGGAAATACATTTGTGGCAGCATTGACAGTGTTGAGGCCACAGCAGAGAGTAATACACTCCCAGAGTTTCCATCCTTTGACAAAAGGACGATTTAGTGCTGGAGTCACAGAGCTGATCTTTGCTTTTACTGCAGCTATAAAGATACTTCAAGAAGTTCGTGAGAAATGGGATTTAAAAATAAGTATTTTGGTACAAAAAGGAATTTAGGATCCATGTATGTTTTTTCATAATATACATTGTCCATGAACTTTATGCAGACTCCTTGTATCTGCTCTAACTTCACTAAGAGTTCCTGTGAGCCTCTGAAACAAGGAAATTTAGTATACTCCAGTCATCAAATTATGGAATTTAATTCTTTTTCCTCCATGCGCAGACATGATCTTTATTTTTTGTCTATCTTCTTTGCTCAAATTGAGGTTCGCATACAAATTACCACTGAACTAGTCTTTCCAGTCTTGCTCTTTAAGGATTTTAAGCTCTACTATCATAAATACACTCCAAGCTCATTACCCACTGCTTGCTCTAGCCCCATCCCCAGCAGTCTCTTCCCTCTTGTCTTTGTATCTCTCTACATTCAGTTTGACTCTATCTCAAAAGCATGATGTATTTATATGATGGATTAGTCATAACGGTAGAAAGGAATGAATGAGATCTGTATATGTCAATGGGAACACCACTCAAACAACAATATTGAATGAAAAAGACATCACTGTCCTTTATACTGTATCACTCATACAAATGTTCACACAAAATGCTGCGGTTTAATATCAGTCTTGTAAAGTCTAGATAACTAAGTGTCTAAAATATCCTCACATCTTTACCACTCTTCTGCATGTGACCAAAACATCACCTGTGGGATCCCCCTCCCTTGGGTCACACAATCCTGTAAACAATTCCCACATGAGAAACTACATCATAATCCCAATGAGAATGATGGTCTCACGAGGTGAATCATGTGAACAATTGTGCAAGTATGTGTATGAAGACAATTTATTCACAAACCCCATTCATTCTCTTATTAGTGATAATAATTCATGACATCCTTTCTGCCGGAGTCCAGCTCCAGCCGAGAGTTCGGAGCTCAGGAAGGGTGTGTGGAGTCGGCGATAAAGAAAGACACAGACACTGACACTTGGTGCGTTCTCACACCAGCCCAAGAAAATGCTGTCCTTTTTATTTACTCAAAACTTCACAAGCTTCTGCACAAGCAACTATTTGTTCTATTTTTTTACTTCAAGACTAAGGGGGCATGTACAGACATTCGGTCATTCCGTCTGCACTTCAGGGCTAAGCAGGTGTCCCCAGAGATAATTCTTTAAAACACTGTATTCATATTCTTCAAAGCAAGCCATTATTCATTCTTTAACAGTAGCCATGGAGCGGCAGCCAGGACTCCAAGGCCAAAGCACATGCGATTACCTGCTAATCAGTAGTACATTCCTACCACATTTCTATTTCCACAATTTGCTTATTATTCAATGGGAAAACAATTTACAAGGGAAAAAATATAATCTAAAAACAAAAATTACAAATATTAAATCCCTCTACAACTATAGACCCTGAAACCCCATAAATAAAGCAATAATCAAAAACATTTTTCTTTAATAAAAGCATCCTTAATTCCTCTAGCTAAAAATTATAAAAGCAGCTAAAACAGCTACATTTTCTATGCTCCAAAAAATTGCAAAAACAGGCTAGCCTATAAGATAACAATAACTATACTTATTGCCATAGCAATTTCAGCTCTCACTCCCATCACTTGCATTCCCGTGGGTCCACTGGGTGCTACCTGACTGGCCAGGCCCTGGAAAGGAGGCAGATCCGCCTCACCTGTGACCTCCTGTCTTCCTGCTGCCTCCTGGCCTTGAACCAGTCATTATTTTAGGGCAGGGCACTTGTGCAGTACTCCCAACACTTTCTTTTGTTGAGACAAAATTATTTTTCACTTTGTGATTGAGACACTGGTCATGGGCCAGAACTTTCCAATATCTGCTGTTGCTGTGCTTTTGAGAGGTACTTTATGTAGGCAGTTCGGGAACACTGATAGGGCAAAGGTCCTTTCCTCTCCATACAGCCAAAGCCAAAGAGGCACGAAGAAATCAGAGAAAGAGACACCACAGCTGCCCACCTGTGAGGTAGACCTCCTTCCTGAGCTTGGAAGGTGCCTTGAGGCCAGGATATGGCAGGAAGAGCATGCAGCTGGAAGTGAAAAAGCAAAGTCCTGGCTACAGCTCTGCCAGTTTGTCTACCAGTGACCTCTCTTGTTTGTAACTGAGCCAGACCACTCCTCGGCCTTTTGCTAAGATCAAGTGTTGTAACTGAGTAGGAATCCGCATCAAAATTTCTTCCTAACTCTCATTCTCAGATGCCAATGGCATCTTTAGAATCATCTATATAATTAGGAAGTGGGGTGGTATTGCAAAACGAAAATGCATGGCTCCTTGGTGGATCAGCTCAGCTTCAGCTGTTGCTGCCATTTGGGTAGTGAACCAGTGTATGGAAGATCTCTCTGTATCTCCTTCTCTCTATAAATCTGCTTTTCCAATAAAAATAAATAAACCTTTAAAAAAAATAAGAATTTCAACATGGTGATGGCAGAGCATTAAATTAAGTGCAGAATCCTTCTGAGTTAAAGGCCTTCTGCAACTCAGCATTTCAAAGCTAAGTCAAATGTCAGCTTTCTATCAAGGGGCTGTTTTGTCATTTAAAGCTCAGGAGGCAGGTCTTCCAGGTCAAAAGCTGGAAGGCAGTCAGTCATAGCCAGAGACAATACAAGAGGACATGAGCCCGGCAAAGGCCCTGCACCAAGTCCTGTGAGGAAGGGAAGAGTCATCCAGAGGCTCAGCACAAAACAGTCCTCTTCCCAGGTCTCCTCTTCAGGTCTTAACCATGGTAAGCAAAGACTGGCCCAATTTCAGTCTTAAAAGGCCGTAAATCTACTTTGAAACCTGGTCGAAGTCAGAGGGTGGCAAGTGACTCACCACTTTACTCTTCCACAACTTTCTCTCAGAGTGCTCAGTTTTATCAGGAAGCCTAGCACACTGCTGTGCTGATTGTCTGGAAGTAGTAGTTGACTGCTTCTCCCCTCCTGCTGAAGCCATAGCATTTTAGGGTCAGCACTGAAGCAGCAGCAGCCCAGGCTTTGAACATGTTAGAACAGACAGAATTGCCCATGGCCCCAAAACACCACTCTTCTACCTTACTTGGTGCAAAGTACTTGGTCGCAGTATTCACAGAAGATGCTCTTAATACCATATACAGTCCCTAAATGTCATCAAGATTGTGGGTCAGGCAGGCCTCAGTGCATGAGGCTAGACAGGATATCCCTCAAGGCTTCACCTACTAGTCCAGTGCTTCCCACCAACCAGATGGATCAACTTGGGTGATTTCTGATTAGTGACAGAATACTAGCAGCAGAGTACTCAAATCCACATCCAATGCTTCCCATATTGAGGCCTTTGGTGTCAGGTGTCAGAATAAGAGTAGTGAAGAAAACACCTCTGGTGACTTCCCATAAGCTTAAGAGTGGAGTTTTCAAATCACTTCCATCACTATGTTTAAAGAAATTATGAAGCCTTAATTAAACAGAGTGCAGGGCTGAAAGTCGAAAGACTTGATGTCCAGTTCTTAGTTTCAATTCGTAGGCTGAACAATCACATAGAAGTCTCCTGACCTGCTGTGTTTCAGTTTTCACATTGAAATGTGGGAATAAAATACCTGTCTGAGGAGAACACAATGACCATAGAATGACAGACATAATAGCAAAATTTAAAAAAAATAATTTACAACTATTGGGTCTAACCTTGACTTTCAAAGATATCATAAGCCAGCCTCATGGGTCTAATAAAGTAAGTCATTATGCTAATAATAATACTTTTGTTAAAAGTTTAATAATAAACTTTTGTTATTCAACTCTACCCACAGCTCCAATCCCTTAGGAGTGTCCCTTATGAGTATCTGTAGAATTTAGCAAAGGAAACCTACTCAAACTAGCACACATCATATCAACATTTGGAGGGAAAAAGAGATTTAAGAGATTTACCCCACCAATCCCTTAGTAATTTTCATGCTCATTATCAGTAAGCTGTGTTTTTCTTGTGAAAGAGCTATTTGGGCGTGCAGTGACTTGAGATCATTAAAAATGCATTTACATTTTGTGGAACCATGAGTGCCCTCAGCATTTCAGGACCTGGCATTGTATTTGTGCATGGTTCTTTTCCCCAGCCAGTGAATATTAAACTATTTAACCTATATTCAGGCAGCAGCTTCTTCAGTCACTGGGACTTGATTCAGTAATGTCAAGAAGTCAAAAGGGGTTTGCCAACAGAGAAACCCATTGCTATGCTTCACAGCGCCCCCATCTGCAAGAGACTTGACTTTTCTTTTTTTTTTTTTTTTTTCACTGCTTGAAGATTTCATTAGAATTTCCCCCATTTGAACAGGAATTGGAAACACTGCAAAGTAATTTGGCAAAGAGATACCTTTAACATGTTTCCCAGATGACAACACAGAAAAGGGACATGGCAAATCGCCAGCTTTCTAAAAAGAAGCAGAAAACTTCACCAGACCCATTGTCACAGAATTATACCTGAATCTCACCTGGAAAGAGGAGTGTCCAGACATGGGAAATGCAAAAAGACATATTTTACACCGGAAATGCAGGGAAATCTATTCATCCACTTTGCAAATCTAGCCAGTCATCCAACATGGCTGACATGAGAACTGTAGAGCAAGGTGGACTGGCCTGACAGCATGCCACTATCTTTCTACACCTCTTATGCGGGCAGGTACACATAAGTAATTGAACAAAATAAGTTATAACCCAACACAGTCTGCATGACACCAGACAGGCAGAATCATCTGTGATCAGGTATGCCAAGAGGGCAGTAAAAACCAGAGTGTTTAAAAGCCTGATCTTACTATCGTTCTAATTTTCAAAGTCAGGAAAGATGCATTTCCTAGGAGACTGGACGCTGCTTAGAAGGGCATTTGGGCTAGGCAATAAAATAATATGAAAATACCAAAAAGTAAAAATAAGAAAGAGAAAGAGATGTGTGGCTTCATCACAAGACTCCTGTGGTATCTCAAGGCACCATGCTTCATGAACCCCAAAGAAAGCAAAAACCCCAACTAGTGTTATAAATCCTGGTCAGCTGAATTATTTCACATGTTGCAGCCTGACTTAAGTTATTCATCGCAGAGCCTGGCAGCTCCCTGATGCATCCTTCCATGTCACTGAACTGGGTAAAAATAATAAATTGGCCATTGTGAGACACTCTGAGTTTCGTGGGGTTGAACAGAGCATGTTTTATATTCTTCTCTTGGAACTGCCTCTCGTTGGTAGTAAATGGCTGCCAGCACTGCTGTTTCTCAATAGACAAGTCCTAGAAGTAAAGATGATTCAATTTTCATTCACTCTTAGGTCTCCTGCTACCCATGAGCTTCCTCGACACAGACAAGGCTGTGCCTGTCTTCCCAGCCTGAAGCCTGCAGGAGTACTTGCAGGGTTTGCCCCTTGCCAGGAAATGCCCTGCGCCAGCCTGAAAACCCTCTCGCGTGGCATAGGCCACCCCAGTGAGCACAGGTTGTCTAGTGGTCTTTTTAACTGGTCTTCCTCCAAGATCAAAGGCACCAAGATGCTGATTCAGCAGCACATCCTGAAAGATAGTCAGACTTGGTTTCAGTCTTTATAAGTTTCCATTAAATAGAAAATATAATGCTGCAATGCTCTTAGACTGGAGTTAAATGTCTACCCTTGCATCACTGGGATAGCAAGTGTAATTTCCATCTGTTCTTTAGAAAACAACATGGCAAGTTAGTAAAGATGATAAAATAGTTCATACTTTTTGGAACCAATCGCCTCACTTATGATATTTGTTCTTAGTGATGTTAATTTGCATAACAGCATGGGACTTATTAAGCAAATCTTGATTCAGATGGTTTTGTAGGACAATGTGCTGCTGATACAGGAGGAAAGCTTACAGAACAGAATACATTCTGTGATTGCAGTCATGAAGTACAACATTGCCACAGGGACAAAGAGGATAAATGTACAAGTGTGGTGTTTTAGGGGTAATGCAGTATGTGTATTTTCTCCACATTCAAATTTTCCCTCAATATTGTTTTATATCTCTCCTTCCAAAAATAATCTTAAAAAAGGGTACAAGATATGCTTTTCTCACGTCTGACATTCTGCAACTGTCTGACTCAATCTGCTCTAGTGTTTTGGAAAAAAACGAAAATGAAAGTTCCTTTCTTGTTTTTGTTTTTTTGTTGTTGTTTTGTTTTTTTTTAATGGTCAGACACCAGTTTTTCATTAGTGTCTTTATTTTGTCTTATATCATTTTCACAGTTGGTACCTTTGCTATGCATAAATTGCCTTCTATCATTTTCACAATTTTTTACATCATAAGCAAAGGCTAAGAAATATGGTTTGGAATTTCTATGGTCCTTCTCTTCCAGTATCTTTTTCTGTTTATTTGAAAGGCAGAGTGACAGAGAAGAGATTTTAAGGGAGGGATAGAGGGAGGGAGGACTGGAGAGAGAGAGAATCTGCTGTCTGCTGGTTCACTTCCCGAAAGGCTACATTGGCCAGAGCCAGGCCAGGCTGAATCCAATAGCCAAGAAATGTGTCTGAGTTTCCCACATGGGTGGCATGATTGGGCCGTCATTTTCTACCTTCCCTGTCAAATTAGCAGGAATGCTGGGTCAGAAGCAGCAGCCTCGACTCAGACCACTAAGTACTCTAGTATTGGATGCTGCCATCTCAAGCTGTGGCTTAATACACTACACAATCCCTGACTCCTGTCTTGGGATTCTTAAGTGAATCCTTTTGGAGTCCTTATCTTCCATTTACAAATGGAGATAGAATGCAGGAGCTGAGATTGTAACAAGCTAGCTACCAGATTTCAAAGTGCAACATATAACAATCGTTCAAGACACTCAATCAAATTCTATCATTGTACAAAATAAAATGTAAGGCACATCACTGAAAATAGCAAATATTGTGGGTGGCAGTGACACTGGTATTTGGAAAGATGAATAAATGCAATTAAGAAACCATGCAAAAAAGTAAACATGCCATGTAGCCTACAAAAGGCCAGCCACATTGTGTTTATTTTAATATTGTTTAACGGTAACACCTAATAAAGAGAGCATCATGATTGTGTGAACTAAATTTTCAGTCCTAATGAATGCTACAAACTTAACCTCCCAAGTTTAAATAGGCTACAACGTCTTGGGAAAAATGCAAGAAAAATTATTTGATAAAGGTGATGCTTTTTCACACCTGAAAATAATGTTTTTCTTCCAGCCTATCTTGATCAACAGCCGGCAGCAACACATTGCAGAAATAATCTCAAGACCTTGTGGCATGTACTTGTCACTACATGCATAACTTACTATGGACAGAGGATCACGGAGATTTTGAACATAATTTCCCACACAACAGGAGATTAAATAGACCACATTGGAAGAAGGCAAGAAGAAGCTAGGTCTCTGGAGTACCAAAAAGTAAACTTCAGCCAGTTCTGGAAGCAGATTAACAGCAGGCAATATACTCTCAGACAGGCTACTTTCTCAATAGCTTCTGCTTTGAAGAACTCTAGGGAAAGTGTGAGTTGCTAGGCAAGAAAAGGGCAGCCCTGGGATGATCTATAGCGGAAGAAAATCAGTGTCTCTTCATTTAGGCCTTTGCCTTTTCCATTCCCCTGTGTCCCACTTTCTTGGGGTGCCCACTGTCCCAGACTACCTTACCCACTACCCCAACACCTGTAGTGAGATGTTAAGTTATTGCCCTGCTTCTCCCTGGATATATAAATATTGAGATCTCTGTATGTGTTGTGTTTCTGAATACAGGAATAATAGTGAACAGAAAGGAAAGACACTAGAGTACAAAACAAATTTTCCAGTGTTCTGACAACCAATCTTTACAGTATCCATATAGCAAGATCAAGTTTCTTGTGTGTACACTGAGCTGGGGTTAGTGTCTTTCCCTGTGAAAACATGGTGAAGTTCCCTGTGAAACCCAAGAAGTTGTGAAGACTGAGTTTGTTCATTGAAAACTCTACAGCAATGCCTGACAGGGTGATATGCAATATGTGTTCATTGCTGTCCCTGTAATTATCTGATGTGCCGGCCTTTATGAAACAGTCATGTGATGCTAGACAACACACATGGCGTCAGCACTCTAGCAGTGACTGAAGCTTCTGCTTGTGCTTCTACTATTCCATTTCAGAGCACCAGTTTATGTCTAAGCTGTTCTGTTTCTGATCCACCTCCCCTGCTCATGTGCCTGGGAAATCTGGGCCAACACTGGCTATTGTGGCCATTTGGCAAATGACTTACTAGGCAGAAGCATCTGTCTCTCTATCTTTGTTTCTGTCTTTGTCTCTGTCTAAAATGTTTCGGACTGGTTTGCACTTAGAGCAACAAAGTGGTTAAAAGCAAAAGTTTTAGGGACCAGCACTGTAGCATAGTAGATTGAGCCTCTGCTTGCTTGTACAGACACCAGTTTGGGTTCCGGCTGCTTCACTTCCAACCCAGCTCCCCGCTGGTGGCCTGGGAAAGCAGTGGAAGGTGAGCAAGTGCATGACCCCCTGCATCTATGTGGGAGACCAGAAAGAAGCTTCCAGCTACCAACTCTCAGCTCCTCACTCCTGGCTTTGAATCAGCCCAGCTCTGGCCATTGCAGGCCATTTGGGGAGTAAATAAGCAGATAGAATATCTCTCTCTTTGTCTCTTTCTCCTTATCTGTAACTCTTTCAAATAAAAAAAATCTTAAAGAAAAAGCAACAATTTAAAGATAATTATCTGTTAGCACGACATGACTATTGTGTGACACAGGATGATATATATACACATATACATACATATGCAAACATAGATACAATATTTTTTGAAAGGCAGATTTACAAAGAGAAGGAGAGACAGAGGGAAAGATTGTCTGCCTGCTAGTTTATTCCCCAAGTGGCCACAGTGGCCCAGAGCTGAGCTGATATGAAACCAAGAGCTAGGGACTTTTTCCAGGTCTCCCACATAAGTGCAGGGTCTCAATGCATTGGGCCATTCTCTACCAATTTCCTAGGCTATAAGGGGAGAGCTGTATGGAATGTAGAACAGCCAGGACATGAACCAGCACCCATATGGGATCCCAGTACATCAAGCTGAGGATTTAGCCACTGACCCATCACACTGGGCCCATATTTCTAATCTGAAATATTTCTCATATTTCTAATCTGAAAAATGGGGAAACAATATACCATGCAGAATTTCTACAATGATGAAGCCAGCTAGGAAAACACTGGACAATGTATGGAATAGACACCCAATCAGTAGTAAAAAAAAAAGTTCATTTTGCCAAATTTCATCTTCAAAAACTTATTATCAAGAAGTGACTATGTGAGAATATAAGGGCTCTCAAAATACGTAAACCAGCTTATGGGAAACAGAATGAAAAGCTACTATTTCTGGGAGAAAACTGCTTTGAAATCCATGTATATTAAAAGTGTTTGAAAAGTTCATAGAGTATCTACTGATAAGACACAATATATTTCTGTGACTTAACTTTGTAATTTGTCTAAATAGTATTCTTGTTCTACTTAAAACATTTTTTTACTGACAAAGGAATAGCTTGATACAGACTTCTAAAATATTTGTTTCTGTGTTCCTGTTTGTACCACCTGATCAGTTTAATAAAACTGATGTGACAAATAAAAGTGTCTCATTTCTTAAAGTGGTAACCAAAGTAATAAATCATTGAACACTTTTAAAAAGTTCATAGAAATGCACATTATGAGAAAACTATGTATGCATTAAAAAAATTTCTTCGCACCAGAATATGCTTAACTTGAATTCCATTTTCCCACAAGTTTTTTGAAGTACTTGTGTAAAAATAACCTCCAAAATGTGACCTATTTGAAAAATTAGCTATTAGGATGACCCAGTATCTGAACTGCAGAACATGTTATAGATGCAGGACCCGATTGGACTGCCAACACCCAGATCAGAACTATGCCAACTGGCCCTTCAGTCTTTGACTAATAAGAACTCGTCAACATTTCAATTCTTCAGAAAAGACTAGTCTGAAAGAAACCAAAAGAGGCTGAATTTTATCAGTGTAACCACTTTCTTATACAAATCCTTAAATAAATCACTTATCTTCCCAAGAGGATTGAGTGGGTTTATGATGAGAGGCTGGAAGCTCCTCTTCCCTGGTATTCCCTGATGAGAAAGCAGTGCACATGCCATCCCCTTTGTGGGTACTTGCAGACTACAGAACTTTCTACCAGACTTGTCCTTGTCTGACACATCAGTGTGTTTCTATGTCTGTATGTTCTACATAGAAAAACTAGGTGAAAATGTCCCCTGTAGTTACCTGATATTCACATTAGAATTACGAAGATCGTGTCCTTGCCTTGTGATACTTTGTCTTAAGGATGGCCACTATCAATCCCTTCCCATTCTCTATATGCACATATTTCCTGTACCTAGAGGTCTGAATTTGGTCCTGCCTGTGACTGCTTTGACTGGTTTGGTCAGATACAGCAAAAGTCATGTTGCATGAACTCCAAAGCTAGCCCATAGGAGTCCTTACAACTAATGTCTGGTCTTGGGAGAAGCTAACATCTTCTCAGGTTCCAAGCTGCCCTGAAACCCCCATGCTGTGAGGAAGCCCACACAGTCATCTGAACAGAGAGATGACTGGCCAGCTCCAGCTGTTTCAGTCGTCCCACCGGAGGCCCACCAAGGGCATGAAGAACCCATGTTAGATGTCCAGCTAAGTTGGTTCTTCAGGTGACTTCGGCCCTAACTACACAACTGTGACAGATCCCAAGCGAAATCACCCCACTGAGCCCAACCCACCCACAGAACCATGGGAGACAGAGTCAAGAAGAGCGATTTGTAGTGACTACACCTTAGTGTACCTGTTATACAGCAGTAGATGTCCGAACACTCTCTATATTGAAGATTGCTTACTTTTGGGGATTTACTGACGTTGCTTTGCAATCTCGTTTGAATAGTACATGAGCAACTGAGACTAATTCTTATTTAAAGCATTTTATAAAATCAAAGATTCATGATGCTTGGCATTTGTTTGGGGGTTAGCTGGTCAAAATAGCCATATTTTCCCTTGCATAAAGGATTGATCCATTTAAAATTGTATTTTTGTATTTGAAAGGCACAATAATAGAGTGGTGCAACCTCAAATGGCTGCAGCAATCATGGCTGGGCCAAGCAGAAGGCAGGGACTTAGCATTCCATTGGACATTCCAATGGAGTGGCAGGGGGCCAAGAACTGGAGGCATCTTTTGCTTCTTTCCCAAGCACATTAGCAGGAAGTTGGATTTGAAGTAGAGAAACCAGGTTGCATATCAGCCCTTATGTGAGATGTGTGTGTGATTTAGGAAGCAGCTTAATCTACTATGCTACAGTGCAGCCGCAAAGGACTGGCCCTTAATCTTAAATTAAAATGCTTTACAAATGAGATTAGGTTTCTTATACTGTGTTAAAAGTCGCATTTCTTGGCCCCGGCGTGGTGCCTAGTGACTGAAGTCATCACTCTGAAAGCTCCGGGATCCTTTATAGACGCCAGTTCTAATCCCGGCAGCCCTGCTTATCATCCAGCTCCCTGCTTGTAGCCTGGGAAAGCAGTTGAGGACATCCCAAAGCCTTGGGACCCTGCACCCATGTGAGAGATCCAGGGGAGCTCCTGGCTCCTGGCTTCGGATCGGCACAGCACAGGCCATTGCAGTCACATGCAGTCACTTGGGGAGTGAATCAGCGGATGGAAGATCTTCCTCCTCTCTCTCTCCTCCTATGTATATCTGACTTTTCAATAAAAATAATTTTTAAAATGTTGTATTTCTCAAATAATGAATTGGTAACAGGGAGAATGAATATTTACCATGGAACTAATTTTTATCATTTGTTATCAATTAATGATGCAATTGCTCCCTCACTATCATTAGATTAACAGCTTCAGGAAGTACATTCACATTTGCTTGATTTTATTAATTTGTGTAAACTCTTCTGTCATTCGTGGTTTCTAGAGGAAAGCAGAACTTGAAACCTAATTTTATGCGGAAAGTATTCTTCAAACCATATAGATGAATTAAACCAGTCATACAAATGGATCCATACTGAAAACCTGGATGTTCAAAGAAACTTAGCCAAGATAATCAAGGATCCATCTGAGTACTCACTATTTTGTCTTCCTGGCTTGTTAAAGCCCATTTTATATATTTGGAGGAGTGTTTTGTGACACTATTACCATAGCAGCAGCTCGTAACTGGGACATGAAGGAGGCACTACTTTATAAAGAAGGGGGCAATTGCAGGATTGGCTGCTAGGAATAATTTTCTGAAGGCTGAATTTGCCCCATCTGTCAGACTCACTGCTTATTTCTCTGACCTACAAAACCATAATAATTGAGATTTGCAATCTTTCAATTCCCTTGCATCCCGGGTTAGCCTCTTCTCTGAGGTTTTGTTATTCTTTCGGGGCAAAAATGAAAAAAAAAAAAAAACAGAGAAGAATGTCCTGGATTTAGGAATTAGGTGCATAAACTCATTCATGTAAAAGTGACCTGCTTGAGCTTTGACTTTTATAGCAAATAATATATACCTAAGAGCACATGAAGAAGAGAGCTCTAATTCCCAGGTTACTCTGTTGAGCCCTTTGAACACCAGAGAAAACACTGGTTTAACTCTGAGGGACCACAAGTAAATTGTATATTGGCATAACTTCCACATAAAAGTCTCTTCCTAGCATGTGTTCAGAGCTAGTGGTGGAGTTTTTATTCCAAGAGACAAATATTCAACCCAAATATTGCACCCACTAACCCTACTATTTTAAACCATCTCAACCAACTGGTCAACTACACATGCAAAGTAGATCAGCTTTGTCTCAGATACAGTTGGAGATGAAGCAACTGGGGAAGTGAAATGAGAGCTACCCCATCTTGGCCTTCTAACCAGAAAGTGTGAGCTCTTTGTGATCAGCTTTTTGTGTGCTATTCCATCTTGGGATGGACGTAGCAAGTTAACTGTTGGGCTTTCATGAGGCCCATGTGTCACATTCCTTGTCCTGAATGAAACACAATGCTAAGTTGATTTTCCTAGACCTGAAACAATTAACACATTTTTCAGATCTCTGTGTAATTTTAAGAACTACCTGAAGGATAGGGCGATGTTAGCACAAAAGGAAGAAACAAAAAGAAATATAGACAGGGCTGTTAAACAGATGGTGTCCAAAGGGTAAGCACTGAGGACACAAAAGACCTACTATTATTTTGATACTTTTTTTGGATTATTGCTGTTACCAAAAGTAGAAATCAATCATTGACTGAGAAAATTAAATTAGAAATTTAATATTTGTTTTGCAAGCAATCTTTAATTCAAAAAATATTGATACGAACAAACGAGTTATTGAAGGAAAATGAGCATGATATAAGCCAGTAAGACATGAAGTCAATGGAAGTGATAGTATGGAATGATGTTTTCTTTGATTTTATTCTCTGCATTGATGAAAAACTTGTGATTTTTTTAGCCAATAACAAAATCAATAGAACTGTGAGTTATGTCTCTCAGCTTAAAATGGTTAATTTTATATGCTTGAAAATCCAATTGTATTTCTAACAATTATACTTTCCTTATTTGGAAAGTTGTAATGGGGCAATCCCAACTTTTCTGAAGATATTGTTGTCTCTAATAACTTTTCTTCTGTATATCTGAGGAACTGTGCTAGGATCTGGCTTTACCTTATGTTGATTTTGAACAAAACTCAAAAAGCGAAATACAATGTAGATTGGCCAGATATTGGATATCCTATAAAGTTTAAGGGTGGATAATTTAAATGAAAGGCATCAACAGTGTGCAAATATCATTGCAAATATCAACAGTATGCCATGCAGATATGTGTAAAGCAATAAGGCCTTGGCGACTATGGATTTAACAGTCATCATTCTGTTCTTAAATGACCCTGAAAGACCACTACATGTAGCAATTCGCAATCTTGCTGAGGCATGAATCTGAATTGCCTACACTGGGCAGCAGTAGTGAGTTTTTGGCTAGATGGAAGGACTTCATTTTCGTTTCCTGTAGAAATTTTGTGGATTTGGGGGTCTGCAAAGTTCCCAGAGACTTTCACAAACATTTTCATACCCATGGTAGTGTTAGAAACACTAGTTGAAAAACAATAGGAAAGGGCCAAGAATATACAAACACACAGAAAATGCTGTAGTATTGTAATGTTGGCATTGAACGCTGACAAGCGGAAAAATCTCAAGGAATACTTATTTGTGTTGGCTGATTATTAAACGGAATAATGTATGCTAAGCATGTAACACGGCGTCTGACACATGGTGGGGTATGCCTTATGGCTTAGTTCCCTTTGCTTTGCTTTATGTTTGCTACCGAAACATTTGTACTCTAGTTTTCACTTACCAATTTCTTCAAACTAGAAAAAGGGAGAAAAAAGCAGAAGCTATCTTTCTTTTTCTGGATATGAGCCATAGTTGGTGTAAAATCTGCTTGAGACAAAACAGCTCCATAGAAAGCCCACACTTGATTTAGCAGTCTATATTTATGTGTAGCGACAGAAGCATTGATTATGCATTCGCCTAATCTACAACATCACAGTGTGACTGGATTAGGAATCTGGGCCCACATGTAGATATTAGGGTGGCGAAATTGAGACACTTCAATAAATTTGTTTTTGAAGATTAGGAATGAGTGCTCAATACACCCATTTGGCTTTTCTCGGTGTCTGAACACTGAATCTCAGTAATCCTTCTGTTGGCAAACTCATTAATGCATCTTTCAGATCACATTACATTACGTATGTATTATATCTGCCTAAAAATCAAATAAGGCTAGCTCTTCGTTAAGATGGTCTTTTTAAAATGGGTGAATATTTCAATACATCACAAATAACTTTCTCAAAGATTTAGTAATTTACATATTTGGCAGATTATTTAATGAAAGGGCAAAATGCAGCCATCATTGTTCTAAAGCTCAGGAAGCTGAGCGCTGTTAGAAGCTTCTGTGAAATCGACTGTCACAATAAGAGAAACTTAGATTTTCTTTTATGTTTGAACATTGAGGGAAATGAGTGTTTTTAATGATGTTTTTTGCCCACCTGGATTTCTAAAGTGTTACACTCTTATAGGTGGGACAAACAATAGAAATCAGCCAATTGCTTGGTCATCAAAACATGAATATGGTAACGTACACTAACAGGAATACTGTGCTATCTTCCTTCCAATCAACATAATGAGAAAGCAGTTACACATTTGCATGAAAAGAAAAAGTCAGTGCAGTATTATGGTCCTTCAATTGTAATCTGCTCTTCCACCAACACTGTCTACTCTCCCGCCCCCTCACCCCTTACCACTTAAGTGCACTGGGTTTGCAAACTGCTTCAACAACCATCAGCCAAGATATGCCCATGTCATCTGCAAATCACAGATCTTGACTCCAGTGATTGCAGAGGGAGAAGTGCTGAAGGGTTAATAATGGCCAGAACAGGACTTAAAAGTGATGTGAAATAGGGAGCAAAGAGGGCTGCAATTGCCTTGGAGCCTAAAATAGACAGAGCTCCCATGCCATAGAAAAAAATCACCGGCTTCTCCATCATTTCTTTAAAGGTCAAAATTTTTGTGGGTGGACTGGGAGAGCAGTGGATTGCAGATGCGTTTAACAGCAGGGTATTTTCCGCTGCCATGACCAGTTAAGGAAGATTTTCAGAAACACACCTGCTGGTAAACAGTTTGGCCCTACTCTGGGTCATACGCCTTCTCCAGTCTCCTAGCTGTCTAGTTTCTTACCAGGGTAGGGTCCCTAACCTCACATCTGTCAAAGCTGGGCTTTCAGTACAGTCCATTACCGTTTTTACAGAGGTACCTCGGTGGCTTTCAGGGAGGTTTTATAGCATGGGGCTGCCTCTTCCCAAATGCATGAAGCACACACATGAGGCCTACAGAACCAGAGCATGGACTCAAACTGTTTCCTCTTCCTGTTGCTGGTCAGTGTGCGGGCACTGTGGTCTGACCCTTGCAGACAAACATTCAGTGTTCATGAGAAAGGCTAGGTCATTCTTACTCCAGAACCCCCAAAGGAACCAGAGGGGATCCAGGGATCCAGTAGTCTACCATGTTATACACTGCTTTGGCTGTTATGAAACAAGTAAGTCCTTTGGTAAATCATTCTGAGCCCATGGCCAGAGCATTGCAGTGAGAGTGGTCATTCATCTCTGCCCACATGTGCACACCCATGTATCTGCATGCATAAACAGAGTGGTAAAGGCCAGGGAAACTCTTCCCCATCCTACAGCCTCCCACGAATGGTACATCTCCAGGTGCCAATGTAGCAAGACAAGGTTCTAATACAGCCAGATACCTAGAATTTTCTTCTGAGCAGAGATATGCAAGCAACTACCTGCTCCACAAATTTTCTTGCAGTTTCAAATTTTTCAAGTTAGAATAAAATTATAAGGTCAGATTATACTTAATCTCACCTTCTAACATGCCACAACCTGTAGAACACTAACACACATAGTTTTTGTTAGTTATCTATGGTTTCCAGGGAATAAAACGTGTGCTCGAATCTCATTGTTCAGAGTTGCCTTAGGGACATACTGTGTAGTATTGCTGCTACTGTGCATATATAGGTATGAATGCCAGAGGATGTGGTGTGACCTGTCCTGGATATAGTACTCTCTGGAGATGGCTTAGACCTTCCGAAAAGGAAACAAATAAGGCCAGAAATGCTGAGAGTCATAGCTTTTTTTCTCTTGGAAGACATAAGTGTTCTCCTTTCAGTATTTCCTAGCAGCTGTTTTTCCATTTAGCAAAGAGATAGACATTGAATTGGCTTTTCACATGCTCTCTTAGCTGATCCTTTAAAGTTCCCTACACAAAACAGAGTGGAAACCAGAAAAAGGACCTTAGGGAAGTTACTTTAGCTCTCTGTGCCTCAGTCTGTCACCAACAATGGATGACAATAGCATGTGGTAGCAGGCATTAAACGAGTTAATGCAGGAAAAGTGTTGAGCATCTGGTACAAAGTAAGTTCTTGGTCAAGACTTAGTTGAAAAGAAGGTTATGGCTCTTATTTTTATGTCTTTTCAGCACCTATCCACCATCATTCCCTTTGTGAAGGTGGAACTGGAGTTGAGAGAGCTGGAGGAGGTTTCACAGTGCAGTCATCAACCAGTCCCATGGAGGCTCCTTCCCTGCAAGAGCTGCTTTGGGTTCTGCTCTAGTTTTATTTTCTTTCCAACTCCCAAGGCTTGTTTATTCTCTTTGTATACACCTGGCTCTTTCATGGGAACAAAACAAAATTCTTTCAAGAGTTTTCAAAAGGTAGTATAGAGAAGAGAACACCCATGCACAAATAGTGTGGGTCATGGAGAAGAAAGTGGCAATGCCGTCTTCAGGATCCTAAGAGTTATGCCGACACTGATAAATGTGAATATTGACGTTGATAAATGTGAATGGACATGCAACAGAAGGAGGGCATTTTGTTTACAATCATTAATGTGCTTCATGCCATTTTCTTGGCCCTTAATCATTAGGGGTTCCAAGCAGCAATGCGTTCGTGACCTTTGTGTAGTGCCCAGTGTATGCTGCTTATGCCCAAAGTGCCCGTGCCTGCTGCTTTAAAAATACCCAGGGCCAAACCTGGGTGGGAAGTAAGTGGATATGTATGTTAAAATGCGAAAGCCATTTGAAAGCAGATGTATGTAACAGAACAAATTTAAACAGCTGTTGGATGTCATTACATTCCTTTCTCTAGGAGTCCTGTCTTCGGTTGACACCAATCAAAGACCTGGGTCACCTCTCAACAGTATTTTTTTTTAGAAGCCATGAAATTTGTGCATTGATTTCATCCCGCCTTGGCAGAACAGGTGCTGAGAATGGCCAAGCTGTTGAGGGCTCAGCCAGCCCATGGGGCTGTCATCAACTCCATCTAAAGAGTTTATATCCTTAATGGGATCAGAGGTCTTATCGGTGATTCTTCATAAGTGCAACAGAGAAACTATCTTTCTCTCACCACCGACTCCACACCTGACAATTCTCCTATTTATCAGTTAACAATTATTGTCTGAAAGCAAGTCAATTACAGAGAGGGATTTATGAAGCCCTTAGCGACTAAGGAAAAAACTTGATGGACTCCATCCATTTTGCTAAGAAAAAAAAAAATGTGAACTGTCTGAAGACAGAACTGACTTCACATATGTTAGCACCCCATCACAACGCAGATCATTAGGACATTAATTCCTGTGCTTCTGTATATAGCCAATAAGTTATAAGCATATATAGAGAGAAATAAAACACACAGTCATGGTAAACGTGGGCGTTAGTCCTGGCCCTCCACTCACCTTTGTTATCATTCCCAATCCTCAGCCAAAGCTGATAATGATGATCGCCAGCATCTAGTATGAGTACATAATCTTGCCTTCTGGCGTGGACAACTTTGCCATTGGAGACTGGGGCAGCTGCTGGAGCCCACCCCACCACCCTTGAGCTTGCTGAAAGAGTAGATATTCCCCAAGGGTAACTCTTGCTGGTGTCTCTCTGATAACTCTAAGGCGTGTCCACTACACTTTGAAGGCTGCTGCTGGGAGGAAGGGGCCCCAGGTTCCCACACAGGTGATCAACTCATTGATACTCCCCTGCATTGGTCCTACACCTAAGTCTCCCTTTTCTTTCTTAGTTGTCTCCGTTTTGTCTCTGGAGCTTCTTTCTCTGAAATCACCTGCCTGCCAACCCTGGTGATAAGCTCTGTCCATAAAAAAACCACAGGTACGGGCCCGGCGGCGTGGCCTAGCGGCTAAAGTCCTTGCCTTGAAAGCCCCGGGATCCCATATGGGCGCCGGTTCTAATCCCGGCAGCTCCACTTCCCATCCAGCTCCCTGCTTGTGGCCTGGGAAAGCAGGAGAGGACGACCCAAAGCTTTGGGACCCTGCACCCGCGTGGGAGACTCGGAAGAGGTTCCTGGTCCCGGTATCGGATTGGCGCGAACCAGCCCGTTGCGGCTCACTTGGGGAGTGAAACATCGGATGGAAGATCTTCCTCTCTGTCTCTCCTCCTCTGTGTATATCCGGCTTTCCAATAACAATAAAATCTTAAAAGAAAAAAAAAACCACAGGTACAACCTGGTGTGACAGAGACATTTATTTTTGCCTATTGAGCATCCTCATTTTGTTAAGGTGTGGTCACAATGGTAAATGAAATGAAGAACTGCAATGTTGTGTTACACCTGTCCTCAAGAACTGTGCAGCATGCACAAAGCATTCAGTAACTAAGTACATAGACTTAGCAGTTTCAAAAATGTTTACCTAGCCTTTATTAATGTATGCTCTTCTTTTGGATTTATGAAAAACGTCAGGCCAAGGAAATATGATTTCTTAACTGTTTACCAAAAATTGTATGTATAGCTACATCTCAAGAAGTAATTTGACTTAAAATGTCATTCTCTTTTGTGAGATGGAAGCAACATTTTCTAAATTAAAGACCTACACTAACTTTGCTCCCATTTGCTCCTCATCCACTTCCTTTTTAACAATATGCCGCATTTGAGATTTAGTCACAGGATGTCTATGTGTCCCCAGACTTTGAAGACCATGATGCAGAGGGCTCTTACCTCATTTAAAAGCACATCCTTAGCTCTTAGTTCTGCATTTGGCATACAGTGAACCTCCAGTGGATATTATTTAATTTAACTGGGTGGAATAGGCTTTAACCATTCATGTCATAAAATGTTCGACAAAACCTTTACGTGATGACTCAAAGACCTTCCATCAGTACCTTCCATCAGGCCTAAGAAAACTAATCACAACTATAATATAACAATCGTGTGTCTTCCTTGATCCCATCTCCTCTATCATCAGAGACGCATTCTGTGTATGATTTTAGGTCCTTGTCACAACTGAGGTATCAGTAAAAATAAACATTACTATATCTTTCAAAATTAATGATTTTTATATGATGTCCTACCACATACAAACCAGTAGCTTTTATCTGTTTAGCGCTGGTAGAGCAGTGCTAATCAGAAAAGCTGAAAGCCAAAATGCTGCAAAATTCAAAACTTTATGAATGCCAAAATGGTCCCACAAATGGAAAAATTCTGCAGCTGACCTTATGTGATAAATCACAGCCAAAATTCTGATATTGTATAGAATTATCTCTAGGCTATGTGTGAAAGGTATGTATGAAACACGAGTTTAAACTTCAATCACATCCCCAAGATAATCTCATTATATAATGAAACTATTCCAAAATCTGAAAAATGAATAACATTGCTAGTCCCAAGGATTTGGATGAGGAATGGTCGACCATGTCTATGTATTTCTATGAGATTGATTCACAATGGTTTTTTATTATTCATTTAAATTTCTTTGATAGCATGAATTGACATCACTTTATTAATTCATTTTCCTCTTGATGAATATTTAAGATTTTTCCTCCTAACTTTCACTCTTACAGTCAATGTTACAATGAATATTCTCACATATGTAACACGTGCAAGTGTTTCTCGGTGACATACATCTAGGAGTAGAAATGCTAGAACACTGAGCTGATATCTTCAACTGTCAGTCTCTAAAGTGAAAATTGCTCAGGTTTGCACCTCTACCAACAACATATAATCCCCATTAACCCACCTTCCTGCATCACTTGAAATGTCCAGTATCTTCCCATTTGCCATTGTGATCAATAGGAAGGGCTGTTTTACTGGGTATTTAACTGTAGCTCTTAACTCTTGCCTTTGTGAGAATACAAATCCAAGCATAAGATACTCTGAACATTTTTTCTCCATTGCATTGCCCCTCACCCTTGTTCTGCTAGGAAACCTGGAGAACTTGTGTATCAGGAGACATTTCAGATATTTCCCTCCATGTGAAGGTGTGACAGTCGTGACCTCTCCTTCCTGGTGTTAAGTCAGAAACAATGAAGGGTTTGAGATTTTACTGCTGGTTGGAAACTACCAAGTTATCCTGAAACAGTTTTATATACATATACTGACAGAAAGTACAAGACCCCTGGGTCAAAGAAACAGCCCGTTTATTACTCACAGCACGACTCCTGTCTCATAGAATTACTCAGTAAGTCGTATATGCAAGACCATGCACGGGGCTGCTCAGGATCACCTCTTGTTCCCCCACTCTTAGAATACATGCCCACTCCTGCAATTCTCACTTGCTTTTCCACATATATGTGGAAATTTACAATCCTGAAACTCTTCTTATTTCTACAAAGGCCAGACACATCCACAGAAAAGATTTGGTACAGAATTTTTTATCCATTGTTTTTCAGCTGATTTCAGGCTCTGAGTTGAACACAGTTCATTCTGCAAAGCCATAATTTTATCTTCAAGGTCAATTTTGTTAGGTAATAGTTGGGTGGCACAGGGCAAGTTTCTTACTTTCTCTTAGAGTCAATGATCCCATCCATAGAATAGTGATAGTAGTGCTTACATTGAAGAGTTCACAGTAAGATAATACAGATAAGTACCTAATACACAGTAAAGATGTAAGAGACTCTAAAAGGCAACATCTTTGGGTGGAAGAATGTTTACTTTTCTGAGTTCTTATCGGATGTTATTCCAGTTTTTGATCCTACTGACATTTCAAATTTATCAGATAATACTAGTGATTATCTTTTTATTTACCTTAGTTCTTTTTTTAAATAGAAATAATGCTATTCATTTTCCACACGAGAATATGGAAAAAGAGAGGTTGGGATCTTGCCTAGAGTTATAAACATCAAAACCAGAGTTTGAACTCACTATTTTTCTTCAAACCATGTGCTCTCATTTATTTTTCTGAACAACACAAAGTAGGATTAGATGTTTCAACAAAAGATCTGATTACTGACAGATTTCATTCATTTTACTCTGTCATGAACATGAATATGACAATAAACAAATTACATAGATTTAGAGTAGAAATTACACCAACTTCTCATGTGATTTTCATTACTAGAGAAATCTATTTCTACAACACACACACATACACACACACACACACACACACACACACATACAGCCCACAGATACACACACGAAGTGTCAGCATGTTGGGTGAGCTGGGTATTTAGCATATTCCTTCCGAGAAAATGATAACCAAAAATCAGCAATTTTTTAAAGATATTTTCTTTTTTCCAATTTAAGTGAAAGTGTTTGAAAAACCTAAAAGAAGTTCTAACTAAGGTTCTCTGAAGTAGAGAATGATCCCAAGCCAAGGTCATTTAAACTCAGGTTCTTTACAACCAGATTACCTAATAAGTTTCATTTTTACCATTTTTTTGCAGGGCAGTAAAATGAATGAGCTTCATCCAAGAATATAAAAAATTTAGTGTTTTCAGATTCAGTTGGAGGCTTTTTCCTGTATGAGTGATGGCTTAAAAATGTTAACACAGAGATACAGCATCATGTCAGTGGCTTAGAATCAAAAGACCATGCTCAGTATTAGATGGTGTGTTTGACTTCTGTTTCATAATCCAAGACTTATCTGAAGTTATACAATAAAAATATCAATGTTTAAGCTCTAAAGGGCCATTAAGTTCCAAAATCTGCTCCCCAGAGCCCTTCATCTTTCACTGGGTCACTATTTTAATATGTGATTAAAGCCCTGTAATGCCACAAGTGATAATGTGAAACTCTGCAGGGTTAGTCAATCCACATCCAGCCTTCTCTCCTGGAATCCTGTAATAACACGCCATTTCTGCCTGGCTGTCTTTTCTACCAGTTGTTATCTAAAGTTGTTTTCAAAATAAGTAATTATTAAAATCTGTATACGTCACCCCACATTATGCTTCCTCTTTCAAAAATTATCTTTCTCCTGGTTACCCAGATTACTTAGTAGAAAATCTTTAATTAAAATCTCAGGAATAGGCACTCCCTGAATTAGTCCAAATTCAACCTAGATTACCTATAATACATTATAGATGAGACTGGAAACTATTATGTTTCATGAAATAAGTCATTCCCAAAAAGACAAATGCCATGTTTCCCTTGATCTGTGATAACTAACACAAAGAATGCAAAAAAAAAAAATGAAATCTTTATGAGCAAAACAGACATCTTGAAATTCAAATATGAAACCCTTTATCTGTACTCTGGAGGAATAAAGGATTTTTTTCCTTCTTGCTATTTGTAGAAGTCTTTATCCAATGAAGTGTTAAGCCTATTATTGCAAAATGAAATCAAAGTATGCCATTGTAAGAAGAAGAAAGAAAGAAAGAAAGAAAGAAAGAAAGAAAGAAAGAAAGAAAGAAAGAAAGAGAAAGATTAAAGAAAGAATGATGGATGGATGGAAGGAAGGAAGGAAGGAAGGAAGGAAGGAAGGAAGGAAGGAAGGAAGAGAAGAAGGAAAGTGGCTTGAGAACTTGGGCCGAAGGGAGAGTAGGGTGAGCAGTATCATGATACTGTATTGTGGATTCATAAAATTTGTTTACTTTGTGTACATAAGTCTTAAATACAAGAGACTGAATGAGGAAATGTGGGGGGGATAAAAAGGAGCAGAGTTGGGTCTTGACCTCAAGCACTCTGAAAGCAGACATAGGTATCCGAAAGAGTGTCTTGACCACTGTACCTAACATCTGCCCCAAATAGGTAGGATTCCATGCTTAGGCTTCAGAAACATTTGGAAAGTACTTAACAGCACAGGTACTTGCTCTGATTAATGAACATTAGACATTTCTACATTTACTCAGATGTTTTAAAAATTTTGTCAGTAAATTTTGTAGTTATATTATTTATTCCTGAGCAATGGGGGCTAAATAATGTTCCCTAAATTTGAATCTTGAAATCCTAACCTCTAGCATCTTTGAATGTGACCCTATAGGTTCTTCACAGATGTAATCAAGTTTAAATGAAGACATTGGAGGGCTTTAGTCCTGTGTCACTGGTGCTTTTATAAAAGGGGGAAATTGTGAGACAGACATACAGATTGAAAACAACATGTGAAGTGAAAGGCAGAGATCTTTAATCCATAGAACAGCAATGATTTCCAGGAAACCAGCAGGAGCTGGAGAGAGGAATGGAACAAACTCTTGCCCACCACCTTTCAGAAGGAATCAAACTAACAAACACCTTGATTTTGGATTCCAGCCTGCAGAAAAGAGAGAAAATGAAATTGTTGCTTCATCCACTGTGGTATTTTATCACAGTAGCCCTGCCAAACCAATACAGTATCGTATTCTTTCTTTTATGTAATTGAAAATAGAACTGTTTTTCTAACTTCAGTTTGAAAATGTTTTTCTTTTTATTTGCTGTTTTGAAGAAATGTAACTGATTTGTGTACATTTAAAAAAAACCTAAATGCATCTATTAAATGAAAATAAACGAAACAGACTTCTAATAAAAAGATGCAGCCCATTTGTCCACTTCCGTAAGTTACAGATAAAGATTAAATATTCTCTTTTACTGAAAGCAGGTTGCTGTTTAGCTTCTAGTTTCTTCCTGGCAATGACTTCCCATCCCCAATTCACTTTAACAGATGTAACTACAACCACAAAAACACTGTTGACTGGTGTCCTCTAGGGACCTGTTCATTACCTGTCATTAAATGTTTTAAAAGTTTGCATAATTGATCCAGCCAATAAGTCATCATTGATTTATGGGTTTCTGTGCCGAAGAGTTGCTCTTTAAAAATTCATAACACTGCTATGTGTCTTTACAATCCATTAGCTGTTTACGTACCCACAGTCTTAGCATTGATTGACCTTGGACTGAGATTCTCATGGACTTCTTTTTCTGCAAGTCCTCAGTATAGAAAAGCAATACTTCAGCCTTATCCCTTGACAGCCAGACTTTGATTTACTTTTCCCCTCCATCAAAACAGAAACTTTACTTGAAATGATGAATAAATAAAGCATATTCCATAAACAGCTCTTCACTATTATTTAAGCTTATGGCCTGCGTTGTGTGAATCTCCTTTCTCCACCATCAGATTCAAGTGTGTAAATGTTCTAAAAGGCTTTGAAAGTTTTATGATGATTTCAGGGGATGGAGGAGTAATAGTTGAAGAGCGAAGCTATTAGTTTTAATATTTATATTGAGTGCTCTGAAACATTAATGTGACAGGATGTAAGATCAGTGCAGTGGGATATACTTGCCTCACAACTATTGCCACGTGCAAAGGAAGAAAGAAATCTCTAGATCTGTGTGTGCTTATTTTGAAAACTTCGAGGTCACAGTTGAAATGTTTGTGGGTTATTGGGTCCCAGTGACAAATATGTCAGATTTCCTTCAACTTGAGCTATTTCTAGGAAGCAAGAATAGACTGCCAGACCAAGCTGGGCATATCAGTTTTTGGTGTGCTTCTGCATGCAGATGGGAAATGTCACTCATCAGACTAGCAGTTCTGGATCCTGTCTTCTGGCCCAGCTGTGTCTTGAGAAATTTTAAGGAACAATGATTGTAACTATAGCTCAAGAAGCTGCTCCTACTGACTTCATATGGAGAAGTGAGATAAGGCTATTCTGTACTCTGAGCTTCTTTAACTCTGGGTTTCAGGTCTAGCCCTCCTGATTAAAGGAGAGCCAGTTGTGTGGGGATGTTGAAAGGGAGGGTGTAGGCACAGCCTTAATTCTTAACCTTTGGAGATGAAGTTTTTAAAAAGATGTGTAGTTGTAAATTGCAGGAAAAAGAGTTGTTATTTAATCCTGAACTTTGTGTTTCTTTTATGTTTGTTTTTCTTTATTCCAACTAGTATAACACTTAAGAATAAACAGTAAACTACTAAAATGTGAACTCAGACAATTTCAGATTTAAGGAATCATGCAAACATGACTGACCTAAAATTGGGGGCACTGGTGAAGACACATCACTTGGGATACCCACATCCTCCATCAGGATGTCTAAGTTTGAGTTCCATCTCCATTTCCAATGCCACTGTCATGCTGATGCACACCTTGGGAGGCTGCAAATTGTGGCTCAAGTTCTTAGATCCTTGCCACTCACAAGGGAGACCTGGTTTGGGTTTTAGGATCCTATCTTTGGCCTGGCCTCTCCCCAGCTCCTTGGAAAGGTTTTTCTCTGGCTGTCTTTCTGTCTTGTCCTCACTATTTTTCAAATAGAAATGGGGACATGATTTTAAAATTTTGGAAAAGAAAATGTTGCTCTGTAAAATTTGAAAAACCTACATAACTCACCTGCTAGTTTTTAGATGTCAACAGCAGTGAAGATGCCCATTACAGAATGAATGGACCAGGAGTCCGTAATGGCAAAGGTAGGGGAGGAAGACTTTCCTCAGATGTGTCAGAATCCTTGACTGTCCATTTTAAGAAAAGATACTAAAAATTCTTTTGCAGGATCTCTTAAGTACCAATGGAAATTCCTTTCCAGTTGTTGAGCTTTACTGCCAGTGAGTAGGTGATAGCTGGACTTGTATTGGAAAAACCACAGCTGTCAACAGGCACAGGTTTTTAAAGAAGGAGCCTCCAGTCTTCTGCCTGGACATTTCATTGAGTAGATGTAATCATTCTGAGGGACAGGGAAAGGAAGCAAGCATCCCTAAATGACAATACACGAATTATCTCTTGGTGATTTGACTCTATACCATACTCTCCCATATGACCATGTCCCCAAACCACAGTCTCCCTGATTCAGAAACTAAATATCAGCTCTCACAGTGTACAGGCTTAGGGGCAGTCTGGGGTAGTGGGAGATGGAGAGAATAACAGGGAGGAATAATTCCAGACTAGTGATAGAACTGGGAAACCAAACACTCACATGCTCACCCTCTACAAATTCTCATTTCTGCTCATCTCCTGATTCATCGCTCCCTAGTTTCTAACACTTGTTTTTCTGTGGTTTTGTTATGTGGAGTCAGCCACTCCTCATTGGTATTGAATAGTATTGTTCTCTATAAGACTTTGTTTTAACTTCCTGTGCTCTGCAGGATCACTGGCCATTCTCCATCTACTCCCTTTCCTTTGAAATTGTTTCGGCCTTCCTCTGTTTTGCCTGGTCTCATTCCCTGCTTCTTGGGTCCTTTGGTTTATGCCATTTTGTTGTTCTTATACCTTGAATAAAATCAGAATGGAAAATTCAAGTGGGAGAGAAACATGTGGTCAATCTGCTGTTTTTAAACAGAAATTTCAAAGATTTGGGGACAAGATGAGGGCCTTTTTTTTTTTTTTTTTTTGAGCAAATGCTTTGCACAGCATTTGCAGATGAAACAGGAGTCATTTGCTATTCACAATGGTTGAAACTTGAGCGCCCCTTGCCAGCTTCTCCTTTTCTCTCTAAACTCAGACCCTCCCTGAGAAAATAGAGTGGGCTACTGGAAACTGCACCGAGAAGAAGCCTTGTGATCTCAAATTCCTGCCCCTCTGGGTCCTTCTGCCAAAATATGGAGATGTTGAGTAATCAAGAGTCATGTGGGATTTGCCTTATGTCCAACAATGATGTAGCAGCTTTTTATTCTATAGAATCTGTCATTCAACAAAGGATTCCCAGGCAATTTTTTCCTAAATATACTCATGAGTATGTGGGGAAAACAAAGATCAACAAGACAGTTGCCATGCTCAGAGAATTTAGAAGTTAGTGAGGCAGCTGTTTAAGTAAAAACATCATATCCCATGTCCTTCCAAAGATTCTTGGCCTCACCTGACAAGTCCTCAGAAGATAGGTGGGCCCTGACCTCATCTCTTCAATCTAAATGAGGAACCTCAGACAGGGCACAGTCCAGTGGCAAAAGCTGGACATTGCCCCTGCAATTGAGATATGCTCTGATTCAATTTCCCCTCTTCAATGCCCCAGCCTTGGCAGAGGCCTGGAAAGAAGGAGGCTCTTGACCAATGATCCTTGTACCTTACAAGTATGTTTTTCTCAGGTCCTAGATCTAAAACCACACTGCATAGAGCAGATGAAAGATGTGAGGTACACATTTGGATTTTTCTGTTTTCTTCTCTCTCCCTTTTCCTTTGATATCTTCCTAATCCTTTCTCCACTTAAAGCATTCACTTTAAGGAACACCCTAAAGCTCATATGGAGGCAAATAAATATGCTCTTTTTTTGTCCCTTGCTATGGGTCCTTTAATGTAAAGGTTACATAGCAAATATTTTCTATCCCAAATGTCAAAACAACCATGGAACTCCCTGAGGGGACTGTTTTTCCAAAACTCCGTGAAAATCAGGTTGGCAGGCCAAGAAAGACATAATGCTACAGCTACACATGTCCCCTGAAAAACTACAGGAAATAGCACAGCGGAGTCTGCCCAGTAACACATGGGAAAAGACTGGGATGCATGTCCTGGGGACTCATCAGGCATCGTGGGCGGCAGGTGCAACAGTCACTCACAGTCAAGAAGACAGCCCTTCACTCTGCCTGCATACTCTTCTGGGCAAAGAAAAGCTACAGATGCACGTTCCTCAATCAAAAGGAATAATTAGGCTTAAAAAATCTTCTGTGATAAAATCTGATGCACCTTTTGCAAGTTTATCCTCTGGAAATACTAGTTCTACCATGAAAATATAATACGAACAACAGCTTTTTTTTTTAACAAATATTCTTCCCTCTGTGGGAGTCCAAAGTGCTGTACACACCATGAGGCAAAGCTGGCACAGTGATTCAGATTGGTCAGTAGACACTGGCAGCCTTTTCATAAATATTTCCTGACCCTTCTTAGTAAAAAGAAGGAAGGAACACAGAAGCAAAGACGTGAGAAACTTGCGAATTTGTCCATAGTTTTTCCTCTCTTTCTGCATGACTCAGAGGTTTGGTTCCTGTCTGCTTCCCTGATCTCCATTCCATAGTGTTTTTGGGAAAGGGAAAGATAAAAAAAATCATACTGGAAGAGTTACAAGAAAATCAATAAGAATAAAAGAAACTGCCTGCCCAAGGGGCAGTGCAAAGTAAAGGAAATGTGGCATTGTACAAGATGGAAGAATCTGAAGGAGAAAGGTGACACAAAGAGTAATGTACTTCCAATGGAGCACTACTTCTCTGGACTGAGTGGGAAATTCCTGCAAGTTTCCTCCAGTAAATGACCAAAGTCACCAATGTCATCACCCTTGTTTTTGATTTGCATATGAGGACCTCCTGTAGTGATTGAGATATACAAGAGAAAATTTTAATTTTTATGGGGGCTCTGATTCCCTTCGATAAGGGACCATATTGCAGAAGCTTTTCCAAGCCTGCTAGGAGAACAAACCCATATGTATCTGAGATATCTAAAGTCCCAGTGATAATTTCCTGGGTTTAGTCATCTCCTGAGAATCGGCCAGCTGGGATGTCTTTCCCTTCCTTTGCTCAGGAAATATATCCTTGAGTTTGAATGGCTTCCATCCAGAGCACTCACCAAACTGAAAAATCAAAGTTTAGCTTTCAAGGGGGAAAATAATGTTTAAATCAATGAGAAGATAGGGACATTTTTGATGTATTCTCCTTCATGTCCCCTTCCAGCTCCATATATGACCTTTACCTTTGTCAAGACCAAGGATGGCAGAGGGTGAGTGGAGTGGGGTCTGACCTGCAAGATCTGATTAATGGAACCCCTTATCCGTGAGCTTCTAGTTGAATCTGATCCATGGTGAACTCTGAAGCAGATGCAAGGATAGAAGTAAGGCTGGATTATTTATTTTCCAAACTCATTTCCTGCTCTATTGAAGTGTCCCTCAACCAAAAGCACAACCTTACTCAGAAGACACTCTTCAGAGTCTCTCTTCATTTTAGGGTTCAGGTAATCACTCTTCCCTGTTCATTCAGGGCTGGAGTTCACCAGCTCTGGAGTTTGGCACTGTCTGTCCCTTGTGGGTTTTCCCTACTCTGCACTCACATCTTTGTAAATAGCCACCCCCCTTTTCTCCTCGCTCTCAGTAGTCTCTTTATTAGACTCTCTTCAAATTACCCAATTACAGTGTACCATCTGTTCCCTGCTGGGCCCCTGACTGATATAATAAAATTCACCGATGCAAACAGCCTAGCTTACCTAGAGGGTGAAAATAAAACAAGGGTGCTATTGATTAAGCAATCATAAAAATAAACATGTGCTAGAAAAATCATTTTAGGCATAAGATACTTCAGGATGCTTCAAGAAGGCATTAGGGCCCGGCGGTGTGGCCTAGCGGCTAAAGTCCTCGCCTTGAAAGCCCCGGGATCCCATATGGGTGTCGGTTCTAATCCCGGCAGCTCCACTTCCTATCCAGCTCCCTGCTTGTGGCCTGGGAAAGCAGTCAAGGACGGCCCAGTGCGTTGGGCCCCTGCACCCGTGTGGGAGACCTGGAGAAGGTTCCTGGTTCCCGGCATCGGATTGGCGTGCACTGGCCCGTTGCGGCTCACTTGGGGAGTGGATCATCGGACGGAGGATCTTCCTCTCTGTCTCGCCTCCTCTCTGTATATCTGACTTTGTAATAAAATGAATAAATAAAAAAAAATTAAAAGGCTGATTTAAGCAATATAAAACACTGTTTAAAAAAAAAAAAAGAAGAAGAAGGCATTAAATTAAGAAAATATATCAGGGCCCAGCACCGTGGCCTAGCAGCTAAAGTCCTCTCCTTGAACACCCCGGGATCCCATATGGGTGCCAGTTCTAATCCCAGCTGCTCCACTTCCCACCCAGCTCCCTGCTTGTGGCCTGGGAAAGCAGTTGAGGATGGCCCAATCCTTTGGGAACCTGTACCCGTGTGGGAGAACTAGAAGTTCCTGGTTCCCGGCTTTGGATCAGCATGTCACTTGGGGAGTGAATCATCGGAGGGAAGATCTTCCTCTCTGTCTCTCCTCCTCTCTGTATGTCTGACTTTGTAATAAAAAATAAATAAATCTTTAAAAAAAGAGAAAATATATCAGTAATCTGGATTTCTATACTTAAGAAATATGTGGTTTTAATCACTAAATTGAAAGAAAGGCTGTTAACCTTTTGTACATCTTCAAATTTCTACAAATAAAAAAATCTAATTTCAATAAAGTAGCTGAGAAGAACATAATCATAATCCTAGTAGACTAAGAGAACAAGATCTGGCTGGCAAAGATTATAAAGAAACAAGAAATGAAATTAAAGAACTAAGATTCATACTGGAAACAGTGAAGATTAGCCACTCAGTGGTTGTGAGGAATTCCCTGAGGGGTTTTCTGCTGATTTCTTCTCAAGAAGTTCATAAGTTTGGGGAAAGGAATACGACACAGAGGTTAAAGTGCTATTTGTGAGGTCTGGGCTCCATATTGCCACACCTGGTTCCAGTGTCTGCTACTCTGTGCTCTCAATTCAGCTTCCTGCTAACGTGCCTGAAAATCTACTGGTGACAGCCTGAGTGCTTGGGAACCTACCACCCATGTTAGAGACTAACATGCAGTTTCTGGTTCCTGGCTTCAGTCTGGCCTACCCGCTGGCTATTGTAGATATTTGGGGAATGGAACGAATTAGTAATGGAAGATTTTATTTCCCTCTCTCTACCGTTCTCTCTGTCTTTCAAATAAATAACTACATCTTTTTTTTCATTTAAAGTATGAAGTTTTGGTGCAAAAAAAAATTGAAACAAATATATAGTTTTTAACAAGATGCATATTTCACATATTATTAAAAAACTCACAAAATAAACACACTATAAATTTAATCTTCCATGAACATTGAAGTAACTTCGTGTCATATTAGACAAAATGTGAGGCTGGCATCATGGTGTACTGTATTAAACCCCTGCCTAGAGTGTGGACATTCCATTTGGGCCCCAGTTCAATGTCTTACTACTCCACTTCTGATTCAGCTCCCTGTTACTGTGTCTAGGAGAGCAACTGAAGGTGATCTAAGTACTTGGACTCCTGCACCAGAGGGGAGACCCAGCAAAAGAGCTCAACTTCAGCCTGGCCCAGCCCAACCTCTGCAGTCATTTGAGGAGAGAACCAGTGGATGGAATGTGAAAACAAAGACGTTGATGACATACCTGGAAGTGAATGGCAAAAATGATCACAGATTTACTCAAAATCAATACATTACATGGAAGAAAAAATTTACAGATATCAAGAATTTGAAGAGAAATCAAACTGGAATATTATAAATGAAGAATTCAGTATGCCAAATAGAAAATTCAATGGAAAGCCACAACAACAGCCTAGGTGAGGCAAAAGAAATACTATCTAAGCTGAAAGACCAATTATAGGAAATATCTTAGTCCAACAAAAAGCAAGACAAAACAAATAGAAAAACTCAAAGCAGCATTCAAGACTCGTGAGGTGATACCAAGCAACCAAACATGCATGTCTCAGGAGTTTCTGAAAGTGTGGAAAGAAAAATGGATTAGAAGGCCTATCCAGCAAAATGATAGCAGAGAAGCTGCCTAATGTGCTGAAGGAAAGGTGCATCCAAATACAGGGAGCACATACAACTCCTAATAGTCATGATCAGGAACACCATGACACATGGTAGTCAAACTTTCAACAGTAAAACATATGGAAAAGATTCCATTGTGTATCCTGTGTGGCACTAATGAAAGTACAATGACTAGATCATGGTTACTTACTGCAGCAGCAATGAAAGTGATAAAAGGGACATTGAAAATTTCAGTGATTACAAGCAATCAGTCTCTTATGGATGCTTGATTGATGGATTAGATCACAAGATCTTATCATGAAAGGCACAAATAGCTAGGAAGTACAATAATGCAACATTTACGGGTAAAATCCTTAGGTTTAACATCACATTGTTTTTTTATTGATTACATTGCATTATGTGACACAGTTTTATAGGCACCCCCCACCCCTCCCCAAATCCTCCCCCCATGGTGGATTCCTCCACCTTGTTGCATTACCACAGTTCAAATTCAGTTGAGATTCTTTCATTGCAAGCATTTACCAAGCATAAAGTCCTACATATTCTTATATTAGAAGTATCTAGTCCTACATGAAAATGTCAGACACTCTTTCACCACCCTAGCGTCACACTGATACCTTTGTTACATGTTTGTTAACTTCATGGGGATGAAGGCTCACTATTTTTCTTCCCATGGTGGACTGCACTTAAAGGATACATAATGGAAATGTAGCGGAAATTAATATGTTCATAGGTAGAAACAGAGAAAAGTATGCCCCCATGCATGCAGTACAAGGATGGACTCACAGCGAAATGGTTGATAATCTCCTACAATGTTGGGAGACACCTCAGTGGCAGCATGATGGACTTGTGAAAATTGACAAAAGACACACATTGTAAGACTGTAGGGGAGAACAGTGGGGAGGGAAGGGAATTGGGCGAGGAGAGAAGGGAGACCCCAATGCCTATTAAACTGTGTCATAAAATAGCAATAAAAAATGTTTTTTAAAAAAACGTAAGGAAAAGATTCTAAAATGTGCATGAGAGAAACATCAGGCTATCTTCAAAGGATCCCAAATGAGATTAACAGCTGACTTCTCATCAGAAACCCTAGAGGCCAGGAGAAAATGGAGAAAGATACTTTATAACAAACAGAAGACTGTTTCCAGTAAGGCTTTCACTTAGGTGAAGTAAAGACCTTCCAAAACAAACAGGAACTAGAATAAATTGTTACCACTCATCCAGCCTTACAATGTGCTGCATACAGAAACAGACATTGATAATCGGCATAATGAAAGAATGTGAAGGTAGAAAATTGCCTAGCAAAGGTACAAAGGAAATTCAAGGCAAATGTAGGAATATTGTGAGAAAATGATACAATCATGCCATTACCTTTCAATAATAACTCTGACTACAACTGACCAGATTCTTCAATAAAAAGAGATTGACTGAATGGGTTTTTAAAAATGAGACCCATTTATTTGCTGCCTACAAAATACACCTCACCAACAAAGATACACCCATATTAAAAGTAAAAGGATAGAAAAAGATTCCATGTTAACATAAAGGAAAAATAAGCAGGTGTGACCATTCTAAAATAGACATTAACAAAACAGACATTAACATAAAAATTGTTCAAGGAGATGAAAAAGGGCAGTCCATGATGATTAATGAATCAATTCAACAAGAAGATGGCACTATAGTAAATGTATATGCACCCAATGCTAGGGCACCTATTTCAACCAATTGCTAGTGGGTATAAATGAGACATAACCCTAATATCCTAATCCACTGTTAGTGGGAATGGGAGCTAGTATAACTTTTATGGAGGATAGGTACAAGTAGGTCTACCATATGACCCAGGCATCTCATTCCTTTGAATTTATCCGAGCAAAAGGAAATCAGCATATGAGTTATTTGTACACCCATGTTCACTGCAGCTCAATTCACTATAGCTAAGATATGGAACCAGTCCTAACGTCTATCAGTGCATGATGGGATAAAGAGAATGCTACACACACACACACACACACACACGGAATACTACCGAACCATAAAAAGAATGAAAATCCTGTCTTTTGCAGCAAAATGGATGGACTGGGAAATCACTACACTTAGTGAAATAACCCTATCCCAAACAAATATGTTTTCCCTGTTCTGTAATAACTAAAATACAGAGTGCAAAAAGTGTAATCCTATGAGCAAGATTCATATTTTGACATTTGATTGTTGTTTATAGCAGTTGTCCATATTCATGAGGAACAGTGGGTTTTTTCCTACTTGCTATTTGTTGAATTCTTTACTGACTGGAGTGTTAACCCTGTGATTGTGAAATGAAATAAAAGTTTGGAAAAAAAGAAAAAAGGGAGGAAGAGAATGGGTAGCGAATGTAGGTGAGAAGGGAAGGTGGGAAGTAATGTTATGGTCCTAATTCTGTATTACAAAGTACATGAAATACGTTAAGTTTATATAAGTAAAATAAAACCTAAAAGAGGCTTGGAAGTTCAATATCAAGGCATCAACAGATGTGGTATCTTCTAAAGCAGCATTTCCATATTCATGGAACAATGTCTTCTTTTTACAACCTGAGAAACTTCTTTCATAAGGGTACTAATTCCATTCATAAGGAGTCCACCCTCATGTGTTAATCATGCAGCATAACCCTGACCTGCTAGCATAACACCATTACTTTAATGGTTAGGATTTCAACTTATGAACTTTGAAAGAACATAAACTTTTCATCTAGGGTGACATAGAAAAGGCAATTTATATACTATCACTCAAGAGTTCAAAATGTGCCATTCAGATTCACCCAGGTTCTTTTCAATTTCTTGCTCTGTGACCTTCTGAGAGAACTCTAGTTGCCTGTACAGTTAAGCAGAGTTTCCAGTTGCTAAGCAGGGGAATAGCATGAATAAAATACTCATTATCTCAAAAGCATGACCAGGCAGTGATAATTAACATTTGTTATCACATTGCATTGGCAAAATTTAGCCAGGTGGTTGCATTTAACACCAGGATGGTTGGAATATACAATACTTGGTTAGGTAGGCATACACCTACCCATACTACGCTACAGAAAGAAAAGGGAAAAATTTAGGTGGAAAGTAGTGATATCTACCACACCACTGTAAAATCAGTTGAAAGGCAGAGAACAAACTGAGGAAACACACTTGTAGAAAGAAAATACAGAAATGTTGTCTATATTAAATATGGAAAATGTGTTTATATCATAACATAAATATTTTCACATAACAAATCACAAAGAAAAACAGCAACATGCTGATAAAAATGAACAGAAAACATAAACAATATAAATATCTTACAAATATAAAAATTATACTGTATTACTTGTAATTAAAGAGACTAAGTTAAAGTAATTAAATGGTATTATTTATCAGTATATTTGTCTCAGTTTTTCTTCATGGTAATTCTCAACACTGGCATCATGTGTTAAGATGTCTTTGGCTGAGTACAAATCAGTGTTGAGCCTTTGTGAAAGGCACTTTGGTAGCATATACGGAGCCCAAAGCAGGCTCTTCCATGGAACCCTGAGTCCACATTAGGAATCTACCCTAAGGAAATAATCCAAGATGTGATCTAAGAGGTATATGCAAATATGTCCATTGTTGCAGAAACAATTGGAAATAACATAAATGACAATAAGAGGATGGTTAAATAAATTATGTCTGGGGAGTAATACTATTGCTTTCTCTGTGTTCTTGTCTCTCCTTATAGACAAGATGACTGTTTATCTCATTGGGAAGTACTGGCAATGGCAACGCATTAAACAATTCCCTCACTTGTTCGTTACTTGTTATTTTACATCAAAACAGAGATGGTGTTGCCAGGAAACATGTCCACCCTCTCTTACACTCAGGATTCATGAGGAAGGCCAAGTCTCCCACCCTGCTTCCTCAAGAGAAGTAGCATGATTTTAACTTTTTATTTATATGAAGTGAGCACATTTCATGTGCTTCACAATTTGTGATTTGCAGATTTGTGAGCAGAGTGATGCTTCCCACCCCAACCCTACTCCTGCCCACATTCCCACCCACCACCCTCCTTACTGCTTTTTTTTATTATTTGTTTACAATGGCTTATTTTCAGTTCACTTCACATTTGGTTTGGGACAAACAAAAAGATACAGTTGAATCTTGTATGTATTAGTGCCTACAAGTCCCAGAAATTGTTTGGTTATGTTTATGTGTTATAATTCCATGCGTCCTTTAAAAAGATGCCCGTAAGTGAGCTTTTATGTTGTGTGTGAGGCAATAGAAAAAGAATTATGAGCTGGTGTATTCTGTGTAAAGCACTGTGCTAAGCACTTAACACGTGTCTCCCCTGAAATAGTTCATCAGTGATCCCAGCATCCATATGGCATGTTCTCACAGAAATGCTTTCTGAAGAAGGCAGAGTAAGTTGAGGAGCCTCTCAAAATTGCTCCACTTCCATGGCATCTCCAAAAGCCATGGTGGGTGAAAAAAAAAACTGTGATGAAAGGGAACTGGTCCTCGACATAGTCTGTACTGAATGGAAATTGAAGGGTGTGCCTTCCCCTCAGTACTAACAGTGGAGAGCATTAGCTCTGTGGGGGCGCATGCGGCATGCACAGCATGGATTCCTGAAAAGAAAGGTGATCCACCTCTTGGGCAGGATGGAGCAGCACAGCACCAGATTCCATCACACTATTCCATTAACAAAGCTTGTGTATTGCTTATTTCTGGGATTTCCTATTTAACGTACTCGCAGTGCACCCCACCTGCAGTTGGTGTGGAGGAGGACTCTCAGAAGGGAGGCTCGAACCACAGATCAAGGTCTCTGTTGTGAGAATCTGCAGTGGATCTGTACTATAGCCTCATCCGTATCAATTATCTCATGTTACTAGGTTCTCCCTAAACTTGATGAAAGATCCAAAGAAGTAATTTGAGAAAAGAAAGCATATTACATATTGGGGTGACTGAGAACAACTAGAAATGTGAATCAGATTCAGCACAATTTTCAGCCACTGCAACTGCCCCTTTCACTCCAGAATATATAAGGAATGCAGCAAAATCACAGTGAAGACAAATTTCCCTTCCCCAGAAATCCAAACATCTGTTGCAATATAACATACAAACCCCTTTATTCACAACGAATCGTTGTAAAAATCCCAGTGGGACCAGAAATCTGGAATGCCTGAATTGCCAGCCATAGTATTGATGCACTCCAGGGCCAGGATTAAGTAAAATGAGAATGACTTAAACGCAAGCACTACAATATCATGCTATTCAGTTTGATGACCATAAAGGCTTCCAAGTGGTAACAAGCAGGAAGTAGATACAGCCTGAAGATTCTGAACAAAGGGATAACTCACACAGAAAGCAGGATGGAGCAGGACAGTTTGAGATGTTATCATGCTATTCAGGTACACAATTTAAAATTTGTGAATGGCTTATTTTTGGAATTTTTTTATTTAATATATTCAGACTGTGGTTGGATACAGGCAAATAAATCTATAGAATTCTATGTAACTTTAATTCTGTAGAAGTCACATAGAATTCTGTAGAAAACTATAGAAGCTCTTAATAAGGGTAAACTGTTGTAACACATACCTAAGAGGTTCTTATTTTATGCCAGGCACTAGCTCAAATTCCTCTCAGTCCTGCTGCACACACACACACACATGCATCTGAGGTTCGTGGAAAAATGTGCATTAGTTTTTAAAGATTTCATTCTTTAAATATTTCATTCTTTTGCAACAAAATAAGCTCATCTCTAAGTTCTGTTTTCCGCAGGCTTTTTGCGTTATATTTTTAGCCTCAGTTTTACCCAAGAAATATTAATTAAGATTAAAGGTAGAGCCAGGGGGCTCAGTTTAGGTTAATTTGGCTTCAGAGTCTAAGATCTTACCAATTTGCTTTAATAACTCTTGCATCCTAACCAGACACTCTATTATTGGCACTAACAAAGAACTTGGATAGCTAAAATGTAACTCATGACATCTGTTTTCCACAATAGTTGTATAGAATGTACACAGAAACTAAGAATGTCTGGGAGCATTCTGTTTGCAAAACTTTTGTGCCTCATTTGCATGGCAAACTTAGAGAAGGGTGGCTCTATCAGTTCCACAAGAGTGATGGAAGGTGTTTAACTTTGTCCCTCTAGAGGTCTACCTATTTCTTTTCTACAAAACCCTGTTACTCTACTCCCTTTGCTCCTTGGATTTATCGATACCTTTAGGGTACATTCCTTTACAGTAGTCACATTACACCCATTAGTTTCTTTTAAACAAAAAGATTTATTTATTCTTATTTGAAAACCAGATTTACAGAGAAGGACAGAGAGAGAAATTTTCTACTTGCTGGTTCACTCTCTAAATGGCCTCAAACAGCTGTAGCTCAGCAGATCCAAAGCCAGGAGCTTCTTCTAGGTCTCCCATGTGAGTGCAAGGCCCTAAGGACTTGAGCCATCCTCTGCTGCTTTCCCAGCAGAGCAGGAAGATGAATTGAAAGTGGAGCATCCAGGACACAAACCAGCACCCATATGAGATGTTGGCACTAACAACCTATTGAGTCACAGTACTAACCCTCATTTGCCTATAGTTTCTAGCAACGAAGCAGCAAGATTAAAGAAGGTGAGTAGTTTATTATTTAAAAGACAGAGTTACAGGGAAGGAGAGATAGAGGGGAAAAAAGACAGATCTTCCATCTGCTGGTTCACTCACAAAATGGCTATGAGGACCAGGGTTGAGCCAGGCCAAAGCGAGGAACCAAGAGCTTCATCTGGTTCTTTCACATTCATGCAGGGATTCACGGACTTGAGCCATCCTCTGTTGCCTTCCCAGTGCATTTGAAGTGAGCTGGATTGGAAGTGGAAAAGCCAGCACATGAATCGGCACACATAGAGGATGTTTGCTTTGCAGAGGTGGCTTAACTTGCTACATCACAATGCTGGCCCTGAAAACCTCAACCTTAACATGAAACTTGAGTGTTAGAATATGGTCACTTCCTGGGAGAAATGAAGCTAGAAACTGATCTATAGACAATGCGCTAGGCTGAAACTGACACCAACTTAAAAAACGACATCAACTTGTTCCCTAAATCAAGCATGTTCATTTAAAGTATCCTGGCTTCATTTTCAAGTCATTTCTTAGTTTATAGTAAATAAGAAATTTATCTCACCAAGCAACCCCTACCAATGATAGAATGAAAAACAATGAATGTCTCAGCAGAGAAATTAAGTTTGCTCCTATAATAACTTTCTGGCTTTCCATAGACAACAATGGTGCAAGTCCTAAGCAACGTCTGATATGTTTACCAACTCCTTCTATTTGTGGTCTTTATTGATTTCCAAAAACAAGTGTTGACATATGTCTCTTTACACTGACAGGAGGATACTGTCAAGTCTGTTTCCAGAGGAAACTTTTAGAAGTATATAATAGATCCTTATTACAGAAAAGAATGTTGACAGCTGGAAAGAGAAGCAAAATGCATTACTACTACATTGGCACCCTTCCTTAGAGATCAGGAGAGATGCAGTAAGCATGATTTCTCTGACTGTTGCAGCATATTACATTCAGCTGTAATGGAGCAGAACATGGAGTGTACATCCTGAGGAATTTTACCTGCATACATCCGGCATTGTTATTAGTTGTTGCATTTAAGATGCATTGATTCACTCACTCTTTATATTTTCTTACAGAGAAAATGTTAATATGGAAAGAGAATATTCGATGCAACAAGTTATCTAACTTGCTAGTCTTGTTTCACTTTAAGTATGAAATTATTTGTTTAGCTATCCTTAGCAAATGAAATTTCAAGGGCATTGGAGGAATGTAAGTAATATAAAAAGGAAATGAAGCTACAAAGAATTTTTTCCTCTTCCTCCTTTTTTTTCCTTTGTATCCATGAACAGCACTAAATCATGCATATGTATGAATCAACAGAATCCGGTGAGCAAAGAAATTGGAAATTGTGCTGCACTAGAACATTTGTCTTGCTCTAGAGATCTTTGTTACAGATTTGAGGAACTAATAAAAAAATCATCAGCTTCACGGGAACAGATTCTTTTTTACGGACTCGGATTGTTAGCTTCTCCTAAGAGCTTTGGCAAATTCCTCACTCATCCTCAATACCTGAAATCATGTTAAGAGTATCCATCATAAATTGGAGCAGTAGCATGACTTAGCGGGTTAAGCTTCTGCCTGTGGTGCTGGCATCTCATATGGGCACTGATTTGTTTACTGGCTGCTCCACTTTCAATCCAGCTCTCTAAGATGGTATGGTAAAGCAGTAAAGAATGGTTCAAGACCTTGGGCCAAGCACCCACGGAGGAGACCTAGAGGAAACTCCTGACTTCATATTAGCTCTGGCCACTGTGGTCATTTAGGGCGTAAACTAGTGGATGGAATCTATCTTTCTGTTTCTCCTTTTCTTTGTAATTCTGCCTTTCACATAAAAATAAAGTATAGCTTAAAATGTCAATTGGAATGGGAATACTGCAAATTTCAACAAAGCAGAATACAGTTTAAAGGTAGAAAGAAAAATAGGTGCTAGATAAATAGATCAGAGAAAAAATAGAATAAATAGTTAAATGAAGATAGAATTTAGGTAGATTAACCATAGCATGAAATATGCTTAATGAAAATTATGAACTAATCATCATTTTCTTCTTAAGGCAAAAGATAATACCTTTCCTCACCTGAAATGACCAGGGTCACAAGAGGCACAGAAAATAAACTCGACATGCTTCTCCTAAGCTTACCTTGATGATGTGCCTGTAAGAGCTGTCCCTGGAAATTCATATGCAATGTTCTTTCTTTCTAAGCCCTTGTAAGTTGCTCCCAGTGGAGGCCAAATTTGATCAATTTTGCAGAGACCAAAACAAGGAAAAAACAGCAGCTAACAAGCTTCCTGGTGTCACTGGGAAGGCTGTTTGTTGCCATCTTCTTAAACTGCATGAGTAGGTGCAAATGGGGCACCTGCCCCCAGCCTTGCCCTCTCCCTGCCCATCTCAGTTGGAGCACATCCCTGCTGGGCAGGCCCAGTCCCAGTCAGCTTAAGACCTACTTGCCATCTGCTTCTTCAATTCCTAGTGTTGCCCACAATTTATTTTGCTCTCATTAATGAATGATGATATAGGATGAGAGGCAGAGTCAGGTCTCCAACAGCGTAAGAGAATATTGTGCCCTTTCTCCTTCCCCATTCATCACAAAGGGTTATGCTGGTTTCAGTTCCAGCTCTCCAATTGTGAGCTGTGCATATGGGAACAAGTTTGCTGAGCTCAAAAACCTCCCTCTCCCTGATGAAATTAAAACATCATTTATTTCCCAAAATTGTGGTGACAAACGTAAAAATACCCAAGATAGTATGTAGCTCAATGCATGTAAGCAATATATTTTACTGCAGTTAATCAATTCATTAATTCTATAAGCATAATGTTCCCATATGAACATTACCTGTGAGGATATAGAAAAATAAAAGACCTGGGTCTCTTAAAAAACTCCTATTCTATCCAGAGAAACATATATGTAAATTAATAATTACTCTCCATAGTATGTAATTAAATGTGTCAAGAAAGGCACATGAGTAATTTAACTCTGAACACTAGAGGCAGAGAAATTAATATGTGTATTACATATTACATTTCATACAGGTACACATAATAATATTACAGGAAAAATTACAAGATCTTAAAATCATCCAGAGGAAAAAGACAGATTACAAATGACTTCTGACTTCTGATCACAAGTAATTCAAACTAGAAGAAAATAGATAATATCATCTGTCTGCTAGGAGAAAATAAAACCGTCAACTTAGGATTCCATACCCAACAGACGCATATTTTAAAATTGAAAATGAAATAAATCTATTTTAAGGTAAATAAAAATTAAGTTCTGCCAGTAGATTTGAACCACAAGAGATATAAACCAAGTTCTTACTAAAGAGAAACAACACCACATAGACAACAGATCTACAAGAGTAAATGAAGAATAACAAAAATAGTTAAACTATGAGAAAAGGCAATGGTTTATTTTCATTTAACATCTTCAATGGTAAAAATAATAATAAAACTTTCTGGCGTTAATAACATAATGCATGCTTGCTGTGTTTAACAAAAAAAAAATTGTGGGAAGTAGTTGAACACATGCCATTGTTGGGCTTCTGTATTAAACATGGAGTGGTATAATACTAATTGGAGGTAGACTGTGATAGATTAAAGACACATTAATGTTTAGTACGGTTAACGAAAAAGTGGTACAGCTAAGAGTTAATAGGAGACAAAACAGAATGTTAAAAATACTTCATCCAAAAGAAGTTGGAAAATGGAAGAAAGAAAAGAAGCAAAAAGGAGGAAAATAAATAGTAGAATTAAAAATAAATGGTAGAATTAAAACAAGGAATATGGAAAGTTGTACTAAATATGAATGTACGCATAGACATTGAAAGCCAGAGATTGTCCAACTGGAGAAAAAGAAAAACGGTACAAAGACATGGCTAAAATATGGAGCTACAAATAGCTGAAGGCACAAGAGTGGAAGTAGATATACCATAAAAATATAAACAAGCAAAATCTGATATAGTTTTATTAGTATCAGACATCCTCAAAATGAGAATATTACTGGAAATTAAGGAAGACATTTAATAGCAGGAAAATGGGCCAATTCTTTAAAAATGATAAAATATTCAATGTGTATAATTATATGGAGTTTCAAAAAGAGAAAGCCTCCCAGTTTTAAGCAGATGTCTAGTTACCTTGTACCTAGACAAGTATTACATCATTGGGGGAAAAGGGATGATGAATTTAATGGTTCTGTCCCCAATTTGTTTTATGTTAATGTGCACCCTGGAGAAGCAGCAGTTCATGTCTCAAGATCTTGGGTCCCTGTCCCTACATAAGCTACCTGGACTGAATTTCAGACTCTTAGCTTTAATCCCCAGCATTTGTAGGCCTTTGGGGAGTAAACCAGCGGATGGCTGTTCTCCAGAGGGGAAGACATAATTGATAAACAGACTCAGAGGTGAACCTGTGAGAGCACAATGAGGAGAACACCTGCAAGGCAGAAACAGAGCCTCATAAGAAAACAAACCTGACAACAAACCGATCTTGGACTTCTAGTCTTCGCAATTGTGAGAAAGTAAATTTCTGTTGTTTACATCATCCCCATCTGTGGTAGTCTGTTATGGGCAGCACTAGCAAGCTAATACAGAGTTTAATTCTCCCCCAGTTGATCTATAGATACATCTATAGATGGTAATCAAAATCCACATAGGCATCTGTTGTAGAAAGTAATAAGTTTATGGTAAACAGAACATTGAAAGATATGACATGAGTAATATTTGCATTTAATCAATAACCTTGGAACTATCTGAAAGATTTTATAATACTTGATTTGAAAATGCAGTTCACTATAACTTGGGTAGTCAGGAATAAGATAGACAAATAGATCAGAGAACAATAGAGAATTCATAAATAAACCCACATATATATTATCAGTTCATTGTTTACAAAGGCACTTAAAAATCCCATGGAGAAAGGAATCTTTCTAATCTTGCCAGATTAGAAGCATTTTTTTTGATGATGATGTTTCCATAGTTAATTAGGGTGGGAAGGATTAAGCATTAGGAGAAAGCGGGTGAGACCAGTGTTTCCAAATATTGGAAGCTTTCTAATCTAATTTTAATGTGAATTGTACTGCAACCAGGTTCAATTCTTATTCCAAATTATGCATAAAATTATTTTTAAAATATTTTTATTAATTTTTATGGAAAGGTAGATTTTACAGAGAGAGTTGAGGCAGATTTTCCATCCAGTGATTTACCATCCAAATGGCTGCAGCTGCCAGAGCTTAACCAATCTAAAGTCAAAAGCCAGGAGCTTCTCCTGAGTACAGGGACCCAAGGATTTGGGCCATCCTCTGCTGCTTTCCCAGGTCATAAATGATGAGTTGGATTGGAAGTGGAGCAGCCAGGACAAAAACTGGCACCCATATTGGTGCTGTTGCTGCACACAGCTCCTAAAGCCTTTGGGCTCTTTTAAGTGACAAGTGTCTTTTATATGATAATAACATGACTGGTGACCAGAGAGTCCTGGAGAGCTCAGGATGGGGGCTGTTCACCAGCAGAGCTAGCCGAGTAATTAGGGAGGTGGAGCTTTCAATGCTACCTCACATATTCCAGGGAGGGAAGAAGTACTGATAGTTGAGTCAAACATTGATGGTCAATGATATAATCAGTCATGCCTACATAATTAACCTCCCAAGAAAATCCAAAAGAACAGGGGTTAGAGAGCCTTCAAATAGCTGAACACATTAAGGAAGTACCAGGACCTTCCCACGTGCCTGGTTTACACAACTTTTCCATCTGGTTTTTCATCTCTATCTTTGTAGTAGATTTCAGAATAAATTGGTCATCCTAAGTAAATCATTTTCCTGAGTCCTGGGTGCTCCATTTGTAAATTAATCAAACCCAAGGGGAGAGTCATGGGTATCTTGATTGACAGCAAGCTGATCATAAGCAACCTGTGTTTATGATTGGCATTTGAAGTGGGGGAAGTTTGTGGGACTCAGCTCTTACCCTCTGGGGCTTGATGTTCAGCTAAACAGTGTTTCAATGATGCTAAATTAAAACATACCCAATTGGTGTCCCCTGAAGATTTGGTTGTGGGTGGACGGAAATTCCTAGCACATTTTGGTGACCAAAGGTGAAATGTTCAGAATTAAAGGGGTAATCTTGAGAGGGAGAAAATTTATTAGAACTGTTGGAAGATGTGTTTCAAGAGGATGGGGTTTGGAGTACAGTTTGAAAGTCCCTGTAATGACTCAGGGTTAAATTCTAATATAAAGTTTTTCAAAAAGATTTTTGGAATCTGATCATGGCTCAGCAGATTAATTCCCTACCTGTTAGCCCCAACATTCCAAACAGGTACCAGTTCATGTTCCAGTTGCTCCAATTTCCATCAGCTCCCTGTTTACTGTCAGGACAGCATCAGGGGGTGATCCATAGCCTTGGGACCCTATACCTGAATGGGAGACCTGAAAGTAGCTCCTGGCTCCTGGCTTTGGATCGGTTCAGCTCTGCTTATTGTGGCCATTTAGGGAATAAATCGGTGAATGGAAGATATTTTTCTGTGTGTCTTTCCTTCTGTCTGTAAATTTGCTTTGCAAAATAAAGAGGAAGAAATCTTTTTAAAAGTTTTTGGGAAATTGCAATTAAACAATAAGTTTATTTGGGGGCAAAAAGATGAAGTCCTTAAGTAGTTGCTAATAATTAACATTTTCATGAGCTATTTGAAAACCCTCATGTTGACTGGAAGAGTTTGGATATTATAAAATTTCAAGCAAACCATTAGGTAAAACTATGACCTAAAGCGGGCACAAAGAGTTAAGGTGAGTTTGAAACCCAGGCCACACCCTGGTCTCTAAAACCTAAGCCACTCTGCTAGAAGTAGTACTATTTTTGTATTCACTTAATCAAAGGTAGTGTCTAAAGTACAAGGCACTTTCTAATTTTCCCGAAGTCACCATATTCAGTATACAAAAGAAGTCCCAGTTTCAAGGCTACCCAGACATGGTTCAGATTCGCAAAGGTTGGACTTTTTTGGGAAATTTTCATGAAAATCTTAGCAAGGTACCTGAAACTGCTGTCTCTCTTGCTGGGGATTTTTTTTTTCATAGAACTTAAAATGGAAAAGGAGAGCCAACTTCATTGACATTAGCACATCAGAATACAATTTTTCAACACCGTCCCTTGTCTTGTCCCACATGCATACATTGTTGTTTCTCTTCCACTCCAGAAATGCAAACAGCTTTTGCTTATTTCTACTGAACATGGTCCTTTTTCTCTGATGTTTTCTCTATTGAACCTGAGAAGCTGACATAATTGTGCAATTCAGATCTCATGAAAGTTGAACTTTGAACAGTAACTGGAGATCTGAGCAGATAAAGGCATCTGTCAAGATTTTGTACTTGACAACACCAGCCTCCCTTCCCTTCTGAATAATAACAGAGCCAATTCGACACCCTCTATTTTCCTACTACTGCAGCATTGAATTCAAGTGTCATTATGAACTGCATGTTTATTGGGCAAGAACTCAATTAATTTGAGTCCAGATTCATTAACTGTTCCTAATTCACATTTGACCATTGTGCTTGGTCCCTGACCCCTGGTCTCACTTAATGTGGCAGAACCTCTCTCAGTGGAAGAACAGCAGGCTCTGGAAACTAGCCCCTCATGATTGATTCTGATTGAGACACTTTCCTATCCATGAAGCTGCTGGATCATTTTGAAGGTTTCTTAATTATAAATTTACACACACACACACACACACACACACACACACATATGTTTATCTATCATATATAGATATATGAGATATATATTGAGATATATAGATACATACATAGAGATATATATCTCAAATCTCAAATATATATATATATATATGTCTCAAATCCTAAAAGTTCTTTCCAAGATGATTATAATTCATTAAAGGAGGTTTGTGATCCAGTGTAAAGAACCTTGCATTCATTCAGTATTTAGTGAATGCTTATTAACTAAAGGCTACTCCCTGAAACTAACGTGACCTGGGTCTAGTCATGTCATCTCCCAGGTACTAACTCTTCTCATTTGCAATATCAAGAGGCTGAAAGGATGACTTCAAAGATCCAGAATCAGTTGTGTTCAATTCCTATTCTATGCTATGCGACTGAAGATAAATGCTGAGAAAATCGTCCTGGAAACTCAAATGACCTTTGGAGGCCTCTTCTGAGTGAATTTTCATTAAGGGGACTTTGAAAAGGACTTTGGGCATTTTATCAAAGATCTCAAGCAATCAGGAAAATGAATAGATCCAGCCACGATTTTGAAATATACCCTATCCCTGTACTCTTATTTATACTTTTTACCTTCAAATCTGCATAGTTTTTTGTAATGTATTCACCTTCATAGACTGGTTTGTCGTTCAAGAACTCACTTATTTTTCTTCCTAGTAACTCAATGGAGTATTGTAAAAGCAGTTCTTGGGAGAAAAAATCTTTATACTGTTTATCTTTCTTTTCATCCTTTGAGGAAAATCACTAATTTTCGTCATTTCCAGGACATAGACAGAAAGAGGCAAAAACAAAATACATACTTGCAGCAAAATCTTTTTCCACTTCCTCCCCAATTTACTTATATCAAAACACGAATACTTATCTAAAGGAGAAATTGTTATGCTTTAAGTCTGATGTGTGGATGGAGCAGACATTTGGCGTAGTAATTAAGACACGGCTTGGGAGAGCATGGTTCCAGCTCTGGATCTACTTCCTGTCGATACCCTGGGAGGCAGCAGGTGACTGCTCAAATCCTTGCATCCCTGCCATCTACTGGCAGCACCAGGGTCCTGGTTTCAGTATGATCCAGCCCTAGCTCTGTGACCATCTGAGGAGTCAACCAGCTAATGGAAGATTGTTGCCATTACTTTTCGGTTAAGTTACACTCTTTTTCATTTCTTGGGTGCTTCAGTTAAAACTGAAGAGGTGATGTCAAAAATTAGTCGAAGATATGTCATTAATAGGAAATTTGCAGAAACTGATATCTAGTTAGTTGTTGCATAGTTCAAAATGTCATGAAATCTGAAAGCTTGTGAGGAAATATACACAGCCAGCAATGATGAATTTATTTAGAAGAAAGTTTCTGTCACATGCTCTATGTAAATAATTCTTGTGATTAAAATACAAATAAATCCTTACTGTTTTCCTCACTAGAAAAAGGTGTCTTAGAAATATCCTTATAATTCCCATTTCCTTTGGTTCTAGTTTTACTTTTTGAAATGACAAAGAAAATTAACAGCAATCTGTGATGTCAGCATCCCTTATCAGAGCATAGGTTTGAGTCCCAGGTTCCCTGCTTCTGATTTAGCTCTTTGCTAACGTGCCTGGGAAAGCAATAGAATGTGGGCAAGTATCTGTGCTCCTGACTCCCATGTGTGAGATCTGGATGGAGTTCCAGGTTGCTGATTTTGACCTGACCCAGTCCAAGATGCTGTGGCCATTTTGGGACTAAACCAGGGGAAGAAAGGTATTTCACTTTCTATCTCTCCCTCTGTCCATCACTCTGTCTTTGAAATAAATATTTTTTGCAGAAGAAAGGAAAGAAAAGGAAAGGAAATCGAGGAGAAGAGAAGAGAAGAGAAAAGAAGAAGGAAGGAAGGAAGGAAGGAAGGAAGGAAGGAAGGAAGGAAGGAAGGAAGGAAGGAAGGAAAAGGAAGGAAGAGAAAGAATGAAGAGTCTCTCAACATTGGAAAGCAGGAAGCTGTAGGAGTACGATGCCTGAGAAAAGAGAAAAGGAGAAGGTAGGCTCTCAAACTGTGTATCTCATAATGGAGGCAGTTCCTAGGCTGCACCACTGAAGACCTGAACAAAATCCTGTAGTTGCACATAGGTAATAACACAGATCAGAAGATCAGAAGACAAAACTGTGGCATCACAGGATAGGAAGACAGGGAGGGGGAAGTTACACATGTAGATAAAATCCTGCAGATGTGTGGATCCCTCACATCTTTGCCTAAGGTGTGATACATGTGCATCAGGGAAAATCCCCCAAGATCTCAGGTAAACTTTCTGGAAAAGGAAAAATAAATCCAGAAGCTCATTTCATGTTATTACCAGACAGAAAGGGAAAAGTTCATAATACGCGACGTACTGGGTAGAATCATTTTAAGGGTATGATCTTAGCTAAATTACGTTAGACATTTAATAAAGATTTCCCTAGACCTGCCTTAATAAAACTTCAACAAGTCACAAAAGAACCTAATTGGTTTCAAGTAACTTAAGTGTATAATGGAATAGCTTCCAGCAATGTTTCCATTATGTTAGTGCCAAAATTGACACAAACACAAAATTCACAAGTCTTGGCACTTAACCCAACTTTTACCAGGTATACGAATAAACAGAAAATACTGTCCCTAATCATGAGGGAAAAATCACTAGAATAAGATTTAAAAACATGGTATTTAATAAATAGAAAATAGGAACTTTGAGACTTGTCCTAGAAGTGATTCATAGATTCAAAAATACAAATGATTGGGCCAGTATTTTACTGTAGTATATAAAGCTGCTGCCTATATAATTGACAACGTATGTGGGTGCCTGCTTGAGTTTCAGTTATTCACTACAATCCTACTCCCTTCTAGAAAAACAGTAGAAGATAGCCCAAGTCCCTGGATCCCTTTACCCACTTGGGAGACCCAGAAGAAACCTCTGACTCCTGGATTTGGATCAACCCAACTCTGACCATTGCTTCTATTTGGAGAGTGAACCAAATGGAAGATGTCTATCTCTCGGTCTCTCTTTCTCTCTCCATATATATACCTTTAAAAGAAAAGAGTATGAAGGAAACTATGGGTATGAGTATAGGTATTTGGAAGATGCATCTTTTAAAAGTACTGAAATAAGAGAAAAAACTATTTTGAAGAAACAAAAATTTTAAAAAAATCAAAACTCGTGAGTTGCAGCAAAAATAGCATTGAAAAGGCTGTTGATCCTTTATTTTGCATGAAGCTTACCTTTTATCAGAAAGATATTTGTCCTTTTGGGATTGACTTCTTTCAGTGAGCATAATAGTCTCTAGTTTGGACCATTTGATTGCAAATGGTAGAATTTCATTCTTTTAAATGGCCAAGCACAACAGTTTCTTCATCTACTCTTCTTTGTGAGGGCATCTGGGTTGTTTCCGTGTCTTTGCTATTGCAGATACTGCTGTAAATTTAGGGTTACAGATCCCTTTCTCTTATGTAGATCTCATTTCCTTTGGATATATTCTCAGAACTGGGACAGCTGAGTCATACAGCAAGTCAAAACTTCCACAGTGGTTTTGCTAGCATACACACTCACCAACAAGGAAGGGAGGTACCTTTCTCCCCACATCCATGCCAGCAGGTGTTGTTAATAGAGTTCTGAATGTAGGCCATCCTCACTGGAGTTAGGTGGACCCTCAATGTTTTCATTTGTATCTCCCTGATAGCCAGGGAGCCTGAGCATCTTTTCATATGTCTGTTAACCATTTGCATTTGTTCTTTTGAAAAATGTCTGTTCCTGAAATCAGGAGCACTGATTTCTTCACAGGATTGTTTTATTTTGTAGTTGTTGAGTTTCTGAAGCTCTTTGTAAGTCCTGGATATTAGTACTCTGTTGGTTGTGTAGTGTGTAAAACTTCTCTCCAGTTCCATTAGTTGATCATCTCCTTTGCTGTACAGAAGCTTTTTAGGTTAATGTAGTTCCATTTGTTTATTTTGGCTTTGACTACCTTTTCTCTTAATTAAGTTCTTCACTGACTCACGGGTCATAGAGTAGCATCGTTCTCTCCAAGAAGGTTTTTCATTTTCTTTTTCATTTTTTCATTGACACATTGGACACTGAGTAGCACATTATTGAACTCCATGGTGTTGTAAATTTTTTAACTTTATTCTTGGTGTTGATTTTGTTTTATGACTTTTCATTTTAGGCAATGTATAGTAACTATGCAATAGAGACTTGCATATCCATATGGGAAGACACAATGCAGTATGCATCTCTAAATCCAGTTCAAAGTTGGATTCCCAATGAAACTGTTGAATATATCTTGACAATAGAATGCTGGACAGTCTTCCATTGCTCCTACCTGCAATGTCAGGATATACTTAAATAGCAGAATGACTGACTTAATGACTGTTTATGAAGGACTATACAATTTAATGACAGCAGAGCAATTGGTGGGGGAAGGGGATTTTGGAAAGGGGTAAGGGACATCCCAGAGCCTATGGAATTTTATTATAAAATAAAAAAATAAAACTTCAAAAAGTACTGAAATAGAACTTTTTACAACAAAACCTCAAATGCCTCATATTAAATTTCACTGGATAAGATTCATGAAGATTAGACAAAGTGAAAAGAAAATCAATATAAACTTAAAAACATAGCAGTTGAAACTGCCTAAAATGGAGCACAGACAGAAAGAACAGGGGAAAGGCCTCCTGGTATAGCATATTTAGCTGTCACTTGAATTCTTTGTATCCCATTTGGAGTGCAAATTTAAATCCTGGTTTTCAAGCTTCTAATAACGCTCCCTGTTGATACACATGGAAGGCAGCAAATGACAGTCAAAGTATTATTAGGGTCCCTCCACACACATCAGACTCAGACATAGTTTCTGACTCCTGGATTTAGCCTGGCCCAGTACCATCTGTCATTCTGGCTTTTCCAATAAGTAAGTGGATCTTTAAATGGAAAACAAACAAAAAAATCTTAAAAATAAATAGCATCAATGACATATTGGACAATATTAAGTTTCAACATAACACATTAGAATCAGAGCATTAAAAAGAGAGTTGGGACTGACAAAAATATGTAAAGATGACAACCAAAATTTATCAAAATTCAACAATAGCTATAAGCTCACAGATCCAAGAACCTCAACCAAATCCAAGATCAATAGTCACAAAGAAAATCTCATCAAAACACTGCATAATCATGTTTCCTAAAATTGGTGATAAAGAAAAAATCTTACAGGCATCCAAAAGAAAAAATTATATACGTTATAAATGTTTTAAAAAGATAAGAATAATATATTTCTGTGAGAAATTATTTAAGGTAGAAGGCAATGGATTAACCCCTGTCTTAAAAGATGTTTGTTTATTTGGAAATTACAGTAAGAGAGAGAGAGAGAACAAGACCTTCCATCACTGATTCATTCCCCAGATGGTCGCCACTGCCAGAGCTGAGCCAGGCCAAAGCTAGTAGCTCATCCATGTGCTATAAACAACAGAATGCAAGGCCAAAAAAGGCAGATATATAGGTACTAGTAGGTGACTGTGAAAGGCACATTTCCTCATTTTTAAATGTTTAAAAAAAAAGGAAACTATTGAATGCAAAAAATAACAATATATAATATATGAGAAACTAAAATGCTTAACAATAGCACAAAGGATGAGGAACGTAACTGGCATGGCTGCAGCCATTACACATACAATGGTGTATTACAGCTCATGTTGATAAACTAACAATGTGTGCTCTATGAGAACAACAAGAGAAGAACAGAAACAACTATATAATGCATTAGTCAGTAATGGAGATTAAAATGTAAATAAATTAAATACAAAAGGAGACAGATGTAGGGAGAAACAAATAGGAAAAAGAGAACAGAAAACTCCAAGTTGTTAGCTGTATAAAAGGCAGTGTCAATAGTTGACTTTAATATGTGTTATAAATACCCTAATTAAAGGTATAGATTTTCAGAGTGCATTGAAAATTATGATTAGAATATTTGTTTCCAACCAGAAACCTTTAAGTACATATGTAAACTTTCATAAAGGATGGTGAGACAAGCAAGGAAACCTATTAGTTTTAAGCATCATAACCAAATTAAAAGGAATATTTCATTGCCATAAAGGAGTCAATTCTTCAAGAGAACAAAACAGCCCCCACAACATACATATCTAATAATAGAGCTTCATAATGAAAGAAGCAGGAACTACTTGCACTGAAAATAGAAGTAGGTACACGGTTTTAGTTACATAATTCAATATTCTTCTTTGAATGGCTGACAGAAGTATATCACTATTCAATCAGTAAATCATTAAGAGTACAAATTTTGCAGAGCTAAGCCAGAGACATTCTTCAACTTTCTTAACTATACCTTGCTGGATTTCCCATCACTGCTTATGCCATCAAGTCAGCTCTTCTCCCAACCAGTACAGTACTCAGTATTTTGCAGCAGGACTATAACCTATCTCACACACACTATGATGCAGAAAAAGCTCCCAAACATGTGGATGTAGAAATACTATTGCAAAATGATGAAGAGGAGTGACTTTTCTAGCCTCTAAATCATCCTTTGTGCAGACACACATATTGGATCTTGGTTTTCATGAACGCACACCCAAACATGCATTGGTTGATTCAGTGATGCTCAAGCAAACGTTTCTTTCTACACATTCTTGTAAGTACATTGGCTCATACTGTCAGACCCTCAAAGAAGCATCCTCTTGGTTGATGGATATGCTACAGAGTGCAGAATAATCTTTTTCCTTTTCCTGGCCACATAGTTTAGATTCTTTCCACACAATCTGATGAATAAGCCAATGTCAAGCCATAGCTTTTCCCCCATAAGTGAATTAACATCATTTTCAATATAAATTAGTAAACTAACCAAGTGGCCTAATTTATCAACTCAAAAGTTCTCCAGAGAAAACGCAGCTGTTACTCTCATACTCACTCCTGCTCTCACTGCCTGCTCTCTTGTTCTTCCTAGACTGTCACATAAAATCCTAATCTTGTCTAAGTGATTACCTTGCAGCTTTCAGTTGCTTTGCATAAAGCGTTTCTCTTCATTAGTCATTCAGTCATGTAACCATGAAGGTAAGACTGTCAGCAATTCTCCCGCCTGGTGGACTGACTTTGATGGGTCACAGCTCAGGTGCTTGCCAGCTGCTGACTTGGGAAAATCTCTAAAGGCTCCCGGACAACTATCTCAGGCACTACTTATCCTAAAGTGCACCCTTTCTCTTCATAGGGCACCCAGGGCAATTTCATGTGGGTAGAAACTAAAGCAAGAGGGAACTGAGGATAGACTGTAAAAAATTTAGAATAAAGTCTCCAGAAATACACAATGTTCTTTGCCTACATTATGGCTGAACATTAAGAAGTTTCTTGAAAAAAAAAAAGATTTACTTGTTTCTAAGAAACTTATTTTTATGCATCTCTGTGTTCCACAACTGTAAGTAAAATCTTATTCCTCAGCCAGTGTCTAAATATTATGTTCCTTCCTCTAAATGCATCTTTCTAGTAAAATAAGATACAAACAAAGGTGCTCCCTTAGGTAAATGGTAACTAGCCAAAAAACTGTTTATTGTGGATAGTTATACTGTTCTAATGGTTCTTTATTATCCATAGGTTTACAAAAGTAACTAGCTATAAAATCTATCAAATTTTTTGAAACTCTACCAAAATCCATTCAAGGCCAGAAATTTCAGTTCAGGGATAGAAGTTCAGAGATAAACCCAATAATATTTTTAAAAGAAAAATATATTCTCACCACAATATGAAACTGTATGCCTTGAAAACAATTACAGCCAACTATAACAAAAAAAAAAAAAGGAGGGGGTGGGGTGTGACTGGTGCTGTGGTACAATGGGTAACAGTGGTATGACACAGTCCTTTGTCACAGTGATGGTTTTTTTTTTTTATTATTATTGTATTGTTGTTGACAATCTTTACATAGTTAATTACAGTTAAAGAAAGAAAAAGAAAAAAAAGGTTCAGGGGGATAGGAAAGTGGGCAATGCCATTATGTCCATATTGTTTCCATCCTGCATCTGAGGTAAAGGGGGACATTGAGGGAGAAGCCCCACCCGGTTTCTGCTTACGACCCTTCTCTCAGCTACAGTACCTGTGAAGGCAGCCCCAGAAATCCACAGCAGACACCCACATGGAGTTCCTGGCCCCAGATTTGACCCGGTGCAACCCTGTTTGTTGCAGTGATTTGGGGAGTGATCCAGTGGAAGAAAGATCTCTCCCTCTCTGTGATTCTACCATTGAAATAAGTAAATATTATTTTAATTTACAATATAAATACAAAAGAAAAATCAAAGAAAGGTCAGCGGACATTGTGCCAGCCTTATGGTTAAGACCCTTGCATCTCACATGAGGATACTTGGGCTTCATTTCTGGCTGTAGCTGCTGAACTCCAGCATCCATGTTAATGCAGACTCTGGAAGACAGCCATGATGGCACACAGCTACTCTTTTCAGTGTGGTTAGGTTCATCTTAGAGAGATGGGTTAGGTTTTTGCAAGGTAGTTGTGCTAAGAAGTCAGTTTACTTTAGATCTTATTAATTGGCTTTGCTGCATGGTTAAAATTCACAGGCTGTAGCTCAAATGTCTCTGTAATCAGGACCAATGCTGTGACATAGCAAGTAAAACCACTGCCTGTACTGGCTTTCCATATGGGTGCAAGTTGAAGTCCTGGCTGCTCCACTTCTGACCCAGTTCCCTGATAATGTACCTGAGAAACCAATGGAAAATGGCCCAAGTGCTTGGGTCCCTAAACCCACTTGAGAGACCTGTATGAAGCTCCTAGTTCCTGGTTTCGCTTTGGCCCAGCCCTGGGCATTGCAATCATTTGGGGAATGAATCAGCAGATGAAATTCATTTTCTCTCTCTCTCTCTCCCCCCTCATCTATGCCTCTCTGTAACTCACATGAATGAATACATGAATAGTTAAATCTAAAGAAAAGAGAATAATTATCTCTGTTAAGAGCTTTGTATCATTAAACCTATCACTACTCCTTAAAAGATATGGGAGGTTTGGGGTATATTTACCTAATCACAAACAAATTTTTGTATTTGGACTGCTGTAGGCATGAAATTGAACGGGCATGGGGGTAGGATTGCTGATTATGCCAAGAGATAATATGGGGCAATATAAAGGAAGTAGGAAGCTATTATAGAAGGAAATGGACTTGGGGCCAGTGCAGTGGCATATAGGCTAATCTGCATGCAGCCACGACATCCTATATGGGCATCAGTCCTATCTCCACTTCCAATCCAGGTCCTTGCTGCTTGCCTAGTAAATCAGTGGAAGATGGCCTAAGGCCTTGGGTTGCTGCATGCATATGGAAGACCCAGAAGAAGCTCCTGGCTCCAGGTTTATGACCAGCTCATTTCTGGCTGTTGTGGCCATGTGGGAATGATCAATGGTGGATCACACACTCTCTCTCTCTCTTTCTTTTTCTCTCTCCCTCCCTCCCTCTCTTTCTCTTCCTGCAATTCTATCAAGTTAAATGAATAAATCTTCATAAAAATAGAAAGGATATAGGCCTTACAGTGGGTCTTCAAAATTTTATACATTTAAAATGCTTTTTACACCAAGATAAGCTTATCTTTTTATTTTTCCATGAGCTTTCTGAAAAAATCTTAAAAAGTCAAAAGATTCAAATTTGGATTTTAATTTTATTGATTTTGTTTCTTATGGGCTCACTTTACTTCTTACTGTTGTATTTGGTTTCATCTTTATCATGTTCTCCAAATCTTTCACTCATTTCCAAACTGAGATAATAAGGATGTTGGGAGGATTTGTTCTAGCAGCAAAGGCAAGATTCTGGGTCTAAGAAACATGTGTTGCACAGGAACGACTGATAACTCCTACTCCAATCATTGAGGACACTAGAGTCAAATCTAACACCAAAATCCAGAGGTTCACCAAATCTATTAGCAAGACTTATTTTATTCACTTATTTAATTGTTCAAAAACAAAACAAAAGGAAAAAAACAAAAACCCAAACAAAACCCAAGCAGGAAGCACCTTCTTTGACTCAGGTGGCCCAACAGAACTTGGCAGTTTGCTTGGCCTCTGCCAACTCAAAGTCTTGTAAGACCAAGCACAGGAGTCGTGAAGTGCATGATAGGGGATTTAAAGCAGGCCAATTTTTATTTACAGAAGTTGTGCACTTTTTTGGGGACACAGACCACTAATGTTTGAGAATCTGAAATCTATCGCCAGAATCCAGTTTCCCCAGCCCCAGCATCTGCTCCCTGTTACTGTGTGTGTGTAATTACATGTGGTTTAGTTAGGCACCCTGGATTCTGGGAGTTAAGGAAATTATGCATACATCTGCCATTAGCACTAATGGGGGGTTACATGCACAAATATTCCACACACCACGAAGAGAATAGGCTCTTCTCGTTCATACATAATAGATCTGTAGAAAAATTAGCATGTCCGCTTTTAGGAGCTGAACTCTGAAGATGTACCTTTTATAGGAAATATGTAAATAAGGAGAGAGGATACACTGAAGGACAAGTGCTGTAATATGCTCCTTTTCCAATGCTTGAACACCTTGTCAGTTTTGCTGCTGCATAAAGTAGGACTAGACTTGTCTGCAGAAAATCCCCTGTGCATTCCACTTCCTGGTGCTTACCAAATTTCCCTGGGCACAGATTACTGTGCCAAATTTGCCAGTCTCCCTGGGGAAACCAGAGTAGCATCATGCAAGGATCGGTTAGCAAGTAAATACTTACAACAGCATTGGCCAAGCATTTCTTTTTTCTTAGAAATTATTAGCAAATTGCCCTATGATTTCAATTGTATTTATCAGAAGAGTGCCAACCCCCCGATTAGCTGGAGTTGCTATGAAAGATCACAGAAATCCAATATGCCATGCAGATTACATCTGTGGTGGGAAAGCATCTGCATCTTGCCATTTACCGTCTCACCTCACAGAGGAAGGAAATTTCTTCTCTCCACTCCTCTATGAATTTCCATGGAATTCCTCTCCATCAGCACAACTGCTTATCTGATACTCAGTGAACCATATTTCACTAGTAGGTAAGTTCAAGGCAAAGAAAGGTGATTCACATCCAAAGAGATGAAGTTATTCCCTTCCTGTAGTCACTCTCCAGGCTAGGATAAAGTCAGCCTCTTCCAAAGAGGGGAGAACCATCACCCTGGCTGCTCAGCCACTTGCTTCTAGTTGCTTTGGATACTATAGCCATGGCACAATTGTGTTCTAGGGCTGGGCGCACCAAGCCAGGCTGGATGCGAGCACCATCTGGTGCTCTGAAGAACCTAGGTAGATGTAAGACAGACTAGGCTGGGTCTCGGCCCCTACTGAGCCATGTGAGCAGTGTCTGGACATGGACAAGCCTTGGCTGGGCTGAAACATCCAACAATAAGAACTGGAATGGACTGAAGGCCAGCGAAGAGGGCTGATCCATGGCCCCTCCAGTATGCACCAGATGTGGCACTGGGCGAGGTTCTGATGGAGGAGCTTAGGAAACTCCTCTGTCAGGACACAGTCTCTACAGGTGAGCACAAGGACCATAATAAGGAGCAACCAAACAAGGCCAGAGTAAGATACCCACCAGCATACACATGGCATAGGTGTGGGGCAGACCAGGCTGAACCCGTTCACATCAACTGCTGACGAATCCGAGCACCAGCATAGAGTGTGGGTTGGGCTGGGTTCGGTTGAGACACAAATCAGTGCACATTACAGAATGCCAAGGTGAGATGAGCCGTACCAGATGTGGTTGCAGTGTCCAAACAACACACGTGAGAACCAGGAGGGGGATTCGGGGAGGGGGCAAAGCTGGCAGGGGAAATGTGGGCTCCCCTGCTGGAAAACTACTTCCATTGGAAAGCATGAGTCGGGATGGGGGCAGATCAGACCAGCAGGGCTACAACACCTGTGGGCCTCATGTGAGCTAGATAAGGGAAGGGCCATGGTGGGCTGACTGTTCTGACTGGTGCAGGCAAAAATTAGAGTGGGTGAGGGTTGGTTGGGCTTAGCCACAGCATTAGCTGGCAGAGGCTGGCACTTGGAGCTAATTCTGTCAAGTCAAACACCAAACTCATCTGGAGAGTGCATAATCCAGGAGTGGGAGTGACCTAGAAGGGAAATAGTGGGCACCTCCCTCATGGGTTACCACTCTCACTGGAAAGCATGAAAACCAGGACAGGGGAGGGGTGGTTAGACAGAAAGGCACCTGCCAGTATGTGTGTGGGCTGGATAGTAGGTTGGTTGGGTTGAACTAGGCTTCAATGCCCATTGACATGTGCAAGAGCTAAATGGGATGTGGGATAGACTGACCAAGCCTGCAGTACATACTGGCAAGCATGGGAACCAGGGTAGGGGGCAGAACTGATGGGGGTTATGGAGAGTCACCCCGACTAGGCTGCAGCTCCAACTGGTTTGCGTGAGGACCGAGTATGAAGTGGGTAGGATCGAGCTGGACTACAACACCCATTGGTTCACAAGGAAGACAGGGCTGGAAACAGAATGGATGCAGCAATTGCAACGACCAGCATAAGCATAACTTGATTGGTGTGACGGACGGTGTTGGAGTCTGTACTAGCAAACTCACACAAGAATCAGGTCTGGGATCATCTCAGAAAAAGTTGGTTTGGAGATCCCTCCAACTGAACTGCTGATCTCAGAACCCCAACCATGAAGAGACTATGTTAGCCACTGGGTTCTGAATAGATTTCACGTGATTGGAATGGCGAGATTGGCAGCAATTCAGAACTGTTGAACTATCAAAACTGCTTAAGCAGGATCCTCGGAGTGTGCCTCACATAGGGGACCTGGGATGGGTGGGAAGCTGGGTGGGGCTTCTCCCGTTGTATCTCTCTTGACCCCAGCTACAGGCAAAAAAAAGATTTAAAAAAGATACACATTAATCACAGGTTTACCTCTCTTTTTCTAAACGTCTTTAAGGTTTTGACTACCAACACAATGATTTTCCAGTAAGTGCAAACAATGAAAAGTATGCATTAAATTCATTGTATCCAACTCTCATGCTTTCAAGTCTCTATGTCTAAAGGGTAGAGTTTTTACCTTCATATTTTAAGAGTACAGCAGTGAAGCAGAGAATGATTGAATTGCTCCAGTCAAGAGCCAGGCAGTGACTTGAAACTGGAATCCTAAAAATATTGGTGGTAGGAGAAATGTTTGAATGTAGTCTGTATCTGATCCAGTACCACTGTAACCTAGTAGCTGTAGGCCCTATCTTTATCAACACTGTATTCTTCCAATCTACCCAAAACTTGTTTTGCAACAAAAATAGATTAAGAAATACACAGGCAGTCACTGGAGCAGCTCCTTCCCTCTCAAGTGTAGGATTTACTCCTACAAGATTGTTAGAATTCCCAGAACCAACTCAAGCTAAAATACCTCTGAAAAGCAGGCAACACTCACAAAATTACACCAGACTATCATAGTTGGAAAAGCCAAACTACATGTGCAAACACAAAAGGCACATTCCCTAATCAACAGCATGAGAAATACTGAGTCCTGTCCCTGAAACTGCTCCATAATATCATAGCCAGGAAACAATTCAGGTCACAAGTTCTGAATCATTATTCTTCTAAAAATCTAGTGGTTCAAATATTTTTTACACTACTTTTTAGTATTTTCCTTAAAAATGGATTTGCAATGTAACGGATAGGAGAATAAGAGGCTGATTTTAAAGCACAATTGCAACTAGAATAAAACTGTAGATCTGATTGTGGAGAAAATCTATCCTTCTTTTGAATAAAAATAACTTAAAAATCACAATCAAAGTGTTTTCATATCAAATAGTTACATGAAAACTGACATTGTTGTAAAGAACTAAAGTCTCCAATTATATCTATCTATATTGCTTAAAATCTCGATTAGATTTTTTTTTCCACTGTGGATTTTTATCCAAAATGACAGCATTTGAAAGGAGAGAGTTAAAGAAAATATTAAAAAGAAGAAGAAAGAAAGAAAAAGGAGGGACTGAACTGGCATTGCACATGCAAATGAATGCAATACAGTAGTAGGGTTTTTTTTTTCCACTGAATAAATTTACATTTACATCAGTTAGATCTCATGTAATTCTGAAACCAATGAAACTTAAATGTACACATATTTTGTCATGAAAGCTTTCATAGCTAGAATCTTTGGCTCACAGCTATAACCTTTTGATTGAGATTTATTGTAAGACTAAAAAGAAATTTCAGTTGACCAGTTTTAGATTTGACAACTTTTCTTATTGATGTGACCCAAAAGTATACTTTTGGTGATATTTTGCCAACACTCAATAGAAGAAGTCTCCTTCAGTTTTCCTGCCACTTCCTTAGATTTTCACAACAATGTTCATACACTGATGAAATTGTACAAACTCTTATTATAATACATATTGTTCACACTGGCCAAGGACAGCATTACATATGTAGATGACACATGTTTACTTTTACATTTTCCTACTGAACTGAAAATAGATCACAAAAATTAAAGAATGGCGAAAAACAATGATGAAGTAATACTCACTAGCCTAAATAGTCACTCTGCTCCTGTGTTACTTATTTCTGTTAATTACTGCACAAAAAGCAAACACAGTCCTAGACACTGAACTAGTGGCCAAAGGTGTTATCTCCAATTATCATGCAAGGGAAACTGTACAGAACCAGGCAACAGCAGCAGCAGCACTACTGTCTAAGTGAACTTACCAGGTCGTTACAATTTGTTCCCACATAGTGATTTCACATGGCAAATTAGTAAAGCTGAGATTAGGGAACCTTGCATACAGTGGCTGTGACAAGACTATAAAAGACTAACCTGCCACTAGGCTACCAAGTTTTGGGAAAAGATACTATTTAAAAGATAGTAACAGCAAGCATTTATCAAATGTGTATGTTTCAGATGCTCCTGGCTGGACTTCTTCTTAACTGATGCATAAGTGATATGTGGGGAAATATCAGCACAAGCATGCATTACCTAATATTCAGATCAGGGTAAAAAAGACTTTCCATCCAACACATAATATCTGTTTAGAATGAAAACGTTCAAGAATTCTCTCCTGAAGAACACAACATAATGATTAAGGATCCATTCACCAAGAAGAAATCAACATAATAAACGTAAACACACCAAATGTCAGGGCACCAAACTACATGAAACAAATATAAATGGGTTTAAGGGGAAAAATAGATTCCAATACAATAATTGTGGGGGGCTCTAATATCCCATTAATGTCAATGGACAGATTGACAGGACAGAAACTCAGCAAGGAAACAACAGAACTCACCCAGATACTAGAGTAAATGGACTTAGTTCATATCTACAAAAACTTTCATCCTACAGAAAAAAAAAAAACACCTTTTTCATCAATATATGGAACTTTCTTCAGGATTGACCATGTTATAGGCCACAGAACAAGCCTCAGCAAATTTAGAAAAACTGAAATTATACCATGCATCTTCTCAGACCATTTTGGAGCAAAACTAGAGACCAATAGGTCAAAATACCCTAGAAGACATGCAAATACCTAGAGACTGAATAACATATTACTAAACGAGCAATGGATTAGAGAGGAAATCAAAGGAGAAATCTAAAAACTGCTTTTAAAAAATGAAGGCATCAACACAACATATGAAAACCTAACACAACAATCAAGGCAAATGTTAAGAGGAAAGTTCACCTCAATCAATGCTTATGAGCAGAAATTAGAAAAGCTCAAAGTAAATGAGCTGATCATGCATTTGAAGGAGCTAGAAAAATAGCAAAGCAATTCCAAGATCAGCAGGGAAAAAGAAATAATCAAAATAAGGAAGGAAATAAACCAAACAGAGACCAAAAGAACAATATATAAGATCAATGAATCAAACAGCTGGCTCTTTGAGAAAATCAGCAAAATAGATTCCCCACTCACAACTAATTAAAGAATGGAGAAAATACGAATCAATACAATTAGAGATGAAAAGGGAAATATAACAACAGACACCTTGGACATACATTGAATTATTAGGAACTAGTATAAGCAACTATATGGCAACATCAGAAAACATAGATGAAATAGATTTTTGGACACATGCAATCTACCCAAAATTGAATCATGAGGCAATTAGTAATCTAAATAGACCTATAACAAGGACTGAAATTCAATCAGTAATTAAATCCCTGTTCCACAAGCTATTCCAAACAATAGAAACGGAGACCTTTTAAACTCTCTGAAGCCGATAACACCTTAATACCAAAGCCAGATAGTGACGCAACAGAAAAAGAGAACTTTAAACCAATATCCTTGATAAAGATAGACACAAAGATCCTCAACAAAACAATAGCCAGCAGGATCCAACAGTACATCAGGTGGATCATTCACCCGGACCAGGTAGGACTTATCCCAGGCATGCAGGGATGGTTCAACATCCGAAAATCAATAAATGTGAGTCATCACTTCTACAAATTGAAAAATAAAAACTATATGATCCTCTTAATAGATGCAAAGAAGGCATTTGATAAAACCCAACACAACTTCATGCTTAAAACCTAAAGCAAGATAGACATAGAAGGAATATTCTGTAATGCGGGAGATCACATCTGGATCTCTGCCTGCTTAGCCCATGTGGGAGGCTATAGGCAAATGGCACACCATGTCCCCAGGGGAACACCCTGACAACGATCTTGGTTAACTGAGACCTCAATCCGGCCAGTTCACTGGGCATGTAGTTGAGAGTTACGGTAGGCTGTTCCCCAGTCTCTCTTCTCTGTCCTTGGATGAGATCTGCCTGGACTTCCCTGGTAAAAAAAACTCCAGGAAGTTAAATGTAACACTCATTCTGTTTTTCACTTAATAAATGATCTTTCTGATGTGTTGTTGGATTTCACTTACTTTTCATTTTGTTGATAATTTTATTTATAGTATTCACTTTTTTACTTAATTATAGTATTCATTAGTGATCCTTTTCATTTCTATGGTATTGTAATATCTCCTTTTTCACCTTTTACTAATTTTATTTTTACCTCTTTGAATAAGGCCTCTATATCTTTGCCACTATCAAGCCCTTCCTGAAACCTAATAGGTCAGATATTTCTTCTTTCAATGCTTCCCAAATTTTCCATACACTTTCTTCAATGCCTCTTCATTTTTTCTTTTTTTTTCCTTTCTACAGTGTGTTTTCAAATAGCTTATCAACCTCAATAAGTCTTTCTTCTGTTTGATTTATTGTTACTAATGCCTCTTATTGTATTTTTGCTTTTTCTTAGTGTTGAGTTTCATTTCAAGGATTCATACTTGCTTTTGTATACTATTTTAAGTACTCTCAAATTATTTCACTGTGTCCTCATAAAGCTTCTTGGCTTTCCTCAAAATAGGTATTTTTAATTCTCTATCCAAAAGTTTTCAAATATCAAATGATCAGTTCCTGGCACCTTATTTTGTTAATTAGGAGAAGTAATGATTTCCTGAAAATTTTTTATGCTATTGGCATGTGACATTAATTATACATTGAACAGGTAGTTATTTATTTTAGGCTTCATAATCTTACTTTCTCTCTGTCTGGACTTGCAGGAATTTTAAGAGGTCTGCTTCTTTTCTTTTTTTTAAGTTTTTTTTTGTTTGTTTTTTTTGTATTATAAAGGCATATCTACAGATAGAAAGAGAGGCAGAGAGAAAGATCTTCTATCCACTGGCTCACTCCCCAGGTGGTTTAAACAGCCAGAGTTGAGCCAATTGGGAAGCCAAGAACCAGGAACAAGGAGATTCTTCTGGTCTCCCACACAGATGCAGGATCACAAGGATTTGGGCCATCCTCCACTGCTTTCCCAGGGCACGAGCATGCAGCTGGGTGGGAAATGGAGCATCTGGGACATGAATGGCATCCATACGGGATCTCAGCATTTTCAAAGTAAGAATTTATCCTTGAGCCATCATACCAAGCCTCTGCTTGTTTTCTAAGTCTTAGGATGCTTCTATTTTGATGACACACAAAGTTGAAGTTTGCAGTGAAATTTTTTACATGTTTTTACTTTCAGCATTAGAGAGAATTCCAAGTCCAAGTATGTATCAATTCTGCAATTATTGTGTTATTTAGAATGCTCTAGGAGAGTGCCTTCAAAGGCTGACACATTCATACAAGCCAGAATTGGCCCAACCACTTTGTCCACAGTCACTTACCTGTGATCAAGCACCAGGGAAGGACCATTTTCAAGATCCTACACAAGCCGCTAAGATCTTGTGACTGGGCGAATTTGGGAGGGGTTCAGGCCTTGGGTTTGAGGGCAAGTGCCGCTCCCTGCAGTGTGGCAGCTGTGGGGGGTGCCCCTGCCAGATCGGACCCAATGCTGGGGACTCACGCCAAAGACACTGCTGGAAGACAGTGAACAAGTCCTCAGCCTCCCCCAGGGTGGCCAGTGCACCAAGTGGTGCCAGGCTTTGCCTGCTGGCCACCCAGTGGCCACCTCTGGGGTTTTTAAGATATATAGTTGCTGCCTGTGGACACCCATGACTAAGGCCAGTTCTAGTGTAGGTGGGAAGTGAATTTTGGGTGATTCCCAGTGACAGGATCATGAAAGTTTCAGGCATGCATGGGGACTGAGACCTGGTAGTTTGGAGGGAAGTATCCAGGAGATAATTTGGGTTAGACAGATTCACCAGCCCAATTAGAAATTCAGAGATGGGCTGTTAGCATAGAACATCACTGATCGTCACACACCAGCCCACACCAAAGCTATGGATGGGGGCCTCTTTGGCTGTGTTAGCTTCCATTACCCGACTGGGTGGTGGAGTGGTGGAGTGGTCACATTTGGCAGAGTCAAGACACTATCCAGCATGAGAGAGAAGTTGGTCTGGGAGTAGATTCTATGGGGTTGGGTGGGCCCAACCCTGTGGAAATACAAATCCCCCTGGTTAGCTCGCAAGCTGGGGTTGTGGTGGACTAAGCTAGGTGAGACCATGCCACCTGCCATCACTCACCAGTGTAGGAACCCACAACAGTCAGGGCAGGTCAAGGCAGCAGCACCTGAATGTGCATCCTAAAACAGGATGTGGGGTGGGCCGGGCTGCCACTGGAAGGGGGCAGAATGGGCAGGGCCAAACAAACCTTAACTCACAAGGAACAGGAATCAGGTTGGAGCACAGGTCATGCCAAGTAGGCCCTTGCACCTACTGATCTGCATGAGACAGGGATGCTAAGCCACAGCATCTAAGGGGCCAGGACAAGTGAGGGGCTCTGCCAAGCTGAGTTAGAGCAACCACTGGCCTGCACATGATCTAAGGCTGGGAAGAGGCCCGTTTGGGGAGCTAAGGGGACACCCTAGCTGGGTTGAGTTTCCCACCAAGGAGAGCATGGCCTGGAATTGGGGCTGCGTTCTGATCAGGATACAGTTGTAATCTCCCTTGGCACAAGTGTGGACTGGGAATGGAAGCATCAAGCCGGGCCAGACCCCAACACCATCTGGTGCTCTGCAGGACCAGGGTAGATGTGTGACAGACTAGGCTAGGTCTCAACTCTTACTGAACCATGTGTGAGCCGTATGTGGGTATGGACGAGCCGTGCTGGGTTGAAACACTCAACAGCAAGAACCAGATTGGGTTGAAGGCCAGTCAGGAAAAGCCACTGTTCCTGCTAGGGTAGGAGGTGAACTGAGTAGGGCTGGCTCATGGACCCACTGGTATGCGCGAAATCTGGCACTGGGCGAGGTTCTGATGGAGGAGCCTAGACAACTTCTCTGGCAGGACACAGTCCCTACAGGTGAGCACAAGAAGCATGATAGGAAACAGCCCAGAATAAGCAATGGAAATTATCCCACTGACATACACATGGCATGGGTCGGGGGCAGACCAGGCTGAACCTGCTCACATAACCCGCTGGTGAATCCGAGCACCAGAACAGAGTGTGGGTTGGGCTGGGTTCAGTTGCAAAACATACCAATACACATTAAGGAATGCCAAGGTGAGATGAGCCGTACCAGATGTGGTTGCAGCGCCCAAATAGCACATGTGATAATCAGGGGGAGGGGGCAAAGCCGGCAGGGGAAATGTGGGCTCCCCTGCTGGAAAACTACTTCCATTGGAAAGCATGAGTCGGGATGGGGGCAGATCAGACCAGCAGGGCTACAACACCTGTGGGCCTCATGTGAGCTAGATAAGGGAAGGGCCACGTTGGGCTGACTGTTCTGACTGGTGCAGGCAAAAATTAGAGTGGGTGAGGGTTGGTTGGGCTTAGCCACAGCATTAGCTGGCAGAGGCTGGCACTTGGAGCTAATTCTGTCAAGACAAATGCCAGAACCACCTGGAGAGTGGATAATCTGGGAGTGAGTGTGGCCTAGAAGGGAAATAGTGGGCACCTCCCTCATGGGTTACCACTCTCACTGGAAAGCATGAAAACCAGGACGGGGGAGGGGTGGTTAGACAGAAAGGCACCTGCCCTATGTGTGTGGGCTGGATAGTAGGTTGGTTGGGTTGAACTAGGCTTCAATGCCCATTGACATGTGCAAGAGCTAAATGGGATGTGGGATAGACTGACCAAGTCTGCAGTACATACTGGAAAGCATGGGAACCAGGGGTAGGGGGCAGAACTGATGGGGGTTATGGAGAGTCACCCCGACTAGGCTGCAGCTCCAACTGGTTTGCGTGAGGACCAAGTATGAAGTGGGTAGGATCGAGCTGGACTACAACACCCATTGGTTCACAAGGAAGACAGGGCTGGAAACAGAATGGACGCAGCAATTGCAACGACCAGCATAAGCATAACTTGATTGGAATGACGGACGGTGTTGGAGTCTGTACTAGCAAACTCTCGCAAGAATCAGGTCTGGGATCATCTCAGAAAAAGTTGGTTTGGAGATCCCTCCAACTGAAGTGCTGATCTTAGAACCCCAACCATGAAGAGACTATGTTAGCCAGTGGACTCTGAATAGGTTTCATTGCAATTGGAACTGCGAGATTGTCAGTAATCCAGAACTGATGAACTATCAAAACTGTCTGAGCAGGACCCTCGGAGCACGCCTCACATAGGGGACCTGGGATGGGTGGGAAGTTGGGTAGGGCATTTCCCTTTGTTTCTCCCCTGGCCCCAGATACAGGGAAAAATGATAATATAGTGTGGAAACAATGGTATTACCCACTTTCACCCTGTAGCCCTTGACCCTTTGTACCCTAATCAACTAAGTAAGATTATTAAAAAATAATAAAAAAAAAACAGAAAAAAAAAGAATAAGTGTCATTTTACAGAAAAAAATAAGATCTTACACAATTATTTGGCTACCACCCTTGTTTTCCCCCAAACAATTAATTTCTCCTCATTGTGCTTTCTGACAATAGGGGAGGAATGATGTGGATAGTACTGTGGCCACCAGTAACACAATGCTATGCAATGAAGCCCACAGCCTACTGAGACTTACATAGCATGGAGGTAATGCCAATTTGCATACCACTATGAACTGCTGTAGTTGAAGTTAGTTCTGGGTCCAAGACCACTACAACCAGCCCCTGGTACTGCTGGCCATGATTATAAAACTGACAAATGAGGCCCTGGAGTTCTACCTGGCACTGGGAAAGATCTGAAGACTTTTGCCTGACCTGAGACAGGTACCATTAGGATCTTGCCAAAGTTCAATTTTACCAGGCTCACACAGCCATTTGCTCACTTTCCTCCAGTTCTCCCAAGAAAGTCTTCTTATTCCCAAGATTGAGGGAGCAATGTGTGATCTTTGTCCACTAGGCTGTGTCTCATCTGAATCTCAGGTTGAAGTGCCCTGCAACAAGACCTGATGACACACACATGGTCTCCTGATGACACAGGCCAAACTACAAGTCCAACCCACTGGGGCCAGACAGATCTGCAGACTCCACCTGTGACCAGTGGGCTAGGGATGTGGTCTTAGGCTTCATCAGCTGCTGAGGCTAACCAGGACCTCCAAGGAAAATCACTTCCTCATTCTGTTCTTCAGGAACTAACCTGTAGCTCTGATGTCTGGGAAGGGATGTTGATGGCAGCTATCTGGCTAAGAAGGTTCAGAGGTTCAGTCTGTGGTTACTGTCCAGGGAGCAGACCCTCTCTGGCAATTGGTATCTCCATGATGGTCCTGAGCTGGATTTCAAAGTTAAGATCTGATTTAATTTCATCTCTTCTACCCCTAAGCAGATGTTTCTCTACATTGTGCTATTTACAACTGGGGCAGGGGTAATACAGGAGCATCTTGTTTTTCTTACTGCTCTACTAAAACTAGACACTGTCATCTCTCACCTGACTTCCTTAGCTCTTGTGAAGGTGGCTTAGTGTGATTTGTTGCTCAAATTGGTGTCTGTGGGGAAGTAACTTGGGATATCTTGCTCAGGTGCCATCATGCTTCAACTTCCTCTCAGGGAAATCCTTAATTCTCCTGAAGTAGGAAATAGAGTTTCCATTTTACAGATGGAAGTGGCAGAGAAAAATCCCATGTCTAAATGCAATCATTTATAAGTGGCAGAGTGAGGACATAAATGTAGGTTGGTCTGAATGAAGGCTGAGGTCCCACAATGCAGCATACCCATGGGGAGTTAGCAAAGGACTGGAGAGTTTCAACAGAATCATAGCAGTGCCTTTAGCTGGTATAAGGAATGACTTTGATGGAGAATTTCCTTTAAAAAATGCACTGAAATCATCTTTGAAGATAGTCACATTAGAATAATCATATTATTACAGATCCAATGATACTTTGTTGTTTATAAGGATCTTTGACATGGAGAGCTAACGTCTCAAGATTCAATTACAAAGTTACATGCAAATGTGGTTTAACCTAACATTTCATTGCACTTCATGCTTCTTCATCTCCACCACACCACCAGATCTCTGGAGGTGCTCCCAGCCCACTGGTTTCTTTTCTCTCTCTCCACTTGTGTCAGCCCTATTTAATAGAGAGAGCAATAAAAACAGGTTCTGTGCCATGCTCATCTGGAATGGCCAGGGCTGGCCCAGCACCAGACATATCTCTTTACATGCTACTTCACCTGATATATGCAGGAGCGTGAGATCAACCCATGACATGGAACCCAAAGGATACTCCCAAAGAACTTAAACAGTAATTATCAAATTTTAATAGGTATTACAATCACCTTTTATTCATTAAAATATATATTCCAAAGTCCCTTTCACCCACAAAACCGAAGCTATGGTTTTTAGAGTATATAGGCCCAGGTATCTGCATTTGTGTCAACTTCACTGTAACTTCATTAATGAGGTTCATGGAGGGGAAAGCCAGTATTAAGCCCTGAGAAACACTGGCTGTATCAAAAGGGCAATAATATAGCCTGATCTGATCTGGAAAAAGGGGCCAGTCTTCCATCACCATGAGAGGATTGCTTTCCTGAACATTCAATAACTCTATAATGTGATATCAAGGAGAAAATGATGGGTGTGTGGAAGCTTTAACCGCCAATTCTATTTCCCATTTCTAACTTGAGCCTTCTATTTCCAGTGCGCACTTAATCCTTTACTCATTTTCCCAATCTTCTTTTCTATTCTCTGGGCCTTGTTAGCCCTCCGTGGGCCATCACACATTAAAAAGAACTTTATCAGAAAAAGAAAAAACAAACAAACAAACAAAAAATAAAATAAAACCGGAAAAAAAGAAAAAGAACTTTATCATCAGTAAGTGTGTTGTATACCAAGCGCCATGTTGGAGTTCAAACCCAGGGCCCAGCAGCTCAGCCAGTCGCCTCAAAGCCAAAACAGCATGAAGGAGGGAAGTTTGGCATCTCTGTACCAGGATCATATCAGAAATTCACCCCAGGCCCAGCATACTCAAGCCTACTTTAAAAAAAAAAATTGGTATAGGATCCCAGAAGGAAAATTTCAGTCTTAAAATCTACAGTCGGGCCCAGCATACTAGCCTAGTGGCTAAAGTTCTTGCCTTGCACACACCAGGTTCCCATATGGGCACTGCTTTATATCCTGACCGCTGCTGTTCCCTTCCAGATCCATGTTTGTGGCCTGCAAAAGCAGTCAAGGATGGCTCAAAGCCTTGGGATCCTGTTCCTGTGTGGGAGACCAGAAGAAGCCAAAAGAGGCTTCTGGCTCCTGGCTTTAATTGGCTCAGCTTCAGCCATTGTGACCATTTGGGAAGTGAATCAGAGGATGTAAAACTTTCTCTATGTATCTCCTCTGTAAATCTGATAAATTTACAGTCAATCCCAACCCTCCAGACCCCGGGGGAAGCGAATGTCCCCACAGCAGCAGGTCCTGGCAACAGCCCTTATCACACTGTGTCTGCTTTCTTTCTAGATAAGTCTGCAAAAAGAATCTCAGAATTGGAAGATATGTGTACTCGCAATGGGGAAACAATTAAAAAACTGGAAGCAGAGCTGTGTCAAATTAAAAAAAAGTATTCAAGAATTAAGAGACACTATTAAAAGGCCAAATACAAGAGTTATGGGAGTTCCAGAAGGCACAAAAAGAGAAGCTGGACTTAAAAATGTGTTTAATGAAATAATAAAGGAAAATTTCCCCAATCTAGAGAACGAATTGAGAAGCAACATCCTGAGGCACAGAACTCCCAACAGGCTTGACCAAAAGTGATCTTCACCAAGACACATGATAATCAAGCTCTCTTCAATTGAACATAAGGAAAAGATTCTTAAATATGTATGTGGAAAAAAATCAATTGACATACAGAGGAATAGCGATTAAATTCACAGCTGACCTCTTACAGGAAACTCTACAGGCCAGAAGAGAATGGAATGACACAATCCAGGTTCTACAAACAAAGTGTTGGCCCGGGATAACATACCCAGCAAAGCTTTCCTTTGAAAATGAAATAAAATTCTTCCACAGTACAGAAAAGTTAAAAGAAAAAGCCTCTTCTAAACCTGCCCTACAAATGATACTTGATGTTCTCTTGACAGAGAAAAGGAATAGCACCCACCAAAACCAAAGGCAAATGTGAAGAACATCCCAATAAAGTAACAATAGAAGATCACTTAAACAACCCATTGCTAAAATGACAGGACCAACTTACCACGTATACATATTAACCCTAAATATAAATGGCTTAAATTCATCAATCAAGTGTCATAGATTAGTAGCCTGGATTAAAGAAAACAAAACCCATCTATTTGTTACAGCCTGCATGAGACACATCTCACCAACAAAGATCAGCGGAATCTATATCTCATAGATCTTGATGTTTTTGTTTTCAGTTTCATTGCCTAAAAACACTTTTTCATTAAATTCTTCACTGATTCATGGATTATATAATTGCATCATTTTTTTCAAGAAGGTTCTTAATTTTTCACTTCTTCAGTGACACATTAATCATTCAGTAGCATGTTATTTAACTTCATGGCATTTTTAACTTTTTTATTCCTGTTGCTAATTTTGTTTTACAGCTTTTCATTCAATGGGATGTATAGAGACTATCCTACCCAGATGTGAGGATACAACACAGTATGCATCTCTACTTCCATATCAGAGATGTGCTCCTAATGAAACCGTTCAATATATCTTGACAATAAGATGCTGGACTCTGCCATTGCCCATGCCCACAATGATGGACTTATGACTATTTATGAAGAACTATACTATTGTAATAATATAGGGGAACTCATGAGGGAGAGGGGTTTTGGGGAAGAGGCAAGGGAAATTCCAGAGCCTGTGAAAACTGTATCATAAAATGTTAATTAAGAAGAAGAAGAAAATTTTTAAAAAATGGTCCAATTCTGATCATCAATTCCAATCATCTCAATGTCTGCAGTGCTGACTTCTCGTATGGGCAATAGTTCAAATTCCAGCTGCTCCACTTCTGATCCAGTTCCCTGCCATTGTGCCTACGAAGGTGGAGAAAGATGGTTCAAGTACTAGGACACCTGTCCCACTTGGGAGACCTGGAAGAAGCTCCAGGGATCCTGGCTTTGGCTTGGGACAGCCGTGGCAATTGTGGAATTTTGGTAATTAAGCCAATGAATGGAAGATCTCTCCCTCAGGCTCTCCCTCTTTCTAGTTCTTCTTTTCATATAATAAACAATTTTTTAACAATTAGATCAGGGAAATTAATTACACAACTTGGGTGTTAGGAGCCAGTCTTTATATTTCTGTATTTGTCTCTTCTACCTCCTTTCCCCCAACAGGAACCACATGGACATTTTCTCTAGAAACACTTAATTGTAATGAAATCCACAGGCTGCACAAAAAGTATCTTTAGCTTGAGTTAGACTTTTTATACATTTAACAAGAAATTTTCCTTCTACCTACCATCGTTTCTGTTTGCTGTTTGATTTTTTTAGAACTCTTCCTAGTCTGTGGAAAGGTCTCACCCTAGACACACTGGAAAGCCTGGCTGGGGAACCTGGGCTCTACCTGTGCCTGTTTCATGAGACTGTCCAGTGATAACATGGGAGGATACCATGGGGCAGCCACGTTGGCACTTGGCAGGATCATGACTCTCCAGCAGCCCTTGGAATTTTCTGTTTGTTCTGCAATAACTTGTTTTCCATTCCTAAACACTTCCAGTAAGGAAGGTCAACACTAACATGCTGGCTTAGCAGAATTTAAAACCAAAGGGGTAAAATACAGGCAGTGCTGAAAGATCTCCTCCAGCAAGGACTGCAGGATCCACTCCTTCAAGAAATACAGAAGGTTCCAAAGCTTCTGCAGACTGCTGAATGGGAAAAACCCATGGACCAGCAAGAAAAAGCCAATTCAATCTGGTTATTCTATAAGCAAAAGTACATGAAAAGTTAGCTTTGAGATGTATACACTGGGGATTCACAAACTCTCCAGTGCTAAGGAATTGAAAGCAATGTTTAAGGCATATGGAGGAAGAATTTGCTAAGTATTTAAAATGTTCATTACCAGCATGTGTTGCTGTGCTGTTGGTTATGTTGTACTACCATGCCCAAGGAGTAAGCTGGAAAGCAGGGCATAGAGCCTGAGACATCAATTTCCTCAGGACACCAGGCCATTCACAACCACCTTGCTTTGTATTCTAGAAGGCAATAGGTAGTCTTTACTATGTGTGTCTATTTGGAGCATTAACTTGGAACACAAAACAATGACTGACCTCACCTGATCCCTTCTCCAGTCTACATAAAGACAAAGACATGTGACCAAAACCTGCTAGATTCACCAGAGAAGTAGATGAGACTTGTGTCTGTGACTCAAAGAACTGAGCAGGTGTTTCAGTATGTTCAGCCTGTCCAAGTGTGGTGGTCTGGATGACTTGTAAGCAACTGAAATCCAGTTCTCACAATTCTACAGGCTGCAAAACTGAGATCAGGGCACCAGCATGGTCGACTTCTTCCAGCTTGGAGTTACTTGACCTTTCCTTGTGCCCTCACAGGATGGGAAGCAAGCAAGCCAAGTTCCCTGCAGTCTTTTTCAGAAGGTAAGTAAACCCCTATGCAATGAATGCTCAACATATTGAGAGTTAAGATGCACCATATGAGTTTGGAGGGATGCAAATATCCAGCTCATAGCTTCACACTTGTCTTCCTCTCTGCTGGGAGAGTGAGAGATGGGGAGATAGACAAGTGATGGTCAGAGAAAGCTCACATAGCAGTGAAGAGTGTGGCCCCGACAATGCCTCCACATGGGATCCACATACCTACAGCAACAGCATCTCCAGGGAGTCTGCTAGAAATGCCAACTCCTGAATCCACTCAGATGTACTGAAGGTCAGAATCTGTGGGGCTGGAGTCTAGGAATCTGCATTTTAAATAAGTGCTCCAAGTGATTCTTCATGTGCCAAACTGTCACACTGGGCTCTGGAGCCAAAAAGACCTGGGTTTGGAATTGCTCTAGCTCTCTACTCCTTCCTTTGTAAACTAAGGATAATAATAGTTCTAACTTCATGGGGTAGTGGTGAGGATTACAGGAGATACTGTATGTAAAGCAATCATAGGATCTGACAAATAATAAATCTCCACTAAAGACATACAGGAAAAACATAATGGCCTTCATAAACTCTTAAGCCCTACTTCCAGGAAGAGCTTATGTTCCTGACTACCTTCTAAGGTTGACACATGGCCCACAGTCAGTTTTTACTTACAAAGAAACTCCTGGATCTCACCTAAGCCATCAATGACTATCTCCAGTATGGTAGACCATCCACAGACCTCATTCTTCACTACTTGACTAAGGCCTCTGCCCCACTCAAGCAGAGACACGAAATTAGCTGTGGTTTCTGATGGTGTTGGTTTGAAATGGGAGACAGGAATTTTGAGTATATTTTAACAGGAAGACAGAAAATTCCAGAGAATCACAATTAAGGCTACAGATATTTATGAAAATAGCATCTTTTTTTAAAGATTTATTTATTTTGCTACAAAGTCAGATATACAGAAAGGAGGAGAGACAGAGCGGAAGATCTTCGATGATTCACTCCCCAAGTGAGCCGCAACGGGCCAGTGCACGTCGATCCGAAGCCAGGAACCAGGACTCTTCCAGGTCTCCCACGTGGGTACAGGTTCCCAAAGCTTTGGGCCATTCTCGACTGCTTTCCCAGGCCACAAGCAGGGAGCTGGATGGGAAGTGGAGCTGCCGGGATTAGAACCGGCACCCATATGGGATCCCGGGGTGTTCAAGGTGAGGACTTTAGCCGCTAGGCCACACCGCCGTGCCTGAAAATAGCATCTTGACGTCAGCATTGTGACACAGCAAATTAAACCTCCATCCCCAACAGTATCAGTCTTTATGGACTTCAGTTTTAGTTCCAGGTGCTCCACTTCTGATCCAGCTCCCTGCTAATATGCCTGGGGAAGCAGAAGAAGATGGTCCAAGTACCTGGGCTCCTGCCACTCTGGTGGGATGCTCACATGGAACATCCATCTCTTGGTTTCAACCTTGTCCTGTCCTGACCATTATAGCCATATGAGGATTAAACCAGCAGATGAAAGATCTCTCTGCAACTCTTCCTTTCAAATAAATAGAAAAATAGCACCTTATTTTCACCAATTTATTTGCTGTTTAAGTAAATAAAATAATTTCGCTCAACTTAGAAAACAGTCCCAGGAGCCTGGGCTGGACTTCTTCCCTCACTTTATTGCTAAGCTTTGTTTATGGTTCATTGATCCACTTAGAGGTGCCGGGGCAACTGGTTTTCTGTGGCATGCTGCCAGTGTAACATGCATACTTAACAAACTCCTGCCATTTACAATTATCAGAATTTTTAAATAGAATTTTAAAAAGGTATTTTGATAATGCCTAAGAAAGGCATTATTTCGAAAGACAAAGAAATGTTAACCTAGCCATAGATTCATGTAGTCTATTTTGAGAGAAAATAAAAGCCAAGTCTTCAGAGTAATAATCCTGGCACTCATGAATGTTGATGAAACATGTGTATGTGCACACACTAAGAAAAAATGTATATGTAGATGCATATATAAATACAACTGATACAGAATGTAGAGTCCTGATATCCATGTAGCAATGCAAATTCTGAACATTTTTGCTTTCTCCAACCCTGTAAAGCCCAAGGAGTGATCTTCCTCCCTGTTTTACAAACTGTCTGTGCTAAAGGACAAGTACTTATTCTCTGCTTTTACTTTCTCATTTTCTGTCATAGGTCATACGATAAATAAATTGTTTTAAAAATAAAATACAAAATAGATGACACCACCCTGGGAGACAAGTCTTCCCCAACTCTGTAAAGGAACTAGATACCAAACCACAGAAGAATCTACGAATCCAAGACTATCAAGTGAGCAAAAGATGTGACGAGACTGTTGAAGAGACGGCATGGCAGTGGTAGCACAGACAGAGGGCTCCCCACACCCTTCAGGTCCTGGGTAAAACCTGCTGACTCTAGCGATGCAGCCGTCTGTTCTACAAGAGAACAGCACAGAAATACTGCCTGCTTCACACTGGTTCCCTACATTTCTGGTCAAAAGTAACACAAACACTCATAGGCCCTATGGGCTTGGAGATAGGGCAAGGCTGGGTTTGCAGATGTATTATTTCTTCCTTCTTTTAATCTTGCTGCTTTTTCTAATCTTGTGCAAACTGTGTGCAAGAAGTGAAAACTGAAAAATAGAACTTTAGGTGAAATGGAATTCCTAATTGTGGCAAGGACACGACTACACAGGGATCAATGATTAGGACCTCTTGGTGGTAATATTCACCCAAGAGTGACATTGAGTGTCTGGGTCCCCTGACATTCCCTCCTCTTTTCATTTGCTGTATACTGTGTTCCACCCAGACAGCTTCCATCCTTATATCAGAAAAGCACCATTTTATTCTTTAGATCAACATGGTTTCCTGTCTTTGCCTACCACACTTCATCCTTGTCACTTGCTGGGGGTGGAGGTGTTATTGCCTCTTTCTGTGGCCCACAGCTTTCTGTGGATTGGTCTTCCTTCTCCTAGCTATGTCTATTAAAGACTAAAGGACTATAACCTTTGGAGGCAGGGGAAGGAGAAGCAAGTAAATGTGGTAGTCATGATCAATACATAATTTCTTTGTGCAACCTCTCTTTGTTTGATCAGACAGCTCAGCTACCACAGTAAAGGAATGCCCTCCGCAGAACTCACACTGGCTTGAATACATTCTGTAAGACTGTCCTCGCTTGCTCTAAACTACAGACTTCATTAGCCTGGATCTTATCAGTCATGATAACCTTGGCTACTGCCCTCACTATGCTATGCAATTTTTTCTCTATCGGCTTTGCTCTTGACTATTTTGCATGGATCTATGATCCCGATTACTGCATGGCCCTCAGTGCATACTCAGGACTCCCAATGAGCATCTTATTACCAGCACAGACTTCCTAGTCAGGCAGAAACGAGTTCAAGTCTCAGGTCCACCATTTAGCAATGACGTGACCTTGGGCAGCTTACTGAGAGTCAGGGAGATCTAGGTTGCCTATCCATAACAGAAGTCATGACAACACCTGACCCAAAAGGTTCTTGTGAGGATTAAATTAAATGTTGTCTAGAAAGCTGCTATTGCAATATTTTGTCCACAATCAACATTAAATATAAAATAACTCTTTTTGTAATCTGTCCTTGTGGACAGGATCCAAATTGCTCTTTAATGGGTAACAAGCAACACTAAGTAGTGCGACTTAAAGATAAGATAGAAGTGATACAATAGTTGGTTCGAATAGACCTACTCATTCATTCAGGACATGTTTATTCAGAATCTATGTCGTGCTGGTTGCTGCCTTAGGTTAATAAGGCAGAATACTCTAATGAGGAACTCAAGCATATTGGAAAAGAAGCCTCATAAAAACAAAATAACAATTCCTGTATCAGTTTTGTTGGCCAAAGAAAGATCGGAGGGTATGTACTGAAGCGCCCCCTGTCCTTGGGAAACCTGATTGCTTCTAAAAACATATTTGGATCATGCTCCCCCAATCTTTGATTTGGATTTGCCATAGTTCTGAGGCCAAGTGCAAGAGTGAAGAGGTGGGAGGCATGACTTTCCTGGGGCCTGGTACAAAAAGGCACCCTCAGACCTCCACGATCTAGGGCTAGGGAATGCCTATCAGCAACAATTGCTAAGGGAGACCCACAGGCATGCAGCAGGAAGGTACACACCCAACACCCCTTTAAATTAACTTCTCGTCATATCTTTCTGCAGAGTGTGCACGGCTCTAGACGATAGCATCGGCAGGGGCCAGGCCACTGTCTCTCCTTCCATGGTTCTTTATAAAATTGAAGAGGGAAGAAAGCAGCACTGTTCTCAAATCAATCTTCTGATTGATTTGAAGGATTCACTCTTTGGGTCCATCATCTCCCAGTGAAACCTGCTGTATGCTCCTCGGAACAAAGAGCATCCAGACCGGCCAGCGTACATGCCACCCACACATGATAAGCAGTGTGACAGCCTCCTCGGTGGGAGCTCTTTCTTTTTTTTTTTTTTTCATTCCTTCTTTTGTTTTCCATGTTTTATCAAATGCCTTTTGAAGAGGCAGCAGAAAAGGCTCTCCTTTTTTGAGAATATTTCCTGGACCAGAGGAGGGTTAAATAAACAAATGATAACAACACCAATCAACCCTCTTTGCTTACAGCCTGCAGAGTCAATCTGCCTCCTGGCTGCGGAGCTACCAACCAGCAAAGGCAAACTAATTAGACACAGACAAACACTTAGGCAATCACACCTTGTGAATGTAAGCGTCTTCCTGTCATTTGGCAAGTCTCTCAGCTGCCTCGGAGCGTGAGACAACAAATTCCCTGCAAACAAGTCCCTCTCTCCCCACGTCAGTGAGACCTAACGGATCACAATGGCTGGAGGTGAAAGGTGGCAATCTTGTCAGGTAATGACATCCCTCCAACAGCCCATATTAAAACAGCCGCACTTGTTTAGACTAGCCTATTTGCACCTACCTACAGAGGGCCTTTTAAATGTAATTATTAGCCTCTGCTGCCCTGCTCTGGATTTGAAAATATCGTTCATTTTCATCTTGCTTCAGCTACCGCTGCTACCTCCCATTCTGTCTCAGTCACCTCATCTTGCCACAACTAAGTGTAGAAACAAGCATGAGCTAGAAGAACTGAATTAACAAGAACAAGTTGGCAGGTGAGCTATGTGACAAAAAAAAAAAAAAAGAGAAGGGATTTGACAATATATTCTAATCACTACCTGTCTGTGGAAATCTTGAAAAAATTTAAATGGCTTTTCTTGCAGAGACCAAAAGCTAGCACAATAAATGACCAAACCTATAGATGGAAAAACAAAAAGACCGGCCTCCATAACAGGCGGCACTCAGTAAACAACCGTATGTTCCGTTAAAAAAAAAAAAGGAGGCTCAACTCTATTGACAGTCTGGGCCAAGATTTCTGATAACTGCTCATCATAGTGTGGATGGTGGTCTTTGACATTTTAAGTAGCTAGAAGGGATGTTCCTACCTGACCTCATTCTGTATTATACAAACAAATGCATCACCGTGTCAAAGTTTGGCGGATACATTACAGACCTGTAGGTCAAAGACCAGAACATCTAAGTCCCCCGGATGATTTCCATCTCCGCTTGTAAGTATCCAGGTCATATTTGGGCAGAGCTGGCAGGCGTTTTACCCACCCACTCTTAATTGTTAGATATCTACCATTGCTTGGAGCTGTGTTCACTTAAAAACGAAGCAGTTGACTTTCTGTCGAGATGATTTCCCGTCTTGCTCCTCGGTTTTTATTGGTGTTCAGTTGTACTGCAGCTTGTGGCTGTCGCTTGCCAACGTCTAGAAACAGGGATGATTTAGAAAAAGGCTATTAGTTATTTTAAAAAGTTAAAGTTCTGGTTTAACGTTACTATTACACGAAGCTAATTCCCGCAACCTGGTTCTTTACCATGAGCCGAAAACATTAGACATAACGAGGTATCTTAGGAGGTTTATCCCGGCGGGGCAGGAACAAGACAGGGTGGTGGGGAGGTGAGGAGGAAGGGGAGGGGAAGGGGTTGCGGGTAAACCGGAAGGAGAAGAGGGGGCTTCACCTGGGAGCCTTTTTGTCACCCAGGTGAGCCTGCAAGGTGTGGGGGCGGGGATTGGGAGGAAGTGAAGGCAGGCCCGAAGGAATTGGTGCCCGAGCTCACAGGTGATTACCTAAGAATGAGCAGTAAGTGGGCGGGGCTGGGGAAGGGGCTGGGAGATTGGGGTGGGACTCTCAGATGAAATGCCTGATTGGTCGCACGAGGTGGGCTGTGAGGAAGAGGAAATGGCACCTGGTCCAGGGTGGAATATTCAAATAACTCCTTACAAAGACACCCAGTCAACCCATCGCCAGGGAGAGACTTCTGCAGAAAGGACTACACTCAAACAGAATCCTGCATTTTCCTCTTTGTCACCTCTCCGTCACCGTGTTTCTCCCCATTCCCTGCCCCACCAGTGGATATGGCAGGCCTTATAAAAGTCATCTTCCAAGAGAAACTTGAGTGAAGAGAGGAATCAGGAGCTTAGAGACTCCAGAAACACAGAGTCATATGTGATAAGTGACCGGGGGAGAGCAAAAGACAGGCTGTAATGACAGTGGTCATATGAAGAATATGCTACATTTGTTAACTTTCTATCAATATTGTGCTAGGTCAATGGGGTAAGTAGGAAAAGGCAAAATACCCCTTGCTTCCATCCACACAGGAAGACAGAACAAATGGGCACCGTGAGGGGATTCACACTTGACCTTCCAGTTCCAAACCAGCCACTTGGTAGTGCAGAGGCCACATGGTTCAGAATGACCAGAAAGAGACTCCTGCTCAAAATGAAAAATGAGGACAAGAATTCAAAAGAGAGGAGGTCAGAGGGAAACGACATTGTTTTTCCTAGTAAATGATGCAATTTTACCAAAAGCTTTTAGAGGGGGAAACAGAAGTTGATCAGGGCAACACCCTGGGCCAGTTTTCAAACCAATGTCTGCACCAAGATGGCAGCACAGAACAGTGTCCCTCAACTGCTTACTAAAATAACCAAAAATATCCACAAAAGTGTACTGCAATTGGTACCATCTTTACAAAGCCAAGTATGACAGATGCTCATAGGTCATAATTAGGAGAAGTTTCCACTAACTACAAGTGAGGAAAGGTTGCCAAGCACATTCTTTGACTATACAGACTGATGACTTCTGAATGAAAATAATGTGGAGGACTTTGAAATGATAAAGGAGCACTTGGATCCCATGCCTTCTCCAAAGCCCAGCAAGCATAACCACGAAAGCTGATGGTTACTCCTGAGATACACCCGAGCTGTGTTCTGACTCCCAGGACTCTGCTGGCTGGCAGCTCTGGCCTGTGTGCCATTCAGAAGGCAGCACCACACACAGGGGTCTGAGGGTGGAAGTGGCCACAGTTTGCATCCTAAAGTCTGGCCTCTCTTGCAGAAAGGGGGGATTCAGACTCTGTTGTCATAGGTATCTCACCACCTCTGCCACAGTCTCCAATTAGTATGGTCAGGGACTGAGCCAGGGCTGCGTACCCCAGGCTGCCCCAGCTTAGCCACATCAGCAGCCAGAAGGTATTTACATCCAGTGTACAATGAAAGGTGCTAGGACCAGTCATGCCCCGCCCCCGCCTCCGGCCCCTGTGCAGTGGTAGATGTCCGACACCTCACACACCCAGCCAATGACAAAGGGGGTTAAACCTGGGAACAAGGAAAAACCCTAAAGCAAAAGCCCTGTGTCCCCAAAGGCTGCGGTCAGACCTCCAACAATTTTCCACAGGTTTTTGTTAAGAAATGTTTGTTTGTCCTTCACAAAACAAAGACAAGGACATAGACAATAGAATATGATGAGGCAAAGGCTGAGTTGAAAAAGAAACTAGGGAAAAAGTGCAAAAACATCTTCAATGTAATAGTCAAATAGAAAACTAGCATTAGAGGCAGGAATAAGGAAACTGTCACTATTTTTTTTTCCTTCTGTTTTGAGGAATTTTCTCAACTGCATTCCTTAAATTACTGTTTGCTCTCAGTAGCAATGGAATATGTTTTTTAAATGTCAAAGACAGTGGATATGGAACTTTGGACATATCCCATTTTTTTTTCATTTAAGGATAAAAGCTAAGAAAATGGAGACGAAAACACAAAGTGACTACAACTTGCATAAATGACAGGTTTTTGCTGCCAGTGTCACACACTGCTACCACTTACTAAAGTTCCCCTGTTTTTGCTACTTCCTAATACTTCTTAATCAGACCAGTGCTTATTAAAGATCTAAGTAGGGCAAATCATGGGATGTAGGAGTATAAAAATAATCACAGTCCTGTCAACGTAGGTCATAAATTGCTTCACTAAATACACATAGAAAACCTGCCATGTGATTAATTTTATATGTCAGTTGGGCTAGGTCATGAGACTCAGGGTTTGGTTAGACAGAGGTCTAGATATTGCTGTGAAGGTATTTTTCAGATGTGATTACATTTCATTGCATTAATCAGTAGACAGATTATCAGTAAAGCAGACTATCCTCCACAATGTGAGTACGGCTGATCCAATTAGCTGAAGGCCTTAAGAAAGAACCTGAGTTTCCAGAGAACAAGTGAAATTCTGCCTAAAAATTCTAACAGGGACGCTCTGCCTGGATTTCCAGCCACCGCTCTGTGGAACGTCACGCAAGACTGCACCGCCACTATTTTTTTTTATTAAATTTATTCATTAATTACATTGTGTTGTAATTACATAGAATCTGGGATTCTCCCCCCACCCTCCCCCCATGGTGGGTTCCTCCACCCCGCTGCATAACCATAGTTCAAGTTTAGTTGAAATTCCCTCCCTGCAAGTATTTGCCAAGCATAGAGTCCAACATCCCATAGTCCAGACAAGTCCAACTACTTATTGGGAAGACCCTCTCTGGTCTGAGGGCAGAGTCAGCAGAGTATCTTCCCGGTCAAATAAAAGCACTAATATACCATCTGCAACAATTAACATCATTATGGAATTAATTGACATGGTATTGAGCAGTCAACATGTTAAAAATAAATACGATTTCTTAACCACTTTCTGTGACCCCCCATTCACAGTTCAATTTTAGTTAATATACTACAAATGACATAATATCCATAACATAACATGATATGCTTAACATCATATCATATTAAATTAAGGCAAACATGTGGTATCTAACCTTTTGGGATTGGTTCATTTCCCTTAGCATTATGGTTTCCAGTTTGGCCCATTTGGCCACAAAGAACTGCATTTTGTTTTTTTTAATAGCTGAGTAGTATTCCATGGAGTAGATGAACCATAGCTTTCTTATCCAATCCTCTGCTGATGGGCATTTTGGTTGTTTCCATGTTTTTGCAATTACTGATTGTGCTGCTATGAACATAGGAGTGCATGTTGGTTTCTCATAAAACAAGTGTTCTGGATATATTCCTAGGAGTGCTATAGCTGGGTCATACGGTATGTCGATTTTGAGTTGTTTGAATATTCTCCATACTGATTGCCATAGAGGCTGTACCAATCTGCAGCCCCACCAGCAGTGGAGTAGGGTTCCTTTTTCCCCGCAACCTCGCCAGCAAGTGTTGTTGGTGTTTTTTGTGTGGACCACCCTTACTGGTGTTAGGTGGTATCTCATTGATGTTTTAATTTGGATTTCCCTTATTGCCAGGGAGCTTGAGCATTTTTTCATATGTTTATTTGCCATTTGGGATTGTTCCTTTGTGAAATGTCTGCCCATTTCCCGTGCCCATTTCTTGAGTGGCTTGTTTATTTTGGTGTTTTGACTGTTTTGTAATTCTTTGTATACTCTGGAGATTACTCCTCTATCACCTATGTCATGCGCGAAGATCTTCTCCCATACCATGGGCTGCTTTTTTACTTTGTTGATTGTTTCCTTTGCTGACTGCACCATCACTATTACCTGAGCTTCCAGTCTGCTATTTGTCCTACAAATTTTGGACATCCCAAACCCTACAACCATGTGAGCCAATTTCTAAAAATAAATCTTTCTAGACACACTTATGCACAAACACACACTTAACATAGCCAATATATATCTTGTTTTGTTTCTCTGGAAAACTGTACTGGAACAAACAAGGTTTTATTATACATTCTGGGGTAATCAGAAGTAAGCAACATGGAGCAGGTGTCAAATGTGGCTCAAAAGGCTAATCCTCTACCTTCAGGCAATGACATCCTACATGGATGCCGATTTGAATCGCACCTGTTGAACTTCCAATTCAGCTCCCTATTTATTGCCTTGGAAAGCGGGAGAGGATGGCCCAAGTCCTTGGGAACCTGTACCCACATGGGAGACCCAAAAGTAACTCCTGGCTAACAACTTTGGATCAGCTCAGCTACGGCCATTGCAGCCATTTGGGGAGTGAAACAGTGGGTGGAAGGTCTTTCCTTCTGTCTTTTATTTCTGTAAATATTTCTAATATAGAAAATGAATATTTTAAAAGATCTATTTATTTTTATTGGAAAGGCAGATATACAGACAGGAGGAGAGACAGAGAAAGATCTTCTGTCTGCTGGTTTATTCCCCAAGTGGCCGCAACAGTCAGAGCTGAGCAAATCCGAAGCCATGAGTCTGGAGCTTCTGGGTCTCCCACATGGATGCAGGGTTTCAAGCTTTGGGCTATCCTTGACTGCTTTTCTAGGCCACAAGCAGGGAGCTGGATGGAAAGCAGGGAGCTGGATCAAAAACAGGGCAATGAGATTAGGACCAGCACCCATATGGGATCCTGGTGCGTGCAAGTAAAGGACTTTAGCCACTAGGCTACCGTGCCAGGCCCAAAAAATAAATATTTTTAATAAAGGAAGTAAATTACACCTTAATCTCCATTGCCAGAAAATATGCACCTCATTCAACACAAGTTTACCCAATGTTGATGTGCCCAGCACTGTGCTGAAACTCCACTTAGGACTATAAGTCACTACAATCTAGCCATGAGATTTTATGCATAAAGCATTATAAAATTATAGGACATCCTAAGGAGAGTGAGGATATTTACAGGGAAACAAGAGCTCCTGCCAGAGGCATTGGTAAAACCTTACTGAAGAAGATAGCACTGGGCCTGAGTGCTAACACTTCAATATTCAGAGTGTAATATCCCCTTGAAAAATTTGGGAACCTCTCCTGGGTTCGTAAACCACCAATCACTAGAACTATAAACTCTATGAAATCTTAGATTAGAGGAAGAGATATTAAGCTGAATGGGGCTCTGTGCAATACTGGTCTTATGAATCTACCTGGCAGAAGTTCCCCAATATTCTTACAACAGGCAACCAAGGTCAAGGTCATGAGAGCAACACAGAAGATGGTGAAAAAAAAAAACACAGAAGGAAAGCTGAGCAAACTTCAATCCTTTAGTTAGTCTGAGAAAGCAGCCAACCTACTCTACTCTACTCCACCCAGCAGGTTAGGTTATTGCCCCAGCTCCCCTGGTCTTTGCAGGCCAGTATCATAACATGAAGCAAAGGGCAGACCTCCTTCAGGGACCTTTCCCAGCAAGCTCCAAGGTCAGTTCGGGTCAGTCTTAGCCAGCTATTTGTCCACACTAACTTTGAATTTGATGACATAATTAAGTTCACTGTTCACTGCCTTAAAAACCAGAGAAAGACAGTATATTTTTTAATTTATTCATTTTTATTGGAAAGTCAGATATACAGAGAGGAGAGAAAGAGAGGAGGATCTTCCGTCCACTGATTCACTCCCCAAATGGCTGCAACAACGGGAGCTCAGCTGATCCAAAGCCAGGAATGAGCAGTCCGTTCCTGGTCTCCCATGTGGGTACAGGAACCCAAAGTCCAGGGCCACCTTCAACTGCTTTCCCAGGCCACAAGCAGGGAGGTAGGTGAGAAGCAGGGCTTCCAGGATTAGAACCAGATCGCAGATGGGATCTTGGAGCATGCAAGGTGAGGTCTTTAGCCGCTAGGGTACTGCACCAGGATGAGGAAGTCAATATTTTTTCTTTTAGAAAGTCAATATTTTTAAGAAATAACCCCCCTCCCAAAAGCACTTTGAAATGTGGGAATGGGGATTATAAACCCAATAGCCATTGGGACATAGATGAATAACATAACAGTGTAAATCAGATGGGGACATGGTCTTAGGAGTGCTTTGGATTGATAAAAGTTCTTCGATACATCTGCAGCTAGATTTGGGTCATTGTCCTACTAGTTTCTGTCCTATTCCTTAAGGGTTATTAACTTTGTGTATTTCTGAAATGCAGATTGTTGAAGCAATACAATCCCGGAGGGCTCTAGAAAGCTAGAATTTATCTAGACTCCAATCGCAAGAACTGCCACTAGCGTCAAATGCCAGAGAACCTTTAAATTTTAACTTCCTCCTTCTAAATAAGAGCAGTAGGATATATCAGTGGCAAGTGCTTGACCCAATTGACGCTGTGATTTCAGCAGGAAAATGTGGTCTCAACTGGAGAGATGCAATATTATGCAGGATCCACGGTTCCATATGGCCCCTCGGTCAGGGGTACCATTAGAGTACATCAAATGCATTACCTTCTCTCAAAGAGCTGGCTGGGAGGCCTTCTCATTCCATCTGACCACCTGTCCCTGTCACAAAGACTCCTTCCTCCCACTGTACTCAACCAGTGCCTAAATACTCAGCCCTAGCAGTTACACTGAAGGTGGGGGAGGTAGTGATGTCAGGGAGCACCAGCTGGACCAAGGCCTGGCACTCCTCAGCTCTCCCTGAGATTGCAGAGAAGTCAGCTGTCCCTGTGAAAGAGGGCCTGGGAGAGTGACTGGCTTAGATTCCTAAGGTCATTAAGGATGGCTCATTATTTAAAGATCCACAAGGCTGTGCAATGAAGGAATAAGCCCCTAAATGTGTGGCCAGGAGTCTCTGGATTTTCCAGGGTTCTGGGAATATTGCAGTGGGAGGACTTGGTGCAGCTGTAAATGGAAATATTTTTCATCAGTTTGGGAACTCATCTGATTGGAGAATAGAGAAGTGGTTTTGTTAAAATAGGATAGCTCAGAAAAGGAAAACCGAGAACCAATAGAAAAGTCAAAAAGAAAACCAGCTGTCTTTTGGCTCTACCAAGAATCAACCATCTGAGGCTTTCAGAAGAGTTGTCTGCAACCCTCATCTAAGTGTCCCAGCTGAAGACAATTATGATTTTCCTTGAAATCATGACTTCTCCCATCATTTCCATTCATTATTTCTCCCCAGGGGAGGTCTCTGAATAATCCTGTCACTCCTCCAGTAAGCTTTCCTAGCAGCAGCAAGGGACAATACCAGTCTCTGTGCTTACAAATGGACAAGCAGAACTCTTCACAGTATACAAAACTCCCTGGTGGTACTGAAAACCAGAATTACATTTGTCTCTGAGAAACAAAGACACATTCAAACCATCAAGCGTGGTTGCCTTAATTCTTTTTCAAACATGTATGTTTCATAAACATACAAGTCTAGATCCACAAAGTAAGTGCTCAACCAATATTGTTGGTTGATTAATTGATCAAGACTCCTCTTCTACTACATACCCGGAAGGGTTCCCTGTGGTTTTCCTTAAAGGCTTTGCTGCCGCCCAAGAACACCTTGCTTCAGAAATCCCTGCTTTAAGATGAAAATCACACTGAGAAGAAGAAACACCTGCACAGCAAGGAGCCAACGGAAGGCATGACTCGAAAATGGCCAGAGGCACTTGAAAGTCCAATTTCACTTTTATTCAGAACCTTCACTTTTCTTAAAGATGAATTATTGACGTGGAAAGAGAACTTCAGATTAGCCTGAACTCACTGAAAACCCTTGCTACCTGGACAACTTGAGAGGCCTCTCTAAATATATATGAATGGGCTTCACATTCTATGGTTTCAACTGGCCTGGCCAGCTCTGTATTGTCACCAACTCAGGGCTGTGTTCAGTGATCCTATATCAGTCCTCTTCCATTTTACAGACACTCTTGTGGTCACTTTGGAATTACTTGTCTATATGTTGTGGTGAGAATATGGAAAATAAGTAATTTCTAAGGAGATACCGTTAAGGTTTAAAAAAATGTTCAGATGTTTAAATTTTCTTTTCAACTGGAATCCCCGCGCTTGTCAATATGTCAGATTACTGACAACTGTCTTCCAAGACTCTTCTGAATGTAGTCTCCTCCATAGATTATTCTTCTCTCTAGCAAACATGACATCTTCTAGCTCTGGGGCTAGACTAATCTTAGTCCTGAATATGCTCAGCTGTGAGCTTTGGGAAGGTTATTTAGACTCCAACTATTCAATTTATGCATCTTTAAAATGGAAAGAATATTCCAACCTACCTCAAAGGGTATGAAAATTAGAAAATTCAATTAATAAAAAGTATTTAAAACAGTACCCAGCATTTGTAAATATCCCACTAAAGTTGACTGCCATTATTAGCGGTGAATTCTAGTAGAATTTTTGTATAGTAACTTGTTTCCCTCATTTCTCCTACACTTCTTTTTTAAAAAGATTTAATTAATTTTATTGTAAAGTCAGGTATATAGAGAGAAGGAGAGACAGTAAGGAAGATCTTCCATCCAATGATTCACTCCCCAAATGACTGCAACAGCCAGAGCTGCGCTGATCCAAAGCCAGGAAACAGAGCCTCTTTTGGGTCTCCCACACAGGTGCAGGGTTCCAAGGCTTTGAGTCATCCTTGACTGCTTTGTCAGGCCACAAGCAGGGAACTGGATGGGACCGCCAGGATTAGAACCAACACCCATATGGGATCCTGGTGCATGCAAGGTGAGGACTTTAGGTGCTATGTTACCGCACTGGGCCCTTCCTACATTTCTTCAATATTTGAGGTCACTTATCTCTCCCAGCCAGAGGCAGTTTTAGGTGAGGTAGGAGCTTCCCACCTTAGATAAAGATCCCTGGGGGCAAGGGCCATGACTCTGATCTTTGAGACTGGCTCATATATGTTTAAAAAGGATACCTATATTAAGCACTCAGAATTTATCTAGTATCTAACATAATGTTCCTCCTACATTTTGTGTGGACATAATATTATACCAAAAAGATGAATATACATGTCTATATCAAATCTGCATCCCTACACTCCTCATATCTTTGCGTCCATTAATGATATATCTTAGCAGGTGTCCACACACAACTGAGAAACAAGACATAAAATGAAATAATCCTTTGCCTTCTGGTGACCTGCCAGGATTAGGAAAGCATGACACCACCCAGAAAACTTCCCAACACGCAGAACTGTCATTGGCATTTCCCCACTTTCCCAGATACACACAAATACTGCTGTGAATGCCAACAACACGGGCAACCAGAGCAAGGACACTCAATGCCCTGCTGTAGTTATCCATGATTATATTCATTCTCACTCTGATCTGCTGTCAGTTTCATTCCTCTCAGATCCATGGCTACTTTGTTAGATAACACTGCAAGTCTTCATCATTTGGCTTGCCATATCTGCTTTCAGGATGCTCTCTTGTGAATACAAGGTAAATTTAATACTCATTTTTTAATGCTCCTAGACATTATCTACAGTCAGCACAAACCTTTCTTACCTCCATTCCTGTTTCAGTGTTTTAAAAAAGTTTCCCCCAAGAGTTTTCCATTGTGATCCTCCTTCCCTGGCAGTTGGTCTTTTTAAGCTGATCTGATTGGTTTCTAAAGAGGTAAACCTTTTGGAATTATCTGTGTGAACACCCAGGGAACAATTTGGAATATAATTGGCATATCAGGCAGATCTGTGTGGATCTTCTTCAGCCTACGAGTAGGATAAGTGAAGCCAAAGAGAGATATGGGGACTTGGAGGAGTTCAGCACTACCAACAGTGGAAAGCCATTGCCACCAGGGGCCAGAAGGAGTAAGAAGGAAATGGTGTTACTGGAATTGGTGAGAGCTGGAGCCAAGAAAGAGAGGACAGCTCTCAAGGACTGAGGTCTGAAAGGACACAGCCTCTGCCAGTCAGGCAATGAGTGGCTATCACCTGCAAAAGAGTCAGCTGCCTGATGCTCTGACAGAGAAGAAAATGGTAGAAGAGTGAATAACTCGTGGGAGCTGGAGAAGAGCAAGTGAAAAATAATCTGTACAAGGAATGTGAAAATGTAGGCACCCACATCTGTATTCACTGTAACAAAAGACCTGTGGTGGAGTACTTTATTAAAAAAGGTCTATATTGCTCATAACATTGGTGTCTGAAAATTCCTAACAGCCAGTATTCTGGTAAGGGGTCCCTTGCTGCATCATAGCAACATGGTAGAGAATCACACTTAGAAGAGGCCATTGTACAAAGTAGCCTTGCTTTGTTGTTATGGAAAGTGACCATCAAAGACTGGATAGCCATGTATAGAAAGGAAGTAGCCCTTATTTACTTTAGAGGGCACAAACCTGGATCCCTTATAATGGCTAGGCTCCGATGGACTACTCTCTGGAATTTATATAGTGCACTGGCATGAGTTATTTTAGCACAGGTGGGGATATGTGAGTAGGGATACTGAGACAAATACACAGTGGTTAGATTTTGGGCTATTACAATCCTGGGAACTTTCTGAGTTGTTAAGCCAGCATTTCCTTATCTCCTTTCTTTGGCATTCTTCTCCTTACCTGTCTTTGCTATTCTTGTAAAGCTTGGTTTCCTACGACACAATATCCTGTATGTGAGCTTGGTTTTTACCCACAAAAATGGTTTCCACTTCATTATAACAACCCATTTTTGTGGTAGCTAACTTCATGAGATAAGCTTTAATCCCTTCTAAAGTTGGTGTCTTTGTGACTTAAGTATCCGCCATTAGGCCCACCTCTCAACATGACCACACTAGAGTCAAGATTCTAGCACAGGAACCTGCATAAGCCATATCCAGACCATAGTGAAATATGTCAATCAAACTAAATTTCATCCATGACAATTCACAGGCAGGTCTAAGGAATTAGTCATTTGGCTCTAACTGGTCTGGATCAGTGTAAGTAGAAAAAGAGGTCCTTTTAAGTCTTAAAGATAGACACTAACATAATCTTTCTTGTGACTTTGATTCTCTCAGATGCCTGTAAGATTTGTGCTACATTACTTTTTAGTTACAGAAACAGATTAGGCAAATTTCTCCTTTCCATTTAATAACACCTGGGATAAAAACAGCAATTATGGCATCTATAGATAGTGCTTTTAAAAAAAGGAAGTAATTTTGAATATTCCAATTATAGCTGTAAGGCAGGGGTTTTGACCTGGCTTTTTGCCAACATCAGCTTCAGAACTTGTTTCCAGCACAGAATCCAGTGACCTGCCCCAGAGAACCTCAATTGAAAATCATTAATTTGAAATTATGGCTGCATGATTAGGAAACTCTACATAGATATTTTTAGCCAGGCCTCTTTGATCTATCAGTAAAGCTTAACATTATTCTGTGTTATGTTTTTAAAAGATCTGCCATGTTATTCTCAAGATCATTTATTAGTCGGAGGTACATACCCAAGAGAAATAGAAATTAACTTTAATATGATTTCATGCTCTTAAAAAGAATTGGATCTAATTCAAATTAAGGTTTTTCACAAAACTCAAACTAGTGTGTGGTTAAAGGCTAGGGCTGTGGAATTTCTGGAAATCAAGGTGAACAAATGAAAACACTTCTATAAACTCAACACCTACAATGGATAATCAACACAACTACAGCAAGGCATGAGAAATCTGCCTTCCACCAAATTTAATAAAGAAATCTACTCAGAACTCTACTTGCTTCTAACTGGATCACATTTCACTTTCCATATTTTCATTATTACTATCATTTTTAAATACAAATTGTACGACGTTACACATGAACATTTTGCGGTCAGATCCCATTCCTTCTTTATTACTGTGCCATTCACAGTGCTGATCTGTGGTAAATGCTTACTGGTGTTGAAATGAACAAACATTATTTCTTATTTTAGTTTCAACATACAAATGAAAACAGATGATATTTGCCTTGCTGTAACCAGTTTATTTCATGCAATGTGATGTCATCCAATTCCAATCATTTTGATTCAATGCTAAAATATATTGCTTTTTTATGGCTGAGTGATAGTCCATTGTTGCATGTATATGTTGAACTAATACATTATCCACTCATCTGACATACATCCCATCAATTCCATATTTTAGAATTGTGAACAGTGCTGCTGTAAACACTGTGGTGCAGAAATATCTTTGATTCAATTTTTTAAAAAAAAGCAAAAGCCTGAGTACATCGGTTTTGCTGCCAATTCAGTGTTCTGTCAATCTCTGTCAAACTGTTAAGAATTATATATTACTAATTTTAATGATTTTGTAACTATTTCATAGTTCATTTCATTAGTGAAGCTGGACATCTTTTCATTGATTATTTTCCTGGTGAATTAGAGTATTTTTACTTTTTATTTGTTGAACTATTTAGTGGAACATTATGCCATTGAGAATAATGTAAGTTAAAAATACATTATCTGAAAATAAGAAAAAGAAATCCCCTCTAATGAACCAACTGAAAACAATGCATCATGGGCCTAGTACTAAGGATGTTTTTCAATGACACATACTTTTCTCCACACCAACCTGTGATGTCCAGACAAAAATTAATTCTAAATGAGGTCTTCCTCAGATAGATCCAGGTTCAAACTGAAAATAAAAATAAAATCTAGAGTCCAGATCCAGTGCTATCGTGCTTGGTTTAGACACTGAAAATGCGGTAGTTTTCAGATACAGAATTTTAGAAAATGCTCATTTCAGGCAAATGTTTACGCTATGTAGTAGACTCAATTTTTGTATGACCTCTTGATTTCTGTTATTATTTAACTTCTGTGCTGGTCTTTTCTGATGAATAATAAACATTTCTCACTTATACTTAGTGAGTTTTAGTGAAAGTTTAAAGCCAGTAAGACGGTAGATACTGTATTTTTAAAAAGGAGAGCAAAATTTGTTTGATAGTCCAGAATTTTAGAAAAAAAAAATGTTCCTTGGAACACCAGACTTGAAATCAGGCACAAAATACAAAAGAACCGGAACTGATGAATTTTAATGCTACTAGGCAAAAACCCAAGGCCTGTCACACCAGCTGGTCATCCTTGCTTCAGCCATTAAAAGTGGCCTTTTTTGTGACTAACAACAGAAATGTCGGTCAATCAGGCGCAGCTGTAGGTCTGGGCTTGGAGCCCACTCTCAACCTTGTCCCCTCCCTTTCTTCCCCCCAGGCTAGGATGGAATGAAAGGCTCAGGATTGGAAGTAGGCACAGTGAAAGAGAAAACCAAGATGCTTAAAACCGGATGAAGGATTGATTGCTGCAGCATCTCAGGCCTTAGCCTATTAGGTAAAGTTTAACCCCTGCAAAGCAGGTCACTCGGCAAAAATGAATGGAAAATACAAACTTCAGGTTGAAAGAGGAGGGAGGCAAGTGAGATACACTGCTGCATATGGTGTTCCATTAATAGGTATCACACTCCATAATGGGAACATTTTTATACAAATGTGTTCTTTGGAATCCAGCCAAGAGCAAGGCACCCTAGTGAAATCACAATGCACAGCTAATGAGCTATTTTTGGTGAATTTGGCACTAGAGACTAATAGAACCAATTTGTCCCCAAAATGTTAAATCATTTAGCGCTTCTTTGGAGGTGCTAAGTGCATCTAGAACTTTTCCGGGCTGTCAATAAAAAATTACAAATTCCTCAAAAGCCTTTGGTCTTGGCTTGTAACCCTATATCGCCTGATTAGATGACTGCTTGGCACCAGAGGAGACTGAGCAAAGTCTGGGAGCTGCACAAAGCAAGTGGTGGGACTGAGTGGCCCTGGCTCTGCCCTAGCTGAAGAGAGCCTGCAGAGGTCATAAGCACTCCTCCCCAGCCATGCTGTCTACCTGCATCTATCCGTGCAATCCTCCCACACTCCACCATCCTCTACTGCCTTTTCTCAGTGCTGCCATGTTCCCTGGCTCATCATCCATGTTCTTCCCCAGCGATCAGCCCTTCACCACTGCGGCTTTAAAATTGTCTGCCAGAACTTCTTACCACCAGCAGCCTCTCCTGCCTTTAGTCACAGTGCAGAAAGAGGGCAAATGAATCTTTGTTGACTAACATTCTGAAAAAGTTGTGCACTTATTTGGAAACTTTCATGGGCTCCAAGGCACCTGCCGTATCAAGTCTGAACTTGGCCACCTGACTGCCAAAGTCCTTTGTAAGAATTTATTCAACCAGGATAGCCTTATTTTCCTCAGACTGTTTTAGCCCGTTTGGCTCAGGAGAATCGTTAACCATCCTTGAATAAAAATATCCCTGCTTCAGCTTACCCTGGAGTCCACTACAGAGAGTAAGCGTATTACATAGTGCTGCCAGTGTGAGAAACAGCAAAATCCAGACGTAAAGCATTCTGTTTAAAGTGTTTGCCCTTGTAAACTACAATGTAGAGCTCCACTTCAAAACCACGGCTCATGTCCTTGGTCGGGGGTCCACTCACCGCATCCGCACCAAAAACACCCTGTCTTCATGAATCTAAATTTCATCTAAGTCTAGCAAAACTATTCTTTAATGCTCTAGTAACACATAAAAGCAACTTTATGGTGACGGCTGATTGCTCCCCACGTGTCCTCTGCCATTCTCAGACTGGACTGTTGGTCCACAAGCATCTGCATTCATGCTGCTTTCACATCTCATGCTGGCTTCAGTAGGTCCCTCCCCTCCCCTCCATCCACTCAAATTCCATTCTGTAAGGCTCCACCTACTCAAGTGAACCTGCTGCAGCTACTCCCATTATCCAGAATTTCATTCTTGAGTTAGTATGTACCGGTTATTATTAAAGATTGGATTAATAGTCTCCTTAGTGCTAATAGCTGATCACTTCACAGGAATCCTCATGGAGAAGAGTGATCATTTAAACCTATGTTTTCATCTAGAGGTCTAATCATAGGAGATGTTAAGTAATATCTCTTTAATCAGTAAATTATTTTTGTTACTGTTTTAATAAAGAAGTATCAGTAAATTTATTCTTTAATTATGTATGCTCTTATCATGTCCCAAATAGTACAGAACATATGTACTCAGAAATTCCAGTGAATCAATCATCAAATACTTCTTAAACTAATTTTTAGTCCACTCCAGATGTCAGGGTAAAAGATTGTGCACCAATATGGCTACTAGGATAGAAAAGACTACTTTCCACAAATGTGCACTTTCTCTTCTATCACATCAAGTCAGCAATTAAGAGTCTTTCTTTCATCTGTGTAAAGACACCAATGGAATGTGAAACAAAGCCATTTCTAGGCCAAAGTGGCTAACTAGTGGTTATGCCTTCTTTATCTTCTTCTCTCCTCCAGCTGGAGAGATGCCGCCTGAACAAAATACCTTCAAGGATTTGAGAGTGAATTGAATCGCACCAGAGAAGCACTCTCAGGCAGGAATACTTGTACTGGACTGGCACAGGCAGGTTGTAAAACATAACAATGTGACCTGATATGGAAGAGCAGGGCAGACTGTGCCCGGAATCTTGAGTTCACAGACTTCTGGTGCCAGAGGCCAACATCAGACTCTGCAGGCACTGGTTTGTGAGTGGACAGAAGTTCAAGACCAAGTCGAGGCCTGCAGGTAAGGTCCACAGCTGGACAACAATCCAAGGCCACAGAACTGTGTGCTTTAAGATATCCTTGAGACAATCGCGTACTGACTTCTGTACTTGGGTCACACTCTAGTTTCCTGATCATCGAACATTGACTGATTAACATCAGTAGGTGGCGTAGCTTTCACCTATCAAAATGTTTGCTATGTTGATTCCTATCATTTGACTCCGCAAGTAGTTCAGCTACCACCTAGTTAAATATTAACCCTGGGTGTAAATGGCTTAAACTCATCAATCAAATGTCATAGATTGATAGAGTGGATTAAAAACACAAAACCCATCTATTTGTTGCCTACAGGAGATACATTTCACCAACAAAGATCAGCGGAAACTATATTTCATGAATTTTGATGTTTTTCATTTTAGTTTCATTTCTTCAAACCACTTTTTTTCATTCAGCTCTTCAATAATTCATAGATCATACTATAACATCATTTTCTTCAAGAATATTCTTGATTTTCTTTTTTATTTCTTCAGTGACACATTAGTCATTCCGTAGCATGTTATTTAACTTCATGGCATTTTTAATTTCTTTTTTCATTCCTGTTGTTGATTTTGTTTTGTGGCTTGTCATTTAAGGTGATGTATAGTAACTATGAAATGGTGATTATCATACCCAGTGGCATGTTGTTTAAATTCCTGGCATTGTAAATTTCTGTTTCTTCTAGTTGTTGATTTTGTGTGGCTTTTCATTTGAGAGATTTATGGTGACTGTGTAGCAGAGACTGACATGTTCAGATGTGAGGGTACTGTGCAGTGTACATTTCTACTTCCAGATAGAGTATGAACTCCCAGTGAAACTATTGGATGTGTATGAACTATGGGAAGCTGAACTGTCTGTCACTGTCCATGCCTTCGAAGATGGACTTATGACTGTTTATGATGGACTATTCTGTTTTAATTATATGGGAGAACTCAGTGTGTGTGTGGCGGGGGGTGGGGCTGGAGAGGGGATAGGGGAATCCCAGGGCCCATGTAACTGTATCACAAAATGATAATAATATTAATAATAATAATGAAAGAAATAAAAAAGATTGAGGCAGTAAGCCTTCTAGATCCTCCTTCTTCCTTAGAGAAGGGGATTCCCTCTGACTACCCACATTGTAGTCTTCATCTGTGTCTGTCTCATTTCTTACTTTCTAAATCGCATATCGCCTCCTTCTCCAACCCTGTTCATGCTCCACTGGCGATGGTACTGGATTGTTTCATCCTGGCAAAAGAGACAGAAAATTTTATTATATTTAGCTACTGAAAATCTAGAGTATAATTGCAGCTAAGCAATCACATACCTACCCCTGAAAAAGTAACATTGCCACTGAAGAGAGGAGCATTTCAAGTGGGGAAGCAACTGAATTCTTATGCATTAATACATGGTAAGTTTAAAAAAAAAAGACTAATTGGCATCTACAGTACACCTCTATACATCTAATGAGGAATCCAGTCATGTTCCACCAGCCCAAAGAAAATGATATACTGTATTTCTAACATACCCAAGTTCATGGTCACAAAGATCACAAGAAGATGACTTCATCTCCTATCTCCAGCCAAAACTGCTCTCCCACACTATAGAGTCCTGTAAATCACTGCTACTATCTCCACCGGACTGCTCCACAGTCTCAAACCTGCGATCTGTAGTAACAATTTCCTTTCCCTCTCCCACTCATCTCTACCTGGCACTCCTCCTACGTTCCCTAGCTCAGGGGTATCACTATCTATCCGAAAATGTACATTAACTCTCACAAACTTGAATGCCTCTGCATCTGTGCTCCAATACACCTGTGCCAAAGCCACCACATGTCACACAGAAGTGATCACCTCTGTGTGCATTCACCTCCACAGAGTTCTTCAGAGACAAGATCTTTTTATCTGGATGCTCACCACACTCAAGTATTCGCTGAATGAAAGAATGTAAGAGGAGAGACATAAATATAACAGCTAAAGTATACTGCAAAACTTTTTGAAGATCACATAACAGGAAGCATGACCTTGGGTTGGGCAGAATTCCTCAATAGGCATCAAAGGCGTTATTGACAGAATAAACTGAGCACTTAGGCTTTGTGAAAATTAAAAGCTTTGGAACTTCAAAAGACCATTAAGAAAATATAAAGCCAATGCTGAGAGAAAATATCTTTCTAATTGAATTTTGTTCCAAATACATAAAGAGCTATTACAACTCAATAATAAAGAATTTAAACAAGGGCAAAAAAATCAAATATATAAATAAAATAAGGTAAACAGTAAACAAACATGAAAAGGTACTTAAATACCATTAGTTATTATGGACATGAAAGTTATAACCTCAATGAAAGTGACCATGAGGTTATAACTTTCTCTCTAGAAAAAAAGTATAATTAAAAAGATAATACAAAGTGTTGGCATAGAGATGGAGAAACTTGACAAACATTGCTGACAGTAAAAGTGATGCAGCTACCTTGGAAAAGTTACAAAGTTTCCTTAAAGTTAAATACAAATGTACTATATGACTCAGCAACTTTGCTCCTAAGGAAAATGAAAATGTAATTTACATGAGAGAAGTTGAAACTGCATGTTCACACAAGGACTTGAATGTGAGTAATCACAGAAGCATATGTATAATTAGTGAAAAGTAGAAGCAACCCACATGTCCATCAGTTGGTGAGTGGATAAACAAAATTGGATTTTGGTGATGACACACAACTCTGGAAGTTTGAAAAAACTGTTAAATTGTACACTTAAACCAGGTCAATTTTATGATATGAAAATTGTGCTTGTATACAGCTCTTTATTTAAAATAAATGGCAGTTGTATATCTACATAAATGTGATAAATGAAAAAATATATTAATGCATCTCAGTGTGCCAGGCCCAAAAACTTTATACGTGTTCATTGTGTGCATGTAACCCACACAATGATATTAGGTAGATATTATTATTCTCCTATTTTGCACATAAAGCCTGTCTAGAATTAGACACGTTAAGACATTAGATCTATAAACACTGAGAAGGAATGATTGCAAAATCACTCTTCTATGTGAAAAAGATGTTTCTTTTGAATTTAGCAATTATGGTGATTAAACTATATTTGGATTATTTTTTTCTTTTTCTTCTTACTAACATGTAAGATTTAGGAATATACTCTGAAATTACATAAAGATTCATTATTATCATTAAATTCCTTTTTTGAGTCATTTTCACTATGCAAAATTAGCATTTCTGTAGCCAATTACTAGAGTAGTGGACAGATATTGTGACCTAGCAATGTGATGTCTCTATCTCATAATGTAGAGCATGGGATTGAGTTCTACCTGTTATCTGTCTAGCTTCCTTTTAATGTTTGTGGAAGGTATATGTCAGAAGATCCCAATGAATTCCTGGCCTCTGGCTTTGGCCTGAATCAGCTCTGGCTCTTGCAAACATGTGAGAAGTAAATCAGCAGAATGAAAAAGCTCGCTCTCTTCTGTCACTCTGCCTTCCAAATCAATAAATCTATAAAACAAAGAGTAACAACAAAATATTGTGAGGGGAAGATAGAATTACAGGATGGTACCATTATATACTATCAAAAGCAAACCTTAAACATCTTTATTCTACTTTAGTTTAGAAGTTCAGGTGACAAAATCCTTCCAAGCTGGCCAAACAAGCTCTCACTTCTCCCCCACAAAGACCATCCATCCTTACACACCTCCCTCAGTGCCAGCTGTCTCAACCAGAGACTCTCAGTCTTGCCCTCCAGTTTTCAGACGTGCCTGTAGCTGACAGTTCAGAAAACATTCTTGAAAGCCCAAATTTATGTTCCTTACAAGTAATAAAATTGAATTTAGGCAAACACACACACAAATTGGTAACACATAGGTTCCATTGCACCGGAAGCCCAACACACAAACAAAATTAAGCTGTAGGAAATTATGTGGTTTTGCTTGGGTGGCAGCAAACAGCTTGAATCATGCTGTTACACTGAGTGGTCAACGCAACTTGAGTTACCTGATTAATACTGAGGTGATGTAGATGTGAGTAGAGAAATAGGGAGAGACTTTTCTTTAAAGGGAGAAAGAGAATTAATTCTGCCAAAAGACACCTAATCCTAATCTATACTTGACTAAAATGTTTAAATTCTGGCATATTAGAGGTGAATGCAACTTGTGCAAGCATTCCTTGTGAAAATAAAATCTTTTTCCCTCTTCTACCTGTTTTATTCCCGTTTTAGCCTCCAGATTTAAATAGCTCCTTTTTGTTGAGGCTGAATCAATAGTTTCATTCCTTTATTACAAATCTTAGACCAATTCTAGCAAGTGAAGAATGGAGTTTGACTTGATAGTGTTTAATTATGGATGCGGTCTTTAAAAAACACGTTTGAGCTTCTAGAATGATTTCTTATCGTGTTGCTCCATTTCTCATCGGATCCTTATTCTGTTTTCTCTTAGCCTTTGCATTCCTTTTCCACTTTTTGCAAGTTAGCAAGTACTACATTGTCTGCTTTTGAAATGTGTCTTTAGGCATGCTTTGGTTTGACAAGGAATGCCAAGGCTGAGCTGACAAAGTCTGTTTGAAAATCTTTTTCCAGGTATACAAGATCAGTGAGCCTGTTCACTGTATACTGTGATTAGAATTTTTCTTCAGATATTTATATCAACATTTCAGGTTTAGAGAGAGATGTTTTCTGAGCCCAGCTGTCATAAGGAAACTTACAAAAGGCAAGGAAATCTATCATTTATATATTCAAATGTAGACATACATTTGTGGTAAAAAGTAGACATTCTGCCTCCTCCTCCCTTCTTTATAACTTTAAAAGAATAAAAAAGGAGGAAGGTGGCTGACAAGGACAAGTCACCACTCCTCCCACAAACGTAGACTTCAAGATTAAGATATAGGGCTTCAGGGCAGGAAAAATAGAGACAACCGAGTAAGAATATACAGCTACTCAAGAAGATCATCATTCTAAATTAGTCTGTTCGAAATGTGATCACCAGTGGGCATCTGCAAATATCTAGGTGATATTGTTTTTATTTTCACCTGAAACTTCAATGTGAAATTCAATGCATTGTAGCATAGGATGTATTTAAAGCGTATTGTGTTGGTGCGGTGGTTAAGACATAGCTGAGGAACCCATAACCCATATCAAAGTGGCTCTTCAGCTTCCAGCAAGTGTACCCTGGGAGGCAGCAGATGATGATTCAAGTACTTAAGTAGCTGACATCCACTTAGCAAACTCAGATTGAGTTCCATGCTCTGGACTTCAACTTGTCCCGGCCCTGGATGTTGTGAGCATTTTCAGGATAAATCAGTGAACAAAAGGTTGATCAATCTCTCCCTTATTCTCTCTCTCTCTCTGCCTTTCAAGCACAATGAAGATAAGTAACAATGTAAAAAGTGGTGAAGGATGGGGCACATGGGAGCTCAGTTTTAAAAAGTAATTAATAAAATGCACCATATCTTATATACAATTTATAATAGAACATATTATTTTAAGATAAAAGTCTATTTTGAGAGCACACATTTAACTTGGTGGTTGAGACTACAATTAAAACACACAGGTCTCAAATCAGAATACCCAGGTTCAGTTAGCTCTTGTTCCTTACTCCAGCTCCCTGATAATATAGACCATATGAGAAAGTTAAGATGGCCAAGTAATTAGATTCCTGCTACCTATGTGGAAGACCAAGATTGAGCTCCCAGTTCTCAGCTTTGGCCTGGCTCAATCCTTCCTGTTTTGGGCATTTCTAGAGCGAATCAGCAAATGGAAACTTGCTACCTGCCCTTCTCTTTAAATCACTCTCTCCCTGAGAGAAAACTTGGAAAACTCCTCTGTCATGACACAGTCGCTGCAGGTGACTGCAAGAACCAAGGCAGGGAACAGCTCAGACCTGGCCAAGTTATAGTACTCACTGGCATACATGTGGGAAAGGCTGGGCCAGTTCATCACACCCTCAGGCAGATGTGAGGTGCAGAACAGACTGGGTCAGGCTGTAACACCAGCCAGTTCACATTAGGACCAGGCCTGGGGGCTGGCTGGGGTGGGCTAGGCTACAGCATCTACCAGCATGAACTGGTAATGGACACAGACCAGGCTGAACCAGGCTACACTGCCTGTTGGCAAATGCCAAGATGAGGCGTGCCATACTAGACTGGGTTGCAGCACCCAGCAGTACATGTGAGATCAGGAGGGAAGGGTGTGAGCCTTATAGGGGGACAGCACAGGCTCTGCTGCTGGGCCACTGCTCCCACTGGTGAGTATGAGAACTGGGACTGAGGGGAGATCAGGCTGGCAGGGCTACAACACCTATTGGTCTGCATGTGGATTGGATTAGGGGGAGAGCCAGGCTGGGCTAACCAACTGTGTCCACTGGCATACACATGAGCCAGGATAAATGCAGACTTGTTAGGCTTTGTCACAGCATCAGACGGCAAATGCTGGAACTGGGAGCAAGTCCTATTGAGCTAAACTGAAGAACCACCTGGAAAGAACAAGATTCAGGACTGCGAGTGGGACCAGTAGGGAAACTGTGGGCACCTCTCTGATGGGCTACAACTCCCAATGGTAAGCATGAGAACTATGTTAGGGCCTGGTTACACAGGCCTTGGCACCCTCCAGCATGAGTGTGGGCTGGATAGTACAGTTGGTTAGGTTGACCTGGGCTCCAATACCTATTGAATTGTATGAGAGCTGAATGGGATATTGCACAAACTGTACCAGTCTGCTGCACATACTGGCAAGCACAGGAACCACAGGCTGATAGGGGCAGGCCTGATGGGGTAATTGGGGGTCCCTTCGACTAGGCTACAGTTCCAACTAGTGTGCCTGAGAGCTGACTGTGTAGGGAGCTGGATTGGGCTGGGCCATAGCATCCATTGGTTTGTGTAAGAGATGGCTGGAAACAGAACTGACCCATCAGTTGCAACTAGCACTGTGCGTATTGGCTGATATGGATTTCAGACTAAGCCAGACCCCATACTGGCAAGTACAAACAAGCATCTGGTCTGGGATCACTTCAGACAAAATTTCTTTGGGGATTCCGCCAACTGAACCACTGGAATCAGAACTCCAACCAAGGAGAGAATTGTAGGATCTGTAAACTGACTGTGGAGCGCATGTGGCAGAGCTGGGCCTCCTCAGTGGCTCAGATGCAGCAGTGGATGGCATACCCAGTTGCACATGGGGTATATGGCAGTTCACTGGAGCTGCAGAATGTATCTGATACCATAGCAGAGGAAGGAGAGCAGAACAAATTAGACAACTACACCAAAAAAGTGTTGACAGCAAATATCTGGGCAAATGGAGACTCTGAGGTGGACTATGTCAACCAATGGACCTTGGAATGATTTCCTCATCCTTGGATCAGCAAGATACAATATTTCAAAACTATCAAAACCATTTAAGCAGAACTCTCAGATCATGCTCCACATTGGAAACACTGGGATGACATCACATGGCTGTTCCTTATCCCTGGGTACTGAGGTGGTTGGGAAGCTGGGTGCAGCTTTCCCCTGTCTCTCCCCTTCCCCAAGATACAGGAAGAAGAAAAAGAAAATTTGGAAACAGTGGTCTCACTTTCGCCTAATCCTAAATCCTTCCCACCCTGATCAACTATGTAAACATCATCAAAAACAAAATAAATCTCTCTCTCTCTCTCTCTCTCTCTCTCTCTCTCTCTCTCTCTCTCTCTCTGCCTCCATGCTTCTCATTCTATGTATCTCAAATAAAGACCCAAGAGAAAGGTAGGAGTAGACCATCGTAGCCAGAGTCACTGGCAAAGTGCCTGACACAGATTCTCGCAGACCACACTGTGTGGTCAACAAATTCGGCACATTCAGAATGGAGCCAAAGCAGGGGGAAAGGTTCTAACAGATTACTGTGGGGGAGGAGCTTGGTTTTTTCCCCTCATTTCCCCAAAAAGTGCCTGGAAGAGTGAGGAGAAGTGCCCTTTTAAAGGTGGCATTGGCCAGCTGGAAGAGATTGCCATAGTAAGATAAGAAAGTTCACAGTGCTTGTGGGCACCAAGCTCTGTTTTGGAACATGTGATTAGGTGATCCTAATGAGGGCATAAATATGCATTTCATATTGACTTTGAGTCTGGGCTGGTAGGTTGGCAAGGGATGCACACACGTCAGGGACTCTGAGTTATGCACACATCCCAACCAGTCTGCAGGTCCTGAAGCACAAATTGCCAAGGCAGAGCATTACTAGTTAGCAGGCTCTCTCTGCAGTCAGAACCGCCTCATGGTGCATGTGGATCCTCAGCATCTTGTGACTGTGGGAGTCCTACATGCAAAGATGGTGGGAATTCCATGTCTACACAGGAGTGTTTGGTGTGTAGCTCAGCCTCTGAGAATTGCACAAATCCTTTGCTTGGTACATGTGCTGCTGTGTGTAGAGGTTGTGGCCAGGGTGTGATAATCCCTGGCATTGATCACTTTGAAACAGATAAGGTGAAGCTGTGATTATACTAATACTCATGATCATTGCCTTACCCATGCTGACAAGAGTAGATCACTACACCCAACTCAACACAGAAGCAGGAAGGTTAATCTACGCTCTGGACCAAATAGATCTAGTTGGTATCTACAAACATTTCATCCCACATTTGCAGAATGCACATTCTTTTCATCAACATGAAACTTCCTGTAGAATAAACCTTATGCTAGGCCATAAACCAAACCTCAGCAGATTCAAAAAAATTGAAATTGTACTATCTATCTTTTCTGACACCATGGATTAAAGCTGGAAATTAATAACCCAAGTAACTCTAGAAAATATGAAAATGCGTGGAAACTAAATAGCACATTACTAAATAAAGGGTGAGCCATAGAAGAAATCAAAAGGGAAATAAAAAAATTCCTAGAGACTAGCATACCAAGAAGTGAAGATGCATTGCAGTGTGCACCTCTAGTTCAGAATAAAATATGGACTTCCAATGAAACTATTGAATATGTCTTGACAGTAGGATGCTGGACTTTCTATCATTGTCTATAGCTGCGATGTCAGGATACACTTACACAGCAGAATGATAGGCCTGTGACCGTTGCTGAAGGAATATACTATCGTACTAACATGGGTGAAATCAGTTGGGAAGGGGTGGGGAGAGTAGAATTGTAAATTTCTGAGTCTATGAAACCGTATCATGAAAAATAAAAATTAAAAAAATCCTAGAAATGAATGAAAATGACAACACAACATATAAAAACTTATGAGATACAGAAAAAGCAGTGTTAAGAAGGAAATCCATAGCACCAGGTACCTCCATGAAGAAATTAGAGAGCCTGGCACAGTAACCTAGCAGCCAAAAGTCCTCGCCTTGAACGTGCTAAGATCCCATATGGGCACCAGTTCTAATCCCAACAGCCCCACTTCCCATCCAGCTCCCTGCTTGTGGCCTGAGAAAAACAGTCGAGGATGGCCCGAGGTCTTGGGACCCTGCACCCAAGAGAGACCTGCAGGAGCTTCCTGGCTCCTAGCTTTGGATCAGCGCAGCCACGGCCGTTGCAATCACTTGGGGAGTGAATCATTGGATGGAAGATCTTCCTCTTTGTCTCTCCTCCTCTCTGTATATCTGACTTTTCAATAAAAATTAAATAAATCTTTAAAAAAAGAAATTAGAAAGGCATATCAATAGATGATTTATGTGTGTACCTGAAGGACCAAAAAAATTGCTGAAAAGGAAAAGTTTTAAATTAGAGGATAAACAAAATTAAAACAAGAAAATACATATGATCAGTGAATTAAAGAGCTGGTTTTTCAGAGTAAACAAAAATCAATGCAACATTGTCCAACTAACAAAAAAAGAATGACAAAGACTCAAGTCAATAAAATAAGAGATGACAAAGGAGATAAAACATTGAAAATTACAGATATCTCAAGAATAACCAGGAATTACTCTAAGCAGCTATATTATAAAAATGGGAAAATGTAGAAGAAATGGATAGATTTCTGGACACATGCAACCCACCCAAGTTGAGTTACGATGATGTAGAAAACCTAAATAGACCAATAATTAAGATGGAAATTCAACCAGCAGTGAAGACCCTCCCAACAAAGAAAAGCACAAGACCAGATGGCTTCACTGCTGAAGTCCACCAAACTTCTCAAGAAGAGCTAACTTCTTTCTTTCTCAAACTAATCAAAACAATTGAAAGAGAAGGAATCCTCCCAAATTCCTTCTATGAGGCCAGCATCACTTTAATTTGAAAACAAGAGAAAGACACAAAAGAGAAAGAGGGCTATACACCAATATCCCTGACGAACATAGATGCAAAAATCCTAAACAAAATTTTGCTAATTGAATTTATCAGCACATTAGGAAAATCATTCACCCAGATGAAGTGGTATTTATTCCTAGTATGTAGGAATTGTTCAACATAAGCAAATTTATAAATATGATACATTACATTAACAAGCTGAAGAATAAGAACCGTAATATTATTTCAATAGATGCAGAGAAAGCATTTGATGAAATAAAAATATTTTCATGGTAAAAAACTGTAAGCAAAATGTTATCAATATAATCAAGGCAATATATGACAAACCCACAGCCAGCATCACATTGACTGGGGAAAGATGCAAGCATTTTCACTTACCTCTGGACTCAGACCAAGAACCCCTCTCTCACCACTGCTTTCCAACGTAGTCCTGGAAGTTCTGGGCAGAGCCATTAAACAGCAAAAAGAAATGTTAGGGATATAAATTGGAAAAGAGAAAGTCCAGTTATCCCTATTTGCAGATGATTCTGTATATAACAGAACCAAAGAGTCTACTAAGAAACTATTGGAACTCATAACAGATTTTATAAAGTCTCAGTACATAAAACCAATACATGAAAATCAACTGGTTCCATGGCTACAAAAAAAAAAAATTGTAAGATCAATCCCATTCACAGTAATGCAAAAAAAAAAGAATATCTTGGAATAAATTAAACAAGGGCGTGAGGAATCACTGCAAATAAGTATTATAAAACATTGCAAAAATAAATATGATACCAAAATATGAAAAAACCATCCCTATTCATGGAACTAATACATAGAACTAATACTATCAAAATGTCTATACTTCTGGGCCCAACACGGTAGCCTAGTGGCTAATGTATTCGCCTTACATGTGCCAGGATCCCATATGGGTGCTGGTTCATGTCCCTGACTCCGCTTCCCATCCAGCTTCCTAGTTGTGACCTGGGAAAGCAGTCAAGAATGGCCCAAAACATTGGGACCCCGCACCCGTGTGAGAGATCTGGAAAAAGCTCCTGGCTTCAGATCAGCTTAGCTCTGGCCGTTGTGGCCACTTGAGGAGTGAACCAACAGATAAAAGATCTTCTTCTCTGTCTCTCCTCTTCTCTATACATCTGACTTTCCAATAAAAATAAACAAATCTTTTTTAAAAGTCTATTCTTCCACCTAAAAAAAGAAAGTAATGGAGATTTGCTAGTACATGCTGAAGTAGCTCCTTTTCACACCAAAGCAAGCAGGTGATGAGAACCATTCCAAATAGACAGGCAGCCTCACTGTGTGCATAGTCTCTAAGTGCTAACGCAGTAAAGAAGGTGCTTTTTCTTTGTCTTTTCCTGATTCAGCTAACTTGGTGCAACTGTTGCAGTCTTTCCTGTAAGGAAAGGCTAAACTCGAGCCAGATGCCAAAGTGTCATTTAAAAAAAAAAAAAGTTGCAAGCCCTTTCCGTGCGGGCCAGAGAAAAGTGTCAGAATCTGTAGGAGTGAAGTGAGACAGACAGAACCAAGTGTCACTTTAAGATAGAGTATACACAGCCTATCCAATTCATTTTGCCTTTCGGCTAGCTTTAACTGGACACATTATACAGACTCTCTTGTTTGCAGAAACTCCAGTTGTCTATGAATCCCCAAGATAAGAATACCTAATATATTTCAGGAGGTGTTACTACACTCACAAATTCAAATGATAAAAAACAAATAGGCTTCAGAAAACATGTATAAAATCAGCATCTAGCAGCTTAAGACAGAGGGCCCCAGGGACAAGCACTTCACAATTCCATAACTGCATCTGGTTCAGGGCTCCTCGCAGGAATGAAGAGCAGATGATCATTTGCTTTAGATGCATGCTAGGTGAGAAGGGAATTTGAAAGGTGAGGAAGGGAATCTTCTGATTGGGGATAAAATGGAAATTATTTACTCTGGCAATCCTCATTATCCTGTTGATTTCCATCCTACTGACACTAAGAGGTCTTCTTATCTCCCACCCACCCCGCCTCTGCTCTTACAATTTCCTATTCCCTTTGATTTCATGACAAAAAATTTGCAAGTCTGAAACTCAGATTTCACCTGAAATGTTAATGCCAGATCTCCATGTATGAAAAGGAGGAATGGGGACGGCTCCCACTTTCAAACCCACAGTCATCCTTTTGGTTGAGAAATTTTGACAGCAGAGTTGCATGCCTGCCCCACCCCCCGAAGCATTATCAACACTTAGAATGTTGCTTTCACTGGTTGTTTTGTGGAGTAGTCATTTTATGCAAAATTCTCAATTCATATCAAGATGGAATTAAAAAGAACACTTTTTAAAAGTGAGCCTGATGTGGAGATATAATGAACCTAGGTTATTACTGTTTTCCTTTTCCTTCCTGAAATGAGAAATCCATTTGCCTGTGATCTTTTGTTGTGAGGAACAGAACTTCTTACAAAGAAGATACCACTTAGACCACAAATATTCTCAGGACATAGGGAAGAAAATCCATTAAAGAGTTTAATTCTGCTAAAATAAGATCCTTAGCTTGCCAGTGCCTGAGGCAATTTGAATAAAGGGTGCAATTTGAAAACTTGATTAAGTAGGTTTCTTCATATAGTATGCCCAGCCCAGTAGCCTATAACGCCTTAAAACCCTGACGCCAATTCCATTTCCAATTCATCCATATCGCACTTCATAGTGAACTTGAAAGAGACTCAGACTGGTTTGAATTCCATCTCAGCAAACATATTAACCATGGAATTAATAAGTCTTGGTTTCTGACTTTAAATTTTATCTCGCACAATCCTAAAAACATTTCTATAATGCAATTATATAACTTCTATAAGGCATGTAGCACATGTCCAACATGTGGTAGATACTTAATGATAATACTTTCTCATAAAAACATATCCCTGGGGCCAGTATGATGGAATAGCAAGCTAATCTTCCACTTGTAATACCAGTATCCCACAGAGTGCTGGTTCTAGTTCCAACCACTCTACTTTTGAACCACCTCTCTGCTAATGACCTGGGAATGCAGTTAAGGAAGGCCCAAAGCCTTGGACCTCTGCACCTACATGGTGGACTCGGAAGAAGCTCCTGGCTCCCAGCCTCAGACTGGCCCAACTTAGGCTGTTACAGCCATTTGGAGAGTAAACCAGGCGATGGAAGATGCTCTACCTCCTTCTCCTTCCTCTCTCTCCCTTTCTCTCTTTTTCTCTATAACTCATTTGGGCAAAAATAGATAAATAAATCTTTTTTAAAATCCTTGCACAGAATACATTCTCCACTCCAAAACATGTGAGTGAAGAAAAACACTGACAACCTCACCAATAAGCAGATTATTAGTCTGTAACTTAGTCAAAGCAAAATACGATCATCTTTTTTTTTCAATGTGTGTGCTACACTAATTGTACTCAAGGTACTTGCTTTCAATGACTTATCCTAAAGGGGGATTATGCTTGTTGATACAGACCCTGGGTCTAAATCAAGTCAACAGAGCTTTGAGCCATTCCCAATTTCTATTGTGAAGGAGGAACCTAGAGAATCTTCCAAATACTTACTTTTCTTTAAAAGTTCTTGAGAAAGAATAAAACTACAGAAGGATATTTCACTCTGGAAGAGCTAACTCTTTTTCAGACATTTTGTGGACCAGAGCCAAGGAGACTGGCATAACTAGGTCCTGCAGCCCCCAAAGCTACCTTGTATAGGACATCATAGCAAACAAAGGGCTCATCACTATGGGCTAAACTCCTTGGAAAACAGAACTTCATCCCTGAGTCACAGAAGAATATCTCACTCCAAACCTGGAGGTTAAGTGTAGGACACATTTGCTCAGGGTGTTAGTGAGACTCCAAAGACCTCTGATAATACTGAAAGTTCTACTGGCCACCTAGAATATAGGACTTTCCACAGGGTCTGTCACGTTGCCCACACACAGCTGAAAACATGCCAAACCACAAGACTGCCTGGAAGAGCATCACCTTCCTCATCAGTGTAGAAGACAAGACCCAGAATGCAGAGCACGGTGTATTTTCATCATTCAACCCTGGTAGAGGAGTGGTAGGACAAGAAGTGCGTGCTTAGGGGACCACTCGCTGACCTCAGTTCAACCCTAAGATTTGTTTGTAAGCTTAAACCCACCAAAGGACAATGTAAAAGAAAAATGAGTAACGGCACCTGTCACATATGTAGAGTAGTGTTCTAATAAAACAAAAAGTCAAAATGCTCTTACTGAATCCCTTTTAGTAACAGACAAGGAAGAAGAATATATTAGGTAATTCTTACTCTTTTGATAACATAGAATAAAACTCCCGGTCTGATTCCAATTCCATTATCACAGAACCATTCCCCTAATGTCAAATCAGAGCTTTTCATCAATTTATCATTAAAAAGAACATTACTACCTAGTGTAGGGGAATGGCTCTTCCCGTAGAGATTCTGTTAATGGGAGGTTGGAGCCAGAAAACAAGCACAGGAAGGGACACAAAACACGTGCCTCTATATTGCCAACAAAGGACACTGCATAGTGGTCTGTCACTGATGAGTTCTATATACTTAAAAAAACAAAGGGTGGGCGTGAGAGGTGAGATTGGAGAAGTTTAAAGTTTCAGAGATGCACCTTCTTGAATTTCTCTTTTTAGGAACCCATGTCTATTTCCAATACACTTTCCCCAGTGGCTAAGTTTCTTTCTACCTTTCTCACTCTGTCTTTATTAGGCTCCAAACTTTCGCCTAGGAGTGATACATTCTAGCATATCTTGACAGTGTAAATGAACATATTTTTCAGCAATTAAATAATACCAAACATGAGGTGTTTTTTTAAAAAAACTATTAGCATTAGATAAAATTGCCCTTCAAGTCTATTTTCCATGAACTTTGTGAAGTAGCTTCAAACGGGATAGAACTAGGAATTGAATCCAGGCAGTCTGTCCTTGCAATTCGTGCTCTTAATAGTATATGATGCTGTCAACCCCACTAATATTCACATAATATCTGGCAAATTAAAGAACAAATTAGTAATCAGAGATAATGAATAATCAAGCTGGAAACCCCAGGTAGTTCAGTTAAACTGCGGATATTGGCGGCGAACAGATTGAGAGTTGGATCCTAAACAGAACCTGCTACATGTTAGTATGATTCTCCCATAACGTGAATGTAGCAATCTTAACCCTAAGTGATGGTATTGGGAGGTGATTAGGTGACAAGGGAAGACACTCAGGAATAAATTAGTATCCATGCAAAAGAAGCCCTAGAGAGCAGCTTTGGCTCAACTACCATGTGAGGACACGCAGGAAGGTAGCCCATACCAAGTACTAAATCTTCTTTGCCTTGATCTTGGACTTCTCAACCTTTGGGACTGTGAGAAATAAATTTCTGTTGTTTATAAGCTACCAAGTTTATGATCTTTTGTTACAGCAACCAGAATGGATAACAGCCAATTAAATTTGAACAAGTTAACTATCCCAGAGTCTCAGTTTCCATGTCTTTAAAATGAAGACATTGCCTGTATGGACACACTTGCATAATTCTAGCAACATATTTAGTGCTGTATAAACATTATCTATAAAGTCTTCAGCCTCATCATTATTATTTATTAAACATGTGGTTTCTATTGTAGGGGTGCATATTTGGAAGTAATGACTCTCCCTCATTCTCTCCAGGCATCCCACTGCTTTCTGAAGCCCACACATGTGAGATGACTAATGGGGATTAGGGTATCGCTGCAACTAAGGATCACAGCAAAGCTAAGGAGCTCACAGGGACGAAACCCCTCAACCTTGGCTTCATTAGCAAGTTTCTCTAGCTGAACTAACCCAGCCCATGCCAGTCAAGCATTCCCTTGCAAATATAAATCATTACCCAATAAACCACAGACACTGAAGACTGTCCACTGCAGATAAAGCTGTGGGTCAGAGTAGCCAATCCCTGAGGCTTTGGGGAAAGGGAGAAAAAGCAACAGCATTAATTATATAAACAGTTACTTGGAAAAAGCTTTAAGCAAGTGTTTTAAATTCCCCTTTAATTAGGATAAATAATTACTTCACTTTCATCTTTCAGTGAGCTCCCAAACTCTCTCATGCCCTGTCTTTAAATATCAACTAGAAATACACCAAGATCAGGGGAATAAACTAACTGTGTACACTTTTAAAGCTACTTTATCCTTTTGGATCTCTGCTTCACCATCAGTACAATGAAGAGATTGGACAAGGTACATCTCCAAGGCCCTTACCAGTGGATTTTCCACAACTCTGTAGAGTGCTTTGGGGCTGCTTTAATGGCTATACTACTATACTCCTCTCACACCCTTTTCTTAAGAGCTACATAACATTTGAAGATATTAACAGCATTTGTTTATTGAGCTTCAAAAAGTGGTTTACAAATTTGTACAAAATGCAAACATCAAGATATCCAGCAATTTTATAAGTGTGCTAGTCCTCTACCTGAGATAGAGAAACCTAAAATAACAGATCTAAATGTCTGGAGATCAGTTGAAGGAAGGGTTAAAAGAATAAAAGATGTTCTTCAGAACTGCTTATGCTATTTCTTTTAATTAGAATCTCTCTATCGCTCCAGAATGCAAATCAATGGATTAGCATTGTAGGAAGAAAGATATTGGGTTACTTCATAAGGAATGACTTTCCACTGAAGGTAATAGTCAAAAGGATTAAACATTTGGTATAGCTTTGAGACTCACTAAAAGAAATGGAAAGACTTCCCACCAATGATGCATAGAGAAAAATCTTCAGTTGTGACAGTATATGGTATATACTGAGCTCGTGTTGTCCTTCAGGATCCCCCAGATAGTTCATAACTTCAACCATGATTGCCATCCACTGACTATATGATGTTTTAATATTTGTTGATGTCATCCTTACCAAGCAAGAGTCATAATTCTGAGCACACAGACTTTCAAAAGATTTATTGGTTAATTTTTTATTAAAAATTTATGGCCATGGAGCTGGCATTGAAACATAGTGGGCAAAGCCACTACCTGTGACACTGGAATCCAGTCTAGGCACCAGCTCATGTCTCAGCTATTCTACTTAGTTCCTTGCAATTGGCTTGGGAAAATCAGCAAAAGATGATCCAAGTCCTTGGGAATCTGCCATTGAAATAGGAGAACCAGATGAAGTTCTTGACTTTGGCCTGGCCATTGCAGCCATCTAGGGAGCAAGTCAGCAGATGGAAGATCTCTCTCTCTCTCTCTCTCATTCTGATTTTGAAATAAGTAAGCAAATAAATTGGTTTTTAAAGATTCTTTTTATTGCAAAGTCATATATACAGAGAGAAGGAATGACAGAAAGGAAGATCTTCCATCTACTGATTCACTCCTCAAGTAATGGCAACAACCGGAGCTGCACCTATCTGAAGCCAGGAGCCAGGAGTCTCCTCTAGTCCTCCCACATGGGTGCAGGCTCCCAAAGCTTTGGGCCATCTTCGATAGCCCTCCCAGGTCACAAGCAGGGAGCTAGATGGGAAGCGGGTCTGCCAAGATTAGAACCAGCACCCATATGAGATCCTGGTGTGTTCTAGGCAAGGACCTTAGCCACTAGGCTACCATGCCAGGCCCAATAATTTTTTTTAAATAAATCCTGACCGCACCTGCGATCTAGTTTGAACCAAAATTTACTTAATGTAATTGTATCATATACCTATATACTACACCTAATACAAAACCTTAAAGGTTTAGGAAATACTATTTTGAAAACAATTAAACATTAAGTGGTGGCTTGAAGCAACTGCCAAAATTGAGCCACCACCTATTTGAGGAGCACATTCCTCCAAAATATCTGCTGATTCCTCAGTCTCCCACACTAACCTGTGTCTCCCTTCCTGTACCAGAGCTCAAGTTGATCATCCTCCCTTCCCTTCTCTGGAAGGATTAGATCAGATTAGTACTGTATAATATTCCTTGAGGCAAAAGCAGATTGGAAGAAAGGCCAGACCCTACCTAGACAGCAAGTAGAAAAACAAGTGTAGCAAATCAAGCACGAAGTGAATTAAGGCAGTCTCAGTAGGGGCAATGGAAGCAGTAGGCAGCATCCAGGGAACTGGAAGTCAGAGTGCTTAGGTGTTCAAGGATGCCACCCAGGCTTCTTCCCAGAGCAGCTGAATGGCCAGGGATGGAATTTACTGAGATAGAAACACAATACTAGGGTAGACATGATGAGGAAATGATGAATGATGAATTTTGCTTTAGACCTGATGAGTCTGAAACACCTGTGAGACAGTCAAGGAGGAGGCATTTGTAAAGAAAGTTAGGAGTTAGGCAGTAAGGACCAGGCTGGAGCGATGATGATCACAGAGGAGCATACAAACCGTGAACTCTGTTGAGGTCTTGCAGGGATTAGGAGTGAAAATACTAAGGGAAGAAGCTACCCATTCTCTCGCCAAAGCCAGAAGAAACTGAGAAGTTCATCCATCTACTTGTCCTGCGTCTCTACTCCGTGCTCCTACGTAAGGGAAGCAGAGATTTCAGGGATGCTAGTGAGTTAAGAGTTTGTCTACAGTGATTGTTTCCAGATTTAAACATTACCCTTTCTCCAAAACCTCGGGAAACTTTAAAAAACTGGGCTTTACTATAATTTGCAGCCTAACATTAAACCCAGTTCTAATGTTGTCTTTCTCCCCTTTAATGTGTTCTCCTCTTCCTCTGAGGGAGATGGAACAGCTGGTTAACATGTAAGAGATTGGGTCTTCAAATGAATGAAGACTGTTCTTTTCCAAGAAATTGGCTTCAGCCAAATCATTGTGTGTCCCGACCTGCAGGACACGACAGTCAACCCTGAGGGTGGACTAGGAATGCCGGGATGCTAGCCCCCGGGCTGCTAGCCCAAGAAACACACGGACACACATACTTGGTGGAAAAGAGTGCCTCGTGCTCTTTATTTTACTCCCCATACATATACCTTCTTCTCTAGGGGAGGAGGAGACCCACGCGGGCACAGGGTCCCAAAGCTTTGGGCCATTCTCGACTGCCTTCCCAGGCCACAGACAGGGAGCTGGGTGGGAAGTGGGGCTGCTGGGATTAGAACCAGTGCCCATATGAGATCCCGGTGCGTGCAAGGTGAGGACCTTAATCACTACGCCATCACGCCGGGCCCAAGACTGTTCATTTTGTAATGAGCCCATCTTGTCATCATAAAATAATCAGAAGCTCTGTAAACATGAAACATCAGATTGTCTGTGGGATCTTCAAAAATATCTTGGAAAATGAAATTAAGGAATAAATTTGGTGCAAGAAATTTAATATATACATAGATTTTACAACATGCATTTTCTATGAACTTTCTGAAGATTCCCTTACGATTGAATTTTACAAATCATTTGCACTAAAATAAACATATTTTATTCCATTTTCCACAAAAGTTTTGAAGCTCTCTATGATGTTTTTGTGGAGACTGAACAGAGTTGCAAAGTGCCCTGAATCTAGAAAACTGCTCAATAGCTCTTTAAAGAATCAATCACTCCTTATTCATATGCACATCCCTGTAGTGCTTGGAGACCATTCTATACTACTTAAGCCAGTTAATTCCATCCTGTTCTCTTACTTCACAACTGTCATGCTCACAACTGCAATTTGACAGTAAACTTGTTGAAAATAGGGTTGTTCGTTCATACTTTATCTTACATAGTATGCTGAGAAGCAGTGGTACTCCGTAAAGCTTGTGGAATCACTGGCAGTGCTGTGTCAAGGATGAATTTATGCTACCACATGACACCTTCTGAAAGATAAAAAAAAATGTGTGTCAGAGCAAGCAAGACTTAAACGAATATTCTTGAAGCATACCGTAAACGATGCTCCTATGTGTTTCTGTATGTAGGCTAATTGAGTAATTCAGCACTACTTCCACTGAATTAAGCTTCGGTGGGAAGCAAGTGGACCTGCACTGTGACATTCAACTGGCAATGTAAATTTTATTTGCAAACTTATAAACAGCATCAGGAATGTGGTTTATTTCTTGTGCACTAAATCAGCAGTTTCCCAGTGCAGTGTAGGAATCTGTATTCACTGCACATTATGGAAAGAGGGAGAGAGACAAAGACACATAGAATCAGGATGTATTTAGAAAAGTAAAGGATGAGAAGAGACTAGGCTCATCATATAAGAAATCTGCATCAATGGACTCAAGCTCAGAGCAGAAGAGCACTGCCCAACCTTCTTGTGGTTTCACGAAGATCCTCTCCATTCAGCCAGAACTGCAGTAAGTGCTCCTAGAATGCATCACAACAGAATGATTAGATCTCTGAAAACACCCGTCGTGTGGAGGCTGCACAATGAATGAGCCTTCTTGATCATTGTTTAGAGCAGTCACTAGATGACATGATGCATTGTCAAATGCAGGTGGCTGTAAATAACCAAGTTCTGGGTCCACAGACATCATCCTACAGCAGGGTATCAATCAAAAAAATCACAGCCCAGAGAGGTGAGCCAACAACCTCTGAAAGTTCTCAGGAAGCAAGAATCAAATGTGCAATGCCTGAGAGGAGCTGAAGCCTTGGGAGCACACTCCACAGAAACATATTCAGTAGGTGTGCAGGCAATCAAGTACTAACCTGAAAGCAAATGGACCCGTATGAGCCTATCTGCGGAGGCACAGGCTGGTGTTTGTTTCTGGCTTTCACTGGATTTTTCTATTAATGCTCCTTATATAATAAACCTATAATGTGTGTGCATGTGGTCTGTTTCTTCCAACTTGTGAATCTTGATAAAGCCACCAATCTTCAGTCTGCAGGAGCCTAATCTAGTTCTCATTCAAATTAAAACAAATCCACACCTAGACTCAGTCACAATGTGACAGTTGATCAACAAAGATAAGGAGAAGAAACTTGAAAGATGATAAAGAAACCATGGGAAAAAAAAGGGGGGGGGGGGAAATTTTGTCGATTCCTTGGTAGGCTCAGTTTAACAGACAACCTAAATAATGTCTACAAAACGCCAAGGGAAAATTATACCTTACATAGAATTCTGTAAGATTAGCTAAAGTAGTCTTGACAAGTGGTTGACTTGTCATATACCATACCTGAAATACAAGATATCATGGACAAGAAACGTATTAACTTTTTTTAAAAAAGTAGTAAACTTGAATAAGAGTTGACTTGAATAAGAAAAATAATGACCAAAATTTGAACCTAAACTTCTGAAAAAATAATATGACAGACATAAAAGTGAAGCACTATGCAACAATGGGTTAAGTTGCCACCTATAGTAGTGCTGGGATCTCATATGGGCAAGAGATGATCCAAGTCTTGGCTGTCCCCTTGCCAATTCAGTTTCCTGTTAATGTGTGTGAGAAAGCATAGAAGATAGCTCAACTGTTTGTGTCCCTGTAAGCATGCAGGAAGTCCTCAAAGAAGCTCCTGGCTCTTAACTTCAGCTTGGTCCAGTCCATGCCCTGGCAGCCCTTTGAGGAGTGAACCAGCAGATGGAAGACCTCTATATGTGTGTATGTGTCTCTGTAACTGCCTTTAAAATAGAGTAAGTAAATCTTTAAAAATAAACTTGGAATAAAATTGTAACAACGAGTCTAATTTGTCAAGAATCACACAAAAAAAATAAGCTTATCTTGGTTATTTCCACAAAGCAGGAAATTTTCAGATGGACTATTGGAAAGCAAAAAAATAAATTCCAACTGGTATTTACAGTAGGCCTATATGAAGCACAATGACACAAAAAAGATGAGAATTAAAAGAATAGAAAAAATGCTAAACAAATATTAGCTAGAATAATCCAGTTCTGATGGTATTAATTTAAACACACACACACAAAAAAAGATTTAAAGCAAAACACAGGAATTCAAGTTCACCAGAGTGAGAGTTCAGAAGACTGTTCTTTCAGAGCAGAGTTTCAGTTGTGAGAGCCTGGGGCAAGTTCAGGGTTCAGGCTAGAGTCAGAGTGGATTGAACAATTAATAATCCCATAACCAATGAAATCATTTATGTGATGTCTGTCAAGCAGTTAGGGTACTGAGCTGATCTTCATAACCTTGGAAGTAAGGTTATATTCTCAGTTTACATTTAGAAAACCCGAAGCGCAATAGTTAAGCAGCTTGTCCATTCTCACATCAATCAATTTGGAACGGTGCTGGGATATGTGCTTTTAACCCTAAGGTTGAGTAACAGAGGCTAGAACAAAGGATAAATGAAATAGGAATTGATACACAATAGATATGTTCAATAAATCAAGAGCTGATTTTCTAAGACAAAAAATGATAAACTGTTGGAAAGAACAACCCAAATATTTAGAAGGAAAGCTATCACATTCCAATCATGATGGAAACATAACCTCAGATATACTAAGTTATGTAAGAGAATGCTAACCTCCACATTAGTAAGGTTTTTTAAAGTTATTTGCTTATTTACTTATTTATTTTTATTACTTTAGATGATGTTTACATAGTTGATCAGGGTGGGAAGGATCTAGGGTTAGGGAGAAGTGGGTGTGATCATTGTTTCCAAACACTCTATTTCTTCTTCCCATTTGTTGGGAGATAAGGGATAGTCCATACCCAGACTCCCAACCATCCCAATACCCAAGGATGGGGAACGGTCACCCAGTATCAACCCAGGGTCCCAATGTGGTGCATGCTCTGAGGGTTCTGCCCAGGTGGGTGCGACAGTTCTGAAATGTTGTAGATCTCACTGATCTGTGGATGAGAAATTCTTTCCAATGTCTATTGGCTAACACAGTCGACCTCATAGTCTCAATTTGCCCAGATATTTGCTGTCATTGTTTGGCTGGGGTAGTTGACCGATGTTCTATTTTCCATTCTCTGCTGTGGTACCAGACAGATGCCCTCTGTGAGCCCTTATGTGCTACCATATCCTCTATGTACATCTTGGTCTGCCATCCAGCAGTCCATTTCTTAAATTGAGAAGGACCAGTTCTCCTAGGTTGGCTCAGGGACCTGAGTCAGGCGACTTGGGACCCATTGGACTCCTCACTCCTGGGGCTTATGAACCTAGCACCCACTACGTGGGCAGACCTTACCAGTTCTTACTATTGGGTGTTGAAGCCCATCCACAGACACATTTCTCACATGGTTCAGCAGGAGCCAAGACCTAGTCTAGCCTGTTCTATACCTACCCCGACTCTCATGAATACCAGTGGGTGTTGGAGTCTAGCCCAGTCTGGCCCGCCCCAGACCCAGTCCACACCCATGCAGTCATGTTAGCCCAGCACAATGCACTGATTCTGTTTTCAGATTTCACCAGTAGGAATTTCAATCTGACCAGGGTATCCCTTTATCTCCCCAACCTTGCCTATTCCCAGCCATGCAGCCAGGAGAGTCAAGCTCCAATGCCTCAGCTCAGACTCATCTGAACTCCATTCACAGCATAGTGGTGGTAGATGGAGCCAAGGTCCTGAGCATGCCTGGACTGCCTTGAGATCCAGCCACAAAATGGTGGCTATGAATGGAGAAAATTCTCTAGCCTCAGGCCTAGACTAGCTCAAGATTTGCCCACACTGTGGCAAAAGTAGGCAGAGCTAAGATCCCAAGCATCGAGTCCAGCCTGGATTCCTCTGGCTGCAACCACACAGTCAGGAGACTCAAGCACCCACACCTTAGCCCAGACCCACCCAAGCTCCACCCATAGCCATGCCAATAAGTTTTAAAATATAAGCTAAATGGGCAATCTCTGAAAATATTTAAATTTCTGTTGGGCATCACTTCTTGGATTTTGGGCTAAGAGCAACTGAAAATATTTAAATTCCTTAAAACTTACTTAAAATTTAACCTAATAGTAATAAAAGAGTGATTAAGTGATGCAATTCACTACTTGTCCCCTACAAAAGCACTAAAATCATTGGTTTTATGGTTAAGAACCTGAACTTTTCAGAAACCATTGTTTATGGCCTGGGTAATTTTTCATACAATGGACGAAAAAGAATGACTTTTATTAGGATGACAATAAGTAAACTTAAATGCAGAGGTGTTATGAATGTTGTACTACCCTTCATACTTTTCTTCACTATTCAGATATTTTTGTACAAAAAAGAGCATTAACAAGGTCAGACAAGGTCTATCTCATATCTTTGATTTCAAATTTTAGATTCTTTAATTCACAATGTAGTCAATCACCTGTTATTCAAAACTGTTCATTACCATTTTTCTTTTTAACCTCAGTTTCTGTTTCTCAGAAGTCTCCAATACGTCAGCCCAACTTCTTAAAAGCCTTGTAATGTTAGTGTAGCTTTGTTCCACACATGCCTTTTCTTTCAGAAGCAGTAGATGGTCTCTCCTCAACAGTGTCTGAATCTGTGACCATTTGCTCACACTGCCATTTGAAGCCACCAGAACTGAGGACTGTGACACTCTCCAGAAATTAGTCTTGCTTCTACAGGGAATTATATTTACAAATACTTCTTTATTCTTTCCTGTAAAAAGGATATATTAAAACTTCTTAAGCTAAAGAGAAACCATCCTGGGGAAGAACTAGCCCACATAGAGCTGTGTAGAAGTCAGAATCAAAAGTCAGGGCTTGAAAAACACAAGCTTGAGGGGTTGAGGCAGTGACTCAACAGGTTAATCCTCCAACCCGTGGCACCGGCCTTTCCTATGGATGCTGGTTCACATTCCAGCTGCTCTACTTTCAATCTAGTTCTCTGCTTGTGTCCTGGAAAAGCAGCAGTGGGGGGCCAAAGCCTTGGGAGACCCACAAGAGGCTCCAGCTCCCAGCTTTGGATCAGTTCAGCTCTGTCCATTGCAGTCATTTGGGGAGTAGAGCAGAGGATGGAAGACCTCACCTCTCTGTCTTTCTCTATCTGTAAAATCTGCATTTCATATAAAATAAATAAATTTTTATGGGCCCGGCGGCGTGGCCTAGCGGTTAAAGTCCTTGCCTTGAAAGCCCCGGGATCCCATATGGGCGCCGGTTCTAATCCCGGCAGCTCCACTTCTCATCCAGCTCCCTGCTTGTGGCCTGGGAAAGCAGTTGAGGACGGCCCAATGCATGGGACACTGCACCCGCGTGGGAGACCCGGAAGAGGTTCCAGGTTCCCGGCTTCGGATCGGTGCGCATTGGCTCGTTGCGGCTCACTTGGGGAGTGAATCATCGGACGGAAGATCTTCCTCTCTGTCTCTCCTCCTCTGTGTATATCTGGCATGTAATAAAATGAATAAATCTTTAAAAAAAAAAAAATAAATAAATTTTAAAAAGCAAAAAAGCATAAGCTTGGACTGAGTCATTTAAGTAGATGTTGTAATATCTATTCTTTGAGACTTACATAAACACCGGAAAAGGTCACAGCACAATTTTTCAATGGTTTCATTAATCCATGGAGAAAACCTGTATTCCTAGAAACACTTCAGAGAGCTAACAAAAGCTTAATTATGATGGGTAATACAAGAAAAACAGATTTAATTAGTCAGGTGATGAGGAAAGAGATCAGCATTAAAGCTCAACAGAAAAATACCTTAATTTATAAATTAAAAATCATGGCTACCTATGATTCAGCTGAGACTATTCTAAGGGCCAGAAAGTATCTTAGAAGAAGACTACAAATTTGCAAAGGACTGTTTTCCAGCACCATTCAGACTCTCATTCTTAATCTTGATAATGCACTGTTCTCCAATACAAAATATGATGAAGCATGATAATTACCTCTTGGTTTTGCTGAGGACTCCCATGGGGCAAAGGAAATCACATTTAAAATTTTATCAGAATTTGTGTTTAGAATTCCCCCATTTAAGGGGTAAATAAAAAGTGTCACTTGGGGTGTTCATATCTCATATCAGAACTATTTCAAGTCCCAGCTACTCTGCTTCCAATACAGCTTCTTGCTAATGTGATCCTGTGAGCAAGTAGGTGATAACTTGGGTTGTTGAGTCCTCATTATGCACATGAGAGAGCTGAGTGGAATTCCACACTCCTGGTCTAGCTCTGGCTGCTGCAGGTGTTTAGTGAATGAACCACTGGATAAGGATGTCTCTCTCTTTTCCTCTCTCTTTCTTTTCTCTCTCTCGCTTTCTCACTCCCTAATAAATAAGATACATGACATTTCTCTACTTAAAGGACATATGAACTAAATAATATTTGGAAGGCAGACTTGTTTTGCAGTCAAGTCACTGCGTAATGTATCTGTTTTCTATGTAGGAAGCTCACTTCAGGGGCAATTTAATGATACTTTTCTGTTCAAATTAGTGTTACAGTAATGTTGGCTATAGGGGTTTAATGCCTGTGATTCAGGTTACAATGAGCTACTGTGTTATGCAGTATAAAATAAGTTCTGCTGTAACATTATCATGGGTGTCCTATAGGGCAATAGGTGTCCATTTTTCATGTTAATTTGTTTTTTCCCTATATGTTCCACAAAATAAATTGGGTTTGTAATGATTGGTTATGTTCTCAACCTGTGTTCTCTGTATTCACCTTAATCAGGTGCTAACTTACTTTCTTCACTAACAATGCCTAACAACATTGTACCAGAATTTCTTAGCATTTGTTCATTGATTTTTGTTGTTGTTTTTGCTAGCAAGTATTGTTATTGTTTCTTTCAGGGTTTACAATTAAGATATGTTTATCCAACTAGAAACACTGGAGATTTTCTATTTGTTCATCTTATCCTTTCACAAATATTTGTTTCTGATCCACTGCGACATTGGTTCTGAAAATACAAACCCTAAATAAGACACTTGAGACACTCACTGTCTTGCTCATTACCCCTCCCCTTTACTTGGCTAATAATGACCGAACCTTTAAGTCAAATGCTACAAGGTTAGTCAGTTGATGGCACAAAATAGAAAATTGGATTTGGCATCAGGGAGGTCACTGGAGACTTGAACCTGAGCATTGTCAGTGGGTAATGAGAAGGGGTTCAGAAACCAGATTATAGGTAAGGAGAATAGGAAGATAAGTTAATGAGGGCAGACTCTTCACTTCTGAGACAAGTAGTCTTTATGGAGAGGAGACAAATGTGATAGCAACTGCAGGGAAGAGATCAGCCAGTACTTATAGAAAGATTGCTCTGCTTGGAGAGAAATTTGAATATGTTTATGAACACGAAAGCAAAAGCCCAAATAGGAAAAATGAAAATGCAAAAGAGAGAGAGAGAGAGAAGAAAAAGAAGAAAAAGAAGAAGAAGAAGAAGAAGAAGAAGAAGAAGAAGAAGAAGAAGAAGAAGAAGTAGTAGTAGTAGTAGTAGTAGTAGAGTTTGGCTCCAGAGTGACGTGAATTGAGTCATGGACGTAGATGGATGTTTCTGTCTGGGAATGGGGAATTTCTCTGCCTGGAATGTTAAGGAAGGCATTACTGTGAGAACAATTGGAATCTAGAAGTGGAAAACAGGGAAGGCAGGATAAAAGAACACCTCCTATTCCCACCTATTTCCATTACATAAAGTGGAATGGAGTTACATTCTGAGAAAAAGAAAAATAAAGACCAGATAAGGAATACAGCATGTGTTCCTTTTGTGTTGCCTGATCCATTCTGTTCAAGAGGATGAGATTATGGATAGTGTCAACCAGTTTCCTAACTTGCTGGGTTTGGGTTGACTTTGATTAACGGGAGAAAAAATGTGATTTATTCCCCTAGTTCTTCTACTGGCCATCAGTGGCAGAGATCCTCTTGGAGAGTTCCAGCTCTGGTTACAGAACTTTTCTTAACATCTTGGAGAACTAAGTCCCCTTAATAGCTAGCTCCTGGATACTTCTCCCTCATTTGGGGTTTCCAACACTCAACCCCTTGCCCAAACAGAGGGTCTTTTTTATTAGATTCTTCTCTCTTCACATTGAAAGGGATCATTCATTTCCTACCCAGAATCCTAACTGCTGCAGAGGGCAAGAGGAAGCTGAATGGGAACAATTACAAGGATTCTCCTAATTTAGGTATGAGCAGAAGCAGATGAAGAGGATAGTAGAATTCATTGAAGCTTGCTGATAAAAGAATGTCTATGGTAAAAGAAGGAGAGGAGTTGATGTTGCTACTGAAAGAGTGATTAAAACAACTGCTATAAACCTAAGTTGTACTTTCCAGGAATTTCCATCTTCTAAGAACATCTAAACCTCTTAATCTGAAGGTGGCTGCATTTTTTTTACCTCAGGGTACAATGCAATGATGCATTGTCGTCATTCTGTTTACTTGTATTGGCCTCTGTCCTCCTCACTGCTGAATAGTACTCTCTCTTCAAGGCCCAGGTCCAAATTCACCTGCTATAAACAACCTGCTTTGAACAGCTACTGCTCAGCGATATGGCCTATTTGTCTTATTATTCATCTTCTTAACTATTTTCCCCGGAAACAAAGTATTACAACTTTGTAAACTCACACTCGTGCCTAGCAATTCCTTTTATATAGCAACTACTTAATAAATTCTTGTTATTTGATTGCATGTCTGCAATATAGGAAATGTTTAAAGATGTTAATAATTGCTAAGTAATATTCCGCAGAGTAAATAAACCACTGTTTCTTTATCCACCCCTCTTCTGACAGCCATCTGTGTTTTTCCCATGTCTTTACTATTGCTGATTGTGCTGCTGTAAATATAGGAGTACAGGTCTCTTTCTCATGTGCAGATTTCATTTCCTTTGGGATTTCAACTAGAGACCATTATGCTCAACAAAATAAACCAGTCCCAAAATGACAAATGTCATATGCTTCATCTGATGTAGGCAATCTTCATGCAAAATACAAGATAAATAAACATATAGGTAAACATGCATGTATATATAGTCATCTAGAGAAACTGTATAATAAAGACTATCATATCGAGATGTGACAGTACAATGCAGTATGCATCTCTATTTCCAAATCAAAGATGGACTCCCAATGAAAATGTTAAACACCTCTCGACAATAGCATGCTGCACTCTCTGCCATTGTTCATACCTACAATGTCAGGGTACACTTAAATAACAGAATGATGCACTTAAGACTGTTTCTGAAGGTCTGTGCTATTGTAATAATATAGGGGAGATCAGTGGGGGAGGGTGGAAATTGAAGAGGGTGGAGGGGAAATCACAGAACATATGGAACTGTATCATAAAATAAAAAATAATTATAACAAACCTATTCACTAATCTGTTCTTCCATGTAAGATACACTTGAAGAAGTGATGAGAATAAAAAGCAGAAAGATCTCATATTGCTCTGCTCACAGCATGGATGTGGCTTCTGAATCTTCTCTACACTCCTTCACAATTTTCAACCAAGACCACCCATCCCTAAGATGGAAGTGCTGGGTGGATGAAGAATAAGTCTGATGAGATGGTTTCCTGTCATCACAGCTTGTCTGAAAACACATAGGAAAAATAATCAGTTTATTCCCCTGCCCAAGACTGAGATTGCCTCAGAATACCTGGCAAATCAGACTAACTAAAGCATTCAATCCTTTGCAACTCTGTAGTTGAGAGGTCTAAGATAACATGTCCCCCAGCAAGGTGTCTTAGCTTAAAAATATGTCTGAACTAGTGGTCTTTCTATCTGTAAAACAAGAGTGGATCCTCCAAAATCAATCTATATTGTTTAACAGGCTCCTCTGATAATTGCTATCAAAGCAGTTCCCTTTGAACTTTGCAATTCACTTTTAAAACTACTGGCAGCAGCAACTCCTCCTCACTCTTGGACATTATGTCACCTTTATAACAATTCCATCATCCATTGATCCATTTCCCAATCCAGTTAGGGAATTTGAGTGAAGCAAAATATGACAGCATGATTGTGGCTTGATTGAATGTGAGTTCCTTCTTTATCATAATTGGCAGAGACCTCACTAGGGGAGGCAGAGCACCTAGTTCTAACTCCAATTTGTCTTCCTTGCATGAGTAATTCATGCTGCCTCTACACCAGCTATTGCACCAATAGGAGACAGTCTCTACCTGTAGATCACTGCCTGAAGTCAGTGCTGAACTGTCCCTCCCTATGCTGTAAGAAAGCTTTGGCTTCTGGGTATGTGAGGGTTCTCACCCAAGGTCAAGTTGATGGCCACTGAGTGTTAAATTGGTGTATTATGAATTTGTTCTTAGTAATTCGCAATCAGTTCAATTCAGCTAAAGGCTGGCCAGCTTCAACATTTAATCCTTAAAAGAATGTTGGCCCCTCCCAGGTGAAAGAGGGTTATATTAGGCGAACATTTTGAAAATAATGCATATTTACAAGTTTTACAGGCTTGTGCTTATTGAAAAAGGAACAAAAACTCAGACTAACTTTGAAGACAGGGGCCAAAAAGAGAGAAAAAAGGATGGAGGGAGGAAGAAACGGAAAGGAAACAATCTGACTATTACTTTTGTGCTTGAAGCCCTCGACTCCCACAGTTCTTCAAACAAAGTTCCAAGTCCTTAACATGGCCTAAGAAACCTTGAAAAATTGGTTTCTCCCTATCTCTGATCACACACCACCACTTAACCTCCTTTTGTGTGCTCCAGACACATTAATATTTGGGGTCCTTCAATCTGTTTGGAGGCTTCCCCTAATCTCTTCCTTCTTTCTCCTACCCCACCCCAACTCCATCCCCAAGCCTCCTCCTCATTTGTGTTCATCTTTCAGTTCTCAGCCAGAAGTCTGTACACCTCTGCTCTCACCCCATGTTGCCTGATTAGCTAGTCTATCACAACTGTTTTGTCTTCGTGAATATCATCTTAACCGTAATTTAGTAATTATAGATTAAGCTGTAAGCCTCAAAAGTGCAAGTACTTCATCTAGTTTTTTAGAGATTCATTTATTATTTGTATATTTACTCATTATAGACTGTCAAAGAGAAAAAACAAAAGCAGAGACCTTCCATCTTCTGGTTCACTCCCCAAATGGCAGATGGAAGCCAAAACCTAGAACCCCATTTAGTTGGAAGGAGCCTGAGCACTTGGGCCCTCATCTGCTGACTTCCCAGATGCATGGCCAGGGACCTGGATCAAACGCAGAGTAGCCAGAACTTGAACTGATATTCCAGTAAGCGATGCAGGCATTTCAAATGAAGCTTAATAAAATTAGTCACAATAATAACAGCACGCTTTAATTTTTTTCATCCTATTTCTTCACCTAGCATGTTCAGCACTTAACAATAGTATGATGATTAAAATGACTAAAACGAGAAAACAAAATACTGATGAGATATCAAACGGGAAGAACTGGAACTTTCATGCATTTCTATTGGAATATGAATAATACAGTCCTTTAAAGATACATAAAAACATATATACAGTCAAAACTGGTAAATTGCTATTTACAGCAATTTTATGCATGATCATTTGAAACTGGAACCATCTCAGTTGTCCTTTGACAAATACATAAGCAAACTTTAATACATTCATACAATAAAATACTACTCAGCAATAAAAGGAAGCAAAGTACTGATCCAAGTATAAATATAAATGGATCTGAGTTGAAAAAAGCTGGGTTCAAAATGGCACATAGCATTATGGAGCATCAGTATGATTTAAGGAAAGGTAAACCATAGGACAGAAAACAGATAAATAAATGGGTAGCTAGAGCTGGAGAGAAACATTGACTGTAAAAAGCCATAGGGAATTCTTTGGGGTAACGAAAGTGTCCTGGTCACCGTGGGATTTACACAGCTGGGTGAGTTTATCAAAACACAAAACTGTATACTACATAAGGGTAATGTTACTGAATGTAAATTATTTCTAAACAAACCATTGAAACAGTTAAATATGCCTTGACAATATGACACTAGATTTTCTACCTTTGTCTATACTTACAATGTCATTATATACTTAAATAGCAGGTGTTATATTTGTAAATGTTCCACTGTAATAATATGGAGGGAAATGGTGGGAGAGAAAAATGGGGGTAGAAAGGAGAAAATTCCTACACCTACAAAACTGTATCATGGAAGATAATCAAAATAACTAAAAGTAATAACAAACTAATTTTGCGGTGATCAGTAAAGAAAAGTGAATAAATCTGTTTAAACTAATCTGCATAAGTTTCTGTCACTTGCAGTCAGGAGTCCTCAATGATTCACATTTCCAGCTCATCATGTTCTGAGTATTAAAATGACACATTGTAGTTTCATCTTATGAGAAGGTTAAATTCTAATGTTAACTCATAAGGCTAACTTTACCCTTGAAAGTCCATTAACTGTCTCATAAAATGCAATGACTTTTTTATGTACACAACCTGGTACAATGATTATTACCAACACCAAAGTCTGAGAATATAAAGCAAATTTATGTGCAGTTGATTGGACTATTAATTAAAATCACTGTCTTTTTGCCAGATTACCTGGGTTCAAAGAGCTATTCCACCACTTCTTAGCAGTGGGTAGATTATTTAACTTTTGATACTTCAGATTTTCCTTCTGTACATACTATTGGTAGTACCTGACTCGAAAGTATATAAACTAGTGAATGCATTGCAAAGGCTGTCAATATGTTGGATAGACTTGGCTTACAATTTCAGTACCCTTCACTCCGTGAATAGCTATTAAGCATCTGCTATAGAACCAGGTATAATCCTAGATCATGGTAAAGAGAATTTTATTTCTTGATCTTTATGTTCTAGTAACTTCATCAAGTACTAAATTCTGTCGGGCAAACTTTTCTGTTGTCATAGTATTGTATATAGATATACAACACAAAGTAAGAAGTAGCTATGTTTAGTAGCTATTGTCTCCCAAATAGGGTGTCATAAACACTAAATTTATAGGTGTTTTTTCCATAAATATTAGAAATCTGAACTACCATGCCTATTCTACCATTAAGTAGAATCATTTTTAAACTCGGCACAAGGACACCTCTTCCTACTTCTCAGTTGGACATTAATCAGGGTGCTTCTTCCCTGTATCTATCAGTTTCGTTTCCCAAAATAAATCAGGGAACACTGCCTCTTCTAAGCTGGCCTGAAAAGGGAAGGAACCAAAAGCAATTTATTTTCTTTACACAGAGAACAGGGATTCTAAAGAAATGTAGACATTGTCTTCCATTATCTGTATAAATAGGACAAAGAGCATCCTTCTCCATTGAAGGGAGGAGAGGGGATCTCATCAGCCCAAGAGAACTTTATGAAAGGAAAGTAGAGTTACTCAATCCAGGACTGACATGGACAACAGTACGGTTTGTGAACTATACAATGGCTAAAGAGGTGATTGAGAGATGAAATCTAGCCTTGCCAGTATAGCCACTATTCAGCTGCAGAAGTGACTCTTTACTCAGATATCTTAAACTTGTCATTCCACATATCTAAGAGCTGAGTTGATCCTGAATGGCTGATTTTTCTTAACTTGCAAAGAAACAACACATCCAGTGGAAGCCCTGATTTTAACACACTAGTGGCCTTAAGAATCTCAAGTTTATTGAGATTTTGAGTAGGGGGAAGAGGGTCTCTAAATGGGGGCATTGAGAACTGCAGCAGTAGCCACAGGGACACCATCACCACATGACCTGCCCTTTTAGGTCGCCCAGAAAAACAACAAACTCTCTTTATTAATAAAGCATCAGGCTCAATCTTTTAAACTTATGTTTTGTTTAAGAGACAATCATACAGAAAACTTCCAACTGCTGCTGCTTCACTCCCCAAATGCCTGCAATAGCTCTGGGTCAGGAGCTAAAGTCAGGAGCTGGGAACTCAGCTGAGGTCTCCCATGCTGCCTCCCAGGGCAAACATTAGCAGGGAGCTGGAGTCAGGAGCAAAGCCAGTACTCAAATGCAAGCACCTCAAAATGGGATATAGGCTTTCCAACCAAAGATATCTTAACTGCTGCACCATTAACTCATTCAGAGAAATCTTTGAGCTTAGGAGCTAAACTGCTAACTCAGGAGTTATCCACCCCACAGCTGTAGGCAAAACCACCTAGTTTGAATTGTACCTAGCCAAGTGTTACACAGCTTGGAGAAAAGCAGCTAATACCTGACAGGTATCCTGGGTCTGGTTATTGCCAATTTGTGTTAACTATACCAGTGTGCCAGCACAGTTGCCTATTTTTTCTTCAAAGGATATGTCAGGAGCAGACATCAGCATGTCAGCAGACAGTCTGGGGACCCACATGCAAGTGTGCATGGTCCCTAGGTATGCAGACAGGGCTCCCGGGTGGCACCTTCCACTGCCAGAGAACTGGGCTTAGGAGTCTCTGTATTCGTGGGCATGGAGGGAGTCGGGGGATGTGGATTGCTCAGGCAAGTGGTGTGGGAGTGATTACTACTGAGGGAGGATGTGACTTCTGGGAAACTTCCACAAACAGGCTACTGGACTTACAGGTAAATGAGGGAGCTGAAACCAGCTAGTTTAGAGGAGGGAAACCAGAGGACTTTTTTGGGCTAGACCAATATAACTGCCAATGTGGAAACCTGAGCTAGGATTGTTAGTATCACCACTGTCGACCAGTAGGCCTGGGGGGCCTACCAGGGAAAGTTTGACCACGGTACATACAAGTGATTGTCAGGGCAGGGTGTGGACTACGTTAAGCTGGCCATGACACTAAGCAGCACATGAGAGAACTGGGGCAGAGAGTAGATTCTGTGGGGGATCATGAGCTCATTCCATCAGAATGACATTGACATAGCAGCTGGTTTACTCAAGGGATGGTGGTAGAAAATGGCTGAATTAGATATGACCATGAAACTCACCAGATCTCATGGGTACTGGGGGTGGGAACAGGTCATGCTAATTCAAGCTGTAAGACACAAAGGAGCACCCAGTAACTGGTGTGCAGAGGGCCAGACCACAGCATCCACAACCAGCACACACAAAGGCTGAGATGGGAGGTGAAGCGGCAGGGGAAGACTGTGCTGGTTAGGGGATTAACATTCGCAGGCACACATGAGAACTGGGTGTGGGAATGGATCTGGGGAGGATTTACGGAACTCCCCAGGAGGGTCATCACACCTGCTGATGAGCAGGTGAGTCAGGGCTGAGTATTAGGCCGGACAGGAATGCTTCACTTGTCAGCAAGAGTGCTGTTTTTCTGGGTGTTTGGGGAGGGTGGGGACCAAGCTGAGTTGGGCCAAACTAAAGCAAACTGGCATGCACAACCAGAATGGAGTACAGGCCATATTGAGTTGGGCTGGGCTCTCAGACCTATGGTTTGCATGAAAACCAGCGATGGGGGCAGGCTGGGCAGGGCTAAGCTACAGCACCCACCAGCAAAAGTTGGGATGGTGGCTGGGTGGGATCAGGCCAGGCTGTGGCATCTGATGGCAAAGGCCAAGACGGCAGACGGGTTATTCCAGGCTGGGTCAGAGCAACAACCAGCACTCACAAGATCTGTGGCTGGGAGTAGGCCTGGTCAGGGAGCCAAGGGAAGTCCTGGCTGGGTTGCAGTCCACACCAATGGATGTCAGAGCCAGAAAGGGAGCAGCAAACTGGGATGGATATGGCTACAGTATGCCTTGGCATGGGTATGAACTGGGTCTGGGACATGCCAGACTAAGCTCAGCTCCAGCACTTGCTGGTGCTCTCAAGAGCCAGGATGGATATAGGACAGACAGGCTGGGCTAGGTCTCTGCACCTGCTGAGCCATGCAAAAGCTGGTACTGGGAGTGGACCAGGCATGGCTGGAATGTAGCACCCAACAGAAACAGCCAGAAAGGTTGTGGGATAGTCAGGTAAGGCCACTGCTTCTACCAGGACAGGAGGTGGCCAAGTCAGGAGGTGGTCCAAGAACCCACTGGTATGTGTGATAACTGTGACTGGGAGGAGATCTGATAGAGGAACTTGGGGAACTCCTCTATCAAGATGCCATTCCTGCAGGTGAATACAAGAACCAAGACTGGGAGCAGCCCAGACCAGGTTACAGTACCCACCAGCATACTTGTGGGTCAGGTCTGGGGGTGGGAAAGCTTGGGCCAGTGCATAACACCACTGGCAGATGTAAGAACTAGGACAGGGTTCAGGCCAGGCCAGGTTGGGCCACAACACCAGCCAATTCACATTAGTGCTGGGACTAAAGACTGACTTGACTGGGCTAAACAGTAGCAAATACCAGCATCTTCTAACAAATGCAGAATTGAAGCAGGCCACACTAAACTTGGTCACAGCTCCCACCCCCACACATACACTCTGGGTTGGGTCACTCTGGTAGGCAGACAACAAGGACACACCCATCCCCCTGGTCCCCTGTCTCATTGTTGAGTGTGAAAACTAAGACTAGGACAGACCAGGCTTGGCAGGGCTACAAGTCTGTTTGCTTGCATATGAGCTGGGTTAGTGCGAGAATCATGCTGGGCTAACCAACTGTATCCACTAGTGCATGCCTGAAACAGAGTTAAGTGCAGGCTGATTGGAGTTTGCCACAGCATCATCTGGCAAGTGCTGGCACTGGGGGCAAGTCCCATCACACCAGACTGTAAAATTGCCTGGAAAGTGCAAGATCCAGGGCTGGAAGTGGGACCAGCAAGGAAACGATGGGCACCTCTCTGGTGGGCTGCAGTTCCTACAAGTGAGCATGAGAACTAGAGCTGAGGTTGGACCTTGCTAGACAGGCAGTGACACCTGCTGGCATGAGTGTGGGCCCAATAGTTGGTCAGTTGGTCTGCACTTCAATGCCCATTGATGTGTATGAGAGTTGAAAGGAATATAGAACAGTACAACGATAGCACTAGCTCTTAGTTGCTTCTGCTCTTGTGCAAAGCCTATGGTACAATGATGTCACTGCCCATGTGTGACCCTGTGGGGTTGTTCCATTTCCTTCTAGCAAAGTTCTTATGGAGAGGACTTTCTTGACACTATGCACAGTTAGAGAGCCAAGGAAGCATACAAGTCAGGCAACACAATCCACAAGAGGCCTCAATACTAGATTGTAAGCCCCAGTTTGTATATAGAATACTAACAGCTAATGCCAAGTATATCTTTGTTACTCTCACGAGGAATTTAACATCACATAATATTATTATAAAAATACATTTTTTCTAGGTAATTGAGCTTTGGGTGCTGTCTGGGGCTTGAGGTGCCTTGCTTGGTAGATTGAGCAGCATGTATGCACATATGTGCATTGTCCTCTGGCATCAAGTTCTTCAAATGAAGGCAAATCAGGGGTCAACGACTTTGCAAAAGGATACAAACGGATCAACTTAAGGTTTGCACCCTTGATAAAGCTGGTTATGTGAAGTGCTACAGGAAACCCTGAATGAATGAAAATGTTGCGAAAACATAGAATAAATTTCTGTAAGAGATCTGAGGAGGTATGAAAGGATGTATTACACTGATGGTCTTTGTCCAGACGCCAGTACCATTCTTACTAATTAATGGAACACCACTGAAATTATGGACTTCCAAGGGAAATGGGAAACACTTCAATAAGAGATATTTTTTAAAAATTTATTTATGTATTTATTTGTTTATTTATGTATTTATTTAGTGGAAAGGCAGATGTACAAAGAGCAGGAAAGACAGAGAGGAAGATCTTCCGTCCAAATGGCCACAACGGCCAGTGCTGCGCCGGTCCGAAGCCAAGAGCCAGGAACTTCCTCCAGGTCTCCCACACGGGTGCAGGGTCCCAAGGCTTTGGGCCATCCTCAACTGCTTTCCGAGGCCACAAGCAGGGAGCTGGATGGGAAGTGGAGCTGCCGGGATTAGAACTGGCTCCCATATGGGATCCCAGCGCATTCAAGGTGAGGACTTTAACCGTTACACTATCGCACCAGGCCCAATAAGAGATATTAAAAAGGGAATGCAGTCTTTGCACCCCTTTACAGAAGAAATACATTTAAAGGTATTTACTGCAAGACAATCCCACAAGGTATTTAAACCATGAGAGTAAAGCAGAAGAAATCTTACATGTAAAAACTAAAACTCAAAGCCTTTGGAAGGTGAATTTATTTTCTTATTAAACCCTATGATCTGTAACATAAATCACCTATTTCTTAAAGATTAACATAATCAACATTAGTCACATTCAAGACATTGATTCTGAATATATTTAATGTATTTAATGTTCATTAGAAACTCAAAAACTCATTCTATCTATGGATTAGCATCATCCAGTTCTGCAAATATTGACATCTATAATGATACCGGGAAGGAATGCCAAGCAGTTCACTAATAATTTTTCGAAGTGTTAGAAAAGTAGCATTTTTGACTGGTCCCTCAGAGGAAAAAAAATCACAAAAACAGTTTCAAGACACACAATCAATTTTTTCCCCCAAAGACATTCCTTTGTTAAAAGAAGAGCAGTTTTTCTGATTTCTGGTTGTGCTGGCTTGGGATCATTCCAGGTTCTTTGTTTCTCTCCATCTTAGCTTCCTCTTGTACTCCACTAACCATTAAGGAACTCTGAAAACATGACTCTCCCAACAAGGCATTTACAACACACAGAAACTCACAATTGAGGTCAGTGGACCTGTTTTTCATTCCTCACCTTACACTGGCACATAGAAGCTATCCTTCGCCACCATGCTTTTCCGACCTGTCTGACCACAGGATTCTGTCCTTATCACTGAGACTCCACAAGCCACCAGATCATTTTTTGGGCTACTGTGATCCTCATGGGTTTTGGGGGGGGACAGAGTGTGCCCTTGCTGTCTTCCTAGTCACAATTTCAGAAAAATCTCCACTACTGTCTGCAAGTGTTTTATGATTTCATTGAATCAACTTGAATCTCTATAAACATCTGCTGTATACATGTTAGGTGCTCCAGTCCATTGACTTCATCTATCCTTTTTATTCTTGCTTTTCATTTTTTACTGTGATAAAATACACATAACAAAATTCCCCATTCTAATTGACTTTCCATATATAGCTTAACACATCCTTAGTGTCATGTGACCATCACCACCTTCCATTTCCACCTTTCCACAGTTCTTTCATGTTGCGAAACTGAAGCCATACCCATTGATCAATAACTGTTGGGGCTGCCATTGTGGTATGTGTTTACTAATATATTACCAAATATGAAATTTAGAAATGTTTGCTCCATGATCTGTTTTATGTTGGTACATTAAACATCATTTAATCCTTTTTATAATGCCGAGTTTACATTTTTTCTTTTGTGCCTTTGGTATCGCTTTCAAGAAATCATTGTTTAATCCAGAGCCATTAAAGCCTTGGCTCTAAGGGCTTTATCAAAAACAAAGCTAGGAGAACCATATTTGCCACTTCTATATAACATAGTGAAAGTTCACAATTAGGAAAGTAAAGGCATCAAAATGAAAAAGAAGTGAAATTATCTGTTCATACATGGTATGCCCTTCTATGCAGAAAAACATAAGGATTCCACAAAAATGCTGTTAGAAATAACAGAGGAATTTGACAAAGAACTAAGATACAGAATCAACACACAAAAACCGTTGGTATTTCTATGTAATAACAATAAATCATCTAAAGAGGAAGTTACAAAGAAACTATTTACAATAACATCAGAAGAACAAGATACCAAGGAATTAGCCAAGGAAGTTAAAAATTGTACAATGAAAACTAATTAGACATAAAAAATGAAAACATATCCTAATGGATTAGAGAAATTGATACTAAACTGTCAGTACTATCCAAAGATATCTACAGACAGTGTAATCTCCATCAAAATAGTGGTGTCATTCTCTGCAGAAATGAAAAAAACCCATGCTATATTTCCTGTGGAATTTTAAGAAAGATGACAAATCCTCTATGCAATCTTTTTTTTTTTTTCTTGCATTAGAGTAAGCTTTATTTTAGGATTGAAATTCCTCCCATCAGACAGTAAGTCCCGGGACAAACACAGAAATTCAATTCTCAGTGAATTCCCGAGGCGACAGCCGCAGCAGGGAACCCCGGAATTAGCACTGCCCCCCCCCAAAAGGACCGCCAGACACCCCTAAAGAGCTTCGAGGTACACCCTTTCTGGGCCTCCATCTAGCTGCCTTGCGCCTGCCTTCAGACCTGGAGGGATACCATACCCCATTCACTCGATGCCTTTCTCATTTGTGTCAATGCAATCTTGAAAAGGAAGAACAAAGTTAGAGGTCTCCAAGTTTCAGATTTCAAAACATACTGCATTAATTGCATGAAGAAAGACATAAAAACAAATAAATTAGAATAGCAAACCTGGAAATAAATCTTCACATAAGTGTCCAAACGATTCTTGATGAGAGTGCCATGATGGGAAAGCAGTCTTCAACAAATGGCTCTAGGAAAAATGGATCACCACACACAGAATGAAATTTAGAGCCTTATATTAAACCTCATGCAAATAGTGCTTCAACATGGATCAAAGTTCCAAAATTAAGGCTAATATGATAAAGCTTTTTATTTTTTCTTATTGCTTCATTCCTCTTTATTTTGTTTTGCATTATTTTCTAATCATTGTATTCCAGATCTTGTTTTCAATTTTGATTTCATGAGACTTTCATATTTGCATTGGTTTTATATATTCCATATCATTTCCATCACTTTTTTACAAATTAATAATTTATAAAATTTTCTCCCATTGTCTTATTATCCACTTTTCTATTTTGAAAATCTTTTGAAATCTCTTCTTTTTTCACAGAGAACAATTAGACTGTTCATCAACTCAATAAAAAGACTATTGTAATGCATATGAGAGTTTGGCAGGGTAGTAAGGTACAAAATCAATGAACATAAATTGATGGTGCTAGCACATACGAACAACCTCATGGCTGAGAAAAAACTTGTAAGTACAGTATCGTTAAAATAGCAGAGAAGAACCATAAATACCTTTGATTAAATCTAACCGAAGAAGTGGAGGATTTCTATAATCCTCCACCACTTTTACCAGGCACACCAGCAGGGAGCTGAATCAGAAGCAAAGCAACTAGGACTAGAATTGGCATTCCCAAATGGTGTCATAACTTGTTGTGTCATAATACCTGACCATGATTGATTTTCAAGTATATATAATGTGTGTATATATATATATATATATGTATATATATCAACTGGAGAGAGATGACTAGCTTGAAGCTAAATATTTCATATAGAATTACTAGAAATCTATATTAGCCAACATTGAAGATCTTTGTTATTTTTTTAAGATTTATTTTTTTCATTGGAAAGTCAGATATACAGAGAGGAGAAGAGACAGGGAGGAAGATATTCCATCCACTGATTCACCCCTTCAGTGGCAGCAAATTTGGCTGATCCCGTCCAAAGCCAGGAGCATCCACTGGGTCTCGCATGCAGATGCAGGATCCCAAGGCCTTGGACTGTCCTCTTCTGCTTTCTTAGACCACAGTAGGAGATGGAAGGGAAGTGGAGCCACCAGGACATAACAGGCACCAGTATGGGATTCTGGTAAGTGCAAGGCAAGGACCTTATCCACCAGGCTACTGCGCCAGGCCCAAAGATCTTTGTTATTTTGTGGCTTGGAAAACGGTTGACTTTGGGCTGTGTTTTGATATGAATATGACACAGTCTTGTTATGACCCCAAACCATAACTGCTGTAGAGAACTCTTTTCTGATATTGATATTTTGGCACATTAAATTGCAATGTGTAATTGAGTGCCTACTCTGAACTGCCAGAGAATGCTTTTATTTTATTCACTTACATTTGAATTAAAATAAATGACACACCTTAAAAAAATCTTTCACAGAGAACAATTAGACTGCTCATCAGTTCCTCAGAATCCTTTTCAGAATCTGTCTCAATTCATGGAATAAATGCTTTTTGACTTACAGTGTGTGCCAACTGCCAATGGCTAATCCTTTTCTATTTGACCTTAGGAGAACGCCCCTTCTTTGCTCCTTCCTGCATTTGTTCATGTTTCTGAGTCTAACACTGATTTGGAGACTGTTGTGAGGAGAAGCAGCCTAAAGCTTCACATCAGATGTATCATTTCAAAAATCTCACCAAACTTCCTCTCCAACCTGAGTGCACATTTCCTCCTTCCAGGTCAGAGGGATGTGCACGTGTTTTACGTTCAGTAAGTGTTGTGCTCTGTGGAGCATGTCTTCTTCTCTCTTGCCAGCCATTTTTAGGAGTTTGGGATGCACTGCCTACAACAAAGCTGGAACCACCACGTGATCTTCCTTCAGTTCCACCACCCCCTGCTGTCTTATGATTGAAGCCATACATCAAGACCCTCCCACTTCTCCAGCTCTCATACCTCTACATTATGTGCACCTGTTAAAAGGATGCTTTTGATTTGAAGAACCATACAGGCACTGTTAAAGAATTCTGATTCTACTGAAATCATAGATTTCTCTATTCTCAAATGTCTACCTTCAGTTTTAGTCTCAAGCCTCAACCCCCAAGCTAACCAGATGCTATTCATGCTGGATAAATGGAGTTTTCTCATTTATTTTAATTTTGTCACTGTTCCAAGTAGATTTCAAGAAAAAGTTGTGCCTTTGTCTCCTTTAAGAGAACGCCTCCTCCTTCGCATCTTGGCCATTTCACACATGCTTCTATTCAATCAAGTTTCTCAAAGTACTCTCTCAGAGATCTCCATTGATTCCCTAATGGTTAAATTTTTTGTCCTACCTGTTTTATGTTTCCTCAACTCTAGTTCTCTCACTTTCTTTCCAGTGGTTCCTCAAACATAAATATCCTTCCCAAGGTTTTTCTTTTTTCTTTAAATTTTCTCCCTGCCCAATTCCATTCTTCTATTTCTGGTGTGATGGTTGTTATTAAGATTTACTTTATTTATTTGCAAGGCAGATTTACAGAAAGAGCAAGAGGGAGAAACACACACAGAGATCTCCTATCCGCTGGTTCATACTCCAGATGGCTCTGTCAGCTGGAGCTGGGTTGGCCTGAGGCCAGGAACAAGGGGCTTCTGGAATCTAGCACATGGGTGCAAGAGTCCAAGTTCTTGGGCCACCTTTCACTGCTTTCCCGGGTATGTCAGCAGGGAGCTGGATAGGAAGTGGAGCTGCAAGAACTCAAACAAGTGCCCACATAGGATGCTGGTGCTGCAGATAGAGCGGCTTTACCCACGAGCCACAGTACTGGCCCTCTTCTATCTTGTCTGCCTGGCGAAAATCTCATTACAAAAGTCTGATTTGAATATCATCTCCTGGGGTCAGCATTGTGGCATGATGGATCAAGCTGCTGCCTGTGCTGCTGCCTCCTGGCTACTCCTCTACCATTTCCTCCTGATGGCCTGGGAAAAGTTAAGGAAGATGGTCCATGTGTTTCGTCCCTCTCTCAGGTAAAACCTAGATGAAGTTCACGGTTCTTGGCTTCTACCATCTTGGTGATCCAGCATATGGAAGATTTCTCCACATCTCTGTCTCTTTTCCTCTCTGTAACTCTGACTTATAAATCTTTAAAAAAAAATTTCCTTGGCTAACTATTCCCCTGTTAGCCCTTCTACTGCTTCTTTTTCCCACAGCATCTTTGCTCCTACCTATGTTTAGGGTACTTTTAATATTGTGACATAACAAACATATACACATGCTGTTCCAGCTAGCTTCTAAGGGTGGCAGTTATTCAGGGTTCACAGTAGGTATTTATCTATTTTGGCATGTAAGTAACTAAGTAAATGATGGTATTGGATGGAATAGGGACAACTTACCATGGGTTCTTTTCAAAGGGAATAGAGCACACAAATGAAAGACCTACTGAATCAAATTTTCAAGGAGGAGGACATAGAATCTAATTTATATTTTTAAAAATTCAAGTTATTCTTAATAAAGTAGTGAGGACGATTGCCTGAAAATTTTAAAGGAACAGTTCACTGATACCCACTTGTTCCATCAATGATTCTTAAATATTTAAGATGAAAACTCTCGCAAATTTGAAAGCTGTATGAAACAATGAAAAAAACATTAAAAAGCATAAATAGCATCAATAAAGTATAAACATAATATGGTAAGCTTTTTTAACAGAAAATTGCTGAGCCTATGGTAATACTTTGTACCATTTTCTGGCCAATGACAGTTAAAAGTATGCACAAGCTACTTATTTCAGCACAGCTCAGCTATTTAAGATGACACATTTTTCTGAGATGGAAGAATTTTTTAACATTCTTTTTTCTGTGCTATACTTAAAGCCAGCTGATTCCTAAATTACAGTTGAAATCACCTGCTCTTTGCCTCTGGGATACAAGCAAAATTGAAGGCCATCTTGATAACTATGAGAGCTAAATGAAAGTTAAATTTGTCACATTCTTTACCATGCTGCACACTTTCAGAGTTTCATAAAATTAAAAAAAAAATCCACATAATTAGTTTAGCTTTACTAGAAAAAAATTTGAATGACAAGGTCAGGCTCCTGACCTTTCAGTAAATTAGAGAAGATTGCCATAAATTGCACAATATAATGAAACACCAATTTGCATATTTGCTGCTATATTAAAAGGGATCAGTTTTAGCTCGCAAAGCAGAACAAACAAAAACATGCATTTTAATAACTCAAATTACTCCCAGGAAGTGACCCTCAGCAGAAAGCCTGATTATCACTACTTAATTAGAAGCCTTGGAAATCTAAATCCTCCTTTAAATCCTATTCTGGGTACAGTGAAAGATGAAGCCATGAGTTTTGTCTAAGATTCAATATTTACTCTTTACTAATATGTTTGCTGGAGAGACTTCCCAAGCATTATAAAGACATGCAAGAAAAAATTTAATATTCAAAGAAAGAGTGCACAAAACCTGTGTTGGCTTGCAGGTGCAAAGCAATTAACAAGCTGGCATTTACAGTACTTTTAATTAATTAATTAAAAATGCAGAGCTGACTTTCATTTCTTTAAATGTTTGAACATTTTATCCATCAATAATAAAGCACTACATGCTGCTGGGTGACAACATCTGGTAAATGAAAAAGTTCGTTCAGTCTCTAAGTAAGTGAAGAGGGATTCAGGGTTTGCTGTTGTCTTCCCTTTTTCATTCCCACCACTTCCACCCCCAATTGTTATTAAACTTCACATTGAAGAAGAGGGAAATGGTCTGTTGCCTACTCTTGATCAGAAACTGAAAGTGACAATATTTGACGTGACATGTTAATCTTAGATGAGAATAAAAACAACACAGCTTATTACAATTACATTCTCCATTAAGGACTTTCCATTCTGTTTCTTTGGGGGAGGAGACTTGTTTGGAATTGAGGCCAGTACTTCCATCTTGTTTATGAAGGTTAAAAACATAATTAGCAAAGGGAATCTCAATAATTTGCAAAAGAGGTAGATAATGGCTTTTAATATCACACTGCTGTGACTCATTTTACAGCTGGACGATGCACAAACTATGACTTCATGATTCCCCATTAACTCATTTTTGGTCAGTACATGTTTGAAAACAACACCATTAATGGGCTTTAATTAAAACATAAATACTACAGTGCTACCTCGGCAGGCATTCACTCAGCTGGAACTAACTGTATTTGCTTAATCTACAATTTTAGATGTATTAGCAAAAATAAATGTTGGTGAATGTAAGAGCCTGATTACATATCTTGGGTAAATTGGTGATAATGAGTCAAGAGACTTTGTGTTCATTCACATATATTAGAATAAGAATCATTATGAAATTAAAGCTAAGATTAATCCTGCTAATGACACCACAGAGCATCTGGGAATAAAATAACCCAGATGTCAGATTCACTGTGCTACTGTGCTGCTATTTGATAGAGTAACCCTTGAAGTGTTCTTCTAAGGCACATAGCTGCTACCCGCCCCCTCAGTCCCCACACTTGAAATGCAAATGAATGACAAGATAGTGTAATAATGAGAGCAGATTCTAGCAGTAAAGAAAATGAATAAATTAAAAAAAAAACACCACTCTGCACCACTGATAAGAACAAGCAGCAGGCACCCTGATGTCCTCAATTAGGGTGGATGACATCTGCTGAGCGTTTCTCTCTAATAAAGCCCTCACTCGGTATTCCAAAGCACACGATTCTAACACTGTTAACATTTTAATGTCCTGGGCGTGCGTGGTAACATTAATTACAAGATGATTTGGATGACTTCTGAATCTCTTTTATGTCTTCAGCAGAAGAGAACACAGCATCGAAGCTTTGATATCATAAATAAAATGAGGACGCCTGCCAAGCATGAAAGGTATCCTGAAGTCACTCACATCTGCTGTTATCCTGCACCTCTGTAGCCAGGCACAGAGAATCCTCTGGGCATTTACAGAGGGTCAGCAGCTATGCATTTTAGGAGAAAGCTATGTGGCTCTCAAGGATTTTCCTTCTCTTATGCTAAAGGTGACTATTTGTTGCTGTTTTTAATTCCTAATGAGCTTAAAGACCAATTAGTATTTTTCTAAGCACAGTTTACCTTCCTAATAGCTATTTTCATGAGCTTTGGCAAATGTCACCAAGGCTTTCTTGCTTGCTGCCTGGGGAAAGGGAAAGTTTCTCCCCTTATTCAACAGACTGATAAACAGTATTGGTACCATGGGGACCCTGGCTGGGGAATAGGACAAAGAGACACAGAAGACATTTGTTGGGGCTCCTGCTATGCAATTAATTGACACTATAAAACCATCACCCATGAATAAATATGATCACTTTTCTAATATATGCAAGAGAACTGGGGCATAGTGAGATTATACAACTCACTCGCAAGCTATACCACATCTACTGAGAAGCAGAAACAAGATCTGAATATATGTCAGATGGAGTCGAGCCCCAAACCCACTCTCCAGTACACCTGAGGCACTCATCAATTTCAGTCTCATGCTTTGGGGCATGGGCTGGGTTACAGTTCCTTGCCCTCCTTTCCAGTTACCATAACCAAACTTCATAGATACACCAGTGAAATGCCAATGACTTTCCTTATCCTCCACAGGGAATAATGGAAGCCCCTCTCAGCCTTGATCTGAGGAATGCCAAGAGCAGAGCCCATGGTACTAATAACAGGCATGAAGACTGAGCAAGAAATAAACCTTTGCTATTTTGGACTCTGAGAACCTAAGGAGAATAGTTACTGCAGCATAACCTAGCCTGGAAGAATGCAACATTGTCTAATGGCCTCAGCCAAGGAATAATGTGCAGTACCCCTAGCTGGCCTCAGAGATGGATGAAAAATGGTGAGAAAAGTCCGTTGAGGGAAGACCACAGTAGCAATAAGCCTAGCAGTAACACATCCATATTCCACATCGTAGTACCTAGGTTCCATTCCAGCTTCAGCTCCTAACTTCAGACTTTTGCAAAGCAGACCCTGAGAGGAAGTGATGATGGCTCAAATAACTGGATTCCTACTACCCATGTGGCAGATCTGAATTGAATTCCTACCTCCCAATAACATCCAGCCTGGTCACAGCCGCTGTAGGCATTTGGGGCGTGAAACAGCAGATGGAAGCTTTTTCATGAATGAATGAATGAGTGAATGAATTTTCAGGTAAAGGAAGACCTGAATTAAAGTGTAGCCCAAAAACTGTTATATTCAGAAAAAAATCAAAATGCAATTAACCCTAGTGGGCAGCACTTCTACCAAAAAGTGTGTGAATGGCTCCCCCTAGAGTTTTGCAGTACCCAGTCTGCAGGATCATATGCAGTGGCCCTGTGACTTCTAACCGTGGTAGTCTGGGTATCTGGCTCCCAAGTTATTTTACAGATTAAGCTAAATTTTCACAATATAATAGACACATGATTTTGTAACTACAACCAGTGAGCACATGTCCAACCCGGCAATGAATTTTCTCACCCAAAACTTCAGGAACAATTCATTAGCAAATTTACCTAGCTATCAATCTATCTCGAAGGCAAAGGATAAGAAAAGGGGAACAAGGAGAGAAAAGGAAGAGAGAGAGAGATCCTGTCTGCTAATTTACTCTCCAAATTCCTGCAAAGTAAAGGCTGGGAAAGGCTAAAATCAGGAGCCAGGAACTCAATCCAGGTCTCCCATATGGGTAGAAGGACCCAAACTACTTCCTACACCACCTTCAGACTCCAAGGGTAGTATTAACAAGAAACTGGAATCAGAACCTAGGCACTCCAACATAGGATATGGTCATCCAAGTGACATCTTAACTGCTAGGCCAACTGTTTATCCAATGATCAGCAAACTTACTAGTGCACTTGGTCATGGGTCAAAAGTGACAGACTATTGTTGTTAGCTCTATGAGAAAAAAAATGTAATGCAGTCATAAACCAAAACATTTTATTCAAATAGGAAAAGATGAAAAAGTCCCTCTGGCTTTTCATAACTGAGTCACCATGATATGGATTTGCACTCAGGAAAGGGTTATTTGGAAGAAAGCAGAAACACAGCAATAACAGAATACATCAACCTATTAGAGCCTCCCATTTCCACCTGTATCTTTTTTTCTGTTTTGACTGCTTCAGTAAAAAAGAAAAAATTTAATTCCTTGTGTCAAGAGGCTGACAGCTGGCCAGAGAAGCAGATTCCAAGTCCAGCATCACTTACCAAAGTTTCTGAAGATTGTTACTGCAAGTTTCGGGGCTAGTGAACTGGATGGAGAACCTATAAAACTAAAATAGTTGATAGGACTGCCTAGAACAGACCCGAATGGGGCTCAAGCAAACATATCACACACAGCTGCAACATCTTCGCCCACACTGTTGATTGAAGAAGATTGCACTGGGCAACTCAGTGCCTCCTTCTGGCAGCCCAGTGCTTGTGACTGCTTCTACTTACAAGAATGCTGGTTAGTAAGAGTGGTACATATTGATTAAACAGCTCTGCAGTGAGCTGTACTTGGATCCACCACCTTTCCCTAATACAGCAACTCCTCAAGAGATTGTATCACAGTGCCCATGTTCTAGAAGATGAAGTCACCTGGTGCATGCAGTTGGGAAACCTACTCTCCATGTCACTTGGAGCTTCCATTCTACTCTGCCTTTGCCCATGTTTCCACAGGCATGGGATGAGCACCCACCCATCCTGCAAAACACAAGACATGCTCTTTATGCTTCTGATGTAAGCCTTCCAAGGTCCACTCAAGCACAGGAGAGATGGCCTATTTGGCTCCGTGCCTGTCTCATCTCATGAAACTCACTCTCCTGTGTAGCAACATCACACCCACTGCCTGCTCTAATGGACTGCAATGGGCTAGAGGATAGAGGTATATTGGTTTCCTAGACTCTGGAAACGTGCTGTCACATGAGAACACTAAACACTTCTTTCTTGAGTGATTGGGATATTGAGAGCAAGTGGTTGGGCCATCAAGACACTGGGCCATCTTAAAAGATAAATAATGTCCTATATTTTCTTATCTGCTGCTTGTAGACTGGCTCAACCAACTCTTCTTGCAAACATCTAATACTTTATCTTCCCCTTCCGTAGGACTTCTGCGCCACCTTTATACATTCCCTGGTCCTTGTTCAGTTCTTCAGTAAGGTATTCTTAGATAAGCCTCACCCAATTAGCATTGTTTTGTGCCTGGTTGTGACAGAATAACTGAAAAATCAATGAAAACAAAGGCTGAATGGCCTGAGTTCCATGATGAGTGGGCTCCTAGGTGTCTTTTACACAGAATAATTTATGAGAACATCCTTTAAATACAGACATTTCCATCTGTTTCACCTTCACTCTTGAGGGGAAATGAAACAGGAAACATTCAGTTTGCTTCAATCTCACATTTTGAACCTCTTCTTCTCAGTACATAGAACTCTTGGTTCTACATCTTTGAAAAATATCTCAGGGGCAAGAGATGAAAAACAGCAAAGTGTTCTTGGCCAACATAGTTCCAGACCCTGTGCTAGAGATTGCAAAGGCTCCATGAACATAGATAGTGTCGTAGAAGAGAAGACAAAATAGGCATTTAAAAAAATAAAAGCTAAATAGAGGCACAATTGTCACTGTTATGTAAGGATATGGGGGACAGCTGAGGTTTTCATTTAATTATAAGGAAATGGGGAGAAAGAAAAGCCAGGCTCACAACAAAGAAAATCAAAAGCAAGAAGGTAGAAAGCAGGCCCAGCACTGCGGTGCAGCATATTAAGCTGTGACTTGCAATGTTGGCATCCTATATTGAAACGCCAATTCATGCTCTAGCTACTCCACTTCTAATCTGATTTGTTATTAATGTGCCTGGGAAGGAAACTGAAGATAACACCATGCAACTGGGTAACTGCCATGTAACTGCCATTAACAGCCATGTAACTGCCATGTAACAGGGGAAACCAGGATGGGGTTCCTGTCTCCTGGCTTAGGCCTTGGACTATTGCAGGCATCTGGGGAGCAAATTAGCAGACAATACCTCTTTCTGTGCAGTATCTCATTCCATGCCCTCTCCACGCTCTTTCTCCCCACCTGTCTCCCCTTCTCTGTTACTCAGCATTTTAAATAAATAAATCCTGTTCAAAGACGAGAGCACAGAGGAATTCAGGGTGGTTTGACACACCTGCAGCAATGAGATCAGTAGACATGCTATGGGCAGGTTGTGAAACGCAGGTTAAGAGGTGTGCTATATGAACAGAATGTCATGCCAAAGAGTCCAACTTTCTTGACAACAGGAGCACACAATGTTTAGAAGAGGTTCACAATTCAACCTGTTTTAAAAAACCATGTTTCAGGGCCCAGCGCAAGAGCCTTACAGCTAAAGTCCTCACCTTGAACGTGCCGAGATCCCTTATGGACGCCAGTTCTAATCCCGGCAGCTCCACTTCACATCCAGCTCCCTGCCTGTGGCCTGGCAAAGCCAGTCAAGGACAGTCCAAAGCCTCCTTGGGACCCGACACCCGCATGGGAAACCCGGAAGAAGTTCCTGGTTCCTGGCTTCGGATGAGCTCAGCACCAGCCGTTGCAGTTACTTGGGGAGTGAATCATCGGATGGAAGATCTTCCTCTCTGTCTCTCCTCCTCTCTGTATATCTGCCTTTCCAATAAAAACGAATAAATCTTTAATAAAAAACATGTTTCAAAGACACGTACCTGGGAAAGGGAAACAATTTAATCAAGTTATAAATAAATTGCTGAGGTTTTTTTTTTCTCTACTTAGATTAAGAACAAGTGGACTAGAGGTTCAGGCCTAGGGTTTGGGGGCAAGGGCCGCTCCTCACAGTGTGGCAGCTGTGGGGGGTGCCCCTGCCGGGTCGGACCCAATGCTGCGGGCTCATGACAAAGACACTGCTGCAAGGCAGTGAACGACTCCTCGGCCTCCCCCAGGACCCAAGAGAGCTCTTCCCTCAGGGTAAGTGCACCATGAGGGAACTTGGGAACTGGGTTAAAATTCCTAGCTCCACCGAGCTACTAATATCTTGTGGCTGGGTGAGTTTGGGAGGGGTTCGGGCCTTGGGTTTGGGGTCAAGTGCCACTCCTCACAGTGTGGCGGCTGTGGGGGGTGCCCCTGCCGGGTCAGACCCAATGCTGGGGGCTCACGCCAAAGACACTGCCGCAAGGCAGTGAACAAATCCTCGGCCTCCCCCAGCGTGGCCAGTGCACCATGTGGTGCCAGGCTTTGCCTGCTGGCTGCCCGGCGGCAAAATCTGGAGTATTTTAAGATATGTTTGCTGCCTGGGGACACCCATGACTAAGTCCAATTTTAGTGTAGGTGAGTAGTGAATCTTGGGTGATTCCCAGTGACAGGGTCATGGAAGTTTAGGCATGCATGGGGACTGAGACCTGGTGGCTTGGAGGGACGTACCCAGGAGACAATTACGGTTAGTTAGATACACCAACCCAATTCGGAATACAGAAATGGCCTGTTTGCCTAGAACATCACTGATCGTCACACACTAGCCCACACCAATGCTATGGATGGGGGCCTTTTGGCAGTGATGGGTACCATTACCCAACTGTTTGGTGGAGTGGTGGAGTGGTCACATCTGGCAGGGTCAAGACTCTATCCAGCACGCGAGAGAACCTGGTCTGGGGGTAGACACTATGAGGTTCTATGGGCCCAATGGTGTGGTAATAAAAGTTCCCCTGGTTAGCTCGCAAGCTGGGTTGGGATGGACTAAGCTAGCTGTGACCATGCCACGTGCCATCACACATGGGTGCAGGAACCCAAAACAGTCAGCGCAGGTCAAGGCAGCAGCACCTGAAAGTGCATCCTTTAACAGGAGGTGGGGTGGGCCATGCTGCCACTGGAAGGGGACAGAATGGGCAGGGCTGAACAAACCTTAACTCACAAGGAATAACAGAAATCAGGTTGGAGCACAGGTCATGCCAAGTAGGCCCTTGCACCTACTGATCTGCATGAGACAGGGATGCTAAGCCACAGCATCTAAGGGGACAGGAGAAAAGAGGGGCTCTATCAAGTTGAATCAGAGCAACCACTGGCCTTCACAAGATCTAAGGCTGGGAATAGGCCCAGTTGGGCAGCTAAGGGGATACTCTAGCTGGGTTGAGTTTCCCACCCATGAGCGCATGGGCTGTAAATGGGGCTGCGTTCCGATCAGGATACAGTTGTAATCTCCCTTGGCACAAGTGTGGACTGGGACTGGAAGCACCAAGCTGGGCCAGACCCCAACACCATCTGGTGCTCTGTAGGACCAGGGGAAATGTATGACAGACTAGGCTAGGTCTCAGCCCTTACTGAACCATGTGTAAGCTGTATGGGGGTATGGAAGAGCCATGGCTGGGTTGAAACATCCAACAATAAAAACCAGATTGGGTTGAAGAATAGTCAGGAAACACCACTGTTCCTGCTAGGACAGGAGGTGAACTGAACAGGGCTGGCTCATGGACTACTGGTATGAGTGAAACCTGGCACTGGGAGGGTTTCTGATGGAAACCTGGGCAACTCCTCTGGCAGGACACAGTCCCTGCAGGTAAGCGCAAGAAGTACAATAGGAAACAGCCCAGAACAGACTATGGAAATTATCCCACTGGTACACACATGGCATGGATTGGGGGCAGACCAGGCTGAACCTGTTCACATCACCCGCTGGTGAGTCCGAGCACCAGAACAGAGTGTGGGTCGAGCCAGGTTTGGTTGCGACACATACTAGTACACAATAAGGAATGCCAAGGTGAGATGAGCCGTACCAGATGTGGTTGCAGCGCCCAAACAGCACATGTGAAAACCTGGGGGAGGAGGCAAAGCTGACAGGGGAATGAGGGTTCCCCTGCTGGACAACTACTTCCATTGGAAAGCATGAGTTGGGATGGGGGCAGATCAGAATAGGCCGATCAGATGGGGGCAGATCAGAATAGGCTGTGGGCCTCATGTGGGCTAGATAAGGGAAGGGCCACGGTGGGCTGACTGTTCCAACTGATGCAAGCAAAAACTAGAGTGGGTGAGGGTTGGTTGGGCTAGCTGCAGTACTAGCTGGCAAAGGCTGGCACTTGGAGCTAATTCTGTCAAGTCAAATGCCAGAACTACCTGGAGAGTGCATAATCTGGGCGTGAGTGTGGCCTAGAAGGGAAATAGTGGGCACCTCCTTCAGGGCTACCACTCTCATTGGACAGGACGAACACCAGGACAGGAGCAAGGGTGGCTGTACAGAGGGCACCTGCCAGTAGGTGTGTGGGCTGGATAGTAGGTTGGTTGGGTTGAGCTGGGCTTCAATGCCCATCGACACGTGTGAGAGCTAAACAGGATGTGGAAAGACTTGACAAGCCTGCAGTGCGTACTGGCAAGCATGGGAACCAGGGTAGGGGGCAGAACTGGTGGGGGTTATGGGGAGTCGCCCCAACCAGGCTGCAGCTCCAACCGGTTTGCGTGAGGACCGAGTATGAAGTGGGCAAGATCGAACTGGACTACAACACCCATAGGTTCATGAGGAAGACAGAGCTGGAAACAGAACGAACCCAGCAATCCCAACGACCAGCATGAGCATAACCTGATTGGTGGATTCTGAATAGGATTCATTGCGATTGGAACTGAGAGATTGGCAGCAATCCAGAACTGATGAACTATCAAAACTGTATGAGCAGGACCCTCAGAGCGCGCCTCCCGTTGGGGATCTGGGATGGGTGGGAAGTTGGGTGGGGCTTTTCCCTTTGTTTTTTTCCCTGACCCCAGATACAGGGTAAAATGATATTGATGTGGAAACACTGGTATTACCCACTTTCAAAAAAAAATAGTAACTGAACCCTTAACAACAACAAAAAAAGAACAAGTGGATTGTCTCCATGGTATGTCATTCAACAGAAAATTCAAGCCATGAATTGCAGCAAAATGGCCAGAAAGTTTAATTTGAATGAGAACTTTCGTCCTTGAGCTTTAAAAATGTGATACTCTCAGGCTCTGTGCCATTGGCAGATGGGGTCCCTCAGCCAGACCTGAGGGAGAGGAGGGGGATGGACAACCAGAGCGCAAGCAGCTTCCATGATGGAGCCTGAACGTGATGAGATAGCTGAGAAAGAGGTATTGACAACCATGCAGGAAATAGGAGAGTCAGATGGTTTCACAAACGCAGCCTGAGGGGGTTATAAAGCATGAAAAAGAGTTCATCAGCAGCCAAAATAAGAAGAAAGCGTCTTGATTTTTTCAAAAAAGAAAAACTTACACTGCCGGGTCTCCCCCACAGATTCCTTTAGTACTCCGTTGCCAGAGGCGATGAGCCTGCTGCCCGCCACCCAGCCTCCCGGCCCGCGAGAGACAAACAGATGGACAGGGGTTCTGTCTAAGCAGTTTCAATTTATTGGGGAAATTCAATTTCTTATATAGGGTAAGGGATAGCCTCAGGCCGGGAATTTGGGGAATTCCAGGAGGGGAGGAAACTAGGAGCCAATTACTAGGAGAATGACTGCAGAAGCCACCTCCCATAGGCCAGGGGTAGGTGAGCGAGATGGCCCTGGTCAATCAGTATTTCCTTGCAGCTACGTGACTCCTGCCCTGGTTCACGCCCAGAGCTCTGTCCTTGGCCACCATCTTGCCCACCAGTGACCTGGACTGTTAGTCGCCATCTTAGTGACTTAGTGACCTTTTTGCCCCTGAGCCCCACACTTACACCAGTAAGAGAGTTTTGTTCAGAGGTGGAAATTATGAGCCTTGATGTCAGTCCCAAGGTTTTTGGATAACCTCCAAAATATCACAACTTCCCTTCATCACCCTTTATGTACCTGCCTTTAACTTTTCTTTTAAAAAGTTGTCTCCCTGGGAGGGAAAAAGTGGGTTCCCCCTTCTTGGGTCACTACTCCCGTGGGAGGGCATGAAAACTAGGATGGGGGCTGGGGTGGCTAGACAAAGAGGCACTCAACAACATGCGTGAGGGCTGGATGGTTGAGTTGGTTGGATGGAACTGAGCTTTAATACTCATTGACAAGTACAAGAGCCAAATGGGATGGGGGACAGACTGGTCTACTGCTACACATACTGGCAAATCAGGGTAGGGGGCAGGCCTGGTGGGGGTTATTGTGGGTCGCCCCGACTAGGCTGCAGCTCCCACTGGTTGATGTAAGGGCCGAGTATATGCTGGGCAGAACTAGACTAGACTGCAACACCCATTGGTTCCAGCGCAACTCGGGATTGAAAACAAAACCAACCCAGCAATTGAAACCACCAGCTGATCGGGGTGATGGACTGTGCCGGGCCCTGTGCTTGCTAGAACATACAAGAATCTGGTCTGGAAATATCTCAAAGTTTCTTTGGAGATCTCCCCAGTCGAACTGCTGGACTCAGAACTCTAACCAAGAAAAGACAGAAGACAGAACAGGTCAATCATTCATCTCAGCTATATGTTGGCAGCGAAATATGGGGCAAACGGAGACTTTATGATGGACCACATCAATCAGTGGATGACCTCATCGAGCGAAACTGGCAGCGATTCATAACTGGAGAACTATTAAAACCACTTGAGCAAATATCTCAGAGCATGCCCCACATCCGGGACTTGGGGTGGGCAGGAAACCGGGTGGGGCTTCCCCCTCAATATCCCCCTTTACCTCAGATACATGATGGAAACAATATGGACATAATAGTATTACCCACTTCCCTATACCCCCTGAACCTTTTTTTTAACCGTAATTAACTATGTAAAGATTGTCAACAATACAATAAAATAAATTTTAAAAAAAGTTGTCTCTATTTTCACTTCTTGCAATGAAGAATTTAGTGCTCATTATTATCTTCTCGTTCAAATGAAATTCACTTCATTTTAAGGAACATTGTTTACTAGTCCTAATTTTCTAGGATTTGTTGATACGTTCATTTCACTTTTATTTATACTCTTTATATTTCAATATCAAAAACTCTTACTCTTTATTTATTCAAGATACACATACACACAGCGAGAGAAAGAGAAAGAGAGAGAGTGCTCCCACCCATTGGTTCACTCCCCAAATGCCCACAGCACATAGAGCTTGGCTAAATGGAAGTCAGAACCAAGCAATCAGTCCAATTCTCCCAGGAGTCCAACCACTGCCTTTCAAGGCCTGAATTACCAAGAAACTGGAGTTAGGAGCCAAAGTTGTATATCAAATCCAGATATCTCAATTGGGATATGGATGTTTGTATAAATACAAATATCTAGGCTCGATACCTGTTTTCCTTAAGTTTTAAAAATTAGTTTAGTCTCATATTTGTTTTCTCATCTCAATTTTAGGTTTATTTAGGCCAATTTTTGGAATCTCACCATCTACCCTCACCATCTAGAAAGATCTCTCTCTGAGTCTCTCCTCTCTTGGTATCTGCCTTTCGAATAAAATAAAATCAATCTTTAAAAGAACTGTGCTCTTAATTGTCTGAACTATGCTTTGTATGCCCCAAATTATTTTCTGATATTTCCTGTAACTATTCTTGGCAAGCAGCCTGCACAATAACTTGTTCACCCACAGTTGATTTTTTACTGTCTCTCTTCTTCCTTTCTTTGGAAAACAGAGCCCCTTTAATAAAGTGATCGTCTCAGAGGAAACTTAAATCCCACTGCCTCCCCAATGCTGCACTTAATGCTGTGTGTTTAACAACACCTGGGAGATTAAACTTAAATCCTGGGAAATCTTTAAGCAACAACACAGGGGCTTATGGGAAACTTTCCCTCCCCTGATATCTCAGGGATGAGAGAAGAGCAGGAGTGATGGTCTGCCTGGAAGAGGGTGGAGGCTCTGGGGCTGAAACACTATGGAGTGATGACCTATAGCCTCTGCCTCCACAGCCTACTAGAGGAACCAGCATCAACAGTCTCCAAAGGGCTGGAATTTCTGGAATGCAGTGAATATAGGCACAGAAAGATGCAAATGGTCTTTGTAGTCATCTATTCTCAACCTTGCCTACAATTAGGAGCTGATGGATACCATTCCAAAGAGCCCGTCTGTGCTGCTTTTAAAGATCCTTTCCTTTTAGGACATTTACCAGTACCAGTGCCATGACCAGTTGCAGAGTTTAATAAGCTCTCTGGCTCCTACATTGTCACTCAGCCAAGATTTCTTTGGCGGAAATGAAAAATCCACTGCAGTTTCGCTCTCACTTCATTGTTGGGGCAAACAGCTGGACATGCTTTAGGAAAGAATTTTCATACACTACTTTCTTTTGATAAAATATGTATAAATTTTAAAACCGGTAATCCCCAAAACAATCCCAGGAAACATCGTTATAATCACCCCCTTAGAATACACCTCACAGAATCAAAGTGCATTCTTCATCTGACATTGACTGGGCAATAACTGCACCAACACAGTGCTGGAAATCATAATAAAATTTTTATTAATGCATGTAAGATGACCAGGCTTTTGATAAGGCTTTAAAAAAACTCTTAAATCTTCCTACAAGTAGGCCACTGACTCTTTGTGAGGATTCTTGGACTACAAAGCAAATATTAAAGAAAAAAATAAAAGGAAAGTCATCTTGTGGAGTTGTACCTTTCAGCAAAAGGGTAGTTGGGTCCTGACGACGGTGATTAATGATGCCAAATAAAGAGAATGTTTATGATACAAATAATAAAGATTCATTTTCTACAGTCTTCCAGACCAGAAAAACTACCTCGTGGTGTGTGTGTGTGTGTGTCTGTGTGTGTGTATTCAGGATTTGCTCTTGAAAGAAAGCTTAAGTACATAAACAAGTCACAAACAAAATAAACATTTTACCTTCAAAAATCCATCTCATGTTTTGCCACATAAAATTCCAAGTCTTAAGAAAAGGCCCTTTTGAACTGTGAACACAAGAAGAAAGCTGAACTGGGAAGAATTAGGTGGGTGGTGGGGCTGGCAAACCTGTGCCTTCCACCCACATGCAAAGTGAAGCAGTGCCCTCGCACTTCTCTTCAGGATTCTGAGCGCTTCATTTCCCCCATGTTTTCTGCTCCACGCCAGGCTGGAGTTATGAAGTGTTAGGTCTCCCACTCTTCTCGAATGAGTGAAAAGCAACCTCTTTACTGGTTTATTCGGAATTAACAACTAAGGAAAGTTGAGTAGTTGAAATCAATTAAAGAAAATTGTTGGCCCGGAGTGATAGCGTAGTGGTTAGAAACCTCACCTTGCGTGCAACAAGATCCCATGTGGGCGCTGGTCCCAGCAACTCCGCTTCCCATCCAGCTCCCTGCCTGTGACCTGGGAAAGCCAGTCGAGGACGGCCCAAAGCCTCCTTGGGACCCTGCTCCTGTGTGGGAGACCTGGAGGAGTTCCTGGCTCCTGACTGCGGATCAGCACAGCACTAGCCATTGCGGTCGCTTGGGGAGTAAATCATCGGACGGAAGATCTTTCTCTCTGTCTCTCCTCCTCTCTGTGTATCTGCCTTTCCAATAAAAATAAATAAATCTTTTTTAAAAAACGTTTCCACATTTTAAGAAGCTGATATAATGAGTTATTTCAACTTGTTTCGCTTTAGTTTGTAAGAATTCTATTTCCCCCTGCCACCTGCTCTCTAAAACCCACGAGTAAGATAAAAGCAGGCAGCCCCAATGTTGAAGGGCCTCTGGTTAACCCAAAAGTGCCCCATTTGATCTCAAAAAAAGAACCTTGATAGAATCTGACCACAGTGCTAACCTAATACAAATTGATTATCTCCCTACTAACTCTTGGATTTTAAATGAGCAGGTGGTTTTCAAAGTAATTTGCATATTGCTCATCATAGAGGTGAGAGTCTGTCTGCTTATAAGCAATTTCCTCCCTGGGGCTCATTGCAAAGTTGTGTCCTTGTCTCATCCCATGAGAGTGTGTCTGGATCTCCTCCACTCATTCTGTGTGTCTAATCTTGGGAGGAACACAAAGATAAACAACACAAGTATCTGTCCTCAGGCCAGTCACCTTCTAATTTGAAATGCCAGGGCGACTGAGAGGCTGCCTGGTTTATAAATGGAGAACCAGAGCTTGGAAACAGCACTGATTCAGTTTCTTCGAAAGGAACATCGTCTGTCCATCATCTTAAGCCCAGATTTCAAGCAACTTAGACAGCAGTGTTTCTATGTGTGTCCAGTCCTTCACCCACACAAAGCTATTGTCAAGTCCTAGACATCTAAAGGTTGTAGAGGAACACAGCAAGGAGATTGCACTGTTTTCTGAGGGCTTCAGGCTTCCAGATAACAGTGACCCGACCACAATCAGTGAGGTTTGTTTTCCTAAAGTATTCACCCCACATCTCGTTCCTGGGTTATCATTCTAGATCATGTGATTGTTTCAGGACCAAAATCTGCTCAGAGCAAAATGTACAACCTTGTTAAGAATAACAAGATTATCATCCACCTGAAGCTATGAGATGGTTCTAGTCTTCGGTTTCTCTCGGAAATCCACTTTCTTGCTAACATACATACAACCAACACACTTTGCACTTTTGCATTTCTGGATAACTATTGAGATGGTATTATTTCTCCTTACTTGTTTTTCAAATGGGAATAATTAAATATAAGATACTGTAACAGAATGAAAGCTCACCGTGCCATCACCTGCGACTGTTGAGAGAAAAGACAATTATTTTAAACCTATGTTTTATCTTAGGTAGGTGGTATTGGTTGTCAGAAAAAGTCCCTGCAAGATATTTATTTCAAACCTACAACTACTATATTTGGTTGCTCTTTCACAGCCCTAAACAGGTTCATGAATAATAATCTCCAGCGACAAGTAGCCTATTCATTTACTTTGGTGCACAATTCATCACAGTTTATCTTAGAGTTTATGACACACGAGAATACAGGATTGCAAAAAGTTGAGCAAGCAGTTAAATCAATTTCAACATTCTTTCAGACTAATAATATTGTTTGGTGCAAAATTTTTAAGCTCTCAATCATTCATTTGTTTTGACATGAGAACATCTTAATTAAAACCTGGAACTATCTGTACTCTTACGACTCATTTCAAAACAGAGCCCTTCTCTCTAGTCATGCTTTCTTGCTTATCTTTCACAAAGGAAGACAACCTAGGCCGCTGCTTAATTAGGGAAAAAAAGACAGATATAACTATTTGTCTGGCATTGCACACCCATTGTGCTGCAGATACTTTTGAGGGAGTATAAGTATCAAATTCTCACCTTAAAGGAATGATAGTTGGAAGGATTTTCTAGAAGAGAAAATCTATATAGCTCTCCCAGATCTGATTCTACTACTGGGTTAATCTGTGTCACAGAGAACTGGATGCTTGGCACAGCATTTTTTCAACTGACTGTGGCAAAATGTTCTTACTGACATTACATTTTGGCAGCAAGTAATGCTACATTTTCAGGGGCTGAATATAAGCTAATATAGATACCTGAGTAAAGACTTGAAAAATACTTAGGTAATAAATCTCTTGGTCTTGACAACTGATTGAAAAAAAAACAGAAAAGAAGATAAGATTTATTTCTTACTTGGATAATTTGGCAGACGACAGTGCATTTACCACAGAAGGATTAGGATTCAGATATAAATACACAAAGATTCTATTCATGAATATGTACAGAGCACATTTGAATAAGTGTGTCTAAGATCAGAAATAAAAATTGATACTAGAGCCAAGGTCCATCAAGAAAACATTGGGCAATGTCAAAGGGTTAAAAAACCAGCATAGGTGCCAGTGTTGTGGTGCAACAGATTGCACTGCCAGCTGAGACACTGGCATCCTACAAGAATGCAGTTTCAAGTCCCAGCTCCTCCACTTCTGATCCCTCTTCCTGCCAATACACCTGAGAAACCAGCAAAGATGTCCCAAGTACTTGGGCCCCTGCAATGCTGTGGGACACCTGGAAGGAATTGTGGGCTTCTGGCTTCTACTTGGCCCAGCCCTGGCCATCACAGCCATTTGAAGAGTATAAACCAATAAATGGAAGATATCTTTCTCTGTCTCTCTTCATCACTTTGCCTTTCAAATAAATAAAAACATGTCATTCACCAAAAAAAGAGAAAAGAAGAAGAAAAAAAAAGTTTTATACCTAATGGCATGAACTTAATAATGTGGCCATTAAAACAGGAAATATGAAAGCCCAGAAATTTAACTGGGTTTAGAAGTAAACAAAAGGGCCTGGCGGTGTGGCCTAGCGGCTAAAGTCCTCGCCTTGAAAGCCCCGGGATCCCATATGGGCGCCGGTTCTAATCCCGGCAGCTCCACTTCCTATCCAGCTCCCTGCTTGTGGCCTGGGAAAGCAGTCAAGGACGGCCCAAAGCACTGGGACACTGCACCCACGTGGGAGACCTGGAAGAGGTTCCTGGTTCCCGGCTTTGGATTGGCGCGCATCGGCCCGTTGTGGCTCACTTGGGGAGTGAATCATCAGACGGAAGATTGTTCTCTCTGTCTCTCCTCCTCTCTATATATCTGACTTTGTAATAAAAATAAATCTTAAAAAAAAAAAGAAGTAAACAAAAGATTTCTGCCTTACAGATCAGCTATCAAACACAGGCATTTTTAGACATTTTTGTTGACTTAAGTCCCTATAAAATATTTCAATGAAATTTGGATTGCATGATCAAAAGGAAAACTGTGATTTCAGGGCAGTCACCTGCTATTCAATGAAAAAGCATCCACTCAAATATATAACAAATTATTGACACGAATCTTTTTATATAAGTAAGAGGAGATATTCATTTTCTTATACACTTCTATCATATTTGGAGGTTTTCTCACGATCAAACAATTTTTAACAAAAGAAAATTAAAGATTAAAAGGAGACCAAGTGGACACCTGTATCTTTCTAATACACTGTTGCCCTTTCTCAGCCTCCTTCTTCAGGCTCACCACCATTTTACAGAAAGCTGTTTTCCTTTTACCTGTCTATGTCTATTGGACATAGTAAATGCCAAAGGACTAAGGGTTCCAAGGGAACATGGTGCTCTGCCATGGTGGAAACTAGAACACAGGCTGTTCTGGGCAGGCTTGCTGCTTCTCTACAGGGAGCTACTGACCAGAAATGGAAAGCGGACTCCCTGTGAATATACTTGCTGGCACCCACAAGCAACCCTGGCTCGCTGAGGCCTGCAGCCAGGCAGAAAGGAAGCTTGGAGTCAATTTCAGCAGCGCTGTCTTCTGTCACACAAGCAGTCTCTCCAGAGGCCATGACTTCTCGCCACACTCTATCTTGCAGTTCTACAGAGACCACATCTGGAACCAAAAGCATCCAGAGAGATCTGGATCCTGGGGGAAACTTCCCCTTGCCCTGCGTGGGTTGTTAGTTTTTCGTGTGCAGAGAGAAACTGGCTCCCTGTTTCTTGCACTGATGAAATTAATGGTTTCCTAGGGCGCCCAGGTTCACAGGCATCTGCTCCACTGGCAGTCATCCCACATGGATGGTGCTGTGCCGTGTTCACATGGGGATGAGCATGGCTAGCAAGCAGAGAAAGGTTTTAAGAGTCAGCCTCGAGTCTGTAGTGATGCCGTATTTGCCGGAAGACCTCCTGGTAGCTAGCAAGGCCAAATGAGGAATGCATGCTGTTCTAAGGGCAGCATCTCTGCTGACAATTGACATAATAGCATCAAGGACAGTATCATTCTCTACCTGTTTTTCTAATCAGTCACCAGATATGGAATTGTGGGTCCAGAGGAGGAAAAATCTGGCTATTAGGACTTTCTCTGGGTGACCAAACATAGGATAGAAATTGCAGCATCATTTCAGGAGGAACCTTCTCTGAAATGCAAAGGGACAGTTTGTGAAGCTGTCATCAGAGCTTGAGCCAGGCCTCTGATGATACTCTGTGGTTGTGAAGTGCACCTTCTCACAGAGTTTTCTTTTTTAATGAAAGATGAGTTTATTTATTTGAATGTCATAGTTGCATTTATATTAATTTTAATTTTAATTTTTTTATTTTTGATGATGACTACATGGTTGATCAGGGTGAGAAAGATCAAGGGTTAGGGCAAAGTAGGTGAAATCATTGTTTCCGAACTTTCTCTTTCTTCTTGTCTCTGGGAAAAGGGGAGAGACAAAGGGAGAAGCCACATCCAGCCTCCCGTGTGTTCCAGTACCCAGGGATGGGGAACAGCCATCTGATATCAACCCAGGGTCCCAATGTAGTGCATGTTTCGAGGGTTCTGCCCATGTAGTTTGGATAGTCTGAAATGCTGTCGATTTCACCGATTCAAGGGTGAGGCAACCCTCTCAACGTGTGTTGGCTGACAGTGTCGACCTCAATTCTCCGTTCACCCAAATCTTTCTGTCATCGTTTGGCTGGGGTAGTTGTCCAAACTGTTCAGTTCTCCTTGCCCTTGCTATGATACCCAATGAACTGTCATATTCCTATGTGCATCAGAGACTGTATCCACTGCACCGCCTTTTTCGCTCATAGGTGGGCCCAAGTACCTGGACCAGGCCAACCAAGCCCTGCCAGATCCCCTGCCCCAGGGGTTCACAAACCCAGCACCCACCTCACAGGAGGGCCCAATGACCTGGGCCAGGCAACCTGAGCCCTGCCAGATCCCCCGCTCCTGGGGCTCATTATCCAAACTCCTACTGACACCAGGTTGGCATGGCTCACCTCTCCTCAGCATCCATTATTGTGTTGTAAAGTCTGGTTCAGTCCAGCCTGTCCCAATTTCCTCTGGTGGATGCTGCAACCTAGCCTGGCCCAGCCAGATCCTTGTCCTAGCCCGTGAATTGGCTGGTGTTGTGACCTGACCTGGCCCCTCCTGAATCCTGTCTTGGTTCTCAGGTCTGCAAGTGGATATTAAGAACCGGCCCAGACTGGCTCACCCTCAGACTTGACCCACATGTATGCCAGCAGGTACTGTAACCTGGCATGATCTGGGCTGCTCCTTGCCTTGGTTCTTGTGCTAACCTGCAGGGATTGCGTCCCAACAAAGGATTTTCCTAAGTTCCTATATCAGGTCTCCTCCCAGTGGCATATCTCGTGCACACTAGTGGGTTGTTGGCCCAGGTTGACTTTGTCCACCTCTATTCCTAGCAGGAACAATGGCCTTGCTGTAGCGGTCCACACCTATTCTGGTTCTTACTGTTGGGTGTTGCAACCCAGCCACATGCAGACCCAGCTTTTGCATGGTTCAATGGAAGTAAAAAACTAGCCCAACCTGTTCTATACCCACCCTGGCTCTCATGAGTACCAGTGGGTGCAGGAGTGTAGCCCACTCTGGAGCTCCCCAGACCCAGTCCTCACCAGCGCCAAGGGAGGCTGTAGCATGTCCAGCCCAGACTCAGCTGGGGCATTCCCTTAGCTCCCCAGCCAAGCCTGCTCCCATCTATAGATCTTGGGTGTGCCAGCGGAGATTGCAGTTACACAGGGCTGAGCCCACATATCTCCCATAGATTCTGCTACCAGACCTGATTTTCTCAACATGCTAATTATTGTTATGGCCCATCCTAACATTCCCCCATTCCCTGTTTCAACTCTCATTGGTGGGTAGTGTGATCTTGCCCTGACAGGTGGTACCCAACCTAAGCTTTAGTGTGTGCCAGTGAGTGATGCTTGGTGATGGTTGATGTTAATTATCCCAGCTCAGGCATCCAACGTGTGCTGGTTCTTTGGCCTGATCCTTAAAGGCCCTCTTATTCTCCCCTCCAAGCCATTTGATCTCAGCCACTCACTTATCTATATGTGCAGTGGCCTTATTCATAGAAGTCCCTCAGCAGTAACTCCTCACCTTGGCATGGGCCTTCAGATCATCATTCACCCCCATCTGTGCAATCTTCCAGTTCCCCTACAAATACACACCCCTAATCCACCAGAGCACACCACCAGGCAACCCAAGGGAGGAGGTCCCTCAGCCCAGCTCAGCAGCTGGAGGCTGCCCAAGCAGCCCTCTCACAGAGTTCTTAGATAGGAGTACATTTATGTAATTGCATGAGGCCTACTTGTACTAAGAAGATTATTGCTGGCGTTGTGTTTTGATTTGCTAAATCTGTTAATATTCCCGGTAGATGAAGTTGGAAAAGGAGGGCAAGTAATCAAAGTTATGGATATTGAAAGCAAACATAGGCCAGTTGGCAGAGTAAGCATCTTCCACTTACCCATGTATGGAGTTGTTGGAGGACTACAATGGTTAAAGTGTGGTTTTTAATACCAATAGCATCTCTAACGCTTTTTTTTTTCCATTGTCTCTTTCTGTCTCTACACACACACACACACACACACACCTCTACTCAACTATTACCATACTGGCCACTGCAGCGCAACACACTGCCCAAACACCACAGCTACCTGGAAGGATCTCATTCTTTCTTGGCATTTGTTTATGTGATAAAAAGGGAAAACAATGTTGGCTCCAATTTGCAGCCAGTACAACCTGAGTTTGAAATTTAGATTTGCCACTTAATGAAGTGTAAATCCTTGAGTAAATGTCTACAATGTTTATTAAATGACAAGTCTATGTTCTCATCTTTAAGGCATGACTCACATTTCTGTTTCATAGAGTTCTTGGAGAATTAAATATGGGTAAATATACTAAATAACCTGCACAATAGCTAGCACTGTTACTGTAACTGCCCTTAATATTATTCAAGACTTTGTCAAAGGATAAGGTCTATACCTGCTTAGGCTTGAATCCTTGCTCTCTAATTCTTATAAACTGTGTGTTGTTGGGCATGTTATTTTGTATATCTGGGCTTCAGTTTACTCATTATAGAATAGGAGTGTGTACCAAGACTGCCAATTAGGAAGTAGCAATGTAGGCACTGGTCATTTTTTTATGAAGTTCCATAATTTAGAAGATTTTGCTTATTTGTGTATTTATTTTAAATGCAGAACAACAAAGAGAGAAAGAGATCTTCCATCTGCCAGTTCTCGCCCCAAATGTCCACAACATCCAAGACTGGGATAGGCCAAAGCCAGGAGCCAGGAACTCCAGCCAGGTCACCGACTGAATTGCAGGAGCTCAAGCACTTGGGCCATTAATGCTACCTTCCCAGGTGCATTAGCAGAATGCTAGATTGGAAACCGAGCAATCAGGACTTGGGCTAGAACTCCAATATGGAATGCAAGCATCCCACGTGGCAAATTGACTTGCTGTGACACACCAGCCCCAGCATTTTTGCTGTCTGCATGAAGTGGTCTCAGTTGACCCCTGACCAGTCTAGTGAAATCTGCATTTCTGAAGCTCGTTACCAGCTCCACAAATATTTGATTCTTAGAACATGTTTTCCCAAGTATGCTCAGCACCTAGAAGGAACCCACTGAGAGTCCGATGAAGATAATGAAGCAAGCATGTAAGAGCCAAAATGGGGCCAGCACAAGGCTGGATGCAACTAATTATGGTGCTGTATGGACAGACAAATGGCAGAGCAGATTACATTGAACGACCAGGCGAACTGTTTGCCAGGCACTGTGTAAGTATCATCCATACTATCCTCCACTTAGTGCCCTTATCAAGCCTGTGAATTGGGTGGTATCTTTCCCTAGTTACAGATGAGGAAACTAAAGCTTGTTGAGATTATATTATGTGCCTTAATGTGCATAGCCTGCAGGTATTTCAACACTCATCTTCAGAAAGCCTATGCTGCAACCAGTGCTCTGGACATCCTTACTGTGTTGCTGAGCACAAGTTACTGAAGAGAGTTGAGTCTTTGTCTTCTCAGTTGTGAAGCAAGAATGACAAGCATAACCCTTAGATCTACAGGGAGGGGCCCAACACAATCGTTCAATGGCTAAATCCCCACCTTGCATGCACTGGGATCCCATTTGGGCTGCTCTGCTTCCCATCCAGCTCCCTGCTTGTGGCCTGGGAAAGCAGCAAAGGATGGGCGCAAACCCTTGGGTTGCTGTACTCACGTGGGAGACCCAGAAGAAGCTCTTGGCTCCTGGCTTCAGATCAGCTCAGCTCCAGCCATTGTGACTACCTGGGAAGTGAAACAACAGATGGAAGATCTTTCTCTCTGTATTTGCTTCTCTCAGTAAATCTGCCTTCCCAACAAAAGTAAACAAATATTGAAGAAGAAAAACAACAACAACTGCACAGAGGGCCAACTGAGGTGATTCATGTGAAGTGTAGTATTTAGTGTACTAAGTACACTAAGTGTGCGAAGTACTAAGTACTTCGCCAGTACTTAGTGTGCACTCACATATACTCAGCAAGTATAAGGTGTGAATTGTAATATTGGAAATCCTGGTTGATCTGCCTACACTCTAGCACTGTGACACTAATTGAACATTGACCTAACAAACACATGCAGAAACACAAACTAACTCTCAGACTGATAAAAACAACCGTAAATTTGGTGGGATTTCTTTGTCATTTCTTACAGGATATTCTAGTCCCAACTACAGTGTTTATCAACACACTTCTGTCTGAGAAGCCCGGGCCAAAACTGCAGGAGGAGTTTTCCCTGAGATAAGTTCAAAGCCTCTGGTGGTGGGGACTTTGCTCAGGACCTTCTGTGGTGAGGATCAGTCACCTCTTTCCCCAGGTATGCAGTCTGATTCTCACAGATCCCATTAACCTCAGGTTTCATGCATGATACTGCAATGTCTTCAAAACAGAACAGAGTCACTCTGTGTGAAATATCATTTACCTGTCCGTTCCTGGGTAGCAGCCCAGGCTCTGGCTTAGAGTTTGCCTCTGCAAGCTTATTGGTTGTTAGCCAACTCCTTTCTAACTTGTGTTTTAAAGCTGGGAACATGAGTCAATAATTACTCATAGAAGGTAGACTAGAGAGCAAAATGAAATGACATTATGAAAACACCTGGTTCTCAGCAGGCATTCAGTATTTTATTTGCAAACAGGTTCAATGATGTATTAGTAAGTTACACTGCAAGAATTTTACAAGCAAAACTCATTTGGTCTTCATGATGGCCCTATTGCAGTAGAGATTATTTTTTAGCCCCATTTTACAGATAGGGGTGCTGTGGTAGAGACAAACTAAATAACTTTCCAAAGGTAACAATAGCTAGCAAGACTCCCAGCAGGAACTAGAATGAAGGCAGATTTCACACTTTGGTTAGTCTGTTAAGTATTCTTTCTTTCTTCTCCTTTATTGTCTCTTGGTTCTCAGGGACTACTTATGTGATCCAAACCGCCTCTCCAAAGTGATCTGTTGGAAGCCCACATTGATTATTCTACCTGGTGACAGAAGGGAAGTTGTAGAGAATGTGATGTTAACATTTCTAACAGAGCCCTTCATGGTGCAGCCCCTGCCCAACTCTCCAACCTTTGTGATCAATCCCACATCCATTTGTTCTAAACAAATTCCCTCTTCCCCCATTCCCATTGGCTCTTGTGTCTTCTAACTTGTCCAGGTACCTCATTTGTCCCTTTCCTGAGCACATCTTCCTCCATCCTTAGAGTTTAGAAGCATCCTTGCCATGATTCCACAGTATCCAGGCAATATTTCCTATCAAAGCTCTTATCACTCTGGACCATAACCATCGATATTGTGGCTTGTACTTGACTATGAGTGTTATGAAGACAGGGACTGTATCTTATTTGCTGCTGTATCTCCAGTGCCTGGCATTCATCTGTCATAAAGGAGGCATTCAATATCTGTTTTTTGCATGCATGAACAAAGATTTGAGTGACTTGGATCCTCTTTCTATCCTCCTACTTCTGTGTCTCTTAGGTTTGTCCATAGACCTACATTTTCTGAACAACAATCCCCAAAAAGGCAGTTGCAGTTATCAAAACCAGACTTCAAATATCTGAAGAGAATATAGCGTGGAAGTGGAGTACTTCTGGTTAACAGTTCCTCACATTCTCTGAGACTGCTAAGAATGTTCATTAAAACCACATGAACCTGAGCATTTTGGTTGCTCTAAACAGAACTATTTACCAAATTTAATGGGTTACATTGCTTATGGTTGATATTTTTCCAAAGGGAAACAACATTGTCTGCCAGAGAATTTAATTCCAGTTTTCTTGAAAATATATAAAGATCCACCTATCTTCAATTATGTTGGGAATACCAAATAAAACAGGGTTGGTCCTAAAGCAACTGGATGTGGTGTTTTAAGTTATACTTCTTTGCAAACGTGCTAGTTAGTAAAACCCCACAGCACACATAAGTAGAAAAGGAACAGTCACAATTTCCCAAATAGAACCCCCAAAGCGAATCCTGATCATTGTTATTTGAATACAGGCAAAAAGATCTGAAGAACACAAAAATGAAAAATTATGCTTATACATATAATGCAATGGCATGTCTACTTTCAGACTCTCTCTGACTTTTCTAAGAAAAAATATTTTTTCCAAATTATCCTTTTCAACAATCACAATATTCAGGAAATCTTTCTTTGCTTACATGGATATTAGCAGGCCAATATAATGCCTAAAGGCATATTAAAGCTACTTTTGATAATTTGACCAAATGTAAATCAGAACCGGAAGAACATCTCTTTCAAGTTTCAAGGAACCAAATATGACAGTTATCTTTACCTAAAAAATCTGACATCACCAAGATCAATGTAGTTTTAGACTTTAAAATACAAGCTCAATGGCACAAAACATAGATGCATGAGCCTCTGTGTTTAAGGATGTAAATTTCTTTTAAAAAAAAAAAACATTTTTATTAGAAACAGGGAGATGTTCTATCCACTGGTTTACTCCCCAAATGCCACAACAACAGACAAGGCTGAGTCAGGATAAAGCCAGGATCCAGGAACTCCATCATGATTTCCCATAAAAATATCAGGGACCCAAGTGCTTGAGTTACCATGCTGCCTCCAGGGGAGCCTACTATCAGGGAACTGGAACCAGGAGCAGAGCCTGAATGAAACCTAGGCCCTCCGAGCAAATATCTCAATAGTATCTTTGTCTGTCCAGGGAAATTTTTGTTGAGACTATTCGAATGGTTTCTTTAAGCAATAAGCCACAGTACCAAAAAAGGGGAGAGAGGGAGAGAAAGCTTATTTAAATGGCTATTTAAGATGAAGTCATTTTCTCCAACACTAGCTTCCAAGGCAATGTTCTAATTAACAAATGGTGGGATGTAGTTTGGTAATTGGCTGTCACATTCAATTTTCATTTAAAAAAAATACAGCCCAGATGTTTCCACTATATATTTAACTCTGTGTTGGAAAATTTAAAAAGAGATCTTGCCCCAACACTGACAGAATAGTGATGAGAACCAAGCACTATCTTCTTCTATTGTCCACCAAAATTAAATACAAGGCCACCTTTTTGGATCCTTCAGGGGACTGGACTCTGGGCTTGCTCTTCAGCACGTGGAAAGCATTGTTATTCCCCAGTCTCAGATCGGGGAAAGAGCATCTTCCTCAAGGGACGTTCTCCAAGAGCAGCTTTTTCAGTTATCTACAACACTTCTGCAGGGCTCACACTTCAAAATAAAATACCCAATGAAATAGCACAGATACAGGAAACAGGAGAAATCAGAGGAGTTAACAGAAAAAGAGAGAAGAATTAGTCAGACTGGTAACTCCATGTGCATTTTATTCAGTTACATTAATAAATAATTTAACATAATGTATGTGCATTTAAAAGGCTATGCAATAGAAGCTCCAAAGTAAGCATGACTTTCACAAACCTGATATAATACCTATCTAAAAACAATTCATATTTATTAGTGGAATAAATCCCTAAAATTCCTTTCTAAAGGCTTATCAAACCAAATTGGGTCCCAGCCCAACAAATCGAATTAGAAATCCATGTAAGGGTGCTAACTGAGTTATTAAGTGATCTGCATGGATATTTCCATTCGGCGGGGAACCCTTCTAGGTGGACATTTAGTCAAATGCTGCCCTCTAGTGATTATACTCTTGAGGAGAGCTACGATCACAAAACATTCAGGAGCTTCAAGGAAAAGATACCTGCATACAAGCATCAAACAGAATATTGAACTAGAAACAAGTTATTCTAAACTAAAATATCCATTTCATTTTTATTTTATGATAACTCCTATATCTCCTTTCTAAAATTATGTCGTAACCAGTAAAATATTAAAATTACAACAGTAGAGCACATTTATTTTAATTACACAGAACTTTTTTAGGCCCTTGGACTATAATATTTAATATTGATATTAAATTTGGACATTTATTTCTTTCAGTTTGTGATGCAGATAAAGACTTAGTTTTCCACTATCACCTAGAAAACATGGAAGAAGTAGTAGATGTTCCATAGAACATTTGAATTAATAAGCAGGGGTTTACTTCTAGATTTTTATTTTGCTGTAGAAGGCAAGAATTAGATGTTTTTAAATAATCCATGAGTGTGGCTATATCCTTGGGTAGAGAATACTCATATGGTCACTTTTAATTTAGCAGAGGGGGAAAAGAAAGATCTCTACTTTCAAACTTCTTCGCAGAATTTTAGTACATTCTATTCATTTAGCAGGAAGAATCTTCTAGCATTTTAGATTGTTTGTGAAACTTTGAAACCAAGACAGCACAAATTTTCTTTCTATATCACAATCTTCTTACAAGAGCTTCCTTCATACATTCACTCACCTTTTCTGTCTTCTAACAAGCCTTTGTGGTCATCTACTTGAAACCCACAATATCACTTATTGGGTATAATGAAAATGATGGGCCTAGTTCCAACATAAATGCATTCTACCAGCAGGTAAGGGAAATAGGTGTTCAGTCAAGGGATTATAAAATGTAAATGTTTACAAAGGGGATAGACCTGGGCTGTCTGGGAGACCGAAGGAGGAACATCTTATCTAACACTAGGGAAGCAGGAGGGTGCAGTTCCCCAAAGAATTTAAGATTTGTGCTTACGTGGCATTCTATAACCTTTGGAAGCCTGCATAGCAGGTGCATGAGAGATGGACCAGTCACTTCAACCAGGACCGTGATGCTGGGAGAGTCACATGTTTCTCATAGTAGCTTATTGCCACAACAGTTCTGCACACAGTCTCAGCCACACTGATATTTTAATTATATCTCTTCATAAAGTGAACTACTCCCATTTTAAATATATTTACTTAACCAGAAAATTTTTTTCTCCTCTCTTAAATTTAAACCCATTTACAGAAAATTATGTTTCCTCTTTCCCAGAAAAATAAGAAAACTGAAAATATTTTGTAATTTTGTGGTCCTCCTGTACTTTGGTACATCTATAGCAGCCTATGTGATCTTATACCAGTCAACATTGATGCTCTAAGATCCTTCAACCTCAAATATCCTCTAAGTGTGTGAGCATCATGACAAATAAAAATAACTCTTCATTTTAAATATTGTATTCCCTGCTGTGAACCTTTGCCATGGTTGTCACAGTGTATGTAGCAGAATACTTCTTACTTGAAGAATTCAGTTGTAAAACATCTAAAGTGCTGGTTTTAGATTTTTTTTTTAAGCAGCCTTATATCAAGAACACATCTCTGTAAGAAGAATGTTGTTTGGGAAAATAGCTAAATGATAGAATCCTTGAGTCCCTTCATGAGTGTCTCTGAACTTAAACATGCAGGTAGGAAATTTTATCAGGATATTTGTATTTGCCTTTTAACATGTGCTTCATAAGCTGCTGAAGTTGATAAATGCCTTGATATTATTTCAAATGCATAATACTAAATAGAGCTACCAAAAATATCAAGGAGAGAAGTATACAGTAGCTTCCATCCAAATTATGTATTAGTAGGTTCACTTACAGCTTCTAAAGAGAGTGTAACAAATGCGAGCCAGTCCCTTACCCTCTCTGTGCTTGAGTCCTGGCTCACATGTGACTGTGATACTTTACCCTCAGCAAAGAGGTAAAGAAATAAAATGCAAGATTAGAGGGAACTTTAATCATATAATAATTGCAAGGGACTGTTAAAGGACTATAAAGCAGGAAATAGGAAAAGACTAGCAAATATGAGTGTAACAAAGAATCATCCAATAGTTCTAAATATTGACCATAAGACTATATTCCTCTTATTCTTTCTCTCTCTTTTTGAAAGGTTTGTTTTTTGTTTGTTTTGTTTTGTTTTGTTTTAATTTCTCTCTCTGTGTAGAGAGAAGGAGAAGCAGAGAGATCTTTCATTTGCTGGTTCACTTCCCAAATGGCTGCAATGGCCAGAGCCGAGCTGAGACTGTACTCCTAGACCATATGGAGCGAATTGCATGGGAAGTAGAGTAGCTGGGACATGAACTGGTGCACATATGGGATGCTGGTGCCACAAGGTGAATGATTAGACTGTTGAACCACCACACTGACCCCCGCCCCTGCCTTTTCTCTTTTGAAATTAAATCTTTTAAATTTATTTCAAAAACTGTTTTCATTTGGCCTGGTGCAGTAGCCTAGTGGTTAAAGTCCTTGCCTTGAATGCGCCAGGATCCCATATGGGTGCCGGTTCTAATCCTGACAGCTCCACTTCCCATCCAGCTCCCTGCTTGTGGCCTGGGAAAGCAGTTGAGGACAGTCCAAAGCTTTGGGACCCTGCACCCCCGTAAAGAGCTCCTAGCTTCTGGCTTCAGATTGGCACAACTCCAGCCGTTGAGTTCACTTGGGAAGTGAATCATCGGATGGAAGATCTTCCTCTCTGTCTCTCCTCTCTCTCTCTCTCTCTCTCTCTCTCTCTCTAAATATATATATATACCTGACCTTGTGATAAAAATCATTTTTAAAAAAACTGTTTTCACTTAACATAACAAAATTAAGATAAACAGAAAATATAAAATGCCTTGTTAAAAGGTTAAAATAGAATGGATGCCCTGGCTCATAGAACATTCTTTGTTTTGTGATACTTGTCTGTTCATCAATTCACAAAATCAACTGACTATGGTGTCAGCTTATGTTTGATGGGGGAGACAAGTATCTGCATGATAAATTCTGGGGTGTAAGTGCAGAGTCACATTCCATTAAAAGAAAATCCATTGAGAGAATCATTTCAGTTTCAGAAGCTTTCCACACGACACTAAAGATTGTTTCCATGGTCTCTAGATTCAAATGTTCAAATCAAACCAGGACTTTTACAATGGTTTTTAAAAGGAGGAAGTGAACCAAATTTTCACCTAGGGTTCATGTTCATGTTGGTCCAAGGTGTTTTTTCTCAAGAATCCTGTCCAAACATTTAAAACCTGACTGGAAACCCTCTGGATCTGTGAGCCCATAGAATCAAACTGGATAACACAGGATTTGATGTGTTCAGTAAGAGTAATTGAAGATATTCAAAAAGCTGTTCCCAAAAACTGAGAAAGGAAGGGCTGGCATTGTGGGGCAGTGAGTTGAACTATTTCTTGCAATGCTGGTATCCCACATGAGTGTCTCAGCAGCTTCACTTCTTCCAGCTGCTTAATTATTAACGTACCTGGGAAAGCATAGGATGGCTTGATTACTTGATATGTTACCTCCTATTTGAGAGACCCAGATATAAATAAATAAACCTTTTTTAAAAATTAAAAATTAGTTGTTAAGTATATGTCCAAATACTCAATTCATAATAGGAGAAATGGGATGCACAATTACACTGAAGTATTTTCTTTGTACTATTATATTGACAAAGAACATGAAATTGGATGAGGGCATTTAATGCATGATTAGAGTTTAGGGAATAAGGTATTCTTATGCAACACCAGAAAAAGTATAAGCTGGTACAACCACTATGGAAGATAATTTGGCAATATCTAGAAATAATCCAATTTTCCCTTTTTCTTTGATCATTTCTGAAAGTTTATTTCTCACACATGTATGATACATCATATGCAAAGGCTATTTTTGATGCAAGGTTTTTAACTACAAAATATTAGAAATCCTTTAAGCACCCATCAATTAAAGACTAGCTACGTCAACTCTAGTGCAATTATAAAATGGAAGATAACCGCCATTTTAAAAAATGAGAAAGCTGTCATGCTTTGATATGGAAAATCTACAAAACCAGTGAGTCAGAGAAAGAACCAGAATGCATTACAGTGTGTGGAGAACACTGTCACTTACAGAAAAGGGGGGACAGTACGCTTGTGAGACAATCCTCACGGTAGATAAGAAATGTGTAACATCCGTGATCCTGAAAAGCAGAACAGCACCAGGCACCAGGAGGAAAGCCCTGAAAGGTGAATTCTTACTTTTTGTTCCAAACTTTGAACTTTGTGAATATGCTGCTTGTTTTTGAAAAAAATTTGTTAAGTGACCAGACAATGTTATCAGTAATGGTGGGAGATTGTAGAAAGAAGTCCTAACTTTAAATGGATGGCTCTAGTAAATGTAAAACTCAAGCCCCCCAAAACACTATATATTCAAGGAGATAAAATCTACTGAATGTCATATAGCAGGTCATAATGTAGCAACATGGATCGAAATTGTAAGTTAGTATAAGGAAAACTGTTTACCTTAGTGCACAGTTACCATGAATTTGCATCTGATTGTTGGTTTATGTTTGACATTGGCCCACTGACAAGAAGGCAATTATGAGGTTAAGTGTTGCACAGGTAGACAGCGTAAGTGGGAAGCCTCAAACTAGATCAACATGTTCTTTAAGAAATTTATTTATTTTTAATTGAAAAGGTAGATTTACAGAGTGAAGGAGAGAAAAAAAGAGATAAAGATCTCCCACCTGCTGGTTCACGCCCCAAATGGCTGCAACAGCCAGAGCTGAGCCGATTCAAAGCCAGGAGCCAGGGAGCTCTTCCAGGCCTCCCATGCAAGTGAAGGGTTCCAAGGCTTTGGGCCATCCTCCATTGCTTTTCCAGACCATAAGCAGGAAGGAGGATAGGAAGTGGAGCAACTGAAACATGAACTAGTGCCTCTATGTGATGTCAGCACTTGCAGGTGGGTGATTAGCCAATTGAGCCATCATGCCAGCCCCAAACATATTTTTCAGAATTATATTTGACTACAGTGTTACACGGAGCGATCAACTGCTTTTGAAATACATCTATGTTATGCTGACATTTTGGCATTATTTTCAGTTTGTTCAGATGCACTGCCACCTATCAACATGTTATTGTCCAGGCTTAGAAATAGGGAAATTATGGAGATATGATGAAAAGTCTCTTCCCATGGTCTCTCCAAGAAGCTTGGTACAGAAATGGAATATTCTCCATGGGTTTATCAGCACTGACATAATAGAACGAGCATCCAGAGAAAAAGAGAAAAATGCTACCAATTGACCCTGGAGTCAAAGAATTCACTATGTATTTATATAAGAAAAAGTGAGAAGAAAGAGGAAAAATTTCAGTTCCTAATCAGTGATCCTTTTTCTGAAAAAAGCATACTAGATAGAAATACCAGGACAATTTCCCACTCAGGCTTTCCCTTTAACATCATGAAAAGACATTTTAGAAACACCAGCCAAGTGGACACCCATCCATCCCAAGAGGGACACTCGGAGCTAGCTTCGCATTAAGTTTTTAATGCTTTTAGGTTCACTGGATGTGTTGCTTCATTGTGTCTGGTTTCTTGGGCCTGTAGGACTTTGAAATTGAGTTTCACAACTAGTCTTTGCCACGAGCTTCCACACTCACTATACATCAAAATGCCCCTGAGTGAGTCAGCCTGCAGCCTGGAGTTGCCGATGATAATAACTGTGACACTCGCTTTTCTTTCTGAAGTTGGGGACTCGTTAGAAAGAAAGCAGTGCATCTGCTACAGAACAAGGTTGAATGTTTCCATTACCTGGTTACAAATGACAAACAGCAATTGTGTTTGCACACTGAGACACTGACACCACCTACAATTTCTACAAATCTGCTCTCCATCAGAACAACCCTAACCAACATCCATCCACACACCAGCTGCTAATCAAAGCGTTTGCTTGAACAGGTGATATCTGCACTTAAGAAATCCTTCATCACAGTCATTGCCTGTATTTGTAGCTTTGAATTTTCTTTTTCTGAAGCCACCCCCATGCTTTATGAATTGTGTCGTTTTCTGGATACACACTTTCAGAAACAAGCTAGAGTTCTGTGTACAAAATTGTGTTCCATCCCTGGACTCCTCCTTTGCCCCTTGCCAGGGTTAAAAATGGACAGACTGACTTTTAATTTGACAATAAATAAATAAATAGTGCCCGGGTCAAGACCCTGCATTCCAAGTTTCAGCCCAGAGTGAATTTGTATGGCCAAGTTATAAACCCCTGAAAATAGGAAACTAATGCCATGAGGATTTAAAATAATAGAAAATGTTTCACATAATATAAATCCATAAGCAGTGTATTATATTTAAGTCTTAATATCTACATACTTGGATTATCTTATATCTTGACAATCACACGAAGTAATCTCTCCCCTTATCCCCCCTCCTTTGACTCTGGGTTCCATTCCTATGTATTAATGCTCTAGGCCATAAAATACTATATTAATATTAGTTTGTCACAGCAACCTAAATTTAGAACAACTCATTAATATGAGGGAGTTAAAGGCAGTCAGCCAAGAGTAGCAGGGACCATAAGCTCTTAAGGCTGTAAGTTATGCAGATACGCCACTTGAACTGGAGAGCCAACCATTCTTTTTGTTGCTAATAAGAGATTCTATTAGTTCTCAGCTGATTCTAATTCTAATTAAGAAATGTGGGAAAAGGCAATTTTGCTATTGTGGGTATAGTTGATGTGCAACTAGAATCAGTCTTTTATCATCCCTGCTTGGCTCCTTGATAATAAAAGATCAGTGGCGCATGCATGGAATGAATATTCCCCCTGCCATCCACACAGAGAAACAACAGAAACAACAGGGCTGCAGTCACCATGGCGTGGAGTCACCATCATCAATGCTCCTGGAGGAAGCCTGGCCATCAGCACTCATTCAAAGCAGAGCTTCTGGGGGGTCGAAATCACCCCAGTTGTACAAAAAGTTCTGACTTTTTACAAATAAAAAACCTTCCAAATGGATACTTCTAGACCTGTTATGCCTTTCTTTGGGCTTGTCAAATATTATATATTTTTTAAATTTAGTCCCTTGCCAAGCTACAAATATTCATGTTTAACACCAAGTAGCAGTTCAGGGGCTGACGACTTGGTATGTACCTTTTGAATGATGCATAGAAAGCAGCAGTTAGCACAAAGAAAAAGCCACCAGATTGGTCTCAGGGAAACCGAGTGTTTGAATTTTTCATGACTCCTCCAGCACTTAAAGAATAATAATAATAAAAAAAAACTGGCTACTTGGGTTGGGAGACCAGCGTCAGGAAGGTCAGAAACTGGAGGCGGACAGGAGAATCTGGTTTTGCCTGGGGAAAGTGAACAGGGATTCAGCTGCCTGGGAGAATTGGAAGGAAAAAGCTGAAATGGTCTTTTTGCTTTGTTTTGGCGTCATAAACACCAGAGTAACCTGTAACAAGGTACACAGGCATAATCCTCTAGGGTTCCTCCTTTTTACATCTCGAAGGACACCAAAAACCTGCCTTCCCTTTTGGGTTGTGGAGCTTACGGTGGAACTTCCTTGAATCATACCTTGATCAGCACACTTGGTCACTCTCTATGGCTTCTCCCTCCCAAAGCAGCTGGACCACAGAAGGGCAGGTGGAAACAGTGGTTTTGTCCCTGGATGTCTGTAAGTATCTTCCACAGAGATGAGAGGCAAGTGAGGAAGGTTACCACTTAATTAGAGAAAGGCCGGCCCTGCCACTCCAGGCTGAGGGAGGTTCCCAGCTATGACTAACTTTTCCATCTTTTATAATGATTTAAAAAAATCTAAATTGAATCCAGGAAAACAAATGAGTAACTCCCGTGGAAGGAGGGGGAACAAATGCCACAGCGTTTAAGCAACTGATGGCTTCACCTGTCAGCGTCTCATTAAGCTCTTAATGAGTTCTTTTCTATTCTTGGTCACATCTGATTTTTTTTTAATAGAAGTCCCTTTGAACAGCTGGGAGTAAGAATTGCCTTTGATCACGGAATTCTTCTGAATTTTCAGTCAAAACGAGGCCATTTTCATTCTGACTTGGGGTATTTCTCTGAGTCTATTTCCCCCAAGTACATTGCTGGGCATAGGCTTACCAGGCAGAGAAGAGCCTGAACAATTAATGTATACATTTTTACATAAATGTTTATAAATTTAACAAAGGCAGAGAGCTTTGCCACAAGAAGCCTCAGCTCTTTTGAAGGCAGTTTTCTAATGATGACCCTTGGCGTGTTGGACCACATGGGATTCCTCTGAGAAGAGTCGGATGAAAATTAGTCTATTCTCATTTCAAACAGAATTTTGCTGAAGTCCTGATCAGAGCATCAGCATGGAGTCCGGGGAGACAACACTCGCTACTTGATTCACTCGGCAGCCTCCCTCTCCTGGTAATTGTTGCAGGAACACATAGTGACAAGGCTCTCGGATGTGAGCGGTCTGGATGTACTCCGGCTGTTACGCTCTGTTTAAAGATTTAAACCATCAGGGTATGATAAGGCTTTTTGATGTTCATTGAACACGGAGCCTGGGTACAGAAGAAGGGGAAAGGGCTTCACCAGAAGGCAATCATCTTTCAGAGCCACAGTAAGACGGAGAGAGGTGGGGAAATCTCAGCCTCCGCACAGACCCGGAACAAAGGGAGATGAAAGCGGCGGGGTGAGCGCCGGGCCAGCTCTGGCTGTGAGGCAGAACCTGCTCCGCCAGAGCCCAGTGCTGCACAATGCAGAGGGCGGCATTTAGTGATCCCGGTTCATTAAAACCCACTCACATTTGGGCGGGGCTACCGGGGGCAGGGGTGGCGGGAGAACGGCTAAGGATGTGGGTGGCTTCCCTTGACCCCATGTGGAATGGCCCCCCTCCACTCCCCCTAACCCCACACCAGCATTACCTCACCTAAAAGGACTTGGAGTCCAATGAGTGTCACTCACAACGCTCACCCCACAGCCCTGGAAGAAGACCTTCCTGAAAGTGCATTGTTTAGGATGTTTGCAGTGCCTTCTTCCCCCAAAGGCAAAGCCTAAACGTTTGTCTTGAAGAACAGAAGGATCAGAAAGGCAAGAGGAAGGAAGTGGCCCCCACAATTTCTTCATATCCTCTTCCTTGGCAATATCAGCTTGCTGCCCTGTTTGCCTCCGAATCAGGTCAGGTCACCCAGCCTGCACCTGCATTGTGTTAATTAGCCAGGACCCAAGACCACTCTCATTTATTTGTTTCTTGTTTGAGTTTATCAAAGACTTAACAAATGTTTGTTGAGTGAATGAGTGACCCCCCCAAGAAATCACAGGGTGAATATCAATTGATTTCCTATGCCTCCAGCTGAAGTTTCATGAAAATTCTGTGTTAAAAAAGCAGGAAGTTACGCTAAGCGCTTGACATAACTTCAAGACACCCGGATTCTAGCGTTCTGCTAATATAAATCCTGGGGAGGCAGCAGGCAATGGCTCCACTAGTTGGGTCTCTGGTACCTGCGGAGTGAACTGGATCAAGCTCTCAGCTTCAGCCTGGCTTAGCTCCGGCTGGCGCAGGCTTTGGTATTGGAGGAGCACGTAGGAGTGCCTGCTCTCACTCCCCCTTTCCCTCTCAAATAAGTAAATGTGGGGGAAGCCTCTTTTTAAAAAAATCAGGGAGCTATGTTTTTCCCCTTCTGAATCCTGTGCTAGCAAGGCAAAATTTGTGAAAGCTGGAATTTTAGAATCAGACATAACTGGAATTGAAGGCTGCATGGTCACTTTCCATAAGGCTCCAAGCAATTTATTTTACTTTCTTTTGAACTTTATTTTCCCTCTCTGCAGAATAGGAATATTTAAAAGTACTCTCTATGAGGTGAGAAAATCTATGTGAATTTCTAGCACAGTGTTTGGCATCCAATAAAAACATTGAAAACAATCAACCATTATTGACATTAGTGCTATCACTAATGCTCATCAAAACATTTCAGGCGTAGTGGCGGCAGGAGGGGATTGTAGAAATATACAGCCAACAACACCATTTAAAAGTGTGCTGGGACTGGCACAGTGGCAAGTAGCCTACTCCTCTGCCTACAGCACCAGTGTCCCATATGGGGACTGGTTTGAGACCCGGCTGTTTCGCTTCCAGTCAGCTCCCTCCTTATGGCCTGGGAAACCAGCAGAGGAGGCTCAAGGCCTTCAGCCCTCCATTGCTATGGGAGACCCTGATGAAGCTCCTGTCTGGCCTAGTTCCAACAATTAAGGCCATTTGGGGTAGGAAAGAACAGGTGGAAGGTCTCTCTGCCTCTTCTGCTCTCTACAGCTCAACCATAAATAAATAAATCTTTCAAAAAATGTGTACTTTCAGGGTGACACAAATACTTTATCTATATGCTGTCACTTCCTGGACACTTTCTCCCCTATTCCCACTTCCTGTAATTGTTCTCTAATTAGTAGAACTTCAAGGGGATTTGACCGAGCAACACAAGACAATCAAAATGGATCCCACCTGGTAAGCCTGGCAAATCATCAATGAGTCAAAAGCACATGGACAGTGCTGTGCCCATTTTCCCGATTTTAATTCAGTACAACATAGACTACTACTTGGGCAGAAAAATAACTGAGCTCTCAAACCTGTGATGAACCTCTCCTCCTCGAGCCTGGGGCCCTACCCAGTGAGCCCTGTCCTGAGGAAATCTGCCAAAGACCAATTGCCAATATTTAATCACATTTTTAAAAAAAGACTCTTATAGCTCTTGTGATATTTCTATAAGGATTAGATGACAGCAATGAGATATTAGGTGGGTTTGATGTTGTGACACAGTGAATCAAGCCACCAACTGTGACACTACCATCACATGAGCCCTAAGTCCCAGCGGCTCTATTTCCAGTTCAACTCCCTACTATTGGCCTGGAAAAGCAGAAGATAATCCAAGTGTTTGAGCCCTTACCACCCAATGTGGGAGGCCCAGATGAAGCTCCTGGTACCTGGATTTGGTCTGGTCCAGCCCTGGCCATTATGGGGAGTGAGCCAGCAAGTGAAAAAATCTTTGTGTAAATGTCTCTCTTTCTTTCTCTGTACTTTTCCCTTTCAAATAAATAGAGGAGTCAAAAAAATTGCTGCCATTAAATTTTTTCTTTTCAGTGACCTTTTTGCTTAGTAACCTGCTGAATCAGACTAGTGCATTTGCTTTCCCTGGGACTCTACAAATTCCTCAACATCCCTGGGTCTCAAAGTTCTCCATTGTGTCACTGGCGATGGAGGAGGAGGTGGGTGTGGTGGCCCATTCCCACCAGGAGCACAGGATTCCTCCCAGGAGACCTGAACACTCCAGCATGTGCTGCTGTCCCTGGAACCTCAGTAAAAACCACACACTTGCATAATGATCCTCCTCTCCAATTTTCCATGGCCTTCCCACCTCTAATACCGGAAATGGGAGATCGAGCCATCATATCACCATTACGGAAAGAGTCAGTCTTAGCACAGCTCAAATCTAGGGAACACTACGGCCAAATAACTTGCCCCACGATTGGTACCTAAGGGAATTACTGTTTTCCTTTCTTCTAGCCCACTAACAGAGAGAAAGCCAGTCCTCTAAAAACAAATTGATTGATGATATAATTTAATATCTTCATATGATTTCTAGTGGCAGGATCAATCTGCTGCCAGAACAACCATTCCAGACAAAAAGAAAGAAAAATTGCACCAGTTGCTTTTCTTTGATTGCACTTCCGGGTGCTCTCAGAAAAAAAAAAAAAAATCTCTCTGCGGAAAATCAATAAGGCAGATTGCGCCCAGCAGTCCCCCATTACAGAATTAAATCCATATGCCAACACAAAACAATGAAGAGACCCCACTAGCAAGGGATCCATTTGCTTTGTTTGACTTTGGCTGCCAGGGAATGAGACCACAAGGCTGGATGTAATTTAACGCAAACCTTGGCCTACCCTGGTCATGCATATGACTGACCCTCAGGGCATGACCATCAATTTTCTATTAAAGATCAGAGATTTGACATATCAAAGTCAACATCTAGCTGAATAACTGCAGTAACTTGATAATTCTTTTGTGGATTTCACAGTGGCTTTTTAGTAAAGTATCAGAAAGGTAGCTGATTTCAATCCTGACCTGGCAAGATCTGAATATGAAATAAAGGATTTCAGCTTGATCTCCCCATGATGTGAGGATGAATGTTATGGTAAATGTTAACTTAGTGCTCTGAATAGCTCAGTAATAGATGGGTTTAGGCAGTAATAGGTTTAAAATGTCAACTTATTGAATAATAATTTCATGTTGTACAAATACTATGTGTAAGAAGGGATTTGTTTTGCAAATTTTGAAATAAATGAATAGATTTATAATGCCCTTGACTGCTTCATTGTTCCAGTAAAAATTTTACAGAAGAACCAAAATTAGTTTGTGCTTTCTGTGGTCTTGTTTTCATACATTTGTCTCCGTGTGCTTTTCACAATTACTGGGCCTCCCTGAATTCTTGTCCTTAATTGAGCTCTTCCCTGTTTTGGTCCCCAAAGCCAGCTGATAGTGTTATTCCTAGTAAAAATAAAAACTCAATTATCCTGCCCTATAAAATGTTTCATGACACCAATAGCATAAAAACCTTTCACCAACTCAGCTGTAAAATGTTCAACAGCTCAAAACATAAGAACCGAAAAAAAAAAATTTCTGTTTCTGTAACTGAACTCAGCCTTTCAGTCCAATTATAAGCTGACAGCTCTATAAATCCTTGTGGAACACAAGTGTGGGTAAAACTGATTGTGATTGGGACACTGAGGACCTAGGACAAACACCTTTACCACAGACTGCAGAAAAGGTCCCCAGGTTCTGTGACTAGCACTCCCCTACAGACACATGCACACATATATACAAACACATCCGAGCATCCTGTATAAAGTAAATACGTCTGCTTAGAGAAACAGAAGATGCCAATGAGTCAACCACATGAGCTCTCTGAATACTTCAGTCTGATTCCTCTGCTCCTCAGATTTCTAGAAACATAGGAAAAACCAGGGAGCCTAATCCAGCACACGTTACCCTGCTACTCGAAGTAGCTCTTGGCGTAATTAATAAAAGGGATCTTGCTTTCCACAAACTAAAACACCCTTCTTCGGATTGGAGCTCCTCACACCTGGAGAGAGAGAGCATTACCTAAAATGGTCCTGGATGGATCTGTTCTGCCACTGAGCTCTGTAACTGAACACATCTATTCTGCACTGGAAAGGACCTGTCCTAGGCTGGTTTCCCCCAGAAGCTGGCTATATGACCAGGATGTGAGTGCTGCAATTTATTTAGGAAACGAATAAATCACTGGTAAAGGAACAACACAGGGAGATGAAGACAGCCAGCAGAGGGTGCTTTATCAAGCTAGGAACCACCTTTAGTAACTGGAACTTTGCTCCACAAGGGACACTCCAAGCCAGTGCAGGACACAAGCCTTAAGACATCTTGATGAAAGGAGTAAGCCAGTCAAAATATCTGTACAACTCTCCCATCAATTATGGGTTGAGGCTGCTTATGATGGCATGGATTCCTTGACACAGCCAGTCGTATGAGTAGGTTAAGGGCTCCAAACGCCAAAGAAAGAGGAGCTGAACACAAAGAGGGCATGAAAAGCTAAAAGTTGAGCACAACAATAAAATGAAAAAAAAGAGCAACGTGGCCAGGGTATCAATAGTCTCTGCTTTAGGTCTTGATTTCTTATTGTTTTTGAAATGTTTCAAACCATTTTCAAGTTATAAAACCACATGACTCAGTCTGAAACCATAACAAATATAATAGTATATAACAGCATAGTTGTTAAAAGCCATGAACATATAATAATTCATTTAACCTGTTCCAACTTGGCAAATATATAAGCATTTTCCCATTTTTTGCCATCTCAGATGATGCTGTGCCATTGTAACATATATGTAGAGTGGGAATGTGATGATGAACACCATTTATATATTTGAAGGATATATATATGTATATATACAAATACATATGATAAATACCTATAAGTAGGGTTACTAAGGAATATTCACAATTTAAAATTTGGAAAATCACCTGGGCATGGGGTCCCAGGCACCAGGGCTCAGGTATCAAGGCTCAAGCCTATCAGCCTTCCAGGTGCTCCAAATGTGAAGGGCTGACTAGCCCTGGGGACAAGGACTCAAATCTGGACGCTTTATTTGGACCCTGGTGGGCTGACTTGTCCCAGGGGCATGGGGGAAGGGTGGGTTCCAGGGCAGCCCAGGTGCCAATGACACCAGGCAAATCCCTCAGGCCACCCAGCAGTGTGATCTTGAGGGTGAAACACTAGGACCTTTAAGAGTTAAACCTAAACACCAACCCTTGTGGGAGACCAGAGCTGGGGTAGTTAGGACTGAGCAATGCTGAATACCACTCACTGTTGCACACTCAAGCTAGGGTTGGGAGCCTACTTCACAGAGCTAGATCATAGTACTTGCCAGTGAGAACAAGGGATGGAAAATGTTAGGTTGGGCCATGGCAGTAACCAGCACATGACAGAACTGGGTCTGGGGGCAGATTCTGTGAGGGATGTATGGATGCACTCCTGTGGATCTGCAATTTCTATTGGTTTGCTTGGGAGGTTGGGAGTGGTGACAGACTGAGCTAGGCATGACCATGAAACCCTCCGACACACATGGGTACTGGGGTAGGGTACAGGCTAGGTTGTTCCAGGTTGCTGTAACCACCAGCACATCCAAGAATTCGGTGTGGAGTGGGCCAGGTCATAACATCCACTGCTGATACATAGGCCAGGATGGAGGGGGTAGCATATGCTGGCATGTGTGAGATATATGTCTAGGGGTGAGTCTGACGTGGGAATTTGGGAAACTCCTTTGGTTGGGTGTATCTCTGGCTGGTGAGCATGTGATTCAGGCCTGGGTGTTGGTCAGACCAAGCAGCATAGCTCCATCTGTTGACAAGTGTGTTGGTTGGTTTTGGAAGGTGATGGACAACGTAGGGCCAGACCAACCTTTGCCCACTGGCAAGTGCTGGAGCCAGGTTAGAATGTGGGGTATGCTGGGCTAAGTTATCACACCTACCGGTTTGCATGAGCCAAGGATGGAAATGGACTGAGGCACTTGCAGGTGAGAATCAGGACTGGGGGTAGTTTGGGTCAGGCCAGGCTGCAACATCTGATGGCAAAGGTCAAGACGAGAGATGGGCTATGCCAGGCTGGGTCACAGCAATCACTAGCACACACAAGATCTGGGGCTGGGAGCAGGTCTGGTTGGGGAGCTAAGAGAATGCCCCAGCTAGGTTGTGGCTACCACAGGTGAATGTGAGAGCCAGAATGGGACCATTGGACAGGGCTGAACATGACTGCAGTGTCTTTTGGCATGGGTGTGGACTGGGTCTGGGATGCAACAGACTGGGTTAGACTCCAGCACCCACTGGTGCTTGTGAGAGCCAAAGCGGGTTAAGAATGGGCTGGGCCAGGTCTTGTCTCTCACTGGATCACATGAGAGCTATGTTGGGGTGTGGAACAGGTGTGGCTGAGCTGTAACAACCAACAGTAAGTATTGGATTGGAAGTGGACCAGTTGGGCAAGGTCACTGTTCCTGCCAGGACAGGAGGTGGACCAAGTCAGCCTGGGCCAAGAAAGCACCAGTGTGCGTGAGATCTGCCACTGGGAGGAGACCAATAGAGAAACTTTGGGAACTCCTTTGTCAGGGTGCAGTCCCTGCAGGTGAGTGTAAAAACCAAGATAAGGAGCAAGCCAGGTTGCAGTACCTGCAGGCATATGTGTGGCCCAGGTCTAGGGGAAGAAGAAGCCAGGCTGCGCCAGTTTGTAATACCCACTGGCAGATCTGAGAACAAGGATGGAGTGCAGGACAGGCCAGGTTGGGCCACAACACCAACCAGTTCACATTAGGGCCAGGACTGCACTAGGTTGGGTGGCAGCACCCACCAGTATGAGCTGGAATGGGGGCAGACCTGACCAAACCAGGCTACAGCACCTGCCAACAAATGCCGAGGTGAGAAGGGCCATGCCAGACTGGGCTGCGGCACCTACCAGAGCCACGAGACCTCTGGGGTAGGAGGGGTGATGTGAGCCTGGTAGGGGAATAGTAGGGAACTCTCCGAGTGTCAAAGCTGGAACTGGGAACAGACCAGGCTGGGCAGGGCTACACACCTGTCTGCCTGCATGTGAGCTGGGTTAGGGAAAGAGCCAGGCTGGCCTAACCAACCATATCCACTGGTGCAGGCATGAGTCAGAATAAGGGCTGGCAGGTTGGGTTTTGCCACAGCAGCAGCTAGCAACTGCTGGGATTGAGGACATGTGGAGCTAGACTATAGAATTGCCTGGAAAGTACAGGATCCACGACAGGGAGTGGACCCAGTAGGGAACCTGCAGCCACCTCTCTGATGGGCTGCAACTCCCACTGATGAGCATGAGAACTAGGATTGAGAGCAGGCTTGGCTAAACAGGGGGTGGCACCTGCTGGCATGAGTGTGGGCTGGATAATGAAGTCGGTTGAGTGGAGTTAGGTTTCAGTGCCCATTGAGGTATACGAGATCTGAATGGGATGTTGAACAGACCAGACCAATCCACTGCACATGCTGTCAGGCACAGGAACCAGAGCTGGGGGCCAGTCCAGTGGCGAGTATTGGGGGTGACACTGAGTGGGCTGCTGCTCCTCCTGGTGTATGTGAGAGCCAAGCATGCGCTGGGCTGGGCTGTGCCACAGCATCCATTGGTTTGCAGAGGAAGGATAGTAAAACAAATTGATCAACTATCCAGTGAAGTTTGACAGCAAATTTCTGGTGAATAGAGACTTGAAGGTATACAATGTCAGCCAATTGACCTTGGAAAGATTTCTTCATCTTTGGAGTGGCGATATCAGCAGCATCTCAGAACTACTGAAACCACTTGAACAGAACCCTCAGAAAATGCTCTACCACAGTGACCCTAGAATTACATCAGGTGGCTGTTCCCAATCCCTGAGTACTGAGACTGTTGGGAGGCTGGTCATGGTTTCTCCCCTGGTATCCCCCTCCCACAGATACAGGAAGAAGAAAATGAAAATGTGCAAACAATGGTCTCACCCACTTTCCCCTGATCCCTGACCCCTTCCACCTTGATCAACTATGTATACATCATGAAAAATAAGATTAAAAAGATGAATAAAAGTGGGCCCGGCACAAAGGCCTAGCAGCTAAAGCCCTTTTTGCCTTGTTTCCTAAAATAAATCCTGCTTTGCAAACTGGAATTGTCCACATGTAAATTCTTCTTTCATGTAAAATAAGAATCGAGGTGGTCTATAACATTGTAATTGAAGACAAAACATATATGGTGAATCTAATGCAAAAAATATTTTTACCTGAAGATTTTAAAGTGTCTGCTTATGATGCCACAAGAATTAAGAAAGACCTTAAACAACAGTATCAGAATTTTTGCTATTACCAAGGGTTTGTTGAAGATTATCCAAATTCCATGGTGATCATTAGCACATGTACTGGACTCAAGGGACATACTGCAGTTTGAAAATGTTACTTAAGGAATTAAAGCCCTGTAATCTTTGATTGGTTTTGACATATGGTTTATCAAGTAAAACAGAAGAATGCTAGTGTTTCATTATATGCTGAGAAGGATGTTGATTTCAGAGATCTGCCCCATAAAATACAAACTCTACAGCCACATGAATTCTCTCAGTATATACAGATGCATGCTGTAGTTGAGAAGAATCTGCCAAGTTCCTAACTTGATCATCAAAAATGTATGACTTTTTTTAACATATTTTGGAACTTGTCAAGGTGTCATTCATATTCAATGCTTCCTATCTAATGGGTATAAATCTTCATTAACTCTATTTTAATGATATTACAATTTTATTTTAAGAAAAAAAAAGATTTATTTACTTATTTGAAAGTCAAAGTTACAAAGATAAAGGGAAAAACAGAAAGAGCTCTTACATTTACAGAATCATGACCCAGCTGGTTGTAAAGCCTGGGCTAACCAGACCACAGCCAAAAGCCAGGAGATTTTTCTGGATTTCCACATGAATGTTGAGGACCAAGTATCACCACTCTCCACTGCTCTTCCAGGTGTATTAGCTGGGAGAAGATTATCCAAATTCCATGGTAATCAGAAGTAGAGCGGCCAAGACATGATTCAGAGCCCATGTGGGATGAGGGAGTCAAAGCTGGTGGCTTTATCCACTGTGCCACAATGCCAGCCAATAAAACTTATATACTTTTTCATCTTTGGCAAAAGAATAGGTTAAAATCATGTATCATTGTCCTGTTCTGTGTTTCTTTAATGACTTTATCAACCTTCCTAATGTCATGTGATCCTTTTGTTAATATTTTTAAAGTATTCTTTAAAAAAAGAAAAGCTTTATTGGAAAGGCACATTTACAGACGAAAGGATATACAAAGAGAAAGATCTTCTGCCCTCTGATTGACTCCCCAAGAAGCCCCAGTGACCAGAGCTGAGCTGGTCTGAAGCCAGGAGCCCAGCAGCTTCTTACAGCTCTCCCACGCAGGTGCAATGTCCCAAGGCTTTGAGCCATTCTCTATTGCTTTCCCAGGCCACAAGCAGGAAGCTGGATGGGAAGTAGAGCATCCAGGACATGAATTGGCAGTCATGTCTGATCCTGGTACATGCAAGGCGAGGATTTAGTCATTAGACCATCGTGCCAGGCTCTAAAAGTACTCTTTATTGCAAACACTTTCTCAGTCAGTTCAGGTTGCATCTTTCATTGTTGTTTTTTATTTTTAAATACATACTATAAAATTTACCTATTTTTCTGGGCTTTTGCCTTTATCTTAGAATATTTTTCTCATTCAAAGTTATTCAAAATAAGTTGGATTGTGTTTTTCTAGAACACGGTGTGACTTTTACTTTAGATCTTTGACCTAGCTAGTCTCTATTTTGGTGTAAATTATATGTTTGGTTAAAAACTACCATTTTCCAAATAATTACTTGGTTATCTCCAATAGTATCTTTAACAAATAAATCATATTTTCAGCATGGATACTGAAACATATTTTTATAAGATTTTATTTACCTTTTTAAAAGATTTATTTATTTGTTTGTTTTTAAGTACAAGTTAGTGTACTTTTTTTTTAAGATTTATTTTATTTTATTACAAAGTCAGATATACAGATAGGAGGAGAGACAGAGAGGAAGATCTTCCGTCCGATGATTAACTCCCCAAGTGACCGCAACGGCCGGTGCTGCACGGATCCGAAGCCGGGAACCTGGAACTTCCTCTGGGTCTCTCACGCGGGTGCAGGGTCCCAATGCATTGGGCCATCCTCGACTGCTTTCCCAGGCCACAAGCAGGGAGCTGGATGGGAAGTGGAGCTGCCGGGATTAGAACCGGCGCACATATGGGATCCCAGGACGTTCAAGGCAAGAACTTTAGCCGCTAGGCCATGCCACCAGGCCCAGATTTATTTATTTTTATTGCAAATTCAGATATACAGAGGAAGAGAGATAGAGAGGAAGGTCTTCTGTTCAATGATTCATTCCCCAAGTGGCCGCAAAAGCCGGAGCTGAGCTGATCTGAAGCCAGGAGCCCGGACCCTCTTCCAGGTCTCCCACTCAACTGCAGGATCCCAAGGCATCGGGCTGTCCTCAGTTGCTTTCCCAGGCCGCAAACAGGGAGCTGTATGGGAAGTAGGGCCGCCAGCATTAAAACCAGTACCCACATGGGATCCCAGCATGTGCAAGGTGAGAACTTTAGCCACTAGGTCATCACACTAGGCCCTCTGAAACATATTTTTATGAATATTCATGCCTATATGGATTTAATTTTATTTCTGGATTACCTAATTTATTTCATATTTGTGATATAGTTTATCACTTGGCAAAACTGTCCTCTCAACTTTGTCTTCAGAATTTTCTCATATTTATGCTTACAAATAAACTGCAGTATCATTTTGTCAAGGTTTAGAAACAAAAAGGTGGTTTGCTGTATTGTGGCATAGCACAGATGCCAGTTAGTGTCATCTCTGCTGTTCCACTTCTGATCCAGCTCCTGCTAATGGCTTGGGGAAACAGCAGAGGGTGGCCCTGCTGCACATGAGAGAGAACTGAGGTGTTCTAGACTCGGTTTCTGCCTGGCTCAGCCCTGAGCATGCAGCCATTTGCATAGTGAAGTCCAATGGAAGACAGCCAATGGAATATCTCTTTCTGTGTGTTTTCCTCTCTATATATCCCTCTGCTTTTCAAATAAAGAAATGAGTACCTTTTAAAGTAGTATTTTGCTGGAATTATTAGAATATTCAGCTTAATTGAGGGAAAATTGGCATGTCGGCAGTATTCATTTTCTCTATTCAGAAATAAAATACTTTTTTCAACTCATTGGTCTCATTTCACGTCCCTCAACAAAATTTATTTCATTGAATTGTGATTGTTACCCAAAGGCAGATGAATAAGAGGAGTAGTTTTTTTTCAGTTTTAAGATGACATTATGTTTTCCCTGAAGGGCACCTAAATTTTATTTCTAAGCCATCACATTTATAGCTTTGGTAAGTGGGATTTCTTTGCCCCGTTATATTTTTCAAGTTGATATTGCTTCTGTTAAGTATTGATTTTTTGTGTGGATTAATTATACGCCTATACTTACTGTATTCTCTTATTGTCTCTATGGAACTTTTTGTCCACCCAGCTGAATTTCTTAGATTTTATGTTTTCAAGTAGAAATACTGACTTTTAAAAATCTCTCCCATTGGGCCCGGCGGCGTGGCCTAGCAGCTAAAGTCCTCGCCTTGAAAGCACCGGGACCCCATATGGGCGCCGGTTCTAATCCCGGCAGCTCCACTTCCCATCCAGCTCCCTGCTTGTGGCCTGGGAAAGCAGTCGAGGATGGCCCAATGGGACCCTGCAACCGTGTGGGAGACCTGGAAGAGGTTCCTGGTTCCCGGCTTCGGATCGGTGCGCATCGGCCCGTTGCGGCTCACTTGGGGAGTTAATCATCGGACGAAGATCTTCCTCTCTGTCTCTCCTCCTCTCTGTATATCTGGCTATAATAAAATGAATAAATCTTTTAAAAAAATCTTTCCCATTGGGTCAGGTGCAATAGCTCATCTGGCTAATACTCTACCTCCAAGCCCCAGTACCCCATATGGACATCAGTTCTTGTCCCAGCGGCTCTGCTTCCCTTCCTGCTTGTGGCCCATGAAAACAGTAGAGGATGATGACAAACATCCACACAAATTAAGTCATGATCCTATATGGCTGACAGTTCATGTCCTGGCTGCTCTACTTCCCTTCTAACTGCCTTCTTGTGACCTGGGAACACAGTAGAGGATAGCCCAAGTTCTTGGGACATTGCACCAGCATGGCATATCTGGAAGAATCTCCTGGCTTCTGCTTTGGAATGCCTTATCTCTGGCCATAGAGATCAGGTAGGAAGTGAATTGTGGATGGAAGATATTTCTCTCTCTTCTCTGTAAATCTGCTTTTCCAATGAAAATAAATAAATCTTTTTTAAAAAGAGGGAGAAAGAAGACAGAAAGAAGGAAGAAAGAGATGGAGAGAGGGAGGGAGTTAGGGAGGGAAGGAAAGCAGGATTGTCTTCCAGAAGAGGTGATGGACCTGTCAGCCTGCAACTGACATGCTAGGGTACTGACTCTTCAGTGCTGGGGGCCACAGCTGAGCTGAGGGTGATCCTCCTCAAGAACACCTCCCAGAAGCTTCAGGAGGAAAGTGCAGAGCTTCACCCCTCTCAGCAGGAGTAGGGAGAAAGTTGTAAGGAAGCTCCAACACAGATATCCCCAAGAAACCCTTAAGACTTGCTGCAACAACAGAGTCAGCGTTCTGCCATCTGCAATGTGGTAGACACTGTGACCAAATTTTGTCCTCATTTGCTCAGTGTGGTGTTGCCCTTTTACTTTTAATCTCATTCTTCATCTGGCTCAAGAGGAGCTAGAAGCGTATGAAAGAATAGACAAATGTCGAGGAGTACTAGTGAAAAAGCAAAATACTATACATCTTCCTGTGGCCTACACACTTTGAGTAGGGTCTAAGCTTGGTGGGAAGTAAAGGGTGAAGGAAGTTTGGACCTTCATAAGAAACTTAAGTTGTGAAGGAAGTTTGGACCTTCATAAGAAACTTAAGTTGTGATTTGGATTGAACTGAGCATTTATTATTATTGTTGTTATTACTACTACTACTATTACTCTTATTATTATTTTACAGGATGAAAGACAGAGACAGAATGTCCATTGACTGGTTCACTCCCCAAATGCCCACAATGACTGGGACAAGGCACCAAGGCTCAAAAGCCTGGAACTCAATCCAGGTCTCCCATATGGGTGGCAGGGGCCCAGTGACACAAGCCATCCCTGAAGCCTTCTGGAATCTAGATTAGCAGGAAACCAAGGTGTTACACAGACACTCCAGCGTGGGATGTGGGCATCTTTTTAAAAAATATATATTATTTTTATTACAAAGTCAGATATACAGAGAGGAGGAGAGATAGAGAGAAAGATCTTCCGTCCGATGATTCACTCCCCAAGTGAGCCCAATGGCCTGTGCTGTGCTGATCCGGAGCCAGGATCCAGGAACCTCCTCTAGGTCTCCCACACGGGTGCAGGATCCCAAAGCTTTGGGCTGTCCTTGACTGCTTTCCCAGGCCACAAGTAGGGGGCTGGATGGGAAGCGGGGCTGTTAGTATTAGAATCGGTGCCCATATGGGATCCCGGTGCATTCAAGGTGGGGATTTTAGCCACTAGGCCACACCGCCGGGCCCAGATGTGGGCATCTTAACTGCCCCAAAATGAAACAACTTTAAAGCCAAAGATGATGACCACATCTACAGGAAATGTCTAAAATATTCCCAAAGTGCGAGGGAGACCCAAAAGTCAATGTTTGAAGACAGAAGTGGGACATAAGGCACAGTCAAAATTATCCTTGAGAAATCTCTCAGGAAATGGTTACAGCCAAGACTAGCATCCCATCGTTAAATTACTCCAACAGAGCGAGTGTTTCCCTTGCCTTGGAACAAATTGCACCTATTTCAGTGGAGCACAGATGAAGTAGCTAGCTGAGTTTAGCAACCATGGTGTGGGAAAAATATATATCTTTAAATACAACAATTACACCCAGTTCAACAATATGCTCACACTACATGAGACACAGGGGAGCTAGGTCTGTGTAAAAGAGTGGAAGGTGGAAGATAATGGTCTCCAAAACACAATGGTTATTTCCAGGCCTTGGACTCATTAAATACCATGGTTAGCAGCATTATATACTTGCCCTGGTTATATATTTCATGCCCTTTTTCTCTTTGTTCTTACTTCATCCTCTCCCCAAGCTTGCCTATTTAGATGAATCTGGATGGGTATGACTCACATATGATGTGATTCCACTTTAGCTCACTCTGTGAACACGGAAAGATTTGTTGGACATGTTTTAAAATGAATTTCTGAGAATTAAGATGGTGGAATAGGGGAAAGACGCGTTAAAACAGAAATATTAGCTAGTGTGAAGCAGAGAAGGCACATTCCAGGATAAAGGAGAGGACAGAACGACAGCAGAGGGGCACTTGAAGACTGACAGACACAAGAAAGCAACAGAGACAATAGTGTGGTGTTGCAATGACCAAGACACCAGTGGCATTCAGTGAGCAGTGATTTGAATTGAACTCCACCAGCAACAAGTTGGGAATGGGCGTTCATCAATAGCTCAGGAGATAAACGCAGACAACGAACTGCCCATCTTGCTGGTTTCTATATTTGACCAGGAGCAGAGAAAGGAGGGCAGGTCCCAGATAGGTGATGCAAGAACAGGGGGGATTTCACAGCCAAGTCCAGCCCTCGAGCTGTATCAAGAACAATTTTGTGTAGGGAGACAAAGCCTATGGGACAGAACTGCGCTTGCACTGAGCTGAGAGTGACTCATTTCTGTCTTAGTGAACTGCAACAACAGGGCATCCTACAGGTTCCACCCAAGACAGATCTGAATAACCCTCAGACCTGATGGCCAGCAGATAAAGAACTCTAGTAGTACCACATCAGGGGCCATTTTGTACAGGATGGCAAAGGCTTTGAGACTGCGGGGACAACAGTGAGCTGTGCATGCGCTGAGTTGAGACCGAACTCACAAAGCTCAGTGCATTGCACTGGTCCAACACAGAAAATAATACCAACTTTGGCATTGTATGGGTCAGAATAGGACCCTCAGACAAAACAGCCAACAAGTTCCAGCAAGATCAGCACCACCAACAACCTAGCTATATAGGACTCCTGGTGTCTCTCTAATGCTGGGAACTGCTCCAACTGGAAGTGGGAGAAAGGCTGTACAGACAACAGTGTAGCCTCAGCACGGTGTCACAAGAGGTGGAGATTTGTGACCCAGGAGCTGGGGCTACAGAAACCATGGTGGAAACCTGACATAAGAACCCAGACCTGGAACTCGCTGGAGTGAGTGGCACAAGTGACTGTAAACAAAGAACCATGTACCAACTGCAATAAGTAAAATTGAATTGTACACCAGTTGGGTGACACAGCATAGAAACCTGCCCCACAGAGCCAGCAGGGGGAAAGTGGGCTCCCCTGCTGGACAACCACTCCCACTGGAAAGCGTGAGTCGGGATGGGGGCAGACCAGACCAGGCAGGGCTATAATACCTGTGGGCCTCAAGTGAGCTGGATCAGCAAAGGGCCAGGGTGGGCTAACTGTTCCAACTGGTGCAAGCAAAAATTAGAGTGGGTGAGGGTTGGTTGGGCTTTGCATCTGCTAGCAGAAACTGGCATTAGGAGCTTAATCTGTCAAATTCAACTCCAGGACTACCTGGAGAGTGCATAATCCGGATGTTGGAGTGGTCTAGTATGGAGATAGTGGGATCCTCCCTCGTGGGTTACCACTCCCACTGGAGAGCATGAAAACCAGGACAGAGACAAGGGTGGCTAGACAGAAAGGCACCTGCCAGTATGTGTGTGGACTGGATAGTAGGGTTAGTTGGGTTGAACTAGGCTTCAATGCCCATTGACATGTCCGAGAGCTAAATGGGATGTGGGACAGACTGAACGAGTTTGTGGTACATACTGGAAAGCATGAGAACCAGGGCAGGGGGCAGGCCTGGTGGGGGTTATGAGGAGCAGCCCTGACTAGGCTGCGGCTCCCACTGGTTTACGTGAGGGCCGAGTGTGAAGTGGAAAGGATCGGGCTGAATTACAACACCCATCGGTTCGGATGGAAGACAGGCCTGGAAACAAAACTGACCCAGCAATTGAAATGACCAGCATGTGCATAGCTGATTGGGGCGATGGACTGTGCTGGACCCTGTACTGACAGGCACACCCAAGAATCAGGTCTGGGATCACCTCAGATGAAGTTTGTTTGGAGATTCCTCCAACTGAATTGCTGATCTCAGAACCCCAACCATGAGAAGACTATGTTATCCAGTGGATTCTGAATAATTTCATTGCGATTGGAATGGCGAGATTGGCAGCAATTTAGAACTGTTGAACTATCAAAACTGCTTAAGCAGGATCCTCGGAGCATGCCTCATATGGGGGACCTGGGATGAGTGGGAGGCTGGGTGGGGCTTTTCCCTTTATTTCTCCCCTGGCCCCAGATACAAGGGGGAAAATGCTATTAGTGTGAAAACAATGGTACTACCCACTTTCCTGTAGCCCTTGACCTTTTGTACTCTAAGTAACTACATAAGATTATCAATAAAACAAAGTAAAATTAAAAAAAGGAAGCCTGCCCCAAGAAGAAGAATCTGATAACCAGAATAGTGATAACCAGAATAGCAATAACCAAGAGCAAAAGAAGAGACAGAAGCACAGTGAATATTACTGAAGGGTCCCCTGCAAAGGAGCAAAAGCCTTTGCCAAATTCAAAGTTACCTGTGGAATACATCAAGAAAATGTGGGGCACAGAATTCAAACCACTTATTATAAAGCTTCTTACCAACAATGAGAGGCACATAATACAAGAATTCAAGGAATCGGGCTAGTGGCTAAAGTCCTCGCCTTGAACACCCCGGGATCCCTTATGGGCACCGGTTCTAAACCCGGCTGTTACACTTCCCATCCAGCTCCCTGCTTGTGGCCTGGGAAAGCAGTTGAGGACAGCCCAAGGCTTTGGGATCCTGCACCCGCGTGGGAGACCTAGAGGAGGTTCCTGGATCCTGGCTCGGGATTGGTGCGCACCGGCCATTGTGGCTCACTTGGGGAGTGAATCATCGGACGGAAGATCTTCCTCTCTGTCTCTCCTCCTCTCTGTATATCTGACTTTGTAATAAAAATCTTTAAAAAAATAAAGAATTCAAGGAATCTAAGGAATATGTCTCACAGGAAATGCATCAAATGAAAGCTGATATATTAGAAATGAGGAATATAGTGGAGCAAATTTAAAGTACAGTGGAAAGTCTACATTATACAATGAAGGAATAGAAGAAACAATCTCAGAATTGGAAGATATTTCTTGTCACCAAGGGGAAACAAACCAAAAGCTGGAAACAGAGCTGGATCAAGCTTAAAAAAGTATTCAAGAATTGAGACACTATTAAAAAGCCAAATATAAGAGTCATGGGTGTCCCAGAGGTGCAGCAAGAGAAGCTGGGTTTAAAAATGTGTTTACTGAAATAATAAAGGAAAATTTTGCTAATCTAAAGAACTGGGAAACAATATCCAGGAGGGGCACAGAACTCCCAACATGGTTGACCAAAAGCAATCTTCAGCATGACACATGATAATCAAGTTCTCTTCAATTGAACGTAAGGAAAAGATCCTTAAATGTGTATGTGAAAAAAATCAGCTGAGGGTTCATTCTTGTATCCTGGGGCCCTAAGGTAGGTACATTGAGGATTAGATCTTTGTTTTTTATGGGCAGTACCAATAACAGTGATTAAGGGGATATTGACCTCTCAGGTGATTATAAACAATCAGCTTCTTATGGATGACTGATTAATGAACTACATCACAAGATGTTGTTATCGAAGATACAGGTAAGTATAAAGTGACATAGAGTAAGATTGACATATAATATCCCTAGATTCACATATGATATCCCTAGATATCGTCATGCATGATGGCCTTGGGAAAAAATTCACGAAAGACACATATTGTGAACCTGGAAGGGAGGAGGGAGGGGAGAAGAGGAAACTTGGAAGAAGGGGAAGGGAGAGCCCAGTGCCAACTAAATTGTATCAAAAAATAATTAATTTTAAAAAAAAGAAAGCGCTGTAAAAATCAATTAACATATAAAGGAATGCCAATTAAATTCACAGGAGACCTCTCACAGCAAACTCTACAGGCCAGAAGAGAATGGAGTGACATATTCCAGATTCTAAAAGCAAAAAATTGTTGGCCCAGGATAACATACCCAGCAAAACTTTCCTTTGTCTTTGAAAATGAAATAAAACTCTTCCAAAGCAAATAAAAGTTAAAAGAATAAGCCTCTTCCAGACCTGCCCTAAAAATAATATTTAAAGTTGTTCTCTTGACAGAGGAGAGGAACAGCACCCACCAAAACCAAAGGCAAAAGTGAAGAACATCCCAGTAAAATAACAACAAAAGACTAAATTAATGAAAAAGCCACTGCTAAAATGAAAGGACCAAATTACCACCCATTCATATTAACCCTGAAAGTAAATGACTTAAACTCACTGATCAGACATCATAGAATAGTAGACTGGATTAAAAGAAATAAAACCCATCTATTGCTTATAGCAGACATATCTCATCAACAAAGATCAGTGGACACTGTATCTCATGGAATTGATGGTTTTTTATATTGGGTTTCATCTCTTCAAAACACTTTTTCTCATTAAATTCTTCAGTGACGCATAGATCATACAATAGCATCATTTTCTTCAAGAAGTTTCTTGATTTTCTTTTTCATTTCTTCAGTGACACATTAGTCATTCAGTAGCATGTTATTTAACTTCATGGCATTCTTAATTTCTTTTCTTCCTGTTGTTGATTGTGCTTTGTGGCTTTTCACTTAAGGACATGTACAGTAACTGTGTAATGGAGACTATCATATCCAGATGTGAGGATACAACACAGTATGCATCTCTACTTCCAGATCAAAGATGGACTCCCAATATGTAACTGTTAGCTATAGCTTGACAATAGGATGCTGGATTATTTGCCATTGTCCATGTCTGAAATGATGGACATGATTATTTATGAAGAATTATATTATTGTAATAGTATAGTGGAACTCAGGGGAGAGAGGGAGGTTGAGGAAGTGGTTAAGGGAAATCCCAGGGCCTATGGAACAGTATCATAAAATGATAACAATAATTTTTAAATGTAAAAACAAATAAAAGTAAATTAAATGAATTTCCAACTAACAGTAAGAGAAAAAATAATATTAACAAGTGTGTGACAGGTTCTCCAGTAAAAAGTGAAGAGTCGGGGCCAGCATTGGAGCATGGTGGATAGAGTCAGCAATGTGCAACACTAGCATCCCATTTGGCCTCAGTGTGAGTCCTGGTTGCTCTACTTCCAAACAACTTCCCTACTCATGGCCTGGGTAAAGCAGCAAGAGAATGATCCAAATACATGAGCTCCTGCCACTGACATGGGTGACCCAGAAGACATTACTGACCTATCCCAACCCCAGCTGTTACAACATCTGGAAAATTAACCAAAAGATAGACGATCTTTCTCCCTCTCTCTCTGTAACTCTATCGAATAAATAAATATTTTTAAGTGAATAAAGTCTTGTGAAAGTCCTAAGCTATGGTGACCTTCACCCTCCAACAAACACAAAGAAAGCAAAATGGCTTAACCCTCTAAGGGATCTACCACCCAAACCAGGCAGTGCTGACATACCTAAACAGCCAACGTATATCCCTCTTACTTGAACTTGGAAAACAACTTCTTAAGATTGATAACAGCAAAAATAGTACCTTGCAGCTACAAAAATTTGACAGTAGTTTTTCCTTTTGAGGTTAAGATGAGGACATTTGGAAGAAGGTTGAAGTTGGCAAGTTTTGAAATGAAATGAAATTCAAATCCTCTGACTCCTGATTCAACGCTCAACACCTCATGGTCTCTGAAGGGCAGAGGCATTAAAATCATTCTTCCTGGCTCTTTTTCCTGACTCCAACTTTCTCAGTTTTCGCCTAATGCAGACCTTGGGCAGCAGCAGTGATGGTGAAAATGATTGGATGTCTGCCACCTAGGACGCATACTTGGATTGAATGCCCAGCTCCTGAGTTAAGCTCCAAGACTCACCTATTGCAGGTGTTTGAAGAGTAAACCAACAGATTGGAGCTCTCTCCGTGTGTGTGTGTGTGTGTTTGTGTGTGTGTGTGTGTGTGTGTGTGTGTTCCATCTGCCTACCCATTCAATAAATAAGTTTCTTAAACTCACAACAGCTAGAGTAATATTGTAGTTGCATTAACCACATGAAGGTATTATTGTAATTATTAGTAGTTTTTTTTAAAAGAATTTGTGCAAGTTTGATCATTATAATCCCACCAGTAGATACTAACAGAACCACAAGGTAACATCAAAGACAATCATTTCTATGAAAATTCCATATTTCCATGAATGCCACAAACCAAGGTGAGATGTGTAATGGTGGCTCTGTTGCCCTTGGGAAGTGAGTCCTTCATTCATCCCCAGAGCCAGCTTCTATTTCCTGACTTCCTATATCCCTCAGGATAGACCTGAAGTGCATGAGCCTACGTGAGCACTCTCTGCATGCACAGGTAGTGTGGTGTGGTAACGCTCTGGCCTGGAACACAGAAAACTTTGCCTCTAATAAAGGCTCTGCCAGGAACCAGCCAAGTGACTCATGGCATTTCTCTAGGTCCTGATTCACCATCATGATAACCACACAAGGACAGCCTAAGTCATGTCACCAGGACCCTGATACCCAGCCACTGCCTCAGACCCAGTGACATCCTCCAGGTCTTTCCCTACTGTGTTTGGATAGAGAATCCGGAACCTAGCCATGACTATGGCAGCCAGAGAACAGCATTTCATTACAAACCCAAGCAGACTCCCTTGGCTATAAGACTGGGGACAATGGAGAAGGAGACAGCCTTCTCTCCCTTGCTCATAATTGGTGGAAAATTATTAGAAGCCAGATATTCTAATTCCACATCAATTACTCTGCCCTCCCCCATACTTCAAATTTCAACCCCCGCCCCATGGCATATAAACACTCCATGAATTGACCTCTATTTTCTTGTCTTGATAACATTTTTAAAAGATTTATTTATTTTTATAGGAAAGTCAGATATACAGAGAGGAGGAGGGTCATACAGGAAGACCTTCTGTCAGCTGATTCATTCCACAAGTGGCCACAACTTCCAGAGCTGAGCTGATCCGAAGACAGGAGCTTCTTTCAGATCTCCCATGTGGATGCAGAACCCCAAGGCTTTGGGCCATACTCTACTGCTTTCCTAGGCTACAAGCAGGGAGCTGGATGTGAAGTGGAACTGCCAGGATTAGAACCTGCACCTATACTGGATCCCAGCACATGCAAGGCGAGGACTTTAGCTACTAGGCTACCATGCCGGACCCATCTTGTTGACATTTTATCTGCCTAATTTCAAGTTATACTTTTTGGCTCCCAAGCCTTGTTGTATTGTCTTCTTACCACCTATACAAATTTCTTTACAGTGCATATATCACAGTCTTCAACAAGGTCATTTTTTAACTATGGCTTTGCTTATTTATTTATTTATTTTTATTTCTTCTACCCCTGCCTAACTTCCCTCCCCCCCAATGAATCCTCCTATATTATTACTACAGCATAGCTCTTCATAAACAGTCACATGTTCATCATCGCAGGCATGGACAATGGCAGAGAGTCCAGGTTAGGATGGGCCTTCCTCTTTCTGTAGTCCTCTAGAACTTTCTACTTCTCACAAAATTCCTACTCTATTTTGCTTCCTGTCATAACTGAGTGACAGTAGATTGTAAGTTTCTTGTAAACTGTCTTTTCACCCTAGCAGTAAGCTTTCCACAAGCAGTTTGAGCCTCAGGAATACACTGTAATAGCAGTCAGGACAGAGTTGACTATGCCAGTACCGGAATACAAAATAAACCCTAACACTTTCA